>NC_090932.1:1278028788-1278653788 GCF_040938575.1 Ambystoma mexicanum | reverse complement strand
GACCCTTTCCCTACATTCGGGAAATGTTGTCACAATCACTGGTCTGTTTTGCCAGTATAGCTGGGCTTCTGTACTGCTTCTGTGTTCGGTGTCCTGCCCTCGGCAGCTCTGCAGTGGTAGGCCCTCTCTCGCACTCTCCGCTGCATGCCGCCTTCTTGCTTTGGCTTCGGCGGTCGGGTGTCCTCTTTCCCCATCACAGGACAAGACTCTGCTCCATGGAACTACTGGACTAGTCCCTCCTCAACTCAACAGGGTCCCCTTCTCTTTTCCTCGGGTCTCTCGCCACTGAACCAGCATGTGGTTCCTCGCTCCTCCATGGATGGCTCGTCAAGGAACACAGTGCCTCCTTGCTTTTCATCACGGGGGCGGTCTCTAGTAGACTGTACCACATAAGCTGGTTCCGCAGTGGGCTTTTGCCTCCTTGCCTGATCTTCATTTCAGTGGTGGGATGCACTCCACCTGGGTAAGCCTCACTCTTCCTTGTCCCAGTTTAATCTGTATGAATAAAGTCCTCTACTCTACAGAGTGAGTTTGGCGCACGGCATTGTGGCAACGAGATTGGCGGATTCACTTCTACAGTCTTTTCTGATGGCCTGGTGTCTGAGAGTACTACACCTTTAAGGAAATTACCTATCATCCTACATCACCTAACAAAGAAAAGGACTCACGGGCGCGTGAGTTTGGCGCTAGAGTTTGTGGAGTTTGGTGGAGCTTGGAGGAGCAGAGGCTCCAATGAGGTCCCCCATTCGTCCACGACCTCATACGCGCCATCAGGCATTGAAGTCCTGCAACAACAAAATGGTAGTGAATAACTCTGATGGGTGCAGTGCATATCTGTTCCCTGATCAGACTGTTCGACCTGAGGGAAACGGACACAGTGGAGCAGCCAGCTGACACAGTGATCCCCTAAGGATGACTCGTAAACAACCACAAAAAGTCGCCTCGGTGGTGCGGTTAGGAATCCCCTCCGAACGCACACAACAATGGTGTCTAGTGTCACGTGCCACACGCAGTCTGCTCTCGGATGTATCCGTCGCACACTCCGTCAGTAGCCCTACTGCGAACACAGACCAGAGTAAGAAAGCTCTTGGCGAACAGAACCGTGACCAGTGGACTCGGGAGGTTGGTGACAAAAGTGTGTTTCTTTCCGAAAACCAACCAAAACAACAGCAGGCTCCTCCCATTACAGATCTTAGATTACTCGCTATAAAAGCATAAACAAATCTGGCAGCAAAAATGTGCCCCAATGAGGAGCATATCCAACACCACCCCGGATTGTCCACGAGAACGACAGCGTGTGGAGAGACTGTTGGTGGATATTACAGAAATCGAGTCGCTAATGTCAAATCATGAAAAGCGGAATCACATATTTGGCCCTACGATGCCACTTATATCGAAAAACCTAGAAATGGAGATGACATCCACCCCCATGATTCACGGCTCGCGAACAAACTGCTCTTCCTTGCAGCATAAACATAAGATGGATTTGAATTTCGAAACAGAAAAGGAAACGGCTCAGTTAACCTGCAAAGGAGAACGAAATTCGTTAAATGATCTGCAGAATGATGACCAGCCAGAAAAAAGACACAACAAATGTACGTGTCATTTGGATGGCCGAGCAGCACATCCAGTAATACCTACAACAATGCTTGATCTGCAAAATTCACTGATAGCGGCCTCAACAATTGCACTAGCGCCATTTTTAAAGTTATAGAAGACTTGTGGAGAGGCTATGAAGGATTAAGCGACTCTGCTTGCATTAATACACACTAAGTAGATTCACACAGAAGCCTTCATTAATAAAATACAAACCCGCTTAGATACAGAAGCGGAGACCTCAATGCGATGGCAAGCTCGTCTTTTTGACATCGCTAGATCAGATCATATGGACAAAGCTTCCCTAACAGCAGCCTTGATGGACATACTGAAAAACCGGCACCAAGAGCTCAAAGCTAATGCCATAGCTACTGAACTGCTATTACAAAACACAAACTGGGATCAACATCGGGCCAAAAACCTTTTCGAAGCCAATATAGATCAAGCAAGAGTCTGTGCATTACCTCAAGGAAATAATGGAACAGGACCTAAATCCACTACGAATGGTAACTTTGCGACACCGAACCTAGACAATTCTGTGATAATCACAGAACCTGATACAGTGAAAACATCAATGGCACAGACAACGAAGCAAAAAAAGCGAGCACCATTTCCAATGTTTGACCTGACTAATGAAATCCCGAAATCAAAACCCGTACCAACCAAGACGAGACCCCTTATGAAGGAAATAAACCAACCAGCTAGAGTCAAAAACAAGGCCAATGGCTTACACGCATTTCTGAGAAATCTGCACCTACTCAAACCATCAAATCTATAAACAAACAAGTATGTCAGCCACAAGCGAAAGCCTTAACGGCAACTGGGATGACTGCTCACAAGAAGAGAGATCAACGTGACATCCTGTTACACCTATCAGTCTACTCTGTAGGTAATGATTCAGAAAGAGAAGGCTCCATCAAAGATCAGTCAGATGTGTCAGAGGGGACCTTAAACACAAACCAACAGGATGGGAACCAAAATGATGAGAACAATTTTATTGTGACTTCCAAACTAACCTGTGAGGAGATCTGATACGGAATTGGAAAAGTGAGGTGATTATGGATTGGAAATACGAACTGTATGAATGTGACATCTTGGCTGCTTCACATGATTTCCAATTCTGAACACTTGATCAAAAAAGTCTAGTCGACCACCATCAATACCTACTTAAATGCCAATTTTCGTTGACCCGCGGTGAGATAAACAGATTAAAGTTATTACTATTGAAAGAATGGAAAAGGGCAAGGAAAAAAATATACTGAATGTACTAAGACTATTTCACGATCTTCCAGACCTTCAATTTGTAAAGTCTAAGGATATCAGAGTAGTTGAGTTCTATCTGAAACAAGAATGGATTGGGTAGCTATACAACTAAATTCTGATAGAATACACCAAATCATTATGGGATACCAATATGACTTCCTACAGATGGGTTTGACATATTTGATACATATATGGAGAGACTCCCTGTGGAACCAAGAAGGATCCAAACGAAACCTGGAAAAACAGAGGGAAGAGACTCAATCTAGAGCACACAATTCAGTTTAACAACAAATAACACCAAGAAAAGATCTTCTAGATCCATATAGGATGAAAATAAAAAAAGCCTGGATCTATTGCATTTTCAAAATTGACTAATGTAGAAGTGAAGGGAAATGTCCCAAGGAAGCAAATTCACCAATCCTATAACATGGAATACCTTGGAGGACGCCTAAATAAACCATAACTAACATTGACAGTGGAAATTGCTCCTTGGACTTTGTGCTCATGGAGCACACAGGGCTCTGGGCATTTATTTGAAGGGGTCAATCAAGACTTGAAGAAATTTGACATCTTGTGCTTTCAAAAAACCTGGGTCAGCAATCAACCCATCAGCGAAGGATTTGCTACGTTTGTGAATCCAGCTATCGTCAGAGACAAGGGTTGTCCTGCTGGCCTTCTGACCCTTATAAAGCATGGGTCAGAGTCAGATTTAAGTGTCATTGAAGCACATAATCCGAACCACTTTCTCCAGATCTTGATACTGGAACACTATGACCCATCTCGTAAAAACAAGTGTTTGACCAGCAATACATCAAGGCACCAAATTATAGGGTTGATGAATGCATATTGGAATCCAGTAGCCATCAACGACCATACTTTTATGGATTTTGTCTTCTCCATTGTTGACATCTATGCGCGCTATGTATCTCCGGAAATTGTGTGTGGAGATTTGAATTTATACTTATTTACTAAAAATGTAATGTTGATTCCATTTCGGAAGCTCCCAGACAAAGCCAGAATTTGGACGAAGGAACTGGCAGATAGAGGCTTGGTTCTATTGAATGGTTGCATGACAGGAGATATTCTGGCCTTACCTACGTGGTTTAAAGGCAACTCAAAGGCCCATCTGGACTATATATTCATGACCTTGAAACTAAGTACAGAGATTGAGACAATGGGCCTCATTATAAACCTGCCAGTCGCGGTAACAACAGTGCTGGTGAGCTATCGTCCTCCCCATTCCCATTGAGCCTTTGGGAATCGAATGGGGAGTTTCTTTTGTCAGCGCCTGGCCGTAGGGACCGGCGGGGCTGTAATGCCCCGGTGAGTTCCCATTGCCAGGCGCCAGAAAAAAACATGACTGCGATGGTAGCCTGTCGTTTTTACCAGCACGGCTACCGCCAGAGTCATAATGAGGCCCAATGACTATTGTCCCAACACAAACCAGTGTTCATCATATATTGTCTGCTACATGGAGAACTCAGCAAAAAAGAGTTCCAGTTTTGCACCTTCCAATGATGGAACCTACACATGGCAATACAAGATTACGACTTACCGATAGACAATCAAACCAACTAAAGCAAACTTTCCTGAACATATGGATGAACGAGATTAAAAAATGGACTATGACTGGCTCCTTCTCCCATTCAAACAAATCAGTCATCCAAGGATAAACCAAACTCAAAAGCATACCCATGCGTATAGCAAAGAACCTATGACTAGGAAAAAACATTTAAGGACCGAAAGAAGGAAAGTGAAAAAGCTACCAACAGACCAACAAGAGGCTCTTATTAAATCCTGTAAGCAAGTATATAAAAACTGGCTTTATAACACTCAGAATATAAGGGCAAAGAACGATGCGGAACAAATGCTTCGAGTGGTGGCAGGCTGCAACACAAGAGATTTGTGGAAGTTTCTTAATGGATAAGGCACATATGCAGACCTCCACATTTCGAATGTCGTGGAAACAGCACAGGTTGATCACTTTACTCGACTATTCGCAAGCAAAGACAATCGACAATCGGGAAAAGGGAAAGTAACTTTATCCGTTCCGGACTGGAAGGTAAATTGGGAATATGAAGACATAGACCCTCATTACAAGTTTGCCGGTAAAAAAAAGGAAATTACCGGCATGCCGGTGCTACTGTGTCCATGCCGCACTGCTGCCGCAATCTACAGTAGATTCTGAGTCAGCGTGCACGCGCTTTCCGGCATGTCAGAAATGGTAGCACTGGCATGCCGGTAACGGCCCCTAAAGCCCCAATACTGACATCCTTGATGCCGCAGGCACCGACTGAGGCACTGATGAAGCCGTAAGCACCGGTACCGGTAATACTGGAACCGGAAACGTCACCGGAACGGGAAATCCACTGGCGACCATCTTTAAAATAAGAATCTATCTCAATCCTCATCCCACAGGAGTGCAACTGAGTATCAAAGGTCACAGCCATACCAAGGACAATGTCAGTGACCCGAGGAACCGTCCGTCGCCGCAAACCCTGCTTCAGTGAGCAGGAGCTCAATATGCTCGCGGATACACTGGTAGAGCATGCAGATGTGGTGTTCGGAGGAGATCTGCACCGCCCAGCACAGATCAGGAAGAAGGTGATCTGGTCGGAAGTGGACACCAAAGTGTCTATAGTGGGGACAACTCCCAGGACAGTAAAAGACTGCCGAAAAAGGTGGGACGACCTACGTGTCCGGATCCTCCTTGCAGCCGAACACAGCCAGGGGATGGCCACAGGAGGTGGTCCGCCAATCCCCCTTAAAACTCCAGCCATGGGAGGAAACCTGTAGCTCTGACATACACATGGAGAGCGTCAAGGGGGTTGGAGATGCGGGAACGGGAGCAGCGTCATCTGGAGATGCTGGTTAATCACCAATCACACAAATGTATCCCCAATGCCAATGGTGTAGTCTCAATGACAAGTCAGTGGCACCAGATCCCTGCTCCCTTGCCACACACACAGCCCCATTGCACGCAAGTATGTACCTGCCAGGAAGATGGGCAACAAACCCCACTGACACACCCCACATGTCCCCTGTAATGCACACACCGGTACCACAACCAACAGACACTGCACTCTCCATGTCCAAAATGCAAATATGTCCCCACACTGCTTCCCCAACACAATCATGCGTACCCCATGCCATGTCCTACGCACATGACTATGAATGTACTAGCTGTGATGTATGTCACATGGATACACACACATCAATAATGCCCTGCTTCACTGTCCACCACAGGCACATCTGGAAGCGAGGGGGAACTAGCCACCACACCCACCACCACTGCAGCACGTGGCTGGCACACAGGACCAGGAGCGTGCATCTACATCTGCCACTCATCCCGCCCGCCACCACCATACACTTGCTGGCCAGCAGGTTCACAACACCTGTGGCCAAGCATCCACGCAAGCCAACACCACCAGTGGCCGAGCCGGCACATCAGCCGAGAACACCCGTTAGAAAGGTGGCACATCAGTAGGAAGATCCTGATTCCCCAGTCCGGAGCCTGCCAGAAGACACACAATCCCCTGCCCAGAGAACCACTATCCCCTGTCCGGTGCCTGCCCGAACATCTGGATTCCTCCCCACCCAGCCATGTGCCCCACCCAGAAAGCCCAACGAATGACACAGGAGCATGCAGCACTGTTGATGCAACTATGGCAGGCACCCAGAGCAATGCAGCACAGGAAGAAGCAGTGTTCGGTCCCCCAGGCCCTCGCAGCCCACCACCCTTGCCACTGCCCAGACTGCGCCACATCAGGGACATCGAGGGCCACCTCAGTCGAACGGAGGAGCGTCAAGAGGCCCTGCCAGCCCTGGTCAGCAGATACCTCACCGAGTCTGAGTTGACATGCCAAACAATGCAGGACACCTCCCGCAACACAGCATGTATGCTCGGCAGGTAGTAGGTAGTACGAGCGAGGTAGTATACCAACTGGCAAGGCGTGTGCGTGATGGAATGAGGTGATGTCATCAATGGCAGTCTAGTAACATGCCTGTGACTGCAATTGCCGAACAACGGCACATCATTACACCACTTGGGCCATCCGCCAGCACAACACCAAGCAGCTCGACCCAAGGAAGCCCAGTGTGTCAGTCCCAGAGACTGAATTGGCCGCAGGGGGCTCACCCCATCCACCAAAAAGGGGCCGCAAATAGGCCATTTAACCAGGGAATGCGTGGATGGAGCTGTTGGGAAGGGGATGTTGGGGCTAGTTGGGGTGGGGGGGGGGTTTGGGGCATTGGGTGTGGGGCTAGTGGGCGGTGTTGGGGCATTGGGTGTGGTGGATGTGGGGGATGTTGGGGCATTGGGTGTGGGGCTAGTGGGAGGGGGTTGGGGCATTGGGTGTGGGGCTAGTGAGGGAGGGGGTGTGGGATAACATAAGGGGGATAGAAGTGTAAGTTTACAAAATTATTTACTATACATAGTTCTTCATCTTTAAATACCCCTGGAGTAGCAAGAAAATCATATGCCTGGAGATTGATTCTTGAGTGTGTATCAATTTAATTATGTACAGTGCCCACCACCCAGTGTGACCCACCCCCCAGTTCCATGGTTCACACATTCCATCAAAAATAATTGTCAATCAATGCTTGCTGTGTGGCATGTCCATCATGGCCATGGTGGTGCTGAGGAATCCCAGCATCTTCATCGTCCTCATCCCCATCCTCTGGTGGCATCATATCCATGTCAGGGGGCAGGGGGACGTTACGCCGGATGCACAGATTGTGCAGCATCGCACACACTAGCACCATTTTGCTCACCTTCTCAGGAACGTAGATGAGGGCTCCACCTGACCTGCTCATGCAGCGGAAGCGGGCCTTCAACTGGCCAAATGTATGTTCAATGGTCACGCGAGTGCATGCATGTGCGCAGTTGTACGCCTCCTCATGTCTGTTGCGTGGTTGCCTGATGGGGGTCAGGAGCCAGCCCATCATGGGATACCCGGCATCACCTGCATGGGAGCAAGAGAAATGGTACTTGTGATTATTTTGGTTGTTCCATGTTCACACAGGCTGTACAGTGTTGTTCACCAAAAACACAGAGAGACAGGATGACATGGCAGTACAAGGCAATTATCATTCTCTGTTGCCCGCTCAGTGGACATTGGGCTGATGCTTGGGGGCGGGGAGGTGTTGGGTGCAGTTGCTGCCACATGGCCCATTGAATGTGAACCTGCACCTATCATGTCCTATAGACCATTGTAGTTTAAATTTACATGATTGTGTTACCAATGGGAAAGGAGTGTGCATATTGTCTACTCATACATTTGCCTGGTCTCGTCATTGCGAAACCGGGTTTTCCCCATTATGCATTCTAAATACACAGGTATGCATGTACATGTACATCGACCCATACCCCATTTGACTAGGTCAGATGTCCATCAGTTGTATGTGGTTCAGGTGAAGGGTGACGGTACTGTAATACGTCTGGGAGGGGGCTAACATGGTGGAAAGGTGCTACAATGGATGTGTCCCGCACCTCACTGCCATATCTGGGTTTAGTGGATAATAGTGCTGTAGAGAAGGAGCCAAGTACCTCCACCTCAACCGACCCGCCCCTTTTACCTGTATGCTGGAAACCAGAGTATGAGACGTATACAGAACAGCTGAATCGACAAAGAGCAGAATATGGACAGTACCAGTGAAAGGGCCAGTACCTAAGAGAATATGGGCGCCAAGGTACCCATTGAGAAAACCTTATCTGCATACAAAGAAATATGATGGACATCTGAATGAGATTCCTGAAGAAGCAGAACAAATAAACAGCAAGGATGAATGTTAGTATTACTAGCCATTGCCCAGTATGTTATATGGAGCTGAAGATGAAGTACATAAAAGGATGCAGTGATCAGAGAATGCGGATATTCTATAAGACGTCAGGAAAGCAATAAGGATAAGTGACATCTTGGGCTCAAGATGAAGAAACTTATGCCACAGAAACAAATGAAGATATTAAATAATTTTACACGTGTACAGATGCAGAAGAAACGCAAGCAGCAAAGTAATTTTGGAGCTGGCTCTAAGCTTATAGTACAATAGATTGCGGCAAGCACCAACGTATACATTAGAGGGGATTGGGTCCTCACAGCCTGTGCTGCTTCTGAAAATCTTTCTGCGTCCTGCGTCGATGATGTTGATACGCCGTCCTCGAGGACCTCCTCTGACGGCCGACGTCACCAGATGTTACAAGTAGGACGCACGATGCCCGTAGCCTCAGTTCCGTTTTATCCGCGAACGTGTTCGCTTCGGTAATCTCAGCGCGCCTCGACTCTTTGGAGTTTCTGTTGTTTCTCGGTTCTTCAAACCTGTTCGTTTTGTGAAGTTTCTTCTTCGTGAAGGATGTCTACGTCGTCTTCCACCCCGCGTCCGGACTTTAAGAAGTGCGGGGACTGTGGGTCCAAGTTGTCGGTGACGGACTCGCACAACACTTGCCTCTGGTGCCTCGGGGAGGCCCATGACACGGATGACTGTGTTGACTGCCAGTCTGTAGGTAAGGTGTCCAAGCCACAGAAGTCGAGGTCTGCGGGGCTTTCGACGGACGATTCGAGGGGCGACTCTCCGCATTGTCGTCGGAAGCCCAATGAGTCTCGGTCCCGGAGTCGGTCCCGCCTCTCCTCTGCCTCCTCGAGGCACTCCCTGAAGCTCCGTCATCGGTCGCCTTCCCCGTCCTCATCCGAGGACTCCGCCCGTCGGCAGGTCGCTTATCCCACCAAGCATGCAACGCCGGAAGAATGGGCTTCCTTCGGGAAGAAAATGTTAGCGATTCTCGAATCGCAGGGCACCGGTCCGTCCACGCCTCCGAGTGGGGTCAGTCGTGATTGGTCGAGAGACACCGCTCGCACGCCTTCGTACTCGGGCGGTTGGCTCAATTCGCGGGAGAGGTCCCGCTCGGACAAGGGGAATCGTTCTCGTCATGCCCGGTCCAGGTCCCAGTCCTCGACGCGCTCGAGACCTTGTGAACCTGTGGTGTTTTCGAGGAAGACGTCGACGCCGGTCTCGCCGAGGTCATCGACTGACTCTTTCGAGGCCCCGCCTCCAAAGAACTCATCGGCGCCCAGACTGTCGAGGCACACGCTCGGGGCTCCGGCCTCGAGGCCTGTGTCGACGCCATCGGTGCTGTCGGCGCCCCTTTCGGCGTAGACGCCGATTCACTCGATGCCCTCGACGCCTTTCGAGGCTGTGTCGGCGGGGGTACCCCGGGGCTCGGTGGAACCCCCTAGAAAGGCTCTGGCCAAGGCCAAGCATGGCTTTGGTTCACATTCTGTGCCTTCTTACCACCATCTTGAGTTTATTTCAGAGGTGGATGAGGGCTCGGATGATGGCATGGTTCCTAATACAGTGCCAGACGAGATTCTCTCGGCCATAGCCAATTTGAGGACCTGAGGCAGTCCCTGCACGATACTAGTGGGCTGGACACCTCTCCGGAGGTGGAGTTTTGTAGGCCTGAGCCTGGCACTCGTGCCGTCTCCTCGTACCGGCGCCTTATGTCTAGGTTCACAGAGTACTTGGGATGGTCTGCTCCCCCCAGGGGAGTTTCTTCAGGATGACCTTACGGATATCCTCGACCTTGGTCCACCAACTGACCCGGTACTGCCGTTTCATATGGCTCTACAGAGTAGGAGGAGGAGGGTGGTGGCGGCGGCGGCGGCTTGGACTGCTCCGGAGAGTCTCCCTGCAGTGGGCAAGTCTTTGCCACGAAAATACCGCCCAGCCAGTAGCGACCCCTGCTACTTGTCCAAGCACCCAAATCTGGAGAGTTTGGTGGTGCAGGCGGCTACGGCCCCAGCAAAGCAGGCATCGTATCCTACCATCCCTCCTGATGGGGACGACAAGCGTTTTGACGGCTGGGCGAAGGTGTTTTCTTCAGGGGGTATGGCGCTTCAGGCGGCCAACTCCGTATGTGCCTTGTCACGTTTCACGCACACTCTGTGGAACTGTTTCCTTAGCGGCTGAGCATATTCCCAAAGGGGACGAATGGGATGGTTTCCTTGCCATGGTTCAGGATGCAAATTCACAAGGGGGGTCCTGGGAGTCCCTCTGCCAGACATTAGTCCTGGTTACGAGAGACTTACCCAGAGTCTTAAATATGCAAATTCACAAGGGTGGTCTGGCAGAGGGACTCCGATGACCCCCTTGTTAATTTGCATATTTAAGTAACTTTGGGTCGCACCCTAAGTTACTAGGGGAATCCAGACGTGGACCCCTTGCTCACTATTCTTAGAGAGGCACAGATCCACCCTACTGATGAGGTCCAACCAGACCGAAACACGTGTCTGGGGTTTCTGTTGGTACTCTTGTTCAGAGGAGAATTGCCTAGCATTTCAGTGCTGGACTGCCCCAGGGCAGGACAAAGACTGATATGTTTGGGATATTTCTTCTCTGTGAAAGATAATGAGCTAAAGACTATGGGTAAGTCTGTCATAACCAGGACTAATGTCTGGCAGAGGGACTCCCAGGACCCCCTTGTTAATTTGCATGGTTCAGGATGGCAAGGATGCCATGTGTGAGGCTGTTCAGTCAGGTTTGGACATGGCAGATTGCGTCAGCCGGTCCATGGCGGCGACCACTGTGATACGCAGGTTTGCGTGGTTGCGGAAGTCGGGGTTTACTCCTGATGTGCAGGCCCGGCTCCTAAACATGCTCTTTGATGGGGAACATCTTTTTGGCAGCAAGGCTGACGAGAGGCTTGAGAGGTTGCAGACCTCCAAAGCTGCAGCGAAGTTGTTGGGTGCTGCAGTTCGACAACCTCCGCCTTTTCGTCCTAGGGGACAGCAATGGAGGGGAGGTTCCTTTCGTTATTACTCATCCTTTGGTAAAGCGAGAGGAGCTGCCAGTCAAAGGGGCCATTGTAGGAGTGCCAGAGGTGGAAAACAAGGTACTTGAGGTGCCAAGGCCGCTCGGGCAGTTGCCTCTTTGCCCTTTGGCAACGCCGCAGCCGCTTCAGCTCAGTCATGAGGCCATGTCCCATGGTTCGCCGGTTGGGGGAAGGCTGGCCCAGCATCTTGTAGAGTGGCGTGCCATTACTTCAGATGTGTGGGTTCTGGAGATCATAGCCCAAGGCTACTGTCTTCCTTTCCGGCAGAGGCCTCACGACAATCCACCGGGGAATCTCTCTTTGAAGAGTCCGGATCCGCTCCTTGCGCAGGAAATTCAATCCCTGCTGGAGAAAGGCGCCATAGAACTGGTGCCTGTAGTGGAGAGGAACAAGGGATGGTATTCCCTTTATTTTTTGATTTCCAAGAAAGACTGGGGATTGAGACCCATCATGGATTTGCACGGTTTGAACAAACTCCTGAGGAAGGACAAGTTCAAGATGGTTACTCTCTCTCGTCCTCCAGGCCCTTCAACTTCAGGATTGGTTGGTCTCTCGACCTCAAGGACGCTTATTTTCATGTGCCGATCCATCCAAAGCACAAGAAGTACCTGAGGTTTGTGGTTGGAGACTCGCACTTTCAGTTTCAGCTCCTGCCGTTCGGATTGACCTCCGCCCCGAGGGTCTTCACCAAGCTCATGGTAGTAGTGGCAGTGCATCTCAGGAAAGGGGGGATTCACGTTTACCCCTACCTGGACGATTGGTTGATCAGGGCGCGCTCTCCCGAGCAAGTCCTGGATCATCTGTCCGTCACCTGCCATTCCCTCCACAAGCTGGGCTTCTCCCTCAACTTAAAGAAGTCCCATTTGACACCGACTCAGAGGCTCCAGTATATCGGAGCAGTGCTCGACATGTCCCTGGGGCAGTGTTTTCCTCCCCAGGTGAGGGTTCATCACATTCAGCAGATGGTGCACAAGTTTCAGCTTGCCCAGAGTCTCCCAGCGTTCGAGTTCTTGAGATTGCTCGGCCTCATGGCATCCTGCATTCTTCTGGTGCCAGAGGCCAGGTTGCTGATGAGATCTTTGCAATGGGCACTCAACTCCAGTGGTCTCAGTCCTCCGGCAGGATGTCGGACCCTGTTCAGGTGCCGTCCTCGGTCGCCCAGGACCTTCTGTGGTGGGCCGACGAAGGAAATCTGATGAGGGGGGGGGCTCCATTTTGGCTACCCTGGCCGGAGGTGACGATTGTGACGGACGCATCCCTCACGGGATGGGGAGCTCATGCCAACGAGTTGACAGCGGTCGTTGGTCTCTGTCTGAGTCCAGACTCCATATCAATCTGTTGGAGCTGAGGGCCATCAGGCTAGCCCCGAAGGCTTCTCTGCCGACTGTGCAAGGAAAGAATGTCCTGATCCTGACGGGCAACACGGTGGACATGCACTACCTCAACAAAAAGGGGGGGCAGGGTCACTTCCTCTGTGCAGGGAGGCGATGCAGCTCTGGTTCTGGGCAATCCAGCAGGAAATTTCGATCTCGGCAGTTCATCTGGCCAGAGACGAAAACGAGACGGCTGACGCTCTGAGCAGGCAGAGCGCGATCTCTCACGAGTTGGAGTTGGCTCGGGAGATTCTCCTGGAGATCTTCGGCCTTTGGGGGACCCCTCAATTGGATCTCTTCGCCGCCAGTGCCAACCGGAAGTGCGAGAGGTTCTGCTCGCGGGAATTTCCTCCAAAAGGAGCCTTAGGGGACGCGTTCGTGGTGGAGTTGTCATTCCCACTGCTGTACGCGTTTCCTCCAGTCCCCGTCGTCCCGCAAGTACTGCGGAGCTTACGGAGGTTCGGTTCCCGGATGATCCTCATTGCTCCGGCATGGGCCCAGAGGACGTGGTACCCGGACCTTCTGGACTTGTCCATCTGCCCTGCACGTCGTCTTCCCTACCAAGACAATCTGCTCTCACAGGAGTGGGGTCAGGTTCTCCATCCAGAGGTCAGATCCCTCAACCTTCACGCTTGGCTTCTGAAAGGTTGAGGTATAAGGATTGGGACCTCCCTGAAGACGTGATGGAGGTGTTGCTCTTGGCCAGACGGCCGGCAACAAAGTCCCTGTACCGTTGCCATTGGCGTAAGTTCTGCGACTGGTGCAGGGCTAAGAATGTGGATCCTTTTGCATGTGACATTCCCATGGTTCTGTCTTTTTTGCTTTCTTTGGCCCACAGGGGCTTGCAAGTGGGGGTACCGTTAAAGGTTACCTGACGGCGCTGTCCATATTTAAGCGCTCGTCTGAGGAGTGTTCCCATTTTAAAATTCCTTTAATTTCTCATTTTCTGAAAGGGCTCACTGTGTTCCCGCCGTCACCTTTCCAGGTGCCCGGTTGGGATTTGAACCTTGTTCTCAAGTTTCTGATGGGTGCTCCGTTTGAGCCTTTGCATTCATGCCCTTTGAGACTGTTGACTCTTATAACTGTATTTTTGGTTGTGGTCACTTCCGCTAGCAGAGTGAGCGAGTAACAGGCATTTTCAGTTAAGCCACCCTTCACTGTGTTTCATAAGGACAGGGTTGTCCTTAGAGTTCATCCTTCCTTTCTTCCGAAGGTGGTGTCAGAATTTCATTTAGGCCAGAAGGTTGTTCTTCTGGCGTTTTATCCTCCTCCACATCCTGGTAAGGAAGAGGAGAGGCTCCATAGGCTTGATCCTAGGCGAGCGTTAAGCTTTTATATTTCACGCATGTCCCGGGTCAGAGTGGATGATCAACTCTTCATTGGTTACGCTGGGAAGCATTTGGGACAAGCTGTGCCGAAACAGACTTTGTCTCGCTGGATTATTTTGGCTATCTCTGAGTGTTACCGCCTGGCGGGTAAGGACCCACCGGTCAGCTTGCGGGCCCATTCTACCAGGGGTATGGTTGCCTCTACTGCCCTACAGATGGGTGTTCCTATTCGTAACATCTGTGATTCAGCCACCTGGGCTTCGGTACATACTTTTGTACGTCACTACTCCCTCGATTCCATCCTTTGGCAGGATCTGGCCTTTGGCAAGGCGGTCCTTTACTCCGCAATTTGATTGAGCATTCTAAATTTCTGTTTTCTAAATTCTTTTCCCACCTCCTTGCATTGGTACTGCTTTGGGAGTCTGTCATAGATATGGAATACGTCGGAGGACCCAATCCCCTCGAAGAACAAGTTACTCTCTTACCTGGTAACGTTCTTTCGGTGGGATGGTCTGACGACTTATTCCATGTCGCTCCCTCCCTGCCTTCCCCGCTACAGAATTTCTTATGCGATTGCAGCTTACGTTTGTGCAAGGCTTTGTGTGTCAGACTGGCAGAAGACTGGTACCACACATTCTGGGAAAAAACTACAACTGAGGCTACGGGCGTCGTGCGTCCTACTTATAACATCTGGTGACGTCGGCCGTCGGAGGAGGTCCTCGAGGACGGCGTATCGACGTCATCGACGCAGACGCCGAAAGATTTTCCGAAGCAGCACAGCTGTGGTGATTACTGTCATAGATATGGAATACGTCCTCGGACCGTCCCATCGAAAGAAAGTTACCAGGTAAGAGAGTAACTTGTTCTACATAGGAATGAGAGAATTATGGATGTTTCCACTAAACGTATTAAAGCAGGTTGGACATTAGCAAAAAGGCCTCAGTTCAGTGTGTCGCAGTTAAAAAAGCAGAAGCTGAATTACAGAAGCGGAGCTAGAAAGGCGAGGTTGGATACAAAATCGTGTGAAAGAACAAACCACCTGTCCAGAAGGAGTGAACATAACAAGGAAGACATCAGAGGTCTATCGGAATAAAGTATTAAATAGACGAAAAGGCTTGATTTTATGGTCTCTAGTCACATGGAAGCATGACGTTGGATGAACGAGATGATCACACCTACGCATGAGGCAGACTGTGCTTCGAGGGGATTGTGTCCTCCGACGTATTCCACATCTATGATAGTAATCACCACAGCTGTGCTGCCTCAGAATATTTTTTCGGCGTAGGTGTCCTGCGTTGATGACGTCGATATGCTGTCCTCGAGAGCCTACGTCGAGGGTCGACGTTACCGGATGTTATATATAGGACGCACAGTGCCCATAGCCTCAGTTCCATTTCTTCTGCGTTTCGCCTCAGAATCTCAGCTCGCTCGATTCTTCTACTTCATTTGTGAAAAGTTTGAGAATGTCTTCGTCTTCTTCTACCCCGAAGTCGGGCTTCAAAAAGTGTCGGGACTGCAGTGCTAAAATGTCCATTATGGACCCGCACAACGTCTGCCTCTGGTGCCTTGGCTAGAGCCACGCCAGGGATGACCGCCAATCCCTGACTTCGAAGGCCTAGCGGGAGCAGAAGACCTTGTTAACGGTAGGTAGTGTTTCTAAATCCCGTAAGTCTAAATCCGCTGGGCTTTCGACCGACGACTCGAGGGGTGACTCTGCGTCAGCATAAGTCCAGGGGGTCTTGGTCCCGGAGTGGTTCCTACCATTCCTCTGCCTCTTCTAGGCATTCTCCGAAGCACCGTCACCGGTCGCATTCCCCGTCCTCGTTTGAGGGCTCTGCCAGACGGCGGGTTTCTTGTCCCAACAAGCATTCATCACCGGCGGAATGGGACGCATTCCGCAAGGAGATGATGGCAATTTTCGAATCGCAGGGCACCGTTCCTTTCGCGCCTTTGAGAGAAGCCGGCAAGGAACGAGCTAGGGCCACCGCTCGCACGCCTTCGAGCCTGGGCGGTCGGCGTGATCATCGGGAGGCGTCGAGGTCCGATCGGACAAGGTTGATCGCAATAGCCGTGCCAGGTCCAGGTCCTCGACACCCTCGAGACCGTCGGCGCCTGTGAGGCCTTCGAAGAAGGCATCGACGCCGTCCGCACCAAGTCTGTCGATGGACTCTCTCGAGGCTCCGGCACCGAGGAAGTCATCGGCGCCGAGGCCGTCGAAGGACACGCTCGGGGCTCCGGCCTCGAAGCCGTTGTCGAAGTCGTTGACGCCAAATCCATCAGCGCCCTAGACTCCTTTTGAGGAGAATGTGCCAGAGGTGCCCCGGAGAGCGGTGGAAACTCTGAGGGCAGCCCTCTGCAAGTCAGTGAGGCCTATCTTTGAGCCCTTCTCTGGTCATCCCCCCAGGCTTGATTTATTCCAGCCTTTGGACTACATCTCAGAGGTGGAAGAAGGGTCGGATGAGGAGGGGGTTGTGCCTTCGGAGGTTCCTGATGACCTGTTGTCTGGTCCCAGCCAGATGGAAGACCTACGTCAGTCTTTACATGACACCAGTGGTCTGGACACCTCTCCGGAGGTTGAGTTTGGCAGTCTTGGGCCTGGCACACATGCTGAGTCCTCGTACAGGCGTCTCATGTCGAGGGTAACTGAGTACTTAGGGTGTTCTGCGCCACCTGTTGATTTTCTGCAGGATGACCTGACAGGTATATTGGACCAAGTTCCGCCCACTGACCCGGTGCTGCCATTTCATATGGCCTTACAAAGAAGGGTGGCGGCGACTTGGACTGCTCCGGAGAGTCTCCCGGCAGTGGGGAAGTCGCTTCTGAAAAAATCCCATCCAGCCAGTGATGACCCCCTGCTACTTGTCTACGCACCCCACTCTGGAGAGTTTGGTGGTGCAGGTGGCTACGGCCCCAACAAAGCAGGCTGCGTACCCTACCATCCCTCCGGATAGGGACGGCAAGCGCTTTGATGGCTGGGCTAAGAAAGTATTTTCATCTGTGGGTATGGCTTTAAAGGCAGCCAACTCCGTTTGTGCCTTAGCAGGATTCATTCACACTGTGGAATTGTGAATC
This sequence comes from Ambystoma mexicanum, assembly GCF_040938575.1. NCBI lineage: Eukaryota > Metazoa > Chordata > Amphibia > Caudata > Ambystomatidae > Ambystoma > Ambystoma mexicanum. The sequence continues at coordinate 1,278,636,329 of NC_090932.1, read as the reverse complement.
TTTGGCGGCTGAACATATTCCCAAAGGGGCGGAACGGGATGGCTTTCTGGCCTTCGTGCAGGATGCCAAGGATGCCACATGTGAAACCATTCAGTCGGGTCTGGACCTGTCAGCCGGTCCATGGCGGCAAGCACCGTGATGTGCAGGTTTGCGTGGTTGCGGAAGTCTGGGTTTACTCCTGATGTGCAGTCCCGGCTTCTCAACATGCCCTTTGATGGTGTCCGTCTTTTTGGCGGCAAGGCTGACGAGAGCCTTGAGAGGTTGCAGACTTCCAAAGCTGCAGCGAAGTCGTTGAGCGCTGCAGTATGTCAACCTCTGCTTTTTTGTCCTGGGGGACAGCAATGGAGGGGAGGTTCCTTTTTGATACTACTCTTCCTTTGGTAGATCGAGGGGAGCTGCCAGTCAAAGGGGCCAAAGTAGGAGTACCAGAGGTGGAAAACAAGGTACTCGAGGTGCCAAGGTCACTCGGGCAGTTGCCTCCTTGCCTTCAGGCACTGCCGCATCCGCTTCAGCTCAGTCATGAGGCCATGGCCCATGGTTCGCCGGTTGGGGGAAGGCTGGCACAGCATCTTGTAAAATGGCGTGCCATTACTTCAGATGTGTGGGTTCTGGAGATCATAGCCCACGGCTACTGTCTTCCTTTCCGGCAGAGGCCTCATGACAATCCACCGGGGAAGCTCTCTTTGAAGTGTCCGGATCCGCTCCTTGCGCAGGAAATCCTATCCCTGCTGGAGAAAGGCACCATAGAACTGGTGCCTGTAGCGGAGAGGAACAAGGGATTGAGAGCCATCATGGACTTGCGTGGTTTGAACAAGCTCCTCGGGAAGGACAAGTTCAAGATGGTTACTCTTTCTAAAGTCCTCCAGGCCCTTCAGCTTCAGGACTGGTTGGTGTCTCTCGACCTCAAGGAAGCTTACTTTCATGTGCCGATTCATCCCAAGCACAGGAAGTACCTGAGATTCTCATTTTCAGTTTCGGGTCCTGCCGTTCGGATTGACCTCCGCACCGAGGGTCTTCACCAGGCTAATGGTGGTGGTGGCAGCGTATCTCAGGAAAGGGGGGATTCACGTCTACCCCTATCTGGACGATTGGTTAATCAGGGCGTGCTCTCCTGAGCAATTCCTGGATCATCTGTCTGTCACCTGCCACTCCCTTCACAAGCTGGCCTTCTCCCTCAACTTAAAGAAGTCTCACTTGACACCTAACCAGCGGCTCCAGTACATCGGAGCAGTGCTAGACACATCCCTGGGGCAGTGTTCACCTCCCCAGGTGAGGGCTCATCACGTTCTGTAGATGGTAGACAAGTTTCAACATGCCCAGAGTCTTCCGGCGTTCGAGTTCTTGAGGTTGCTCGACCTCATGGCATCCTACATTCTATTGGTTCCCATTGGCCGGGCTGCGGATGAGATCTCTGCAGTGGGCTCTCAAGATGCACTGGTTGCAGTCCTCTGGCAGGATGTCGGATCCCGTTCAGGTGCCGCCCTCGGTCGCCCAGGATCTTCTGTGGTGGGCCGACGAAGGAAATCTGATGAAGGGAGCACCATTTTGGCTACCCTGGCCGGAGGTGACGATCGTGACGGACGCATCCCCCATGGGATGGGGAGCTCATGCCAACGAGTTGAGTCAGCGGTCGTTGGTCTCCGCCGGAGTCCAGACTCCACCTCAATTTGTTAGAGCTGGGAGCTGTCTGGCTAGCCCTGAAGGCTTTTCTGCCGTCTGTGCAGGGGAAGAATGTCCCAATTATGACGGACAATAGAGTGGCCATGCAATACCTAAACAAAAAAGGGGGGCAGGGTCACTCCCACTGTGCAGAGAGGGGATGCAGCTCTGGTTCTGGGCCATCCAGCAGGAAATTTCGATCGCAGCAGTTCATCTGGCCGGTGACGAAAACGCGGCGGTGGACGCTCTGAGCAGGCAGAGCACGGTCTCTCACGAGTGGGAGCTGGCTCAGGAAGTTCTTTTGGAGATCTTCGCACTTTGGGGGACCCCACAAGTGGATCTCTTCGCCACCAGTGACAACCGGAAGTGTGAAAGATTTTGCTCACGGGAATTTCCTCCAAGAGGAGCCTTAGGGGACGCATTCGTAGTGGAGTGGTCCTTCCCACTGCTGTACGCGTTTCCTCCAGGCCCCGTCATTCCCCAAGTGTTGCAGAGGTTACAGAGGTTTGGTTCCCGAATGATCCCCATTGCTCCGGCATGGGCCAGGAGAGCGTGGTACCCGGACCTTCTCGACATGTCTATCTGCCCTCCACGCCGTCTTCCCTACCGAGATGATCTGCTCTCACAGGAGGGGGGTCGGGTTCTCCATCCAGAGGTCAAGTCTCTCAGCCTTCATGGTTGGTATCTGAAAGGTTGAGATATAAGGATTGGGACCTCCCTGAAGACGTAATGGAGGTGTTGCTTTTGGCCAGAAGGCCCGCAACAAAATCCCTGTACCGTTGCTGTTGGAGAAAATTCTGCGACTGGTGCAGGGTACAGAATGTGGATCCTTTTCAGTGTTCTATTCCTGTAGTTCTGTCTTTTTTGCTTTCATTAGCCCACAAGGGCCTGCAAGTGGTTACCATCAAAGGTTACCTGGCGGCGCTGTCCATATTTAAGCGCTCGTCTGAGGAGTGTTCTTATTTCAGGATTCCTTTGATTTCTTAGTTTCTAAAAGGGCTAACTAATGTGTTTCCACCGTCGCCTTTCCAGGTGCCGGGATGGGATTTGAATTAGTTCTAAACTTCCTAATGGGAGATCCGTTTGATCCCTTACATTCTTGTCCATTGAGACTGTTGTCCTTTTAAGACTGTATTTTTGTTGCGGTTACTTCCGCTCACAGAGTGTGTGAGTTGCAGGCACTTTCCGCCAAGCCACCTTTCACGGTGTTCCATAAGGACAGGGTTGTCCTTAGGGGTTGTCCTTTTTTTCTTCCGAAGGTTGTGTCAGAATTTCATTTGAGCCAGAAAGTAATTCTTCCGGCGTTTTATCCTCCTCCGCATCCTAGCAAGGAAGAGGAGAGGCTCCATAGGTTGGATCCTAGGAGAGCTTTGAGTTTCTATCTCTCATGGATGTCCCGGGTCAGAGTGGACGATCAGCTCTTTGTTGGATACGCTGGAAGGCGTTTAGGTCAAGCTGTTTCTAAGCAGAACTTGTCCAGATGGATCATCTTGACAATCTCTGAATGCTACTGTCTGGCGGGTAAGAACCCTCCAGTGGGCTTATGGGCACATTCCACTAGGGGTGTGGCTGCCTCCACTGCTTTGCAGAGGGGTGTTCCCATTCGTAATATTTGTGAAGCAGCCACATGGGCCTCTGCCCATACTTTTGTCAGACACTATTCCCTGAATTCCATCCATGGGCAAGATTTAGCCTTTGGCAAGGCGGTCATCTATTCAGCAATTTGATTGGGCATTCTAAAATTCTAAATTCTTTTCCCACCTCCTTACGTTGGTACTGCTTTGGGAGTTTGTCATAGATGTGGAATACGTCGGTGGACACAATCCCCCTCGAAGAACAAGTTACTTTCTTACCTGGTAACGTTCTTTCGATCGGATGTTCCGACGTATTCCACATCGCACCCTCCCAGCCTGCCCCTCTACAGAATTTCTTATGCAATTGCAGATTACGTTTCCGCGAGACTTTCTGCAGTCATACTGGCAGGAGATTGGTGCCACACGTTCTGGGAAAAAACTACAACTGAGGCTACGGGCGCCGTGCATCCTATATATAACATCCGGTGACATCGACCCTCGACGGAGGCCCTCAAGGACAGCGTATCGACGTCATTGACGCAGGACGCCTACGCCGAAAAAAAAATCTGGGGCAGCACAGCTGTGGTGATTACTGTCATAGATGTGGAATATGTCGGAGGAACATCCCATCGAAAGAATGTTACCAAGGAAGAAAGTAACTTGTTCTTCTCACTCCCTAATTTTCTCAGAGCTAAGAACACTCTCGGACGAAGTTCAAAGGCCTAATTGACAGCAGACCACTGAGGTGATGGATTGATATGCTAATTGGTGGGAAGCTAAAGTTAAGGCAACCTCACCAGCATCTGGAGGGCCAGCCTGCAGGCTGCTAAAGTAGGTGGAAAAGTACTGAAGATGGATGGAGTATCAACCAATTATAGAGGACCTGCGTATTCAGGGGTCCTATAGTGTGTAAACCAATGGGATGTTGTGTATTTAGTGAGGTTCATAGTGGTCATTTTTAGAGGAGGGCTTAGTTGCCCACCTGATAAGTAACCAATCACATAGTTACACTTTTTTAGAATAGTATGGATCATATACTTAGATATTCACTTAGAGCCAATCACTCCCTCCGTTAGGTTTTTGTAGTTTGCCACATAGGATGACGTCGGTAACGCGTAGGTTAGACGTCAGTGATGACACATATTGATTATAAAAGTACAGTTTTTCTTCAATGCTTTGAGTTTGAAGATCGAACGTTTGCGTTGATGTTCATTATGCTCCCTGTTTTAGATACTTGACATTAAAATAGTTTTCCTTTTGTCAACTTCCTGAGTCGGCTCTATTATTTGGTGTATGAGTAAGATCTGCATTCGCACTAGAATGCCCACCGCATTAAAACAACAGCGAAAATAACACCAACCTCGGCCGCTCAAATGGACAAACACTGAACCCAAAGAACCGACCACACGACAGACCATAAGATATCATGAGAAATAGCCACAAAAGGAGGCCTCCAGAGACTGATCACATAATCAGACCCAGAAGAAAGCTTTAAATGACTCACCAACTCCCCCCAGACATACCATTGCAAAACCGGCAGACGCATTTAGATAGAAAGTTTGAGAGGAGTCCGCTACACCATCCCCAGCACCCAAGGAGGAGAATAAACATCCAGCCCACATTAATCAATCCATCAGCATTAGAACACATACAGAGCTGGCTAGAATAGAACGGCGAGGAGCAATCAGAACCCCTACAAAACATGTTAGAACAGCACAGGGAGCGCCCCACACAAACCAAACCCTGCCAGGCGTAGCCCTTTTGCCCACACTGATGAAATTGGGAGGATTAGCGAGTGCCACACTCGGACAGATTTCTGAACTTCTGTTAACCTCCATACAACCGACTAACAAAAAACTCAGCAGTTTTGCAGACTTATCTCACTCAAAAATCTCACACAACCATCTCTCGCACAACCCACACGCACTTCACAACACTGCAACATCACATAAGCAACACCAACAGCACACGAGGACTGGCATCGATCCAATACTCCCACCGAAGCTCAGCACCCGGTGTATACTGAGTCGAAGCTGCCAACAGAACACCACTCCTTTCACTATCCTACTCCCGCTTCACCTACTAACCCATCCCACCTTCTCATTTGCAGATCCGCCAGAGCGCCTGGGGACCAACTCCGTTGGTGACGGTGCGCGGTACAAATACCTTTAACATACATCCCCATCCATCTCAAGGGTAATTGCTGCTCATCAAAGGGGCTGGACTATCCAGTTCACTGCTCTTCTGTGTTTCCGTATTCAAACCATTGCACTTGTGGGTGTCCCTTAAGGTGACAGGACCGGCATACTGACCTGTGGTATACCAGTGGACTGAGGGCAGCCACTGATTTTGTGTGTGTGACTGATGGTTTTCTTCCTGGCGGAGCATCCAGGCTCGTGATTTAATTTCCAGACTTCCCATTTCATGCATTGACAGTACAGTGTGGTGCATTATGGTACATGTCGTACAGATCTCCTAAGGTTCCTGATACATGTGCTGTTGTGAGCTCCACGTCTATTGTTTGGTCGTCGACACAGCTGTGAAGCCCTTGCATATCTGCTTGCATCAGCAGTGCTGCAGAATCTTGGTATTCACAGATATACTACAGGGAACGTGACTGTGTGTGGTCTTTGACTGATCAATGTATGAGGGTTCATAGTGTGTATGTTGGTTATGCTGAGGTTGCTTGGTCTATTCCAACATCTGACTGGGCATTCAATTGGCCGGTTCTATGACATTTCATTGTCGGGCATTTCAAAGCCTACAATTTAAACATGTTTGACAATTCATCGAATTTCTTTTCCCTCCTGCACCTATTGTTAACTATACCCAACCCCCCAAACCACTTATCTGCCCTTTCCCACCCCCCCAAAAAAATGTGATGAACTGTCAAACACGTTTAAACTGCAGGCTTTGAAATGCCTGACAATAAAAGACCGTCGTACCAATTGGCCTACCCACTCTCTCTGCACTTCATTGCATTACTGGTCATGTTCATTAGCTTTGTCAGAAGTCATGATGCAATCATGCATGAAGTGTGCACTTGTGCTCCTCATTGATGCTATGCTATGTTCACACGCCCCTCATGGCTCACCCCGCAGACAGGTTGCCTATGCTGTTAACTGCCCCCCCTTCAACACCCCTCGTGGCCACCCAGCAGACAGGTTGCCTATGCTGTTAACTGACCCCCCCTTCAACACCCCTCATGGCCCACCCAGCAGACGGGTTGCCTATACTGTTAACTGCCCCCCGATTCAACACCCCTCATGCCCCTGTGGTTTCACTCACCCAACAGCCATGTACGGGGTCCAGCATGTCGTGCCATTTAGCAGGACAGCGTGGAGTTCAGCAGCACCATGGAGTCATTTGTGGATCCAGGGAATCTGGCACAGCAATGCGTTATTATTTTCCGTGCATCGCAAACCATCTGTACATTCAGGAAATGGAACAGCTTCCGGTTGCGGTACACTACCTCCACTGCATGTCGGACCACCAGCTCAACAAGTGCGCAGTCGAGGGCACCTATGACGTTCGGCATGCTTGCGAGTGCATAGAATGCAACTTTGGTGGCATTCACCTCGTCTGCTGTCTGTGGCATGCATATGTGATTGCGGACATGGGACAGGAGTGCATCTAGGACCTGGGTGAGCACACGGAAGAAGCAGGGTTGTGATATTCCATGGAGCTTCCCCACTGTGTGCTGATAAGTGCATGTGGCCAGGAAGTGGAGCACGCACACTACCTTCAGCAAGGGGGAGGGGGGCTGTCCGGATGTTGATGACGCTCACAAGGTCATCGTGTATGTGGTCCACTATTGTGGTTATGGTGTCCTTGTCCAGCCGGTACAGGGTGTGGATCTCGGTAGGGGTCCGGTTGAATGGGCTGGCCCTTAGGCAGGGGATTGGTGGCTGCCTGCGTGGTACAACTGCCTGCACATTGGGTATGTGCTGGCCCATTCTCGCAATCCTTCTCCTCCTGCGCATTCACTGCATGCTCTGGCTCACTACCTCCTCATAGAGTAGCTGTTCATGCATGTACTCCTGCTCCAGTAAAGCTAGTTCTAATGGTAGCATTTTGGCTTTGAAAGAAGTGTGTTGTGTGGGTGTGCTCCTTTTGTGCTGTGCCTGACTCCGTTGCCTCCACCTGTGCTGATTGTGGCCACCTGTGGCAGGTTTCTGCAGACCAGATTCATGTTAACACCGGTCCCGCGATGCCGGTGTAACGGCATAGTTGTATCCGTTATTACTAGCATGTCCATGCTGGTAAGAGCATGTCCGTGCACCTCTTAATGTGCACTTCACTGCGGCATGTCGATGTCACTGGCACAGCTGCTGCGTGTCAACGCTGATACCGGCAAGGGTGAGTCCGGTCACGGCGGGTCCCTGCTGCGGTGATACCGGCGTCGCAGGTCATAATTCTCTGGTCCGGTAAACAATGCATCAATTTTACCAGACCGGCAACATTGTAATGAGGGCCATAATATTGCGAATTAAGCGGCCTAATCAATCCAGGGCCCAAGGACCAGATGGTGTTACTAACCAAATGTTAAACTCAAATCCGGAAGAGTGGGCAGATTTCTGCTATCACCTATTTGCAGTAATCTCTGCACATAAACAAATTTCAGCATCTTGGCGAATGGCAACATTGATTCTGTTTTTAAAACGGAGACTGGTCAAGCCCAGGTAACTATCGCCCAGTAGCACTCTTAGACACACTTTGGAAAGTGTTTTCCTCCTTCTTACTTCAGCGCTTGACGGACTGGACAAAGATAAATAATAGAAGAGATCCTAGAAAAACTGGATTTATACAAGGGGTGGGGACTTATGTCAACTTGCTGATCACTCAAACTGGATGCCATTAAGACTAAAACACAAACCATGGCGATATTTATACATCTCAAACTCGCTTTTGATAGTGTTAACCGATAAAAGCTCCGGCAAAAACTATCTTTGTGGAATTGTCTGCTAGACATTCTGGAGCCTAGCAAAGCTTTATACTCCAACACGACTGTCAGAGTGAGGTTGACAAGAAGCGTTACACTATCTAAAGCAATCCAGTCTTGGAATGGTCTGAAACAAGGCTGCCCACTGGCAGCCTCCTTGTTTTAATCTCACCAATTCAGACCTGAATGTATCTCAAAATCTACTTAATGCAAACCCACCCATGTTAAATGGAACACTGGTTCCATACTTGATGTATGCAGATGATTTTGTCCTCTTGGACAGAAAACAAGTGGGGTTACAAAAACGCTTAGCACTCGAGAAATATGTAGAAGACTATGTAGAAGACAATGATCTTTGGATCAACATATCAAAATCGCATTCTATGTAATTGATGCGACAAACCAGGAAAAAACAAAAGAATGTTACTTTTCTTAAACACAAAAAACTTGATGAAGTCAAAGGTATTAAATATCTGGGAGTATGGATTAACCAAAGTAGTTGTGAAAAAGAATGGGCAGAACATCTTCGAACAAAAACAGAAGCCCTGGCTTGGCAAGGCTCAATGCTTCACAAGAAGTACGGCAAGTTCTCATTAAAGCCCATCTTCACATTCTACTGACAAAAAGTACTAGTAATTGTTACTTATGGTTCTGAATCAATGTTAAATTTACATTGGAAACCTTGGGACCTCTTGGAGGTGTTATTTTGGAGAAAAATCTTAGCCTTGCCAAAATCCTTTCCTGTACAGCGGATACGATATGAACTGGCTCTGCAATCAATGAGCTCAATCGTGGTATGGAAATCTCTGGATCTCTATAGGAAAACATTAACCGATTAAACTTTTCCATCTTTGGCAATCTTAAGCGATAGACCAAATTCATCACATGATTCACTGCTTACATTATGGAAGAAAGTATGTACTCTGTTGTTGAATGGACTCGAATGCACGATAGAATCACTAATACAGCGGCCACTAGAAGTCAAAAAATAATCCAAAGAAGTGATTGGATCAAGACATTAGAGAACAAAGAGATATCAACTTTCAGTACGAGGAGTAAATGAACATAGAGCGCTGAATCAACTTCCATCATACTTTGCCCTTTTTCCTTATTTTACGAATGCGAATAAACATATTACCAACCAAAGAAGTGCTAGCAATAAGAAAACAAGATGGGTGACCTCCTCTACTTGTTGTTTTTGCCAAAAAAAGACAAGATTGAATCATTACATCACATCATTATGGACTGCACTGCACTGACTGAAGATGGAAGACGACATGCAGTGATGTTAACAATTGATGTCGTAGTACTTAAACCACAAAAAGATGGTCAACAATACTGACGGGCACAAACAAACAGTTAACATTCAGAATTGTACAATTTTGGACCAATATAATTGAAAAAGATAGATTGAATATATAGAAGTCCATTAAAAAAGACTGGAATGCATCCTCAACTCATTTGAAGGAGAAGAATCTGAACTTAAGATTGTTTATGAATGGTTTTACATTACCTATTCTTTATATAGGTGTGTGGATGTTGACTCATAATGAAAAAAATTGTAACTCAAGCTATATTCATTTAATAAAAAATAGAAAAACAGATACATAGATGTTTGGGGGACCTGTTATGCTCACCTGGTCTCTGCGTAGGTGTTGGGGCACGGTTGCAGCCCTCCAAGAACTTGAATCACCCCCTTCAGGCCTCTCACCCGTTAGAAAAGCTGTGAGCGGTGGTACATGGTGAGGTGTCCCGTCAAAGTTTCGAAAAATAGTTTCAACAGGTAAAAGTTTTGACATAAAAGTGCCGAAAACAAAAGTTTCAATTTTATTTTTTAAATAGTAAAGGGTTTATTTTAATTTGGTATAGTTTAATAGCTGTTTAAAAAAAACAGGGCTTTGGGGGGGAAAACCCCCCATAAAAATAAAAAAAATGTGAAACTTTTTTTTCATCACTTTTGTGTCGGAACTTTCACCAGTCGAAACTTTGACTGTCGAAACAGTCACTATGAACACGTGGTGATACTGCTCCTGTGAATTATGGAAGGTAAGCTCTCGGTCCTGCTACTTCTGGCAGGGGCGCGTTGAATGGGATCTAGTTCCTTCACTGGTCCCTGATGAGGATTAGTCCAGTCCAGCTGCGACTATGCTTCTCCTTATGATTGGTAAGTGTCTCTTGAGCTCTTGTGATTCTGTTCGTCTATTTAATGTTTTTATATATTGTTCTTTATGCCCGCAATAATGTCTCTCTTCTGTTTTCTTCCCTTAGATGGAAATGCAGCCTCAATGCAGCTGTGAGACTCAAGACGCAGCCGGATGGAAGATTGATGCTACCGCAACGTTCAACAGCAGGTAAGTGATGGTTTAAGGAAAAGCGCGAAGTATGGCGAAGCACGACCTTATAGGCTGAGTAGTGTGGGCTTGATTTGCTCTTATTACCCGATCCCTACCTAAATAATAAATCACAGACCAATTATGTTTATGGAAAAGTTGTAGCCGTAGGCATTTTATTTTCTTACAGAAAATACATAACAAAAATCAATACACTACCATATGCATTTGGGCACCTTGTGTCCAGTTTCGAAGTTGCCCAAGGCTCCTCCCGAGTCCTTGTTACCCCTGGGCCTTCGTTCCTGGGCACATGCCGCCACACCTGAGCGGGTGCTATTCGCGCCCGTTCAGGTCCCCCCAAAAGCACTCTACCTACAACCCCGTTCTTGGAGTGCCCTAAAAATGTTGTCGGAAAAAGCCCCCATCCCCTTGCTTGATAGGTGCACCCCATCCTGGTGAAACATTTCCGGATTGTTCTGGTGTAGGCCATGTTTTATGAAGTGTAGCCCTGTGCTCTTGCAGTACTTTTCCACTGATTTATTTAATTTCTTTCTGGCTATCTCGATTGTGTGCCTCCTATGTGCCCCGTACCAGACCCTTCTTGGTATTATTTCCGACATGAAAATGTCAGTTTTCCACCAACTGTGGGCTATGCTATGTAGCGACTCGCAAATATTCCTCTGTAATTTACCCCTATTTGTGCTCACCAGGTCGTTCCCCCCCTGAGGTGTATAACCAGGTACTCGGGGGGTGGGGGGGCGGGGGGTGGTAGGGTCCATGAAACCTGTCGGGTCTGACAGCATGTCGTGAATATCCTCCCAGGGCATCCCCGGGGAGCCCCACCAGGATGTAATTGTGTTTTTGAAATGTAGTCCTTGCTTCACTTCCTCCAGCCACCTGCCTGCCTGGGTCACGAAGGAGTGCCCCACTATCCATGCCGATTTGTAGGGTCCAGCCTCTATGGAACGGGGGAGATGAGCGTTTATATCAGTTCCTTCCTTATGTATTTTTTAAAACATTGCGACTTCCACCCCCAATCCTTTTCACTCCTTTTGCTCCCAGGCCCCCCGCCCATGCAGAGGTTGCCGCCCCTATCCTGAATGAGTGTGTTCCAAATTCGGCTGGATCCCATCCTGCTTTGGCCACCGCCTGTTTTAATATCGCCTGAAACTGGTACCTGCTGAGTGCGCTGCCGTCCCTATATATTAATAGCTGCCCGTCGACCTCTGGTCGGAGATATAGGAATTCTTGGGTGATGCATCTGCGACAGTGGTCCTTCTCTTTGATGCAATTGGTCTATTGCTCTCCCCTTCCCCGTTTGGTCTGTTTTAGATTTCCTTAACATTATAGACATCCCCTTACTTCCCATACTAATATCCCTCCTTGCCAGGCCGTCTCCTGCCACCGTATTACTGGCCACCAGCTCCCCTACCCTGAAAGCCCCATAATATGCCAGCGCGAATGCTGCCCTGAACAGCGCAGTTTTGTATATGCTGCTGCATGTATCTCGCAACAGTTTTAACAGAATTATTAACTTCCTAAAGTTCACTGGCCTTCTGCTATCTGATTTCTTCCCCTCTAATTTAGCCCATCCTCTCATAGCATATTTTATTCTAGCGCTGTCGGTTGGATCCGGTATGCCCGCCACTTTTGTGGTATATGCCACCGCCGCTAGGTGTGCTGCCGCCCAGCTTTTCTTTCTCCCTTCAGCAAATGCCACTTCCAGAAATTCACACATTTTTTTGGTTTAAATTTTCCCCACATCTTGCACACCTGTTTCCACCAACACATCTTTTACATGCTTTTCGTACTGCTTACCCGTTTTGTACGTTAAGGCGTTCCTGGTCAGTTTGTCAACGACCCGTTCCGTTCTCTGTTTCTCCCACTTCTTTAGAGCCGACCTTGTAGCCAACCGTTCTTTTCTTTCCAGTGCTTTCAACGGGACCCATGCCTTCTGCGGCGTGGGCGTTCTTTCCCTGTCGGCGTCCGGTCTCAGCTCCCTGAATCTCTCCCACTGAAAACGAGAGATTGCATCAGCCACCATGTTTGCTTCTCCAGCGATGTGCCTTGCCCTTATGCATGTATTCATTTTTAGGCTTTCCAGGGTGATTGCCCGCATTAATTCCAACACTATTGGGCATGACACACTCCCTTTATTTAACACGTGCACCACCGCCATGTTATCCGACCATACTGCCAACTCCTTGTTTCCTAGCTCTTCCCCCCCATGCGCACAACGCGACCCAGATTGGGAAGAGTTCCAGCAGCGTTATGTTTTTTGTCCATTCTGCCACCTGCCATGTTTTTGGCCATTTACCTGCACACCACTGTCTCCCCAGTATTGCGCCAAAACCAAGGCCACCTGCTGCATCGGTGAACAACACCCTTTTCCCTTCCTCGTCTATGGGTGAGCGCCATATCACTGACCCATTGAAATACCTCAGGAATTCTGCCCACACTTCCAGATCTCTCTTGATTCCTCCCCCTAACCTGATTCTGTGGTGCCCCATTGTAGCCCCTCTTGTTTTCAGCTCAATGCTTCTCTGGAACACCTTCCCCTGTGGTATGACTCTCCCTGCGAAGTTCAGCTTTCCTGCCAGCGCTTGCAATTCTCTCACTGTCACTTTGTTTCTTCCCTGTAGTTCCTTTCTTGTCTTTAGTAGATCTGTTACCTTGTCATCCGGGATCCGGCACACCCCCAGGCTTGAGTCAATTTCTATTCCTAGGAATTGGATAATCTGCGTTGGGCCCATTGTTTTCTCCCCCGCCAGCAGAAAACCCCACTCGCTTGTTAACTCCACAAATTTATCCAGGGTTGCCTTGCATAGCTTTGAACCTTTTGGCCCTACGAATAAAAAGTCATCCAGGTAATGTACCATCCTGGCCTCCCTCATCTCTTCTGTGACTGCCCATTGTAAAAATGAACTTACCCTCTCAAAATATGCACATGAGATGGCGCACCCCATAGGGAGACATTTGTCGATGAAGTATTCCCCCTCCCAATGCATACACAACCACCTCTGAGATCTGCTGTTGACTGGCAACAGCCGGAATGCTGATTTAATGTCTGCTTTTGCCATCCATGCCCCTTTTCCTGCCTTCCTGACTAGTTCTACCGCCTCCTCGAAGTCTGAGTATGATACTGTTGCATCGCTCTGTGCAATGCCGTCATTCACCGAGGCCCCCGAGGGGTATGATAGGTGGTGGATTAGCCTGTATTCCCCTTCTTCCTTTTTTGGCACCAACCCCAGTGGAGAGCATATACATTCTTCAAATGGTAAGGCTGTAAAAGGTCCCTCCACCCTACCCAGTTCTACCTCTTTTCGGATTTTATTGATCACTATATCCCTGTTCTCAGTAGCAGACTTCAGGTTTCTGGGAATGTCCTGCGCTCCTTGCCCGGTAAACGGGATGTTAAAACCTTCTCTAAAACCTTGCCTGATTACATTTGCTGCTTTTTGGTCTGGATATTTCTGGAGCCACCCTTCCATCCTCTCAATTTTTACTGGTGTGGCTCCCTTCTCGTCTCAGTTCTTAGTTTCGCTTCTCATCGCTCCTGCCGCTTGGAGCTGTGGCCCTTGTGCACTTGGAGCTGCTGTGGTCACCCTTACATCTCTCGCACTTGTGGCTGAACTTGCACTTCAATCCCCAGCTACAGGGTACTCCCTTCTCAAAATTCCGACATTGCCCTGGTTCTGCCCGCGTTGCCCCCGTGCTCGCACTGCCTCCCACCTGCGTGGTTGGGGGCAGGCTGCTCTGCCACCCTCTCTGTGACCCATAGTTCCTGCTCCGAAAATGTTGGTCTCCATTTCTGTCATAGCTGTGTTCATATCTCCTGTTATTGTATCTATAATCAGCTTTGTACTCATTCTGCCAATACTGCCTTCTCTGCTGCCCTCCTGCGCTTCGCTCCTTGGAATCCCATTTCTCCTTCAGTACATTAAAAATGTAGAGATTAAAATTCTCCTCATCCCATCCCATATCCGGAAAGCAGTTCATCTCGTTTCTGAACTCGTGATCATACTCCTGCAATGCGTCTCCCCCGAATGCCGCGTGTACTTTCAGCACCCTCTGCTGATACGCAACTAATGCTACCCCGTCTTCTGGGAATTTCTGTAATATAATTGTAGACATTATATTAAAGGCCGCCATCCAGTTGTCAAAATTCCTTACTACTGGCCCCCTTTTTAGTAGGCTGTTCTCATCCTCCTTAATGTCCTCCAGTGCCACATTCATCTCCCTCTTTTGACAATCTAGCAATGTGTAAATATCAATTAATTCCTTTCTCCATATTTTCTCCTTTATTTTGTCATTTATATACCAAGCCATTGCCTTCATTGACCTGCCCTGTGCATCTTTACCCATTGTTGGTCTGCCATATTTCGTCATGATTGGTCCCCCAACCTCTGTCGCTGCCACTGGTGGTACCGCCCCCAGCGGCGGGTCCCCCGCCACTGGTGCCGCTGGTGTCCCTGTTGGCACCACCGGTTGTGGGTTGGGCCCTTGCGGTACCCCTCCTGTGTTTGGCTCTACTGGTGCCCCTTGTGGCACCGGGACCGGGGTTTCCCTGGGTTCTGACCCTACCCCCCCTGCCCCTCTCTGTTTCTCCCTGCTCACCACCCCTCTCCATTTTACCCAAGCCCTTAAGTGATCCCTTTCTTCATCATCACTGCTTTCCCCCTCAGTTGAAGAATTCCCCTGCTGCTCCTCCCTGGATCCCTTATTACTTCTGTTCTTCTTGCCATTGGTTCTGGGCGACTTACCCGAAACTGTGACGCAATTTTTTAAAATGTTTACAATTTTATTGCCCACATCATTATTCACAGTACCTTTGTTTTTCTCTTTTCTTTTCCTCTTCTTGGTAGGTGCCTCTGTCTGTTCCTCCGATCTCCTTGGCTCCTCTCTCCACCTCTTCTGTCCTTGCGGCACCTCGTCTTCTCCTTCGCTGCTGCTAGGCTCTATGAACAGCAAGGGTGACATTGCCTTTGCCCTTTCTTCCTTCTGCATTATCTCCAGGACCCATTGTGCCCGATGTTCCTTCTCCGCCTTCTTTGCCCATTCTGTGAATTCTTGTGCCCTTTTTGCTCTTCCTTTCGCCATCCTTCTCGTCTGAATTCCTTCTTTCCGCAGGATTGACCCTGGCTGCTCCTCCAACCGCTTCCTCGTTCTCTGCCGGTGAGCTGTCAGCCACGCCTTCCTGCTCCTGCACGCCGTGTGCCCTCTGCTTCTCCTGATCTTCTTCTACCAATCTTTTTCCCGCCTCCTGTCTCGCCTGCCCCCGGCGAAGGAGCTCTGTTCACTTGTGTCCCCGCGGTCCGGCGTACTGCCACGTCTCCTTATCTGTCCTCTGGCTGGTACTTCCACGTCGCTCCCGTGCTCCTCTGGCCCTTTTTACGCTGCTCCGGCACGGGTGGGCGAACTCGTAGCCGCTGCACTTAGCCAAAGTAAGAGAATGTGGGAAAGGCTTGAGCCCGCAAGAGCAAACGTTTTTCCTTCCCCTTGTCCAGGCACTAAGAGCTTACCCGAGAGAGGTGAGCTCTTTACCTGATTTGTGCCGCCTCTCCTTTCCTGGCTTACTTATACCCCCCAGACCTTTTGTTCCTTCTTGGGGGCCGGGTTTTCCCCCCGGCCCCTTGCTGTTATATTTCGCACCTTCCCAGGTGCTGTTTCCTGCCCTTTCCTGGGCTTTTGTTTCTTGTGGTGCCATTCAGACGCCCCTCCCTACTGCTTTCGCGCCCTTTCCCCCCCACCCCGCGCCTAAACTCCCAGGCCCTCCATCGGCCCACATTTCATGCGGTCTGGGGCCTGAGGCAAACTGACTGTCTTTTCAATGTCTAACCTTGTCTTCTGTTTTTCCTTGCAGGTGCTGCTGTCGACGATGGAGCGTGTCGTGCTGCGGTGCCAAGAGGAAGATTTCGGCATTCCGGAAAGTGTAAAGATGAATGCTTGGTTCGCCGAAGAGATGTACAGGTAAGAACAGCTTCCCCCAGTTGGTAAGTATGCTGGCAGGAAGCACGATGTCCAGGAAGCAGGGTCTTCAAAGGTAAGCAGGTCTGACCTACGGTGACGGTGAGCGTTACGCTGCTGTTAAGTGCAGAATAACGCGAAGCGTCTGTCTGAGGATCAAGGCAGCTTATATAGCTGTGAATCCATTAGCAGCCACACCCCGGGGCTGCTTAATGGATGGAATGTTCAAGGTTGGTTAATGCATCTGAAGTGTAATGTCCATAATAAAAGCTTTTTGGTGTTAAATGGATGTTCTTGTTTACTTTTGTTCATCAGCCTGGTGCCAAAGGCGCCAGGACAGTGTCCACCCAGGTCACCTGTGCATGCGACCCCTGCATGCCTGTGCCCCTGACTTCATGACCATGACAGGACCATAGGGGAATGAGTGGTGTGAGAGGAAAGAGGGGACAGAAATGGAGTGGGTGAATACCACGGTCTCCCAAGGCAATCATCACTGGTCCCATGGAGTGCTTCCCTGCCCATGAGATCCACCCGCAGGGGGACTATCAGGTAGAAGCCTGGCCTCACGCGAAGGTGCTCCCCCATGGGAGCAGTGACAATATTCTGGGATTAGTCACATAACCTTCCCCTCATGCCTCTGGTTTCTCAATCTGGGAAAGGAAATCGGGACAGGAAATCAACATTACCTTCTTCCTTTCCTTTGCGATGTACTACGCTAAAACAAAAGGGTTGCCGATCAAGAAACAAGAGCATGATTTGGGGATTTGGTTCCTTTCTTAAATTAAGCCACGTAAGGGGTGAGTGGTCCGTGATTAAGACAAACTTTCTCCCAGTGAGGCAATATTTTAAGTGTCCCGCTGCCCATTTTATCGCCAGGGCCTCCAGTTCTATTGTGGCATAGTTGTATTCCCTAGCGAACAGTCTTCAACTAATATGCATCACTGGGCTATCCCCTCATATGTCTGTGAGAGAACTGTTCCTAGTCCCACCCTGGCTGCATCAGTTTTAAGTACAATCTCTTTACTAAAGTTAGGGGCCTTAACTGGTTCACTGCATAGTATGGTTTAAGGGTATTAAAACAGCTTTGTTCTTCCTTACCCCACTTTGTCTTCAAAGATTCTGCTTTCCTCAGTTTATTGATCAAACAGGCAGTGATGGATGAAAAATTGGGAATAAAGCATCTGTATCCTACCAGTCACAAGAAAGCCCTTAGACCAACCTGTTGCCCACAAAGAATCCCAGATACTTCATGTGGATTGGGCCAAATACTTCTTTGGGTTGGTAGTTAGCCTGGCCTCTTGCAGGGCTTTGGTGATTTTATATAAATGTCATATGCTCCTCCCAATTTTTACTATGGATGATAGCAACTAAATAGGCCCCACAGAAAACAGTCTTAGTACTCGATTCATTAGGGTTTGGAAGGTTGCTGGTGCACCATGAAGGCCAAATGAGAGTACCTGTTATGCTCACCTGGTCTCTGTGGAGGCGTTGGGGCACAGTTGCAGCCCTCCCTGGAATTAGATCACCCTCTTCAGGTTTCATCCCCTGCGAATCAGTTGTGGGCGGCGACAATCGGTGGCACTGCTCATGTGTGGATATGGGGAAACGTGAGTGCGCTGATAGGTGACTATGGTATCTCCCTAACCCTTTGACCCAAGGTGCAATTTCAGTGGGCACGTTGTGGCCCATAAGGCTCACCTGGTAAATGTGAATGATGAGCTCTCCGTCCTGCTGCTTGTGGCAGGGGTGCTTGTTAATGGAATAGAGTTCCTTCACTGATTCCCGAGTTTTAGTCCAGTCCTGCTGCGACTAAGCTCCTCTTTCTGCTTTCTTGCAATGTCTCTTGTCTTTTCCCTTTTTTCTGCTTTCTCTCAATGTCGCTTGATGATTTTTGCTCTTAACGTTGTTGTTTTCCCCTGAATGACGTTCCTCTGTTTTCTCCCAATAGATGGAAATGCAGCCTTACTGCGGCGGTGGAGGCGGTGGAGGCGCGGAACGTGGCTGAGCGGAAGATGGATGCAACCGCAATGTCCGGCAGCAGGTGAGTGATGGCTTTTGTAAAACGCAATGTTAAATGGCAGCGCACCTTTAACGAATGTCTGTTATGTGTCTAACCTTGTCTTTTGCCTTTCTGTTGCAGATACTCCGAGTTCGGATGATGTGTGTCGTGCCGCGGTGCCCAGATGATACTGTCTGCGTTTCGAAATGCTTACAGGTGAGCCGCGGCGCCAGGAAGATGATGACTGTGCTCCAAGATGTTTGCAGGTGAGCCGCAGTGCCAGAAAGAAGCGTTCAGGTGAGAGCAGAATCTGCCGGATGGTGAGTATGATTGTGGATGGCAGGATCTCTTCAGGTAAGTTGAATCCCAGGCGACGGTGAGCGTTACGCTGCATGGAGGTGCAGAATAACGCGAAGCGTCTGTCTTGAGGATTGGGGCAGCTTATATAGCTGAGATCGTGGGCACGCCCATTACGGCCGGCTTACCAGCCACTCCCTGCCACTCCTAGAGAGTGAGCACGTGCAAAGGCAATCCGTTAGCAGCCACACACAAGAATACACTGGAGGCTGCTTAATGGATTGAATATTCAAGGTTAATGCATCTGAAGTGTTATGTCCATAATAAAAGCTTCTTGGTGTTAAATGGATGTTCTTGTTTACTTTTGTTCATGAGCCTGGTGCCAAAGGCGCCAGGACAGTGTCCACCCAGGTCTTCTGTGCATGCGACCCCTGCATGCCTGTGCCCCTGATTTCATGACCATGACAGCACTCCCCCTCAAGGCCCCTCTCAAGAGTGGTTCTCCTCCGGTCCTGGTTTGGTGGGATTATTGCAATGGAATTGTCTGACCAATCGAGGGGCATGAACATATTCGCTGGGTTCCCAGGTTCGATCTTGGGGTCTGTAGCCTTTCCAGTCTATTAGGTAATACAGTTTGGCTCGAACCGCCTTAGAATCCAAGATAGACTTAACTTCATATTCGGGTTCCCCATTTAATAATTCAGGCTCTGGCAGAGAATCGGTTTGTGTATTTGGTTTCATGGGTTTAAGGAGCGAGACATGAAATACCAGATGGATTTTCATGTGCGATGGTAATTCCAATTTCATGGCGGCAGGGTTCATCATCGCCTTGATCGTATAGGGGCCCAGATACCTGGGGCGGAAGGCTCGTGGTCCTTTCAAAGCTATGTGTCTAGACGCTAACCAAACTTTATCTCCAATCTGGTAATTGGGAGCTTCTTTTCTGTGCCGGTCAGCAAACAGTTTTTGTCTTTCTTTGGCCTTGTTCAAGTGCTCTGTTGATTCTTCAAGAACTTGAGTGATGGATTTATGCAGAGTTTTTATTGCCGGCATTTTCAAAGTATCGGGTGGATCAAACACTGAAGTCCGTGGGAGTATAGAATGGAGTTTGTCCAGTGCTTGTATGAACCGAATTGTTAAATGCATATTCGGCTACCCAAAGTATGTTCTTTCAGGAGTCTTCAGAGTGCTGAAGCATACATCCTAAATACTGTTCTAGCGTCTGATTGGTCTGTTCGGTTTGTCCATCGGTTTGAGGGTGGTGGCTAGTGGACAACCAGAGGTCAATTTTGGCAATTGTGCAACACCTTCTCCAAAAGGCGGAAACAAATGGAGTTCTGTGATCCGATATCAAGATGGGTGGAAATCCATGTAATCGGACAATTTGTTCCAAAAATACGGTGGCAGGAGTCGATGCCGTTGGAAGTCCTTTCAGTGGGATAAAATGGGCCATTTTGGAGAATAAGTCCACAATGACTAAGATGGTGTTGTAACCAATGCAGGGGGGGGAAGATCTGTGATAAAGTCCATTGATAGTGTATGCCAAGGTGCTGGTGGAACCATTTACAGGCGTAGTAACCCAGCAGGATTTTGCTTCTGAGATTTATGCTCAGCACAGACGCCACAGGTTGTAATAAATCAGGCAATGCCTTTCCTCCAAGTGGGCCACCAATAGTTTTGTTTTACATTAGCCTGTGTCTTGGCTATACCAGGATGTCCTTCTACTAACGAATCATGGTAGTTTGCGATGATTTGGGTTTGCAGTTTCTTGTCCGGGAAATATAACTGTCCTTTGAAATATGGTAGGTTGTTCTCGATGGTGTACCGGTATCCCTTTAAAAGCCATTCCTGTTTTATCTGATCCATCTGGGACTGTAAGCTGGTTTTTAAGTCATCTAAACATGTGGTAGCAGCAATCGTGGTCTGGATTCGTTCTTCCGGAATGATGGCCACGAGATTGGATGCTGTAAAGGCGTCTTTTTCCTCACTCATGCGTGATAATGCATCTGCTTTTCCATTCTACACTCCAGGTCTGCATGTAATAATAGAGTCGTATTCGGCGAAAAAGAGTGCCCAACGAAGTTGGCGTGAGGATTGTGCTTTGGCGGTCTTTAAATACTGTAAATTACGATGATCTGTGATAACGGTGACCGTGTGTCGTGTCCCAAGAAGGTAATGTCTCCATGCCTTAAATGCAGCCTTAATTGGCAGTAGTTCCTTGTCTGTGATTGCATAGTTTAGTTCAGGGGCAGAGAATTTGCGGGACCAGAAAGCGATGGGATGTAGCTGTCCTGTTTCCGGGTCTCTTTGGGATAGCACCGCTCCTATGGCTATGTTTGAAGAGTCTGTCTCCACTACATATGGTAGGTCTGGATGGGCATGTCGAAGAACCGGTGCTGTGGTAAATGCTAACTTTAGTTTCTGGAAGGCTTCTTCCACTTCTGTGGACAAATAGAATTTTTTGTTCTTCCTTAGCAAAGAAATGATTGGATGAACAATTTGCGAGAATCCAGGAATGAATCGACGGTAGAAATTAGCGAAGCCGAGCACACTTTGTACTCCTTTCGTGGAGGTTGGTGAGGGCCACTGGAGAATTGCGTCAACTTTTCGTGTGTCCATATGCACCTCCTGCGGTGTGAGCATGAAACCGAGGAATTCGACTTCGGTCACATGGAAGAAATATTTTTCTAGCTTGGCATATAATTGGTGTTGTCGCAGTTTTTCCAAAACTGCTCAGACATGACCGACATGTTCTTCCTTGGAATTAGAGTAGATGAGAATGTCATCTATGTAGACAAGTGCACAAATGTCCAACAACTCAGAGTATGTCGTTCATAAAGAACTGAAACGCTGCGGGGCGTACATAACCCAAAAGGCATGACTTGGTATTCGAAGAGGCCATACTGCGTGCGGAATGCTGTCTTCCATTCTTCTCCCTTTTTTACCCTCACAAGGTGGTAGGCCCCTCGCAAATCCAACTTGGTGTAAATCTGGGCGTGTTTCACTTGGTCCAGAAGCTCGGGTATGAGTGGCAAAGGGTATCGTTTTTTTACCGTAATCTGGTTGATCGCTCTGTAGTCAATACAGGTGCTCAAGTCCCCCTCCTTCTTAAGTACGAAGAAGAGAGGCGAGGAGGCAGGAGACTTAGATGGGCAGATAAAACCATTTGCCAGATATTGATCCAAGTAAGTTTTAAGATGTTGGTTTTCTTGCTCCGTTAGGGCGTAAATCCGGCTGCAGGGTATTTGGGCTCCGGGTACGAGGTCTATTTGGCAATCGTGGGGTCTATGCAGGGGCAAAACGTTAGCTTGTTCATTTTGGAAGACATCCTGGTAACATTGATATTCAGGTGGTACAGTGCCAGTGAGGCCCAGCACAATACTTTTCTTCGGTTTTTGGTTGATAATGTCTTTGTTGTAACAAGTGTTGCTGCAGTCTTGAGACAAGGTCAGAACCTGTTTTCGCCAGTCGATTTTAGGATTATGGGTCTCAAGCCCGGGCATTCCCAATATCATCTGGAACTGAGGAGCACCGATGAGATCAAAGATGATGTCTTCTTGATGCCCATCCTGCAACAGAAGCTTGACTTTCTCGGTACATTGTGTCACCGGGCCGGATGATAACTGTGATCCATCCACTACGGTGACATTGGGCCTCATTACGAGTCCAGCGGTAACTGAGGCGGTAAAACCGCCTTGTTACCGCCGGACTCGTATTACCATTCCGCCTCTGTGATTCCTGGAATTTCCAGGGCATTACAACCCCGGTTTCCCAGGAATCACGGAGGCGGAATGGTGTTAATCCCCATTCCCATTGAGTCCTATGGGAATGGGGATCATGGAAACACCGGCAGCATCTCGTAATGCTGCCGGTGTTTACTCATTCGCCTGCAGGTGGGCGGTGTTTAACCCGCCAGGTCAGACCTGGCGGGAACATCACCTCCCGCCTGCAGGAGTTGTAATCGCCCGGCATGGAAACAACGGTGGCAGCGGGTTTACCGCCACCGTTGTTTCCATACCAGGCGATCAATGTAGTTTCCTACTGCCCCACTGTAGCCTCCAAGGCATGCATCTTTGACGGCTGCTTGTGATTCACCAAAAGTACCGGAAGGACTATATGAGAGGTCTGGACGCATTCCTTTTTCTCGCTCGACAAGTGGACCCCTAAGCTTGCTGGGCATTGGCGTTTCCTGAGTCCGGTGCTTCTGCTTCTTCTTTGTTGTTTTTATCTGTTGCCCCTGCTATTTTCTTGGGAGGTTTCACCGGGCAGTCTCGGAGGAAATGGCCTGCTTTCCTACAGTATAGACAGAGTTGTCTTCTTTTTTCTCTTTCTACCTTGGTCACAGGGCTCCGTAACCCACCGATTTGCATTGGTTCCGAGTGTTCATGTGGCTTGGTGTGGGTCTCGCGGGGTCGCACAAAAACTGTTTTACCTTCGATCCTGGCTCAATCCATTTTCCTATTCTGTAACCTATGGTTGAGTTGTACTGTGAGGTCAATGTAGTCTGCACATCCGTCAGGTGGGTTCACAACTTGAACCAACACATCCTTAAATTCCCCATGTAGCCCTCGATAGAAGAGTGTAGTCCTTTTCTCTTCTGGCCAGTTGGTTTGAGCTATGAGACGATTGAAAGCTGCAATGTAGGTTAATAGATTTTGATTTCCCTGTCTGAGTGACAGTAGCTCGTTGTCCAGGGCTTGTCCCTGAGCATGTCGGGCAAACAATTTCTCCATCTCATGTTGGAACCCCCCAAAGTTCCAAAGCAAAGGATCATCTTGGGTTACCAATGGTATGGACCAGTCCGCCGCATTACCCCCTGGGTATGAGAGTACAAATTCCACTTTGGCTTGATCATTAGGAAAGGCTCCTGGTCTGCATAAGAAATGTAGGCGACATTGGTTCATGAATATGGCAAACTTGTTTGGGTCGCCATTGAAGCGTTCAGGCGGAGCTAAGGGCACTGCCCCTGGAAGGACTACTTGAACTGGTGTGGATTGTTGTGGCGGTGTAGCTTGCTTATTCCAGGCAAGGGAACCTGTCCTGCTTGTGCCTGTACCACCTATCTGGCTAAATCATCAGTTCTTTCCCGAGTTACAATAAGATACCGCCTTAATGCACTAGTCTCCTGTCGTGAGGCGTGTACTTGGGCCCGTAACTCCCCTAGTAGTTGGGCCAACAGATCTGTCTCAGAAGTTTCCATAACGCCCAGGCAGAGAGTTTTTGAGGCTTCGCGTTCTGTTACGCTCACCTGGTCTCTGCGGAGGCGTTGGGGCACAGTTGCAGCTCTCCCTGGAATTAGATCACCTTCAGGTTTCATCCCCTGCGAATCAGCTGTGGGCGGCGACAATCAGTGGCACTGCTCCTGTGTGGATATGGGGAAACGTGAGTGCGCCGATAGGTGACTATGGTATCTCCCTAACCCTTTGACCCAAGGTGCGATTTCAGTGGGCACGTACCGGCCCATAAGGCTCACCTGGTAAATGTGAATGATGAGCTCTCCGTCCTGCTGCTTTTGGCAGGGGCGCTTGTTAATGAAATAGAGTTCCTTCACTGATTCCTGAGTATTAGTCCAGTCCTGCTGCGCCTAACCTACTCTTTCTGTTTCTTGCAATGTCTCGTGTCTTTTCCCCTTTTTC
This sequence comes from Ambystoma mexicanum, assembly GCF_040938575.1. Taxonomy (NCBI): domain Eukaryota; kingdom Metazoa; phylum Chordata; class Amphibia; order Caudata; family Ambystomatidae; genus Ambystoma; species Ambystoma mexicanum. Next base: position 1,278,611,925 of record NC_090932.1, on the reverse strand, counting down.
TGCTTTCTCTCAATGTCTTTTGATGTTTTTTGCTTTTTACGTTGTTGTTTTCCCCTGAATAACGTTCCTCTCTGTTTTTTCCCAATAGATGGAAATGCGGCCTTACTGCGGCGGTGGAGTCGCGGAACGTGGATGAGCGGAAGATGGATGCAACCGCAATGTCCGGCAGCAGGTGAGTGATGGCTTTTGTAAGGTGCAAGATTAAATGGCAGCGCACCTTTAACAAATTTCTGTTGTGTCTAACCTTGTCTTTTGCCTTTCTGTTGCAGAAGCTCCGAGTTCGTATGATGTGCATCATGCCGCGGTACCCAGATGATGCTGTCAGCGTTCCGAAATGCTTACAGGTGAGCCGCGGTACCAGGAAGATGACTGCGCTCCAAGATGTTTGCAGGTGAGCCGCGGTGCCAGGAAGAAGATGACTGCGCTCCAAGATGTTTGCGGGTGTGCCGCAGTGCCAGAAGGAAGCGTTCAGGTGAGAGCAGAATCCGCCAGATGGTGAGTATGATTGTGCATGGCAGGTTCTCTTCAGGTAAGTTGAATCCAAGGCGACGGTGAGGGTTACGCTGCACAGAGGCGCAGAATAACGCAAAGCGTCTGTCTTGAAGATCGGAGCAGCTTATATAGCTGAGATCGTGGGCACGCCCATTAGGGCCGGCTTACCAGCCACACCCTGCCACTCCTAGAGCGTGATCACGTGCAAAGGCAATCCATTAGCAGCCACACCCAAGAATACACTGGGGGCTGCTTAATGGATGGAATGTTCAAGGTTAATGCACCTGAAGTGCTATGTCCATAATAAAAGCTTCTTGGTGTTAAATGGATGTTCTTGCTTACTTTTGTTCATGAGCCTGGTGCCAAAGGCGCCAGGACAGTGTCCACCCAGGTCTCCTGTGCATGCGACCCCTGCATGCCTGTGCCCCAGACTTCATGACCATGACAGTACCTTAAATGGAAATAGTCCTCTAGGGGTGGAGAATGCAGGCTTTTCCTGGTCACAGGATTCAGAGGGACCCTCCAGTAGCCTTTGAGATACATTGGGGAAATATAAACGGCTGTGCCCAGTCGATCAATTAGGTAATCTTTCCTTGGCATGGGATAGTAGGCAAACTGGGGCACAGCATTCAATTTTGAAAAATCTAAGCAGAATCTCCACAATGGTTTAGCTACCAAGACTATCAGCGAGGACCATGGACTCTGAGAGGGCTCTATAATGTCGGCTGCTAGCATTTTCTACACTTCCTGTAGGACTATTTCTTTATTGCCTTCTGGGATCCTGTATGGTTTTAGATTCACCACTTTACCAAGGGGAGTATGAATACAGTGATAAATGCCCTTAACTTTTCCTGGCTCCTCAATGAAAACACCCAGGAACTGGTTTTAGAGGTCTTGAAAGTTATGCTGCTGGGCTAGAGGAAGGGCAGGTGGTATTAAATTGTTTCTCCCCTTCCTCAGTTAATAGACTAGCCATCACTAATGAAGTCTCGACCGGATCGTCCATTCTTTTAAGATGTTAATATGGTAGATCTGGGACTTGTCTTCTATCCAGTTGAGACACTCTAAAATTACATGGGCCAGTCTGTTCTAAGACCTCGCATGGACCATACAACCAGGACAACATCTTATTTTTGGACATAGGGAAGAGCACTAATACCTTCTGTCCGATGGAAAAAGAGCGGGTAACCGTTTTCCGGTCGTACAACCCCTTTTGATGTTCTTGGTTAAATGGGAATGGACTAGATTACGAACAATTCTCATGTTCCTTTTATTTCCTGTGCTGTCTGGGATAGAGGTAATGCAGCTTCCTCCCTCTCTTCCCTGCTCTCTCTGAGCATATCCAATACATCCCTCGTTTCACGCCCATATAGGATTACAAATGGCAAAAAACCTAGGGATACCTGGGGAGCTTTTATTACAGCAAAGAGAGCCCAAGGGTTCATTTTATCCCAGTCCCTTCGGTTTCCACTAGCTTTTTGAGGACTGTTCTGAATGTCTTAACAATATGCTCAACAAGTCTGTGTGTCTGGGGATGATATATAGACGTGCAGGGCGTACTAATCTGAAGGATCTCCTTCCCCTCGGCCATCAGTTTGCTCATGAAATAGGTTCTGTGAGAATTTCCATAGGTAAACCTACACAGGTATGGAAGGGAATTGGGTGTTTTACAATGTGTTGGGTTGAGCTGTTCTGCATTGGGAAGGCTTCTGGGTAGCGGGTCGCATAGTCTAGAATGACTAATCTGTATTTATTTCTGAGCCAGTATGTTTTGAGAGGACCTACAATATCTACCCCTATGTGGGAGAAGGGTAGATCTATGATGGGCAAAGGTTGGAGAGGGCTAGAGCGGTTTTCTTCTGGTACACTGAACAGGTTCTGACTTTATTTTTCTCTCTGCAAAAATTCCTGCCCAGTAAAATTGACTCCCCTGCCCTTGTGTCTTAGTGGCCCCTAAGTGTCCTGAGATAAGGTGTGCATCTGCAATTTGCAAGACTACCATACAGACTTTTTGCGACCACAATTTTGGATTGTACAACACTTTCCAGGGTTGTCTCCCCTATACAGTAAACCCTTTTTGAGGGAAAAGCAGAGAGCATCTGTCTTCCTTCCCACCTTCTTCTAATACCACCTTCTGGAAGGCCTCAGCATATATGGGATCATTGCGCTGAGCAAAGGTGAGATCTGGCATTATTTCAATTTCCTCAGCCTCTCCGTGTGGGGTGGATATTTCTGTTTGGCTTCCTCACTTATGTCTGCTTCCCCAAATCTTTTTTCCCCTCTATCGGTTTGATCTTTGTCAGGGACTTTCCAGTAGGTCAGGGAATACTGCCTTTTTTAATATACCTTGTGCAATTTTATCTCTGATCTTAATGGTCAGACTGCTTTCCATTGTTTTGCAGGAGGACATTAACATCTCCCCTATAATCGGGGTCCACCACCCCAGCTAGTACCTCCAGACCATATTTCCAAGCAAAACCCTGTATTGGATGTTAACCTAATGTAGGTACCCTTGGCAGCTGACAAGACTAGACCAGTAGATATAATTTGTCTTTTCCTCTGGTTCTATAATAAGAGCTTGACTACTGGATAGGTCAAACCTGTTGACTCCGAAGTGGCCCCTAAGAGGTTGGAGGCACTGTCACCAACTTTGTTAATCTTTAGGGTTCCCCGGTTTGGGTCAGCCAGGTCAGATACCACTCCTGACACCATATGTAAGGGTGCAGAAGTAAGAGTATGACCTATTAACATAAAAAAAGTAAAAGAAAAGGCAAAACCTATCTTGCCCTACTTCTATGAGGGGTTGCCCTACCACAACAAAAATACTAAGGACTCTGTCAGGATGTCCAGTAAAGTAAAATGTGCACTGTCCTGTGTCCAAACCTATTTCCGTCCCTTACACTCTAGACTAACTAAAAACTATGCGTCGTCTTGATCCAGACGGAGGTCTCTCTAGTTCTGGATACAGATTTCAAATGTTCAGTTCTTAATGAGAAAACACATTGATTGGTTCTTTAACTTGAAAGTTATTGATCTTAAATGCTCTTCCAAACGTATACAAAACACAGTTCCCAAGTATCAGGGGGGAGGAGGGGAACTCTTCCCCTATTCTTTTCTCCAGTTCACAAACATATCAAGTTTGGTGTGCACTATCCTGCCAGACTTGACTGTAGATCTTATCACAAAACAGTTCCCAGGTATCAGGGGGTGGGGGAGTCTCTTCCCCTGGTCTTTCTCCACCACACAAATGTAGCGTCATGTCTGGTTTACCATCCTGCCAGACTTGACTGTAGATCTTAGAATTCCCGAAAATGTCTCTTCTTTTGGCAATGGGTCTTTGACCCCTTGTTTTAGCTTCTTGCACCTCTCTTACCTGGGTCCCAGACCCCTCTGGTCTGTCTCGGGATCTCCTTGTCTTGTTCTGTAGCTTGTTTTTCTTTTATGGTGGTCCTAGACCCCTTTATATTATCTTGGGATCTCCCTGACTTGCTCTGGGCCCCCAGCCCCTTGACTGTGCGCTTCTTTGGACTTGTGTGGGTCCTTGAACACTGTGTGCTGCTTTTTTGCAGGGCTTGCCTGACTTCGTATGGGTCCCAGACCCTGGGATGCTGTTCTGGCAGGCCCTCTTTCCCTGCTTCACTCAATGTCCAATTGAACAGACCTGGTCTCCTCCTCTGCCAGGTACTGTTTCACATAGGATATTTTGTAAAGTTTGTTACAGTTATTGCAGTTCTTTTGTTATCCCTTTCTGCCTCTCAGGATAATGGTACATGCCTCTTTAATCTATTTGGCCCCTTCCATCTCACGCCAGCTGGCCCGACCCTTTCCCTACCTTGGAGAAATGTCACGGTCTCTGGTCTGTCCTGGGAGTAGAGCAGGGTTTCGATACGGCTTCCATTTTCAGCATCCTGCCCTCGGCGGCTCCACAGCGGTAGACCTTCACTCGCATCCTCGGGTGTGCGCCTTCTCCTTGCTTTGACTTTGCCGGTTGGGTTTCCTCTTTCCCAGTCACTGGATAAATCCCTGCCTCATGAAGCTACTGAAGACTCTCGTCCCTCCCTCAACAGAGTCTCCTTCTCTTCTCCTTGGATTTTTTGCCACAGAAATGGCATGTGCTTCCTCGCTCCTCGAAGTCTGGCTTGACAAGGTACACAGTCCTTCTTTGTTTTTATCACTGGGGATGCCTCCAGTAGACTGTACCACGTATGCCGGTTCTACTTTGGGGATTGGCCTCCTTGCCTGATCTTCTGTCAGTTATTGTATGCAGTACACATGGGTAAGCCTCACTCTTCCTTGTCCCAGTGTGGTCTGTATGAATGAAGTTCTCTACTCTACAGATATAGAGGTTTGGGGGCAATATGGGACTGAGTGGGGTGCGAGGAAAGAGGTGACAGAAAAGGAGGGGGTGAATACCTCTTTCTCCTTTCGGGTAGCAGCATCACCTCCCAGGCCTCATGGGAAGATACTCCCCCCCCCCCCCATGGGAGCAGTGACAATACCCTAGGAATTGTCACACAGCCCATACTAACCAGTAGAAGGCCTACAATAGAGAAACCAAACTTGGAACATTTAAAGTAGGCGGCAGTCATGGTGCTGCTTCCCAGAACTAGTTTCTGACTTGATGGTATGTGCCATATGTCATCATGGAGGTTGTGTCTCACCTCGCCTATAAATTACAACAGACTAAATAGACGAAAACCATCCAAGCGTTATCACGTCAACAAGTTGAAAATCCCTGGCAAGAAAACAGCAACCCACAGCTGCTAGCTCTTTATGAGAAATAAACCAGGAAGATTCCCCTGCCAATTCAAGTTCATTGGGTCATGTTTCTCCAGGTCTTCCTACCTTCAGCCACAAGGAAATGGTGAACCCTTTGGAGAGAGATCCCAGCGTATTCTGCCCAAGGGTGCAAGGGGTAGTGCACAAAATCCAACCACCCGGTAGAGTGATTAGATTAAAACCGTACTGTCTACCTGAGGCCAGAAAAAAGGATCATCTGAGAAGAACTCAGGAAAATGCTGGACCTGGAAGTTGTTGAAAACTCATGTAAGTGGTCTTCCCAGATTGTATTGATACCAAAACCTGACAATAGCTGTGGCTTTTGTATCGACTTTCACAGTTTGGAGGAAATATCCAAGTTCGATGCCTATCCCATGCCCTGCGTAGACAAACTTGTGCGGACCTTAAAGAGACGCAAAGTTAATTTCAAATTTGGACCTCGCAAAGAGATATTGGCACGTCCCCCTTGATGAAGATGCCATGCAGAAAACTGTGTTCTCAGCAACTGAAGCACATTTTCAATTCAATGTCTTACATTGGCCTCCATGGGGCTTCCGCTATGTTCCAATGTCTGATATACCACATTCCGACCCCCTGTTGGACTTTTGCTGGTGCCTGCCAGTATGACATTATGTATAGTGTGACGAATCCTTGGATGTCATCCCTACGCCTCTGGGGGGAGCTCCTTTCTGTGAGACCAGGGAGGTGAAGCCGCTAGCCAAAAGATCCCCTGGAGGTGGTACTCAGCAGGTGGATATCATGGGGAGGGATCCCCCTTATATGACTAGGGATGACTAGACCCGGGGAGAATGCGGTACATTCAAACTATACCACAACCTCCCTTATCCTCATACCCTATACAGGGTACCATCGTTCCCAACACTTCCATGTACTTGTCTAAGGTAGATAATCCAACCTCCTTGAAAAGTACGGAGACGAGGAAGAGTAGGAACTACATATATGAGTCATATGGGAAGACTTTGATGAAGAACCCAAGTAACCTAATTGAGAGTGACGCCATCTGTACCAAGAAGGAGTAATGAAGAACGCTCTGTGGAACCAAAAATAGCATTTTAGTCGAAATGGACAATCTGTTAGTAACTGAAACATATAAAGGGAAGGAGGACTGAAAATGGCATTCAGCCCTCCCTCGAGGAGCCGCAAGCAGGGTTGGCGGTGCAGCGAAGGGAAACTCGGGGAGCAGAGACAAGAAGGTGAAGCCTTTGAAAAGGGTCAGCAGAGAAAAGGACCCTTCTTCCGACTGGAAGCAGGCTGTCGATACTGAAAGAAGAAAAGGAACCACATGGTCCACGTCGGAAAGGCACGCACCACACGGAGGGTGTGGGACGGAAGAGATGGTCCTGGGACCGGCCAGAGCCCGAACGGAAGCTCCCTGGAGGTAGGGGCTTACTGGGGCTAACTGGTGGCGACAGAAGAAGGGCCTGGGGCCCTATGAAGAAAGGTGGAAGTACCCTAGAGAACAGGACTGAGAAGAGCGCCTGGGAAAGAGACTTTGAATGTGTAATTGCACCTGAAGTAAGAGTCTGGGGTCCACAAGTCCAGAAAAGAAGGTTTGGTTTATTACATGGACAATAGCAGTACCTGGCAGGATAGTGAACCAGGTCTGCCATGCAATCAGCAGAGAATCCTGAGAAAGGACAGAGGAAGGGAGATAGCCCCCACCCCCTGGTATTGCGAGAAGCGGGAGAAAAGCCAGGGGAAAGGGTCATTTCCTCTGACATTGTGAGAAGACCGAAAGGAACCAGGGGAAGAAGGGCATCCCACATGGTGCTGAAAAGACATCACACCTGGTGTTGCGCAATAGGCACCACACAGAAGGGGGTCTGAATAAGATCCAGGGGAAGAGTCATACCCCCCGGGAGCAGATCACCTGGAGAGGGGAGACACTCTCCAGGGATCCAACAGTAAAATCAGTAGTCATGGTTAATAAGGAATGCTGATGTGTTGAGCCTTTGAACCAAGAACTTGTAGTACTCTTTGAGACTTTTTACTTGGAGCTTTGTTTTCACCTTGGAAAAGGATTGTGACCTGGTGAAGGGAACAGGTCCTTGTTTCACTGAAACCAGAGCCACTCTCCAGAAGAAGGGAGCCATGCTTCTGCACTAAAAAGACTCACCCATCCTTGGAATAAAATGGGTTTCTGACACTGTACTTTTTGTTTTCCTGGGCATCCTGACCGTGTCCTCAATGTTTTTGGTTGAGGCAGGGAAACCCCTCTTAGAAGACAGGGAAAGGTAGGGATTTCTCTTTATTTTTCTAAAAACAAATAAAAGTTTGTTGCCAAAAGAACCTGTGTGTCAGTCTCTTGATTCCACACTCTTACCATAGCAAGACATGGGAGGATTATCTGAGACACTTGGCTGCTTTCTGTGGTCTGTTGAAAAAGGCTCACCTCCCTGCCAGCCTGGCAAAATGTCACCTGGCACAGTCATCCGTGAAATATATCTGGTTCCAGGTTGGGAATGGACTGGTGCTACTTCACCATAGTAAGGCAGAGGCCGTTAAGGGTGTCACACAGCCCTCATCCAAGAAGGACATCCAGGTTTCTCTGGGGCAGGTGGGATACCTTAGCTGTTCATCTCCAACTTCAGATTTGGCTGCACCACTAATTGATAAATTCGCAAAGACCCATCCCAACCCTGTAAGCCGGGACCAAGAAGCACAAATGGCTTTTAAACAGTTAAAGACCCGACTTTGTCAAAGCCCTGTGTTGGCCATGCTTGATTTATCACAAGAATTCCTCCAAACCAATGCCTCCTCGGTAGAGAGAGTCTTATATCAGATCCTAGAGTGGGAAGAGGAACCCATACTATGCAAGTTCTTCCCTAGGGAGAACAAATATCCATTGGTGGAATTAGTGTTTGGCTGTAAAGTGGAATGTGCATAACCTACGTTATTACCAGACTGGCCGCAAGTTCAAGTTAATTACAGACCATGAACCATTGGTATGAATGGAAAGAAAAGGGACATAAATCCTTGCATATTAAGATGGTTCTTGGCCCTCCAAGCATGCTCATTCTGAGAAGAACATAAGGCAGGATCAAAACAATCAAACTTGGTCTTTCTATCCTGGTACCAACTGGTAGATAGCTACCCCAGGAAGATGAGGACTTGGGAGAAAGGGTGGATGTATCTAACAGGGTCAGGAACCTGACCATGTCATGGGAGTGGGGACCCCTCTCATCTTCAGGCAGGAGACCTACCGGGGTGTTTTCCACAGCCAGTTCTGTCCCAGGGGTGGAGTAAGGGAGTTTGGAGGGCCCGAGTCTGTTCCTCCCCACATGTACCAGGTTACAATTGCAAAGTAACACTGACGATCATCCCGTACCTACCTTATCCTATGCTGCCCAATGTTTTCTCTTCCATTGTAGAACTACCAAGCCCAGAAGTCCTTGCAGCAAAGTAAAGAATATTCAACCCACTGGTGAAGGACGTGGCAAACAGCTGAAGAAGCTTTGTTCGATACAGACTGACAATCAGGATGCTCTCTTACAAGGGTAAACTTATGCTGAAATTGACCATGACTGTAGTGGCTGCCACCACAAAGCAATGGCAGACCAACAATTGGTTGAAAGGTGGGTCTTAAAGTGCTCTTTATGGTTTCACACCTTTGTAATCCGGCCCCTGGGGGAGAGCAAGGCAGAGACTGGCCCAGGAAACCATGTGCCCATGATGGCCAATTAAACGATGAAGAGGAGGATAAAATGGAACGAGCAGAATGGAAGTGTGTGGTTTGTTGGGGTGAGGTCAAGGGAGAAGGCGGACTGAGCGACAAGGTGGAGGAAGCACAGTGGAGCAGAGGGTGGAAGAGACTGACCGCATGTGCAAGGTGAGGTATTGGTTTGTGAGAGAAAGTGGTACTTGGCTGTGGGAGTGTGTGAATGGTGCCTATGGTGAATGAGACTACGTGGGAGAGTAGGGGCGAAGGTGGGACTGAGTGGGAAGGGTGATGGGAAGAGTGAAAGGGTGAATGTGAAGGAAGGAGGAATGGAGTAGAGCAGTGCGAAGTGGCTAGTAGGGGAGAGGAGTGGAGGGAGAGTAGAGTAGTTGTGAGAAGGAATAACACTGGATGGACAGACGAGTGGGCAGTTGGAAGGCACCATTTGTGGTGGCAAACATTGCCGTAATTCTTGTGGGACACCAGGGTATGATCCATAGATGAATCCCAGAAGAAGTAAGATGGATAAAGCATTTGTTTTTTGGCCCTCAAGAATGGTCAGTCCAACTTTAGATAATATGGATTACCAATCTTGTGACCATTTTGGGGATTATGGCGGTCTGGGCTAGGCTGGATGAAGTCCACGGGAAGACGATGAAGGCACAGGCCTTAGTTTGACCCCCGCCCCCTTGAAATTCTTAATAACCCTTGAACCGTCCTTACTAGTTTTGTTTTTTAGGCTATCTCTGACAATATACAGTTCTGAGATTGCCATACGTACAGCACACACACAGCTATTTACAGATGGGACATGAGTTATGGGGTAGGGGAATACCAGTTGCCAGCTCAGGCGCTTCAAATGAGATGAGGTGGCTTTTTAGTGCAATTCTGAATTTTGGCTGTGAAGATGGATGGACTTGATGTTGGGGGCGAGCTGGGTTAATGAACGCAGGAGAGAGGAAGCAGACTGAGAGTGGTGAACATAGATGTTGAGGAGGGCTTAAGATTTCAAAGAGCAAAGGAGGGAGTAGCGATAGATGGAATTAGGTACTTCAGTAAGTTCGGATGGTGCAGCCTGTGGACAGATTTTAAGACTAGAAGAAGGAATTTTAAAGAGGAGGTGTGGACCCGCAATTAGGAAGTTGGAGATGGATAGATGGATGTGAGTGGTGTTTCATTTTGGTGCAATTACTGCAGAATAGAGACTAAGCGGTTACAGAGTTCATGCATCACAAAGTAAGTGGGCATGCAGTGGAACACCATGTGCTAGGAGTTTAGAAGAGTAATGAGGAAGGGAGACCAGTCGGTAGTTTGTAGGGTTGGTGGTGTCAATCTTGTTTTTTTTAATTGAAGGTTTAGTACAGTGATCTCCTTGTATGGTACGCCCCTTTACTTCAACCTGAAAAACATCCTCTGCACTTACCTCTTCTACATTCAATTCTTGCATTTACTACTTCTGGCTTTTACTTAGTCTGCATCTTCATGGCGATAATGGATATGTTTAAAGCCCGCTGTAATGTTACAGTTGGGGTCTATGGTGTGGTACGGGGAGAATATGGGGATAAACAAGGGGGATTAGAGAGGTACCCCCTGTAATGAGGAAGTGAATGTTACAGAAGCTGAAAGACAGGTGTAGTATCGGTAAGAAGTCAAAGTGACAGTGAATGTATGGTGGTTTGAATGCAGAAGAAGTGGATTGCCTTTCTCTGCAGATTCCTCATCTGCTGGATATCCTCATCCAGCTCTGCTGCTTTGGAAAAACTTCGATGGGGGGGCATAGTGGACTTCGACTCGCCCGTCAATCATCGATCCATCGTGCTCTGTGCTCAAGCGTCACATCCAGACGTGACGTCAGGTGTCGTATATATACACATCACCATGCCCCACACCGCAGCTCCTTTTTTCCACGCGCTCGACACGCTGCTTTAGGATCACAGTGATTGAGTCTTCAACTCTACTTGATGTATTTTCGTGAGAATTTGATTTCTTTCCTCGACCGCGAAATGTCGCCCGGGTTTTGGGTTTCAAGCAGTCTTCCGCCTGCCACCCCAAAATGTCGGTTACCGACCCACATAAGATATGCCTCTGGTGTATCAGCGCGGGTCACGACAGGGAAGGGTGTGCATCGTGCACTAAAATGCACCCAAAATCAGTGCACGAACAGGTGGCTAAATACGGGTTGGGCCAACCGCCTTCAAAATCTTCAGCACGGTCGACCATCCGGTCCTAGAAGGCCGAGACCGGAGGGGCATACCCCCGAAAAAGATGAGGAGAACCATCAGCAGAGGAAGCGGCCCCATTATAGGAGCCACTCTACCTCGCCATCCCGAAAGAAAGGGGCGCCACCGTCTAGACTGATTTGTCAACAAAAGGAGGTAAGCCTTCAGCTGGGCCAACCACTTGTCAAGAGTGGGAAGATTTCAATGTCTCCATGCTTGAATGGTTTCAGAAACATGCCGCTGAAGGCGCGGATGCACCCTCCTCCACAGCAGCAGGCCTCGGATGTGACAGCAGAGCTTGGTAATACCGACTCCTTACAAGCCCCAGTGCCGATGCCATTGGGTCAGGGTAGACTTTGGGCTCGACGCAGAAGGCGGCATCGAAACTTTCGATGCCGGGGCCTTCCCGCGCAAAGCAAGGTTTGAGCGTCTCCGCTGTCCCGGGCAACAGTCTCGATCAACGCGGCCCCAGTGCCGATGCCATTGGCGTCAGGGTAGACTTTGGGCTCGACGCAGAAGAAGGCATCGAAACTTTCGATGCCGGGGCCTTCCCGCGCAAAGCAAGGTTTGAGCGTCTCCGCTGTCCCGGGCAACAGTCTCGATCAACGCGACAGTCACTTTATCGGTGCTGAATGGCAAGTGCTCAGTGACAAATCCTTTACCCAGGTCTCCTGGAACGATTTCTTTTGGCACCATGTCATCCTTTTTCGGCACCGATGACACGGATGACCAGGGAGAAGTCGATCCCATGTTCATGGGCACAGGGGGAGTCGATTATTTTGACGATCATGCTCCTCTATTAGAGCTGGTACATGGGCTTCACGATGCCAGCAGGCTGGACAATCCACCTGACCGGGAGTTTCAGCAAAGCCAACCCTATACCTAAACCCACGCCAAGTTTAGGGCACTGGTAGAGAAGGTGGTCGACACCTTGGGACTGCAGGCTTCATCAGTGCCAGCCCAAGGGTATGAACTTAAAGATGCACTGGACGAGGGTCCGGTTACAGAACGGAACATGTCTCTGAATCCAGCGATTGCCTACCGTGTAACCTCTCTATGGCAGTATACCTGCTCCATCCCGCCAGTGAGCTCCACCGTGACCGGAAAATATAGGCCGTCAAGAGGAGACCACACATTTCTGGCTTTTCACCCTACCCCGGAAGGTCTTGTCGTACAAGCTGTCACAGTCTCCACCAGACCAGCATCTTCAACTTCGAATATGCCACCTGATAGAGAAGGCAAGAGAATGGACACCATGGCCAAGAAAGTTTTCACATCGAACGACATGGCTCTGAAAACCACAAACATGGCTAGTGGTTTTGCAAAGTACTCCTTCGGTCTCTGGAAGGCAGCAGAAAATGCTACGCAGTATATCCCAGAGGGGGAAATGTGAGACGGCTTTGTCCAGCTGTTGGAGGATGGGAAAGAGGTGGCTAGGCAGATGCTGCAAACGGGGCTGGGCGTGGCCGGCTTGGTCTGTTCGATGGCATTAGTGATTGCCTTGAAGCACCAGGCCTATTTGAGGTCAGGCTTTTCGCCTAGTGTCCAAAACAAACTACTGGATGTGCCCTTTGAGGGCAAACTCCTTTTTGGCCAGAAGGCAGATTATTCTTTAGTCAAAGATTGCTGTGAAATCATTGGGCATAGGTGCGCAGTCGGCCAAACCTGCTTTCATCTTCGCCTCCATGGGCAGAGGCTGTAGGCGTTGTGTGCCTTGTAGCAGGAAGGCGCAGCTCCCACAGGCAAGGGCAGAAGAGTTTCTCAGACCCCGAAAAGGGCAGGGGCTTCCAGAAGCCAACAAGCTGCAGCGGGGGCAGCTCGGCCCTCTAGCCGCTTTGATTATCCCCTCCCACGACTTACCGGTTGGTGGATGGCTGGTAGAATATTGTTCTTAATGGCGGGAGATTACCTTCGACGCCTGGGTCCTGGCGCTCGTGCGGTGGGGCTGTTGTCTGCCTTTCTTAAGGACCTCTGGACAGACCCCCACCACCTCCAAGCCAACTAAGACAGGAGCTCGAGGAGGAACTGAGAGCCCTGTTGTTGAACAGTGCTGTGGAAGAGATACCATCCGAGCAGAGAGGATCAGGCTGGTATTCCTGGTATTTCCTAGTGCCCAAGAAGGTCCTGAGGTCTCCATCCAATTTTGGACCTCAGGACTTTGAACAAGTGCCTGAGGAAAGACAAGTTTAAGATGCTGACATTGAAAGAAATTATTGCAGGACTGGCTGGTGTCTATAGATCTACAGGATGCTTTGCCATGTGCTGATACATCGAAAACATAGGAAGTTCCTTAGGTTCCGCATAGGGGACAAGCACGATCAGTTCAAGGTGCTTCCCTTTGGGTTGACCTCTGCTCCAAGGGTCTTCACCAAGCTCATGGTAGTAGTCGCGGCCCACCTCCAGAGATCCGAAATCCACATATTCCCGTACCTCGACAACTGGCTGATCCAGGGGAAGACGCTAGATCGTGTTTTGTCTCAGTTGGAAGACACCTGCTCACTATTCCACAGGCTGGGTTTCTCCCTGAACTTGAAGTCCCATGTGAGTCCAGTCCAGAGGCTCCAATTCATCAGAGCAGTCCTAGACACTTGGGTGGGGAATCTTCCCCCTCCCCCCGAAGGCAGAGCCAACAGCATTGCACAGATGGTGAACCAGTTCCGGAACCACACCACTTTACCAGCAGCTTCCTTCCTCCGCCTTTTAGTCCTCGTGGCCTCCTCTATCTTTCTGGTGCCAAAGGCCAGGTTGCACATGAGATCTCTTCAATAGCTCCTACAGGGCCAGTGGTCCCAGTACCTCGGAACCCTTTCAGACTTCGAGCTATCCAGAGCAGTGGTCTACTACCATGGTTGGTGGGCCGACAGCAGAAATCTCATGGCTGGGGAGCCCTTCTGACCTTGGTGGCCTCGCTGGCCTCAGGGCCGAGTGGTCACAGATGCGTCTTTGAAGGGTTGGGGGCACTCACTGCGAGGACTTGCAGGTGAGCAGCCTTTGGTCAGCAATGGAAGCCAGGTGGCACATCAATAGGCTGGAGTTGCGAGCCATCAGGTTAGACATGAGAGCATTTGCTTCATCTCTGAAGGGGAAGCATGTCCTGATTCTGACGGACAATACGCTGGCCATGCACTACCTGAACAAGCAAGGCGACGTGCGCTCCCTCCCCCCCTCTGCAGAGAGGCGATGCAGCTGTGCTTCTGGCTATTGGAGAACCAGATCTTGGTCTCAGCAGTTTGGCGGATGCTTTGAGCAGGCATTGCACGGTCTCACACGAGTGGGAAGTGTGCTAGTAAGTCCCAGAGGGGTCTTCTCTCACTGGGGCACCCCATCAGTGGACCTGTTTGCCACGGAGTCCAGCAGTAAGTGCAGACAGTTTGTCTTGAGGGATTTCCCAGCGAACAGTGCGCTAGGGTATGCGTTTCTGATGGATTGGACCTTCCCTCTCCACTACACCTTCCTTCCGATTCACCTCATTCCTTGGGTTCTCAGGAGGCTCAAGAGATTTCGAGCAACCATGATCTTGATTGCCTCGAAATGGGCGAGGAGGACGTGGCACTCGGACCTTCTAGATCTGACCATCTACCCACCTCTCCGGTTGCCTCAGCACCTGGATCTCCTAACCCAGTCGGAAGGTCGGGCGCTTCACCCGAGCCTGGAGTCCCTCAACCATGCATGGCTCGAGAGGATGAGATATGACTGGGACCTCTCTGAGGAGGTGCTTGAGGTGTTGCTGGCTGCCGCAGAGCATCTACAAGATCTCTGTATGCGTACAGGTGTAGAAGATTTGAGGTGTGGTGCAGGGAACGTGGGATTGACTTTATCTCTTGCCCCACCACTTCAATGATGGATTTCCTTCTGTCACTGGCCTCAGCAGGCCTTTAGGTTATCACAGTCACAGTCAAGGATATTGTCATGATTCCTGCCCCTCATGTCCCCAGCCCTCCAAGATGTCAGGCTGGAGCCAGGCTACGATCACCTATATGGCCCTCAAGGGCCTCTGCATCCCTCCGCATCCCTCCAAAGACCCACTTGCAGTCAGACTTTGCGCTTGTGGCCCCAGACTCACTCACTCCCATAGGATAACATTGGGGATTGGACTTGTAGTGCATTGATGGGGACAAGATGGATGCCCCCACATATTTCGGTTCCCAGAACTGCATGTGCAGTCTACTCTTTTGGGTGTGGTTCAGCCCAGAGACACCTGGGATATCCAGACACTATTTAAGCCACGCCCAGGCTGAGAAACATGCTTTGTGTTTTCTGCACCTGCAGCGTGACACTCACCTTGTTCGGATCGGTCTCCAGTAGGCCTGCATCTTTCTTCTGCGCTCAGCTCCTGCAAGAACAAGAACACCATTAGGAACAGCCTTACCTTGCGGCGCTTCTGCCCATCATTCATCGCTTCTTCTGTTCTGCGGGCATCTTCGACTGTGGCATTCCCATCCCGGCACTCCGCTTCCTAAGGGAAAAGAACAGAAAAAAGGCATTAGTAAGCATTCAGCAAATCTTTGCTTATTTTTAAAGACTGTACGAGCTTCAAACGCTTACCTGAATCCCAGCCGCTCTGGGGAAACTCTGTCTCTGGAACTTCTCATCCATCTGCAAGAGGGAAAAGACACTCCAGGTTAGCGTGGAAACATCTAGAGGTGCCGCATACCGCGCTTGCTCACCGCATTTCTTCTTCATAACCGGCATCCACGCTGAAAACGTCGCGGCACCTAAAAGACACAGAAAAAGAACTCAGTTCAATACAAATATGAAAGGGCTGCATCGCTCATCGCGCTCTCACTCACCTTCAGTGCTACTCATCTCAGCAGCACGTCGCCATCCCCGGACGCCGGCCATCATCTAAGGTAGGAAAGGAACGAAGTTAGAGAACTGTTCAAAGACTCATTATTCTTACCTGTCGGACTCTTGCCAGTGAAGTAACTAGGCAGCAACGAGCCTGCATCAATCAATGCACCCCGGCGCTGAAAGCAGGACGGAGAGCACACTTTCCAAGAAAACAAGGTGAGCTGTGGTTCAAAGGGAAGGGTTGGACCCCGGGGACGAAGGGGTTCAAGCACACAGAGACAATAGGGAGTTAAACTCTACCAATACTGTGTTTCAGGCCCAGTCTCAACTCGAGTAGACTCCAGGGAAAGGTTCGAGGTCATAAGAGGTCAGAACAGGCTGAGTGACGTCCCCGTGGATACCAGGTGAGCGTTACAGATATTTGGCAGCCTTGTCCGTGTTTAAAAGGTCTCCTGATCAGGGTTCCTATTTCACGATCCTGATGATGTCTCAATTACTGAATGACCTTATAAATACGTTTCCGCCAACTCCCTTTGTTGTCCCAAATTGGGATCTTAATCTGGTTCTAATCTTCCTGATGGTGGCTCTTTTTGAGCCCATGCATACCTGTTCTTTGCAGCTGCAGCCTTCCTAATGGCAATAACATATGCTAGGTGGGCTAGTGAAATGCAGGTCCTTAGTTGCAGACTGCTTTTTATTCGTTTTTTTCCGAGAGAAATTATCGCTGAAAGTAAGGCCGGGATTTCTACCGAAGGTGGTGTCCGAGTTTCATCTATCGCAGGCCATAGACGTGCCAGTCTTCTATCCACCTCGGCACCCTTCCAAGGAAGAGGAACGTTTCCATCGACTAGATCCCAAAAGGGCCCAGAGTTTCTACGTCGCAAGGACGTCTGAATTCCGGATATTTGACCAACTCTTTGTGGCCTATTCTCTAGCCTGTAAAACCTGGCAGTAACAAAGCAAACACTATCCCGGTGGATCATTTTGTGCATAGCGGAGAGCTATCTGTCTGCAGGCAGGGAGCTGCCTTCTAGCATCAGGGCACACTGGACTAGAAGTGTCTCTGCATCAACTGCCTTCCAAAAGGGAGTCCCAGTTAGGGATATTTGTCGTGCGGCGACATGGTCCTCACTTCACACTTTCACTAAACATTACAGTCTAGATGTTGCCCGTGGGGCTGTTGCACGGTTTGGCAGGGCGGTGCTGCAAAATCTGTTAGTGTAACTTTCTACCCGCCTCCTTTACCTCACTGCTTGGGGAGTGTATCAGATGAGGAATCTGCAGGAGAAAGGCAATCCATTGAAGGAGAAATTACTTACTGTAATGTTCTTTCTATGGATTCTTCTCCCGCAGATTCCTCATCTTCCCCACCCATCCATCCCTGCTCATAAAGTTTGGCAGTTGGTGCGCATCTCTTCTTTAGTGGGTTCACACCTGGTGATGGTCCTGGGATGGTAGTTTTCTGTCTTTCATGCCGCATGTTTTTTCTCTCCAAACAAAAAAGAAAAGAAATCCTTTTCCGATGCTACAGGTTGTGGTGCGTTTCACAAGGTTTTTCTTTGGAAGTTTGTTATATTAACCTCATGTGGGCTGGTTAGCCTGCTTTTTTCTCTGTTTTCCTATGTAGCGGTCGAGTTTGGGGGTGAGGGGGCTGAGTTGTGGGGCGTAGTGACGTGGTATATATACGACGCTTGAAGTCACGTCCAGAGCCGATGATAGAGTACTGAGCAAGGTGGATCGACGGCTGAGTCGAGGTCCACTATGCCCCTTGTCAAACTTTTTCCAATGCAGCAGAGCTGGATGAGGATATCGATCAGATGCGGAATCTGCGGGAGAAGAATCCATAGAAAGAAAATTACAGTCATTAATTTCTCCACCTCCCGTTATAGTTGGTTGGGAATATCCCATGAGACGGGTAGAAGTTATTGTTATTAGGGTATTTATTGAGTGCAAACCTAGCTTCGGGAAGCAACAGCGCGCTTTACAGTCATAGGGGAAAGAACAGAGTAAAGGAAGCAGAGAAATAAGGAGAGGGAGGTAACTGGGCAGGGGGAAGCAGGCAATGTGGCAGCAAGGGGATCTACAAAGAACCATGGGAGGTGTGATGCTGGAAATGCCCTTTGGAGGGACAGGGCCTCCTAGTCCTTGTCCTACATCTGTGTGGCTTTCTGTGTGTTTTCTGCCACTGAGGTCCAGCCTGGACCTCTGGTAGTGCAGCTCTTCATTTTTCCTTTCTGTGAACAACACCCCAGGGATACTTTTATGGCACCCATGGGTGGGGGTACACCCATGTACCCCTAGTGTATGTTTTCGGACATGTGTGTTGCCCACAGAGCAGGGTATGGGCTGGTGGTAGCTAGATGCTGACTTGACAGTGACTCTGAGTCTCCTCTATTTTTGGGACACCCAGGCTCTGCCATATGAATCGGTGGATTCCTGAACAAAGGCAAGATGGGCACTGTAGCCTCTTGGTTTCTATTGCCTTTACCCTTGTGTCACTACATCCTGGGAAGCCCTGACTCTGTCCCCTTCTCCCTGACTTTCTGTTGGGTGGACGGACCATATATAGCTCTTGGGCTGCCTCCTGCCAAACTAGCTGGAGCCTTCCCAAGGGCTGTGTTGTGAGTGCACCTTTGTGGTGGGACCTGTTTGAATGTAGTATGACGTCAACTCACATTCTGTGTTGTGAGTGTCTGGTTTTGGTTGTGACACAATGCCGGGCCAACCCTGACTGAAACTGGTGTAAATGCAGTGTAGTGCTTTGTTTATGTGTATTTGCTTATATTGCGCCAGAGTCCGCAGGCCGCAGGGTGCAAACACAGAAATAAGGAAAACAAACAAAACTATAACATTGCAATCTAGATAAACAGAAGTGTTTTGAGACTCTTCCTAAAAACTGAGTTGTTTACTTACCGACGAATCTCCAAAGGGAGTTTATTCCACATCACCGAAGACATTGAAGCGAATGAATGTCCATTACCCCGGACCCTTTTGCATCTCAGCTGAGTTAGGTGCATGGAGTCCTTTGACCGAATGATTTTGGTAATATGTTCCAGAACCAATCTGTCCTGCAAATATTGAGGTGCTTTTCCATACAGGCACTTTTTTACCATGGTGTTTAGTTTGAAACATATTCTAGAACCCATTGGGAGCCAATGAAGCTGTCTCCTGTGTGTGGATACAGAGTCCCGTCTTGTGGTGCCCTAAATAATCCGGACTGCATCTTTCTGGAGTATCTGGAGTTTTTTGATGCTCCAGCAAGTAGGGCACTACAATAGTCCAACCTTGGCATAACAACGGCTCTCACCAGTGTTGTGCAGTTTGCTGCTGATACATACGGTTTCACTAGTCTAAGCAGGCTTAGATGGTATTGGGCTTTCTGAACTACATTATTTACATGAGTTTTGGCACCCAATTATTATTCCAAGATCACTCCCAGGGTCTTCACCTTGGGAACAACTTTGATGTAGTGACGTTCTATGGTAAAGCCCTCGTACAAGTTAGTGAGTTTAGCGTGTGCCTGTGTCAAGCCAAAAATCAGGAACTCTGTTTTATTAGCATTGGGACAGAGACCATTCGTCATCATCCAAGCCTGAATGGCCTCATACACTTTTTCTATGTTCTCAAGATCTTTCTCGTAGACCCCACTTAGCTCTATAATGAGCTGGGTGTCATCTGCATAGTTTCAAAATGGCACCCCGAGTGCATCCAAAACATTGCAAAGGGTGCAACAGAATATATTGAATAGAACAGGGGAGAGACATGACCCCTGTCGAACACCACACTTAATTAGTTCGAACTCAGAGCATGCCTTGCCCCAGACTATTCTTGACTGCCTGTCAAGAAGAAAGGACCTAATCTATTCAATAGCTCCACTAAAGCACTCTCCCTGATCTGCAAGCTTAGTTAACAATTTTTCCTGAACTACAATGTCGAAGGCTGCAGACAAATCCAATAGCATCAGCAGCCCCAATCTTTTTAAAAAATGTTTATTGGTGTTTCAAACAAACAATTACACGGCACTATGTGCCAACAATCCCCTTCTCCTCTGACCCCCCGATACACTCTAGCATATTGTGGCGTGGCCTGTTCATAAGGTCTCTGGACATTTACATGTCCCATATTGAAGTCTCATCATATGCTTCATGAGTCAGTTATTTCCAAGAAAAATCTAGTGTTATTGCACCTTTGTACTCCCGCTATTACGTTTGTCCTCCAGTCGATCCTATTTCGCCCTCGGGCATGGGTGGCGCGTTTTCTGCATTGTTGGGTTGCCGGATCAAAAAGTGCGTGTACGCATCCCACATACTGCTGGCGTTACTCCTGCGCCGGGTCAGTGTGCCCCAGCCGTTTTCCATGTTTATACAGTACAGTATATCAGTTCGCCATTGTGATATTTTAGGGCACCATCTCCCTCCCCATTCTATTGATACCCGCCTTTTAGCCAATATAAGTAGTAGGGTTACTAGTTTTCTGGTGCTTTTAGGGATCTCTTTTGTGTATCCCAATAGGCCTATCAGCGGGTCTGGTTCTATTGTTTGTCCCATGATGCCACTGATCATGTCAAACACCTGTACCCAATATTGATGTATGACTGGGCAGCTCCAGGCCACATGGAGGAAATCTGCCCGTTCCGCCCTGCATCTGATGCAGCTCCCAGATGTGTCGGGGGAAGTATTCCTTCAGTTTGGCTGGTGTGAAATAATATTGGTGGATGTATTTAAAGTGTATAAGCTTGAACTGCGCATTGATTGTCCTTCCCTGGTGCCCATGCAGCAATATCTCCACGTGTCATCTGTTATCTCCTGTCCTAGGGCTGTCTCCCATTTCCCCTTGGGTGCGGAGTTTGCTCTTTCTCTAGGTTGGATGCCTATGGTGTGTAGTTCCGATGTCACCCTGCACCCGATGGAATCCTGAATTAATTTGTCTAGCATGTGGGAGGTCGGAGGCTGTTCGGGGAACATGTTAAACACCTGCTGCAGGCTCACATTCAGTCTATAATACCGAAACGTGTCCAAAGCCGACAGCGCCCCTTTCTCTCTCAGGCCATCTTATGTTATGAACGTGCCCTCGGGGAACAGCTCTCTGTTAAGCAGAATCACATGCAGTACCCTTTGGGAACACTACACACAATTAAGACTGCAAGTGCAAGTACAATTTCACCTTTGGTACAAGCCTGTACTACACAGTAATGTGGTAGCAGTGGCTGAGCAGCCAGACTTATCTCAAGACTAAAGTGAGCAGTACAAGGGGTTACACAAAGGACTAGCAATCACAGTGGTTCAAACAAACACTTACTCAAGGTTTCTTATTTACACAGTCAGTTGGAAAACATTCCACTAGTAAGAGCAGCTCAATATCACAATCTAATATACTACAATACATAACCAATCAGTTTCTGAACAAGTTCAGCTCCCCTGAAGTGGGAGCAAAATGGCACTTCAGCTACTTTAAAAAGGGGTAAAAAAAACAAGGTTAAAAGAATTAAAGCACAAATACTTTCAGAGTGTCATGATTCCTGCCCCTCGTGTCCCCAGCCCTCAAAGATGTCAGGCTGGAGCCAGGCCATGATCACCTACATGGCCCTCTCCATCCCTCCAAAGACCCACTTGGAGTCAGACTTGGCGCTTGTGGCACCAGACTCACTCACTCCCATAGGATAACATTGGGGATTGGACTTGTAGTGCATTGGTGGGGACAAGATGGATGCCCCCACATATTTCGGTTCCCAGAACTGCATGTACAGTCTAGTCTTTTGGGTGTGGTTCAGCCCAGAGACACCTGGGATACCCAGAGGCTATTTAAGCGACGCCCAGGCTGAGAAACATGCTTTGTGTTTTCTGCACCTGCAGCGTGACACTCACTGTGTTCGGATCGGTCTCCAGTAAGCCTGCATCTTTCCACTGCGCTCAGCTCCTGAAAGAACAAGAACACCATTAGGAACAGCCATACCTTGCGGCGCTTCTGCCCATCATTCATCGCTCCTTCTGTTCTGCGGGCATCTTCGGCGATGTCATTCCCTTCCTGGCACGCCGCTTCTTAAGGAAAAGGGAAAAGAACAGAAAAAAGGCATTAGTAAGCATTCAGCAAATCTTCGCTTATTTTTAAAGACTGTACGAGCTTCAAACGCTTACCTGAATCCCAGCAGCTCTGGGGGAACTCTGTCTCCGGAACTTCTCATCCATCTGCAAGAGGGAAAAGACCCTCCAGGTTAGCGTGGAAACATCTAGAGGCGCTGCATACCGCGCTTACTGACCGCATTTCTTCTTCATAACCGGCATCCATGCTGAAAACGTTGCGGCACCTAAAAGACACAGAAAAAGAACTCCGTTCAGTACGAATACAAAAGGGTCGCATCGCGCATCGCGCTCTCACTCACCTTCAGCGCTACTCATCTCAGCAGCACGTCGCCATCCCCGGACGCCGGCCATCATCTAAGGAAGGAAAGGAACGAAGTTAGAGAACTGTTCAAAAGACTCATTATACTTACCTGTCGGACTCTTGCCAGTGAAGTAACTAGGCAGCAACGAGTCTGCATCAATCAACGCGCCCCTGCGCTGAAAGCAGGACGGAGTGCACACTTTCCAAGAAAACAAGGTGAGCTGTGGATCAAAGGGAAGGGTTGGACCCCGGGGAAGAAGGGGTTCAAGCACACTGAGACAATAGGGAGTTAAACTCTACCAATCGTGTGTTTCAGGCCCAGTCTCCAGTCGAGTAGACTCCCGGGAAGGGTTCAAGGTCGTAAGAGGTTAGAACAGGCTGAGTGACGTCCCTGTGGATACCAGGTGAGCGTTACACAGAGGTGGGGCAAATAGTTTCAGTTCACTACAACCAGCAATTCACGGTTTTTAGAAGTAGTTGGTCAGACGAAAAGTTATGTCGGTTTAGGGAAGGACAAGCCTTCAAAGTTGGGAAGGTTTTGCAAACTTTCACCGCGGCAGAAAGGATTTCCTGACCGCGCTTGCTTTTAAATGAAGAAGAGCTGTAGCTGAGGCAATTGTTCCTGGCAGTTCCTGCAGATCTCGCTGTTCCTGAGCTTCAGTGTTGGGGACAAGGAGGACGTCTGGAGGTTCGTGCACCGCCCAGGGAAGAGGCCACGAGCTTGGCAAAACGTCGGTTTAAGGTGTGAGTGCCTTAAAGACCACAAACTGGTATCCTTCTCACTGGCTATCTGTTTTTTCACAGCACTCTGATGAAAATTCGACCAGTATAGAGACGGCGTCCAGGTGACTTGCGAGTTGGTTGCTCCCACCAAATTCAAGGGAAGAAGTTAACCTTGAAGGGCTTCTCTGTCGATGGAGTTTCAGTCAATTCGGACCTGCAGCAGGGCTTCACCCGTGGACCAGGAGTTGCATCAGTCGTCTTCCTTCAGCTCGTCTTCGGTTCTTTCGTTCCAGTGGTCAACTCTGCTTTCCAAGTCCCAGAGGCCTGCTTTTAAACAGTTTTCCCCCATTAATTCTAGCCTAGCTGTCACTCACCCAGCAGGGTGGCTGTCCTTGCCGGACAGCCAGCTGGCCAATTACGCCAGAGTGCATTGAGGTCTGCTAGGAGACCAAGCACAGGGAGTTTCGGGCACCTCCCTCACATCCTGTCCACCCTAGACACTCGGGCGCCAGAGGAAGGCTTCAGCACTGAAGCCTGCCAAAGGCCAACGAACAAAGGGACCAAACCTGGTTTGGTGCGCAGAGACAAACACAAGGAGGACCTTTCCTTAAAGAAACAGAGAAAAAAGTTGACTGCAGTCTGTTTTTACAGATAGGTCTTGGGCGCCATATTGAAAAACACGGCAGACTCGATTTTTAGCTACCCGTGTTCGTGGTCTGTAAAAATCATGGTAGTTTGTTCTAAACCACTGCCACCAGCCATTTCAAGAGGGAAAGGGTAACATTTGACTGTTACATGAGTGTTTAGACCCGGGGGATGCAAGGCAACCCATCCAGCACTCTATAGGAAGATAGTGTGTGCTGGGTCTGTAAATTTAAAAAGACTAGTAAAGTCAATTTAACTTTATATGCTCTGGGAGACAGTAGTGAGTCCCAGAGAAGGTATTTAAACCTTGGGAAGTCTGAAAGACATCCCTGTGCCACTGCACTGAATGTGCTGTGTGACACACAAGAAAAAGATGATGCCTATGGAGTTGTTTTAAAACTTCATATCCAAAAAACACAAAAGTAAAACACTCATCAAAATACATGAGAGACTGCGCATGCGCGCGCAACGTATGCAGAGCTAAATACATCGGCTCCCGGCGGCCGCTACAATCATCCTGAATTATATTCCCTCTACGTGAATTAATCCCGCCTCAGCTGCCCCCCAGCAGAAGCGGACCCACTGCAGCTGCTATCGCTGCACTCCGGAGAATAACCGGAGCGGGGGACGCCAGAACCAGTCTGCAGAGCGCTGGCGGATGACCCGCGGCCAACGCGGCGCGAGCGGGAGAGGTTGATCGCCCCTCCCCCTCCGAGACACTGAGAACGCTGTGGCTCCCGGGCGAGGAGACGCGCCTGAGACAAGCCGGAGGCTTGCAAACGAGATCCCGCAGCGCTCTCCTGGCACCGACAAGCGGCCGCTGAGGTCCCCCCACCTGCCTGACCCTTAGGACAACGCAGAGGCACGGTCCGGGGGCCAAAGCACCCAGAGTTATTTGCACAGCGCCCCCCCCTCCGATCCACGAGAGAAACGCTCTGCCACATCCTGCGGACAGACCTGGGAGCCGCTCTGTGGGCCTGCCCGCGGCTGCACTGCCAGCCTTTCCCCTGGTGGTCTCCTCCCCCCCCCCCCCATCAGCGAGACTGCAACACCCGGGGTCGAGCGGCAGTGCGGCAGGGAGATCCGCGAGCTGCGCTCCCCCGCTGAGGGAGGACACGCTGCAAACGGATACACCCGCAATGAGGTACACGGGCGTGGGGGGTGGGTGATTTGCCTTACCCCCCCGCAGCCCCTTTTGCAACTAGCCAGCTGCAGAGACCACGGAGCCCGCGAGGGCCACTGCTGCGCCAATGACCAGCACCATACCAGTGCACAGAACACTGTCACGGCCCCCCCCCCACGAGACACATACGCAGCAAAACGGCACTGGGAGTGTGGGGACGGGAGGCTCCTCTCCTCACAACCAAGTGAGCCCCCCCCTTGTCCACGGACTTGGTGCGAACTGTGGAACCGCCCTGTCCCCCCCCCCTTCTAACCCCCCTGTGCAACCTAAACCACCAGTGGAATCGCAGAAGTCACGGGGGGCCACACTATGCGGTGAAGATAGACACTGGTCGGCCCCACACCAGCGGATGAACAGGGGCACGGTCCTCCCCACGAGACCCCTATGCAATTCGGCTAAGATCACAGGAACTACGGGGGCCACTCTATTTGTCGGGGATAGGCACGAGCCAGTGCCACACCACCAAGTGAGATTGACGCCTGCAGCGACGGCGCTGCTGCCACCCTAAACGTGACTTTTGCAGAGGCTTGCAGTGTGCACCCTACGCAGCCTATACACACAATCATCTGTCCCATACAGGACCTCTCCCGATCCCGCATTTAACCCCGGTGCACGGACGCGAAGCACCCGGATCCCTGCTACACAGAGCCGCTCGACCAAAACATGGGAAAGGAGAAAACCAAGAGGCAAACGCTACAGAGCAAGATGTACCACTACACCGTGGGGGCCCCTCCCCAGCGCGAGCCTCAGCCCCCAGAAGAAGTGGGCAACCCTGGAGAACCCTGCAACCATCCTATCTCTTTGTCAGACCTTATGAAAGCGATTGGGGACTCGAGGACATCCTTGGAATTTAAAATGGGCGGCCTATCCTCTGAGGTGTCCCTTATACGCCAAGACCTCCGCAACCTATCGACCAGGGTGGGAGAAGCGGAACAGAGGGTGTCTGACACGGAAGACGCGGTCCACCGCATGGAACAGCAACTCACCGCGATTGCCCAAAAAGTGACCCAACTGGAAAACCGCGCTGAGGACAGTGAGGGGAGGGCGTGGCGCAACAATCTCAGGATCCTCGGTATACCAGAGAAAGAGGAAGGCCCCAGCGCAGAACTCTTCTTAGAAGACTGGCTCACCCATGTCTTTGCCCCTAAGAAGCTATCCAAATTCTTTTCCGTGGAAAGTGCACACAGAGTCCCCACTGGCCGACCTACACCTGGGGCCCCGCCCAGAACAATGATCGCACGCCTACTGAACTACCGCGACCGGGACTCGATCCTACAAATGGCAAGGGCCACTGACCCTATTACATACAACGGCTACAAGGTCGGCTTCTATCCCGATTACACTAAAGAAGTCCAAAAAGCCCGCCAGTCATTTGACTCCATCAAGAAGAAGCTCCAGTCGCTATCCATCAAATATGCCCTCTTCTTCCCGGCATTGCTAAAAGTCCAGTATGAGGGCGCTACCCACTTGTTTTACAACCCCAAAGATGCATGGGACTGGCTTGAAACCCAAGTCCTCACGGACTCCAGAGGGAGGCGTGGGCCATTGGGCCCACCCACACAGCGGCCTCAGCCTAGGAGACCCTCACCCCCTCGCTCTCCGACCAATGTGGACGATGATGTGACAAGGACCCCTCCGGAAAAAGGATGAAGACCCCCACTAAGGGGACTAAACTGCAGAGTGATAGAATGGGAGTGCTCACTTAGCGGCTGCTGCCCCTAATGCGGCGCGCGCGTTATCACAGCCGGGTTATCCCGTAGAAGTTTATAAAGTTATAAGTTCAATGTTTGGGCGACAGGTGCTCTCAGTTGGGGGGGAAGTACAGGGTGGGGGGGAGTTTAAGGACTGTAAAGTAACAGAATCAAGAGACAAGAAGGCACGATACAAGAAAACGCTGGCAAAGGAATCAAGCACTGTCTATGGGCAAGACCGCGGACACAATCATCATCCAGGCAGAAGATACACCAACACGAGATGACCCCCAGACGTCTCCCCCGAAAGTACAGCGCTGCACACCTCCCGAAAGTACACAACCGCCACTGATCCTCCCAGATGCCCTGATAAGAGACCCACGCAGAAAGAATGAACTCCAACAAGGTAACCGTGCTCTCCTGGAACGTTAACGGCCTCGGCTCCAGCATAAAGAGAAGACTGTGCTCCAGTACCTTAACCGTTACTCGCCGGACATTGCCCTTCTAAATGAAACACATTTGCTGGGCACGAGCACTAACTTCTTCAAAAGATCCAACTACTCACACACCTACCAGACCGGATTCACGACAGGAGCTAGGGGCACGATGATACACGTCCACAAGCGAGTCCCCCTGCAGGTTAGGAAGGTCAAAACCGACCCTCGGGGCCACTACGTTATGATACTGGCTGACATCTGGGGCGAGAAATGGGGCCTCGCTGCAATTTATGCCCCCCCCTCACAGACGAAAGAACTGCTCTCCGAACTACGGAGCCTGCTACTGGAAGATGAGGCCGATGTATGGGTGATCAGCGGGGACTGTAATGAAGTGATGAACACTGCAGTCGATCTGCCCTTCCCCCACATCACTCGCCATGTTCGCCGAAGCTCTGGGAATGACGGACACATGGCGCTCAATCCATAACGATGAGGCTGGCTTTTCCTTTTTTTCTGGCGTTCACAAGTCATTCTCCAGGATCGATTATGCCTTCATCCCCCGCAGAATAAATCACAGGCTCCTCAAAGCTGAATTCCTCGCAAGGGGTATTTCGGACCACTCTCCGCTCCTACTGACCATGAAGAACTCCTGCCGTGGTCTGGATCGTAACTGGCGCCTGAACACACATCACCTACGTCTCCCTGAAATTGCGGAGGAAGTGGAAAAGAAGACGACAGAATATTTTGAAAACAACGAAGGATCAGTAGATTGCCTGATCTCGCTCTGGGAGGCGTATAAGACTGTCCTTCGCGGGGAAGTTATTTCGGAAGTTTCAGCCTTCCAACGACGACAAGTCCAAAAGATCAAAGAGGCAGAAGCACGTGTCCTGGAGTGCGAACGGCAAACCCTAGAACACTGCACCTAAGAGGCGAAAGAGGCTCTGCTTACAGCAAAAGAGGCCCTTAGCAACCTAGCTCTAGACCATGCACGTACAGCCTATCAGTTGGTCCGGAGCCAAATCTATGAACGAGGCGACAAGGCGAATAAGACCCTGGCCTGGTTGGAGAGGCGTGAACAGACCAGGGGACACGTACGGGCAATTGAGTCTCCAGATGGTACACTCCTCACAGACGACTCCGACATTGTTGCGGCATTTGCCGCCTACTATAAGAAACTCTATACCCCACCTGCCGAGAGACCGCCTTCCGAAACCTCACGCTACCTCGACCAGATAGAGATCCCGAAACTCTCACAGCACCAAACAGACCACCTGAACGCTGAAATCACTGTAACCGAGGTGCAAGAGGCGCTCGCACAGCTCCAACCCGGGAAAACCCCGGGCCCCAATGGGTTCCCTACAGAAACATGGAAATGCCTCGGCGGTACACTACCCACCCACATGCACCGTATGTTTATACGCAGTAAAGAGCTGGGGGCACTCCCCCCGGACCTCAGGAAGGCATGCATAATAGTCATACATAAGCCCGGGAAGCACCCAGAGGAATGTACCTCCTATCGCCCCATATCCTTGATCAACGGCGAAGCCAAGGTCCTCGCCAGAACACTGGCCAACAGACTACTGCAAGTTATAGAGACCCTTGTCCACCCCGACCAATGTGGATTCATGCCCAACAAATCCACCCGCATGAACCTGCGTAGAGTTCAACTAGCGCTGAGTAGAGCCAAGGAAATACCAGCCCCATTGGCCCTCCTGGCGGTGGACTTTGAAAAAGCATTTGACTCTGTGGAATGGGAGGCTTTGTGGGCCATCATGGCTCGGATGAACCTGGGGCAAACGTTTATATCGTGGGTTAAACTCCTGTATGCATACCCGGAGGCCATGGTAAGGGTGAACGGCAGGTCTTCTGAATCATTTCCTTTGGGTCGGGGTACGAGACAGGGGTACCCGCTGTCCCCGCTTCTCTTTCTCTTGGCCATCGAACCTCTCGCAATCGAGCTTAGAGCTAACACTAACTGGACAGGGTTCGCCTGGCCTGGCCGGGGTGGGGGGAGAGGACCGACTATCGCTCTACGCGGATGACCTCCTCATATACCTCAGTAACCCATGCACTTCCTGCCCGATTGTCTCCCTCATCCATAGGGAATATCAGAACTTTGCGGGCCTTAAGGTAAATGAGACCAAAACTATTTACTTCCCGATCCAGGGCGGCGAGTCTGCGATCCCTGAAACATGCCCATATCATGTCTCTATTAGAGAACTTAAATACCTGGGTATACGACTCGATCCGACACTTGGTGGGTTCCTTCAACTTAATTTACAACCAGTAATTGACCGGTTCAATAGAGACACCTCCCATTGGCAATCACTCCCCCTATCACTAATGGGCAGAGCGGCGCTATTCAAAATGATGACCCTTCCCAGACTACTGTATGTACTCCAAAACGCCCCACTTGTCATTCCCCGAGACACCTTTGCACTCATTGACAGACGCCTTTGCACACTACTGTGGGGAGGGAAACAACCCAGGATCGCCCTTGATACGCTTCAGCGATCAGTGTGGGAGGGAGGCATCGGTTTACCCTGCATATGCACCTATTACCTTGCAGCTCAGATCGGGGTGGTAAACGACTGGATACACGCAGACCCCACACACTCCCCCACATCCGCATTGAAATAGAGATCATGACCCCGCTAACCCCGCTGCAGATCCTGTACGCCACCCACGACCAACCCCCGATGTTACCTGAAATGACACACCATATTTGCCGGGCCTGGCGGGATGCACACAAACTAATTGGCTGGAAAGGTAAACCAACACTATCTCAACCCCTATGGCACAACGCTCTCCTCTCGGAAATAGTAAAGATGGGCTCCTTCGGTCACTGGTGCGCAAAAGGGATACACACACGTTTTACAAGAGGGCTACCTCCTTGATATCGAGGCCTTGCAAGAGCAATTCGACCTCGCACCCATGGACCGGTTTCGACATGCGCAGCTGGCCCACACCATCCGCACCCAATTCCCTGATACGACAACCATACCCCCCTGTATTCCCATTGAGACCAATATCCTCCCGCAAAGCATTGCCTCCAAGGTCACTTCCACGCTCTATCAAGCCCTTAACTCCTTTGGGGCTGCGCAGCTCGACGGGCTCAAAGAAAAGTGGGAAAGGGATATAGGTCAAATGGAACCAGAGGACTGGGTAGATGCATTAATGTCTCCTAGAGAAATTGGTATAGACTCGAAACTCAGACTAATACAACTGAGAATCCTTCACCGCACATACTATTCACGCACTGCCATGGCCAGGTGGAGGGGACTGGAAGACGGGACATGCCGCAGATGCAAAATGCAACCTGCCACCTTCTACCATATGATATGGGACTGCCGGGTGTTACAGGTCTTCTGGGAGGGCTGTATTAACATGATCTCTGCCACCCTGCGAACACCAATCCCCAGGGACCCCAAAATGATACTCTTGGGAATCGGGGGTGAAGTTGATCTCTCGAAATATGAAAGAATGTTTTTGGCATTGGCATTTGGGGCAGGCAAAAGATTAATCGCGACTAACTGGGGCTCTGCCGACCCTTTGTCTTTGAACCGCTGGAGCAATGAGCTGAACAGATGCGCGGCCTCGGAACGCCAGATTTACAATGCACAGGGTTGCCCCCGCAAATTCGAAAAAATATGGGGTAAATGGCTTGATGCTAACTGAGATTCGTTGATGAAGGTAGATCTGTACTGCTGTTAACATTGGTTACCTGCCTCATCCCACAAACGTCTGACGGTTCTCAGCCCTACAGAGCTCCTTTTGGATTTTGAAATTGCCTTACTACCTTGGCCAGATGTATGCCTATGATTCATGTTTGTTTTGTTCTTGTGTTCTTAAAACTTAATAAACAGAGTTATAAAAAAAGAAATTCATGAAAGAGTGGTGGAAAAAGGCTCACACGCTTTCCAGGTGAAAATTTAAATCCTAGAAATCCAGCAAAGTTGCTGGGGGTCTCAAAATGTAAGGGAAATTAGCACATTCTTGAGAATTCTCCCTAACACTCTCCCAGGTTTTGCACCCCCTATCTCCTTAATATAGCTGTGAATCTCGCTTCACTCGTGATGGGGATCCCCGGCACGTGTATTATCGGGAGCAGAGGTGAGTAAAGACCTATTTTCTCTGTCTACATTCTAAGCTTACCCAAGCCCTGCAGGTTACCGGGAGTGTTGTGTTCTGCCTGATGCGGTTAGGATGATCGATCTCAACAGATCTGGTGCTGCCACTGCCCTTTCTACTTCCACGTGTCGTCTCTCTCTTTGCGTGCTGCACCAGTACTTAAGATACCCCGCTTGTGCTTCGTTACAATAGGTGTCAAATTCGGGCAGTGCGAGTCCCCCCTCATTAATGGGTGCCGTTAGTTTGTCCCAGAACACTCTGGCCGATTTGCCCACCCATATGAATTGTAGAACCGCCGTTTTCAATTTGCAGAAGAATTCCCCCAAGACCCTATCGGGGCATTAAGAAAGATGTAGAGAAATCTGGGGCGAAGTGTCATCTTGACTATGGATATCCTCCCATATAAGTTCAGGGGAAGACCCTCCCATCTCGTCATAGCTTCCTGGGCCTGATTCAGAGTTCTCAAGTAGTTGCTGTAGTATACTTTTTATTTTTTTATTTTATTAGTTCATTACAAACTTTTAAAATACAGATTTTCCACAGTAAAAGACAAAGAAAAGGAGACAAACAAACATAGGCCATTAAATCAGAAAAAAAAGGAAAGAAAAATGAATAAGAGCGATCATCCCAATTTGTCAAAAATCATACTATTTCAAATGGTCCAAAAAGCTAATACTAGCATAAACAAGAAAAGTAAACGAGCAGGACAGCGCATATTTGTCAGATGAGATGGAAGCCCTTCATCTGGCTTCACACGTTATTTCCCATCGTTACTTAAACACTTTTCCAAGTTCTCCAAAAAGAATGTTAGAGCGAAAGTTACTTGTTTGATGTCTCCTTCGTGGAGTAAACTCCACACTATTTCTGAGCTTCGACATGTTGCTAAGACGTTTACTTTTTTAAGGATGGCTTGTCTTATTCCGTTAAACTTTGGACATATCAGGATGAGATGTTTTAGTGTTTCTTTGTCTTTTTTGCAGAAACGGCATTCATCGTCCGTTATTATGGATTTATTCCAGATGTTTATTTTTTCCTTAGTTCGATACAGATTTAGGCGGAACATCATAAAAGCTCTTCTTTTGTGGTTGGAGGGGAAGATTTCCAAATATTTAGGAAGTTTCAAGCATTGTCGTGCTTCTATAGGAGCATTCTTCATGCAACAATGCACTCTTCGCTGTTCCGAAGTTTCAGACCAATCTTGGTCCCATAGTTTTTTTTTAATGTTATTTGGGTTGTGAATCAATGTATATAGATCCGATGCCAGATCGCTTAAAATCTTTGCACATGATTCTTTCCACATCGCCAGTATAGACATTGTTCGCTCCACCCCACCAGAGTTTAGGATTTGGAACTGCGGATAGCTGTTAGCTCCCATGATTTTCCGATATAAGGTTAAAGTGCTCCATTGTATTTGGGCATTTATCGAGACCAACCCAAGTTCATACCGAAGGCACGCAATCGGAGCTCCTTTTGGTAGTCGCAAAATCTTGTACCAAAAAGTGTTTTCACACTAAGGCCAGATGGAATGTGAGCATCCAAGCATAGTTCCCGCTCCAAATATTAACGATGGTATAACTTTAACTCGATAAAAGTCCATGACAGGCTTCAGACTGAACTTCCCATATTTGTTGTTAATCACAGCTCCTTGAGCTGTTAACATTCTACATTTTCGTCTGATCCTTTGCATCATTGGATCATCGTTTATATTTGAGCTGATTGTTAGTCCCAAGTACTGCACTTGGGTCGCTTAGGCTATTAACTTCTTTCCAATGTACCATTTAGGTTCTTTGTTCCTCGTCTTTGTCCTTAGATTTTGAAAAGTTAAGATCTCAGTTTTAGATGGATTAATTGTTAGCCTGTTTTTTTCCATATCCATTTCTATAGCTATCAGCTTTCGCTGTAGTCCAATTGGGGTCTGATCTAAAATGACCATATCGTCTGCATAGGCCATATGATGCAGCGCTCTCTCGTTTATCTTCGGAGGGAAGGAGCAGACTTCTGAGACGTAGCGCTTCGTCTACATC
The DNA here is from genome assembly GCF_040938575.1 of Ambystoma mexicanum. Lineage (NCBI taxonomy): Eukaryota > Metazoa > Chordata > Amphibia > Caudata > Ambystomatidae > Ambystoma > Ambystoma mexicanum. The sequence goes on along the minus strand of NC_090932.1, from coordinate 1,278,578,750 downwards.
GGAGATTAAAAAATTGAACAGAGTTGCCCCTAGTGGGCAGCCCTGCTTAACTCCTCGTGATGTTAGAATTGCGGAGGAGAGCAAACCCGCCTGGTTTAGCCTTATGCAAATAGATGTTTCTGAATGTAGATCGTGTGTTGGTGTTAGCAGATTTCCTGGGCAGCCAAGGTGATCAAGTTTTCTCCATAGGATCTGTCGATCTACGCTGTCAAAAGCACAGGCCAAATCAACGAATGCCACGTAAACCTTCTTGTTGTTCTTAATCGCCTCCATTTTCAGAATATTAAGCATCAACAGGTTCAGGGCGCAACCCACTCCTTTCACAAATCCTGTTTGTCGGATGTCGAAGTTGTTGGAGTCGTGTATCCATGCGGTCAAATGATTTAATATCTGAGTTGCAAAAATGTTTCCAAGTACATCCAGGAGAGCAATTGGTCTGAAATTCCCTGGCTGGCTTCTATCTCCTTTTTTAAATATTGGCACTATGATGCCCGTCTTCCATGAGATTGGAACTCTTTGCTTCTTTTGCAGGTTTCGAAACAAGTTGAAGCAAAACTTTGACCAAGCCTCAGGATGTTCTTTTAAGAGGTAATTTGTAAGACCATCGGGCCCTGGGGCTCTTTAGGTACTAAGTTTTTGTATGTTCTTGAGTATATCTTGTTCAGTGATTTGCAGCTCCCAATCTTTTTTATCACCTGCTAGTTCATAGATAACAGTTTGTTTTGCAAACAAGCCTGAGAAATGTTTAATCAATCGGGCCTCTGGGACTAAACTTGAGAGGAGCGCTTTCTGTGGAGCTTCTGTTTTATTTATGACTTCCCAATATTTTGCTAGATTTCTGTTGGTCATAAGCTTTAACATTGCTTCAGCATCTTCTTGTAGCATGTTCTGTTTGTGTAATTTTAGCCATGATTTGTAGGTTTTTTTGATTTTGTCAAATTCCAGCCACCATTCTTGGTTTCCTTTTTTTTTTCAGTTGTCGTCGTATTTTTCTCAACTCTCACTTCTTTACCACTATGTTTGGATTGTACTTATGCTTCTGACTCAGCTTGTTCTTAAGCAGGCCACGCAGAATCTCTGAGTATTGGTCAAACATTGTCGGATAATCTTCGTTTATGTCCATATCTTCTTTATATGTATTTTCCAGGATAATTGACATTTTGTTGATTTTTCCTTCGTTCCATCGAATCCTGTTTCGACCTGGTTCGACCGTGATCAGGGTTTGCCAGAGATCCCTCTTTGTTCTATCGATTTCATCTATAGTGGCTATCGCTAACCAAGACCAGGAGTCTTTCTCCATTGGGTCACCTACTTTCTTTGCATCGGCGGTTTCCATATCGGTGGTCGCTTCAGCTGCGAACGTGATTTTAATTACATCACGTTCCTCCGATCTCTGGCTTTTTTCCTGACGGGTTTGGCTTTCATTTAGAACGATTACGCGATCAGAGGTCTCCGATTTCTCCTGTTGGTAATGGTTATCGGGTTGCTGTGAAGTCTGAGCTTGTTCATTAGAGTTTTTTTTGGCCAGTTATTTCTGTAAATCACACTAGGACTATATAATCGCTCTAATTCAACCTCTTGGAATTCGGACAGGTCGAAGCCTACGCAATTCAAATCTGAGCTATTCGACAGCAGCAGGTCTCTCACAATTCTTGAATGTATATGGAGTTTTACAACATCCATTAGATGTTCGTTAACACATGCCACTGCCCTAATGTCTTCGGAAGCAATTGATCTCAATTGTGGTATATGATTAAACAGTTGAAAGACAGTTCTACGGTTTAAGATTAGCTCATCTTTTCCTTTTAGGATCTGCTCTAGAATCAGACAGTAATTTGCTGTCTTTATTATTTTTGTTGATGGTTGTTTTGATTTTTGAGTTTTTGAGATCCAACTTTGCTTTGAGTGAAATCTTTCACCTGCTTCATGTCCAGTTTTGTTCAAGCTAATACCACTTATTTGCCGATCTTCATTTACACAACACGAATCTTTGGTATTTGCCATTTGTAGAGCTGCCTTTTTTTTTGCTTCCATTATATTTAGACGCTCACTTAGGGTCAAATAGATAGGCTCCGTTGGCAGTTCGTTACTATGGTTCGGTATTAGAGTGTTGGATTCTTGGAGATGCTTCATAATTTCGCACCTTCTTCCTGTTCTCCCACAATCTCTTCCAATAGGTCGGGCACTTTCCAATGGTTCAGCCGCTGGTTTGGGCAGCTTGTCGCTAGAAGATTCTGGCTGATTGGAGGCTGGCTGTTTTTCACTAAGTTCGCCTTGATCGTCTTCGTATGTGGAAAGGTTTATTAATACGGCGATATCGTCAACTTCTGTTAGATCATCCTCTAAGATCGCTGTTGGATCTGCGACATGAGCGGTGTCTTCTCCAGATGTACCCGGTTGATCAGCGGCTTCTAAACAAACATTAGGTTTAGTGGGATTCGCAGCTTCAGAATCTAGTCTTGTCTGTAACAAGGCATTTAAGATCTTCACGTTCCTTAAGAATTTACATGAGCTTCGGGCTTGGAGATTTTTTCGTTTTGTTATGTTTTTGGATTTTCGTTGTTGTTTTTGGCAGACTTTTTTTTTCCGTTTCCTGACTCATTCACGTCGTTTACACCTTGGGAAGATTTTTGGAAAATTGGAAGGGTAGGTTGGCTTTTCTCCATTGCTTTATCAAGGCAGGGTTCCGCTTGGATCTCAGTCGCAATTGACTTCTGAAAAGACATGAGTGGTTGTGCGGAGGTGGAAGGCAAAGTTTCACAAAAAGAAGAAGCTGTCAGCTCTCCAGAATCCAGTTGTAGATTTAACAGGAGAGTGTCGTTTGATACAATTGTGTTATTTGAAGACTTATCCATGATTGGTACTGGCATCATCATTTGAGCTTCTCGGGTGATAACTTTGTGGTTTCTCTGTGGAGTGTCCACATCATCATCAGTGTTGCAGAGTAACGCATCACCTGTTGCCTTTTGTCTTTGGTTTTTAACAGATTTAGGATCAAAACGTACTTGTGAGCCAACTTTTTGCATTCGATCATCACTCTGTAGCAATGATGAAAAGCTACCAAACAACACATTTTTCTTCTTCTCAAAAGTTTCTTTGGCTACCTCCGCAAAGAGACGTTTGTCATGTGCATTTGTTTTTAACTGCTCTCTAATTATCTCCATAAATGAGCCGCATGCCTTTGTGTCGTTTTTCGAATTGCTTTTTAGTCCTTTAATTTCATCTTCACAACTTATCATCTTCGCATTTAGTAAAGCCAACAGCGCGTTTTGATCTCAGCATGATTCGTTCAGCTGTTCATAAAGTTTGATTAAAGGTGCTACTGTGATTGTCAAGGCCAATGTTAAGTTAGGTCGAAGTTCATTAATTACTTGTTCGATCAGATTAAAACATTGTTGCCCATTTTTGTCGATCTTACCTTGGTTACTTTGTCTGTCAGTGTCTGGTTGAATCATCCGTCCATTTGTTTTTTGATTCGTGTAGTTTTGCGTTTCAGAATCCGACAAACATGTATCCGAACTAGATGGAGGACTTATTCTGGGGCCTCTCTTTGTAATTATTGGTAGTAAGTTTCCCGTTACCTGTTCCAGGTCAGTACATAGCCGTTTCTGTGATAACAGAATTGATCCATGGAAGCTACGATCCATCCTTCTACGTTTCGGTTGCTGAAACAAATTTATCATGGGCCTCTGACCAAGGCTCAATATAACAGGTTGATCAGCCAGTAGATTTTCAGGAGAGGTCACAGGTGACTGCGAATCTAAATTTTCCAGCATTGATGATATGTTTTGTTTTTGTATGGTTTGTGCAGCCACCATTGACTGATTCATTACTCTTAAGTCTTCAATCAGTTTGTGCATCATGCGGATGTGGGCTGGTGACCGAGTACTTCGCTGGCAACATAGCTCCTTCAGAACGTTGTTGTATTTGTGATTGATCCTCAAAGACGTCCTCGTGAGCTAAAGTCAGCGCCACCTCTGGCAAGTGATTGCTTGTTTTTTTCAATGTTACAAGATCACTGGGATTGTGATAATTTGCTTTAAGACCAACATTGAGTCCTAAATTCGGTGTTTTATTTTTCGCTTTGATCAAAAGTGCTTTTTGCGCTAGATTGTACAATGAGCTTATTTTTTCATCGGGACTACTAACACAGATTTGTTTGGAGTCTGTGATGATTTTGCCACTTAGATTGTTAGCCGAACCTCCAGGCTCACATGCACAGAAACATGACTCAACATATGCTGATTTAGAAATAGGTGCTAGAGTCAAAGGAATTTCGGTTTCGGTTGCAGTACTTCCCTTATTACTTTGCCCTGCCAGCATACCTTGACCAACTGAGTTTAAATCTTTCCCGGAAATAAAATGACATTGTTTACAATTGGTAAGCGTAGGCAATCCCACTCCCCCAGATTCACTTACGTGTGGCGGGCAGAAGGTCTCATGGACCTGAGATTGTGATGGAGCCGACTCAGATTTAGAGCGCTGCACAGAAATGGCGCGCACAGTGATGAAGGAGGAAGTCAGCCACATATCGAGAGAGTACTGCTTTGTGCTTCCCCTGCGAACACAGCAAACACACTCTGCTCACTCTGCCTCAGCTTCGCCGAGGGGTGGGTGTTTATAGCTCCGCCTGATGGGTTCGATGAAAGTGAAGACAGACTCCAGTCTGGGACTTCACGACACGGCAGCAATTCCACAGGGAAACAAAGATTCAGAGCAGCAAACACACTCTGCCCACTCCGCCTCGGCTCCGCCGAGGGGTGGGTGTTTATAGCTCCGCCTGATGGGTTTGATGAAAGTGAAGACAGACTCCGGTCTGGGACTTCACGACACGGCAGCAATTCCACAGGGAAACAAAGATTCAGAGCAGCAAACACACTCTGCTCACTCTGCCGAGGGGTGGGTGTTTATAGCTCCGCCTGATGGGTTCGATGAAAGTGAAGACAGACTCCGGTCTGGGACTTCACGACACGGCAGCAATTCCACAGGGAAACAAAGATTCAGAGCAGCAAACACACTCTGCTCACTCCGTATACCACTTTGTCATCTCTGGCTATATTGATGCCCAGATAGTGAGTTTGGGTCATGTGCCACTGAAATCCCCACCCATCCCGGTATTGTTCCACCTTCTCTGTTAGCGGGAAGATCACAGATTTAGAGGTGTTCACTTTTAACCCTGAGATTTCCCCGAAGTGCTGAACATCTCTCATGATTGGGTCTAGGTTTTCTTTGGGGTTTGACACGAATAACACCATGTCATCCACGTGTAGCGATATTATCACCCTGTGGGTGTATAGCATGATCCTGCGGTGTAGGTGCAATTCCCTAATTCTCTCAGCGAATGGTTCAATTGCCAACGCAAATAGCAACGGTGAAAGAGGGCACCCCTGGCGTGTTCCCCTTTCGAGCGCCATGCTCGGTGTTAATTGAGAGTTTACTCTCACTCGGGCTACCGGTTGGGTGTATAGTAGTTTGACCATGTTTATGTATCACTCACCCATCCCCATCCGCCGCATCACGGCGAATAGGAACGGCCATTCCACAGAGTCAAACGCTTTTGTGGCGTCTAACAGGGTGGCCATGGCCGGGTCCTCTGGCGCCACCGCTGCAATCAGCCCGAACATTCTCCGGAGTCCATATGAGGTGGACTGGCCCAGGATGAAGCCTGCCTGGTCTGCGTTCACCATCGAGGGCATCATTGGGGCCAGGCGAGATGCCAGGATCCTGGCAAAGATTTTATTGTCCATGTTGATCAGTGAGTTTGGGTGGTAGGAGGAACAGTCGTTGGCAGGTTTGTCCTGTTTCAACAGCACCACCACCACCGCCTCCCTGAGCGTCTCGGGGAGGCATCCTGCCTCTAAGCTATGTTGGTACATTTCCAACAGGTAGGGGCCCAGCTTGTCTGCATAGTGCTTGTAGAATTCCGCCGTGAAACCATCGGGTCCCGGCGATTTCCCATTTGGTAAAGATTTTATGGCGTTCATTACCTCGGTTAGTGACGGGGATCGGCTCAGGTGTTCCCGTTGGTCGTCTGTACACCAGTCCAGAGCGACCTGGTCCAAGAATCCCTCGATGTCAGTCTGAGTGGCCCTGGAGTTTGAGGAATACAGGTGGCTATAAAATTTAAAGAATTGGCTTACTATTTCAGTGTCCTCAAACCAGTCGCGTCCTTGCTCGTCCACTATGGCCTGGACCTTGCCCCCCAGGTTATCCATCCTGGTCGCCTTTGCTAGCCAGGTGCGTTCCCCTCACCGTATTGGTGGATCTTGGCTAGGTTCCCCATGTATTTGACCTCTCTGAGTGCGAAGACCTGGTATTCTTGTAGGTGCTTGAGTATGTCCGCTTGCTCCCTGTTTGTCGGAGTGGGGGCAGCTGACTGCAATGAGCGTATGTTACTCTCCGTCGCCGCCAATTCTCTCCTGATCTGCCAGAGTATCCCAGTTTCTTTCGATATGCATTCCGCTCTTATTACACATTTGTAACTTTCCCATAGTACCCCAGCGGACTGCACCGATCTGCATTTAACTCGAAGAATGTATCTATAGCTGATGTCGGGCCCTCCTCGAAGACCGTGCCTGTGAGACCTTTGCTTTTGGCCATGGGGGCCTGCCCTTCGTCCGGCCCTGCAGCCCGAGTGTCAGCGTTACAGGAGCATGGTCGGACAAGGTCCGGGCCTGGATCTCCACTTCCTGTGCCTGACCCACTAGTGATTGAGATAGTAAAAAGAAGTCCAGTTTTGATGCTGAGTTATGTGGCACTTAGTGACAAGTATATTGTCGGACTGCCTGGTTCCGCACCCGCCACGCATCCTCAACCTCCCACGGCATAACTAGGCCCTGCAGTCGGCTAGTACTCCTATTCCCCGACCCCTGGTGTCCTCCTGTCCTGTCAAGATCGGGCTGCATTGTCGCCTGCCCATATTATTTCTCCAGGTGGCGGTCCACCCAGTCCAGCGTCTCCACTGTGTCCTGGTTGGGGCCATAATAGTTGATTAGGGTGTAGAGTTTGCCCTGGATAGTGCCTTGGACTATAAGGCCTCTCCCTTCCCCATACTTGACTACCTTTTGTTTTTTGAAAGCCGACCGTGCAGCGTATGAGGGTGCTCACCCCCCCCCTGCATATGATGAGTATGAGGAGAAATATCTGTGGCATCCTCAGGGTTTCCCAAGGTTGGATTTAGACTCAGCTGTCGGGTGAGTTTCAAGTAGTAATGCTATGCATTTTAGTCCCCTAACGTTCCAGGTGCAGAGCTTGAGTGTGGCCATTTCCTGTGTCTGCGTGTGTAGTGTTCCCTGGATCGGCAGCCCTGCTTAAACGCTGTATGGGTGGTGGACATGGTGCCATTATTGACTCGTATATTTCGTGCAGTGTGTATGGCAAGTGGAGAGCGGTGAAGCTTATGCGTGTTTCGCCCTCTGATTTGGCCGGTCTCTGTAGGGCGTGTACGAATCGTAAATGTAGCAAGTGTTGTGGCTGGAGTGTATCTTGTTGCCCCCCTCCCCTCTTGATATCCCCTTGGTGTCCCCCCCTCTCCCACTGACAACCCCAATTCGTCAGTGATTCGAACTGTTCCCCTCCCGTCCCCGCTGGGCACCCCAACTTCCCCTTTGTCCCAACTATGTGTTCACTCAAGCTTCTGCCTGGGGGGTGGCTATGAGCCCAACTCCTGTGTGTATATTTGTTTGTTTATTTGGATTTGTATAGCGCACATCTGCCCATGGAAATCGTGGCGCTGAAAGCAAACTTACTTGTTACAGGCGTACATGAAGTAAATACAGATACAGTGCAGAGCATTCATGCATATATACTTACAGTTGTGCTTAATTAAGTACAGTAGGATAGGATGGAGTTAGTTAAACAGCGTGGTTTTAAGTACTTTACGGAAGGCGTGATATGAGTTTCCGTTCCTTAGCGCGGTAGGGAGTGCGTTCCAATTTTTAGGTGCTAGGTGTTGAAAGCTAGACCCACCGGCTTTGCTTCTTTTGAATGTGGGTACATATATCTGGTTCGTCAAATGTGACCTAGTGGGTCTGATGGATGAGTTAAGAGTGATTCTTTCAGAAAGATAGGGGGGAGCCTTGGCGGAAAGGCATCTGTGGGTGATGGCCATGGATTTGAATAGTATCCTTTCTTTTATGGGTAGCCAGTGAGCTTCTTTCCTGGCTTGAGAGATGTGCTCCCTTTTAGGGATGCTTAGGGCTGCTCTTAGGGCATTGTTTTGTGTTACTTGCATTTTTTTTAGGTTTTGTGCAGACGTACCTAGGAAGAGAGCGTTGCAGTAATCCAATTTGGTGCCTACTGTGGCTCTGGCTATGGCCAGGCAGTTTTTAGTGGATAGGAAGGGTTTGACAGCGTTGATTACTTTAGTGGTAAGTGCAGCAGGGGAGGCTATGGCATTGACTTGTCGTGTCATGGAAAGAGTGGAGTCAAGGTATACTCCTAACGTTTTAACTGCAGTGGAGACTGTGATGGTGGAGTTGTCTATGTTGAAGGATTTGTACCGTGGTGGCAGTTTGTTTAGAGTTTCTTTGGTGCCAACTAGTAGGATCTCTGTTTTGTCCCTGTTTAGGCAGAGGCCGTTGGCTGCCATCCAGGTTTGGATGGCTGTATAGATCTTGGTTAATGCTGCTGCGTCATGTTCATAGATCCCTGTGAGAGGGAGCAGGACTTGCGTGTCATCAGCATAATTTGTGTAAGCTATGTGACGACGGTCCAGGTCATTGAACAGTGGGAGGGTGAAGATGTTGTATAAGGTAGGGGCAGTGCAGGACCCTTGTGGGACGCCACAATGGATAGTGGTAGGGTTAGCGCTGGCCGAGTCAGAAAAGACCTTTATGAGTCGACCCTCGAGGAATGATTTGACCCATGAGATGGCTTCTGGTGAGAAGTGGGCTTCATTTTTGAGTTGCGTGCCTAGAATATTGTGATTGACCAAGTCAAAGGCGGCAGATAGGTCTAGCAAGAGCAGGAGTGCAGGTTTGCCTTTGTCCATGATGTCATTTAGTTGGATTTTGAGATCTAGTAGGGCCGATTCGGTCCCATGTCCCGGGCGGAAACCCGATTGCCTTTTTCCTAATATGTGATTTTCTTCCAGGTATTGCTGTATTTGTGTGTACGCAACTTTGTCGAGGATCTTAACCAGGAAGGGAACAGTTGTGATGGGTCCATAGTTGTTGGCGTTTTCAGGATCTAGAGTGGGTTTTTTGAGAAGAGGGCGCACCAAGGCTTCTTTTAGGCTGGTCGGGACTGAGTTTGTATTGAAGGATGCATTGATGAAGGTTTTGAGAAATGGGGCTAATGTTTCTACGCAGTCTTTAACTAGTTTAGCGGGGCAGGCGTCGCCTTTGCAATTAGAGGGTTTGATTCTGTTAACAATATCGACTACCTCTTTTTTATAGTAGGTCCCCCCTACTATAACAGAATCATTTCCAGGTACTGTTAATGGTGCATCTCTGTAAATGATATGTCCTCGGAGTGCGTCATCAATCGTTGTTCCCCCTTTTTCGAGGAGATTTCGGCTGCATTTCCAAAAAGTGGTTAGCTTCTTCCGGGGTGTTGAAGAAGAGAGCGTGTCCGTCGTGTTCCACCCTAAGCATCACCAGGAACATCATTGTGTATCGTTTCCCTCGATCCCGCATCCGCCTCGTGACGTCAAAGAATGTCTTCCTTGACGCCTGCACTTTATTGAAATCCAGAAATAGCCTAATTGTGTCCCCCTTGTAAGTGACTGTGCCTTTTTCTCTGGCTTTCCGGAGAGCCACGTCTCTGTCCCGGTAATTCAATAAGCGAGCTTTGATGGGATGGAGCAGAGAGCCTGGGATTGATCGCCTGCTGCTGGAAATGCAGTGCACCCTCTCGGGGATGCACACAGTAGAGAACCCCTATGGGCCCAATGCCTCCTGCAATACCCCTTCAACCAGGGACTCCATATTCCTCTGGTCCGCCTATTCTGGGATCCCGACGAACCTAACGTTGTTACTCCTTGACCGCGATTCAAGGTCATCCTGCTTGTCGAGGAGTTCTTTCAGCGCTCTTTTCACCCCTGTCATTTCCCTGGCCATGGTATTCGCCACATCCTCCACCTCTGACACCCTCCTCTCTGCTTCGTCCAGTCTCTCGCAATGCTTATCCAATCTGACCTGCATGTGGTCCACTTTGCAGGTGAGCGAGTCGAGTTTCCCATCCAAGGATTGGATGCTGGATTGCAGTTGGGAAAGCATCTCTGTGTCTTGAAGTGCTCCGGCAGGGTCTTGGACTGATGTCTGGGAACATATCGCCGAGGGGCCGCCATTATTTTGTTTGGTTTGACTTGTGACGGTGCTTCAAAATGTAGCTTCGCTTGTTTGCTCTCCTTCCCAGATCTGGACATCCCCGGTGGTGATGCGCTCATGTGATCTCTAGCAGTCACTTCCGTTTGTTTGTGCGAGCCAATATTGATACAGAGGAGTGGAGGGGTAGTGGCTCACTAGCTTCTTCCACTGGGTTTGCAATGACCTCCCGACTGCAAAGGGGCGTCCTTGTAGTTCCTGTTTCCCCCAGTGACTGCCCCTCCCCTACGAACCACTCTATCTGTACAGGGGCTGGACTTCAGGCGGGGTGGAGAGGGTCACTGATTGGGCCAGGGGCAGACTGGAGGGGCCGTCAGCAGGCGGGCTGTACACGGGTATATTGGTACACGGGTGACTGTGCTGTGTGTTATTGGCGGTTTCCTACCCCGTTGTCTTATTCAATAGAGCCTCCTTGCCTCTGTTGCAGTCGGGGTGAAAGCGCAGGTAGTTCGGGTCAAGACCGTGATGCTTGGTCTCTTTCTGTGTGCGACCCCCCTCTGTGTCGCTCTGCCGGGAGGCATGTGTAGTTTGGGGCCGTCTCGCCGATGGGAGGTGGTCACAGTGGTGGAGCTGCGTCCTGTGGCTATCTGGTGTTCAAGGTCAAGAGTGGCCCGACCCACAGTCTGAGGGGCTGTAAGGGTTGTCCCGGCTCCTGAAACTTGCAGCACCGCCTATACTAGTCCTGGGTTGCCGGGAGCTCCGTATGATCACGTCTGCCGTTGGGTCCGGGTTCTGCTCCCAGTGTCCTGCCCCCAGCTGGTTCCCCAATGATTCTCGGATCCCACAGCTCTTACCGGGTATCGTGAGGTCGGGGGCTCGAGCAGGATCTCGCTCCCCTCTTTCTCCTTGAGCTGTCCGGTGTTTTCCCTATTGCAGGAAGCGCCGGTCGCCGAGGCTAGTGCTCCGGAGATCTTTCACGTCATTGTGGGAAGGGGCCGGCCCATGTTCGGCCGTGGAGAACTCCCTCGGGAGAAGGTGGGGGGTCCCGCCCCTGGTGTAGCTCTGCCGGGGTATCTCTGTATCGCCTGTTGTAGTCTTCTCTGCTGTTCCTAAGGCCGCCATGCCAGCCCCACAGAGTTCGGGCGTTGGAGGGCCGCGTCCCCAGGGCACGGCTGTTCCAATACTTGTTCCTGCGTGGCACCTTGGTGTCTGCCGCGCCAGTGCCCACACTCTCCCCTTCCAGGCACTGATTGTTGATGGCACTCATTGCCATGAGCAGACCTGGCTCCACCTACGCTGCGCGGCTAGTGGCCACCCGGTCTACAGGTGTGCGCTGCCTCCCCAGCCCACGGCATTCCCTTTGCCACCTGGGGCAGCGTTTCCTTTCCGGATGGGTGAGCTAGCCGCCCGGCCCCACACTGTCAGGGGGTCTTCTCTGCGGCGGTCTCCCCCTCTATGGTCCATGATCTGTGCAGCGGGAGGTCTCCAGTCACGCACCCAAGGTGGCTCTTCACTTCCCTTCCTTCGTTCCTGCGTGGATGCGGGCTGCGCCACCCTTGCGGAACTAGGGTTATACCGCACCGATTTTCCCCGGATTGCTCTCTCCGATTCCGGTTCGTCTTCCCCATATGATGCCGTCGTTCATTAAATGTTTTTGTTGGGGGAGCCGCCGGTGATTACGCCGGATCTTGATCAGGTGGACTGGAGCTTACAGGCCTGCGGCCATCTCAGTCGTGCTCTCTAGCGCCCCCCGACTTGCTCCTATCTTAATATTGAGCATTTCTGATTGCAGATCCAGGAGGGCAGTCTCTGTACTGTGGGCAGATCTAAAGCCCGATTACTTGGAATGAAGAATTTATTTTTGACTTTCAACATATTCTTGCAGCTGGATAGTTGACAGTTTATCTACCAGTTTCAACAAAAAAGGTACATTTGTTATGGGTCTTAAACTGTTGCAATTTATGTAATCCTGCCCAGGTTGTTTAATCAGGGGGTGACAGTCACCTTCTTCACCAGGGCTGGCACATGATTATAGGCAAATATGGCATTAGCAAAACGCAGAATAATGGGAATAAACATTTCCCAATGTTCTAGAACAATTGTTGCTGGAATGGTATCCTCCAAGCAAGTAGTAGAAGGCATTGCTCTACGAACCTTCTCTAATTCGCTTCTTGTGATAGTTTTAAAGGCAAATTCAGGAGTGATAATGCATCTTGATATTCCTGCAATTATGGGCATGGATTTAGCTCTTTGGACTTTCTCACAGTCCTCTTGCATAGTATCTACCTTTTTTATTTGGGCTTGTGGTTTCTCAAGGTTCTGAAGGACTTCAAAAAGTTTTTTGACTCCTTTTTTGCATTTAATATTTGTGTATTAAAATAATCCTGTTGGCTTTAATCATTTCTTTCCGGCATATTTTTTCTTATTCTTTCCACTTATTTTTGCTCTCTTGTGTCCGCAACTATATCCAATTTCTTTCTGCTTTCCTTTTTATCTGTTTACATGTAGCCAAGTTTGCTGTATACCATTTTTGTCCATTGGATTTCTGTCTGACAGCCTTAGATTTTAGAGGGGCTAATTTATCCAATAGCATGGTAAGACTCTGTTCATATTCTAACGCTAATATATCGAGAGTATCTTCATTGGTAGTAGAAGCCATAAGTTTCTTTAAGCAGCATTCTAAATCAATTGCTTTAATATTGTTTAGATTCCTACTGATGACTTTCTTAATGGCATTTTTTCTTTGTATAAAAAGGGTGGGAAGTTGTAGATTAAAAGTAACAGAGAAATGGTCAGACCAGATGCAGGGTTCTACAGTCAAAGTAGCAGCAGGTAAATTCCTAACCGCAACCCAGTCTAGGATGTTACCCTGTTTGTGAGTGGGTTCTTCGCATAAAACCGTAAACTGATTGTTCTGTAACGGTTGTTCAAGGTCCAAGGCGTCAAGATCTCCGACCGTCCCTAAGTGCCTATTAAAGTCTCCCAGAACGATCGTAGATCTATTTGGTTTGTTCATATTAGTTCAAATATGTGACATTTCCTCCATAAAGGGTGGTGTGTCATGGGGGGCGGGTCGGGATGATACAGCAAGATGATATTTAAGCAGTTATTGGGTGTATGGGTGGTCTTTATACACATGATTTCACAATCCTCGCAAGATATAGGTGTTTGAAAGAAGGCTAAGTCTTGTCTTACAATAATTGCCATGCCACTCCTCCACCTCTGCCATTTTCTCTATTTTGCCCAAATAACATAAAACCATCCAATGTGGCCAAATCAATGTTAGGGCCTCTAGAGTCCTGCAGCCATGACTCTGTAATGCACATGACATCCACTTGATTGTCCAAAATATAGTCACCTACATCTGCAGCAGATTTATCTAAAGAGCGTGTTTTAAGGAGGGAGACCTTCATGTCTCTTATCAAGTCTGCTCTGGTATAGATTTATGATGAGATAGTTTATAGTTAAATATTATTAAACCCTAAAACTGTGTCTGTAGCATATATACTAAGTATACAGTACAATGGACCTTCAACTCCTGTACATAAATGTACTAGTTAACTGCCCATCCGAGCAACGCTCTCCGAGTAATCCGCTGTAACAAAATTCAGTATGTGGACAACACACGTATTAAGGTTCCATAAGAGAAAAACAATACCTTAAGTTGGTAATTCACAGAAACAAAATGCACTGAAATGCAGCAAACAATAAAGCAAGTCCAGCACATCCTGCGCGGACTTACGCCGACTTCACACCACCTTGACGCGCCGCACTAACTCACCTGGCAATTCATTAAATGGGAAACCTAGGACTACAAAACTCTAGGGAGTTGTAGTTCATGTGCCAGCAATACAAGAGCAGCAGACAAAAGTGTACTTCGCTGATACAATTGATGTCGGAAAGGTCTACAAAATGGTTAAAATTCTAAAGCATGCAATCTGTTTGAGCACTACAATTTCATACCACAATATATTAAACAATTAAAATAATGCCAAACTCCCTAAATGTACTAAAAGGTACGGTGTGCTAAAGCTATGTCCTGCAATTATTTTTGAAAGGCTGGGTCATACTCCAATCCACATTCTGGGCCTCATTACGACTCAGGCGGTAAGGGGTTTACGGCGGCGTAAACAGCGCCGACCCTTACCGCCTGATTCCGAGGTCCCTTAGCGCCATGGAGGTTTTAACACCTGCTTTTAGCAGGTGTTAAAATCCATGGCGCTAAGGGACCTTGATGTTAATTACGCCACCGTAATTTACGGTGGCGTAATTAACGCCTTCCCCACTCCCATTATGCCCTATGGGGCAAAAATGGGAATGGGGAAGGGTAAATGGGGATTGGGGACTTACCGCCCCGCCAACCTCGGAATGGGGCGGTAAGTCCGCCAACCACCATGGCGTAAACGTAGTTTACGCCATGGTGGTAAAGGTACGACCCAGGCGGTAACTTACCGCCTGGGTCGTAATGAGGCCCTCTGTGTTATGGGTGTCTGGTTTTGGGGGAATGGCCTGAATGCCTGTGAGCCTGATTAGTTGCCTGCCTGCATGAATGCACTTGTGTATGATTGGCTGACTGAGCCAGGCTGAATGGGGGCCAGATGTGTATAACTAGGGACCTCTTACCCACCAATTTGTTCTGAAGCAGAAACCCAAAGCTTTATTCGCTTGATTCCTGGTTTTAGTCAGAGGAAGGAGTCTGCAGCTGCATTTCTTCACGGAATCCAAAGACTGCTGAGCTGACCCAAGGGCGGAATCAATAGAGGACCTGGATAGGCAACCGCTTTCTGAGCTACGAGGGACCATCGTGCACCTGCTGCTCTTCTGAAGTACCCTCGAAGGCAATCCTATGGGCCTGCCATCCGGAGAAGGGGTCTTTGTGAGTCCAGAAGAGGAGTAACTGGCATCTTGATCCAAAGAAGTCCAGTTGTCTCACCCAGGGTCCGGAGGAGTGTTAATGACTGCTATAAGCCACAGAACACCCTACCTAGAGCAGACCAGGTTACTCTGACTTATATATGCCCTAGCTGTGCCATCCTTACAGACATTAACCTATAAGAGCACAGAAGCGTAAGGGACCTACCTACCGGACAGCTTCTGTCCAGGCTGCAATACCAATCCACCTCCTCCTCTCTACATACTTATAATTATGTGCCCCAGAAAGACCCAGGCGACCTTTCTGCTGTGCCTCACCTTACCACTAATCTATTTAATCATGTCCCTCTCTAAACATGTACCATGCCCCACCTTGAACAGAAATACTAGACTCCAAGCTAGATTACTGTGCATTTATGAGCCCAGAGCTCACATTAACAAGGACCTTCACGCCCAGCACAAAACAACCATATTGCATCCTGAGCCATTCCCCAGACCAACCATATCCTGTGATAACACTAACCAACCTAAACTCATTCCTATAAAACTCCAGAAAAAGCCTAACTCAACCACTGTATCTGGAGCCCTGATCAATGCCAGATCAATAGTGGCCCATGCCACACAAATAGCTGATATCCTATCCTCTGATGACCTCGACCTTCTGCCAGTCACGGAATCCTGGCTGCACGAAGCAGCAGGACCAGCGCTTTCCTTAGCTATACCAGAAAACTACCAACTAATCAGAATGAACATACGCAATGGCAGAGGAGGTGGTCTTGCGATTATAGCGAGAACCAACCTTGCTCAAGGACTACTAACTCAACCCCCCCCTTAAATCTTGTGAACTACTTACTGCCAAACTGCCCATCTCCAACTGCCGTACCCTAACAATTTATTTAATATATAGGCCACATCGGCACCTTCAAGGAGGATCTATCCAGCCTCTTAGCTAACAACACTAAAGACTCCTCGCAACTCCTACTACTAGGTGATCTCAACTTAGGATTTAATGACCTTGAGGACAAACTAGCCCAATCTATAGCGACCATGCTAGCTGAACATGGCCTAACTCAAAAAGTCCTTACTCTAACGCATGACAAAGGAACCCCCCTTGATTGGGTTGCTACTTTGAATTGTGATACCACTATCACCAAAATTTACCCTTCAACAATGGACAGACCACAACCTAATTGACTTCTCTTTAACTCTAGATAAACAGATTACTAAAGGCATAGTTATGGAACTTCCTCTCCCTACTAGATAAAAAAAAATATCACACCGACAACCTCATGTCACTCCACCTCCCCGCTATCAATGCTCTCCCTAATAACTCTGATCCTGATCTCCTTGTGGAGACCTATAACAACGCTATGACTAAAACCTTAGACACCATTGCACCCCTGAAGTTACGCAAAAGTAAACAAGCACACCTCAATGCCTGGTTTACCCCCCACTTAAAAGAACTAAGATTTCAAAAAAGGAAATTAGAATCTCTATGGTGAGACACCCCTTCTGATGAAAACAAATTGCAACTAAAATACTTCGCTAATAACTACAAAAAATAAATCTTACGTACTAAAAAAAGTCTCTTCAATGAAAGAATCTCCAACGCCAGTTCTAATACTAAGGAACTATTTGCTATCCTTAGGGAATTGGAATCCCCTGTTCCTCCCCCTGACAATACACCTAAAGATAAACAATGGTGCACCAGATTCCAGAATGCCCTAGCTAATAAAATAAAAACACTTCAAATCAAAATTGCCAAAGAAAAGCCTCCTTGTCTCCTAACGAGACACTACCTACCAGCACTACCATAGACATGCCAGGCCCACCTCCATTCAAATTCGTCAAAGTATCCATCCAGGAAACTGAAAAGATCATCACATCCCTGAAGCCTTCTAACTGTAAGGGTGACAACTGCCCAGCCCACCTAATTAAAGATGCTGCAAGTGACCTAGCCCCCTTTATAACTAAACTGATTAATGCCTCCTTTTCTACTAACACCATCCCAAGCAACTTAAAAGAGTCATGGGTTTTACCTCTCCTCAAGAAACAAACCCTAGACCCTTCTATCCCCACCAACTACAGGCCCATTACCACGGTACCCTTCCTTCTCAAGATAATAGATAGAGTAGCCTATCTACAAATCCAGCATTATCTTGAAACTAACCAGCTCCTAGGTGCCCACCAATCTGGGTTTAGACCACAACACGGCACAGAGACAGCCTTAATTGATCTTAAGACACAAATTGACGAGCTCAACGACAAGGGAAACACTGCCATGCTACTCCTCCTTCACCTGTCGGTGGGCTTTGACCTGGTGGACCACACAGTCTTGTGTGAACACTTAGCATCGGCTGCCCACTTCTCAAGCAAAGCCATAGCCTGGGTCCAGTCATTTCTGGACAATCGAACAATGAGAGTTTTCTCCACATCAGCATCAACAGACCCTATCAAAATAGCATGCAGTGTTTCCCAAGGTTCTTGCCTCTCTCCAACTATGTATAACATATTTACCAAGCCCTTATTTGACAATTTGGACAGACTGGGTGTCACCTACACAAATTATGCAGATGACACCCAAATCCTCATTCCCCTTTTGGGCAACTTTGTTTCCGATACGGCCTTGGTAAATGAAATATACCTCCTCATTCAGGCATGGATGGCAACCCATGGCCTCTGCCTGAATGACGACAAAACAGAACTCCTGCTCCTTGGCTCTGCTGCCAACCTAAAAAAACGCAGCCCCAACTACTCTGCATTTAACATTGATGGTAATATAATTACAGTAGCCAAAGTAGTGAAAACGCTCTGTTTTTATCTTGACTCCACCTTGACACTGAAGAAACAGGTAAATTCTCTCGCATCTTCAACCGCCTATATTTGCAAATTTATTAGGGCATTCCGAGCTTTCCTAACACAAGCCAGTTGCATTATCCTCGCCAATGCCCTAATACTCTCTACATTCGACTACTGCAATGCCCTATATTTGGGAGCTAACAAATACATCACTGACAAAATTCAGATATTGCAAAACAATGCCCTTAGAACTGGCCTCAACTTACCCACCAGAGAACACATATCTAATATGAGAAGAGAACAACAGTGGCTAAAAATTAGCGATAGGATTTCACTTAAAACAGCCTCGCTAACCTTTAAGTGCCTTAATAATGCAGCTCCCCCGTACCTTGCGGAGAGAATAGTCAGAAGAACATCGACCCGCCCTACCAGAGCTGCCAACTCCCACTGCCTACAGATACCTAGATTTAGGTTAAAAAAACAGGCGGAAGCAGCTTCCCGGTTAAGGCGGCCCAGTATTGGAACGCACTCCCACTTGACCTTAGAATAGATCAATCCTATTACAGCTTTAGACGTAATATTCTCAAATGGCTACACTCCAACGGCCTCCATGACTAACCTATGCACCTCGCACTAGCTAGCCTCCGTATCCCCTCCTGACTTCTGCCTACGATGCATGTATATTCCGCACCAGATTTGTCAATTATGTATATGCAATGTTTTCATGTAGCCCTCCTTTACTATGTAACTAAGCTTGAAGTATCCATGTATTCTGTACTCAGTTGGCCCAGTTACCTACGGGACCGGTGCGCCATACAAATTAATAAACAAACAAACAAACATTGCTGTGTATCGCCCAGAAGAGGGGGACCCTGGCATAGTGCTGCTTGGCACCCTGAGCTGTAAAATTTCCATTTGATTGAAGAATCTTTCAAGGGCTATCTCTGCCACCACATCAAGCACTTTTCCACACCAGAGAAGGTCCAGGGTCGCTGTGTGCAGAGGAGTATCTCTCCGGTGGGTTTCTCATGACCAAAATCTGAAGATGTCCTGAGGGTCCAGTCCAGTGGTGAAGTCCAGGTCACCAGAAGCCATCCAGAAGTCTGTGCTGCGGCTGCAGCATTGAAGAACCCAAAGTGGACAAAACCGCGAAATTCCGAAAACCGACACCTAATTCTGCCACTGCACCAATCGCCACTGAAAGGCATCCAAGACCCCTAAGGGTCTTATCTTCTTTGGCCAGGTCTTGTCGGGATTCACAGCAAGTTTCACCTTCGGGGGGACATCCTCAGCCAGAGTAACGACCCGCCAACATAGACCACCGCGAAGAACGAAATACTGCTTTTCCGACACTTCCTTCTTTTCTCTTCACCTCGACATCGTAGCAACTCCTTCTTCCAAAGGGGGTCCATTCTCGAGTGTTCCTGTCGGGCAAAGCCAAGAAACGCCACCACCTCGACTGCCAAGGCACCAAAGGTACTGTGACGAGGAAGTGCATCTTCCAGCCTCGGGAATCATTCAGGGGTCCCACATTTGTCTTGGATCCTGTTCTCCTGTGCCATCTCCTGTACTTTGTGGTGGTATGACCTGTAGAAGAAAAATAGAGCATTATTAAACTTATATGGACTGGGCGTAACATACAAGATAAAGTACCACCTAACCTCTCCCTTTCAGGTTGCCCAGGTTAGGGATCCTCACACAAACTCTATATTTAAGTGTGAAGAAAATATACTGCCAATGTTCCTAAACTAACCTGCCTTTCCACAGTGATCTATGAAGTTACACCATGTTTCGCAATTCTCATTCTTTTTAAAACTGTCAGCAGTTGGTGCATTTTTTATTAATCTACGTATAGGGTGGTACTACATAGAGTATATATATTGTTGTCATTATTACAATAGTGTTTTGCCGAGTACAAAGTGTATTATTTATATGTATATATTTATCTGAACCGTATTTTACATAAAACATCTGAGGTAGCTCATAAAAAAATGTGTCGACCATCCTTTGTGGGTGCTTAGGGATCCGCTGTACTTAAGAACCAGCCTGCATCCCCTCCTGAGAGTCTCAGCCTTGGGTTGCTTGTCCTTTCTACCATATAGAGATCCTTGGCTGGGGTGCTTTGTGCCTCTACCCCAACCATATAGAGGGCAGAAGTACAGATAGCCCTCTCCAGTCCTTATAGGAGGAAACCATGGGGAAAAGATCAGCCAGTTTCACCTAGGGCGGGGGTTGCGGTGTGTGGACCTAGGAGTTAGAGAGCAGCCATTTATTCAAGAGGAGGGTATTGAGCTCCTTCCTGAACTGTAAAGGTGAGGGAGAGAGTCTTTTGTTGACGGCGGGAGGTTCCACTGTCTTAGACCTACTGTGTCGATTCCCCATCTTCTGGTACTTCCCTTCCTGCACTGGCAAGAGTTCAAGTCTGCACATGTCCTTCTGGTGGAGATTTGGGAGAGGTAGATGCAGATAAGGGATACTAGTCTCTTGGTTTTGGGTACAATGTGATTCACCGGATCACAGGAAGGTTTCAGGATTGAAGGATGGGAGCAAGCTTGGCCTGAGTGACGGTGAAGCCAACAAGAATAGTCTAAGTGAGACTGGGTAAGGTGCAGTGGGGGATAGGTTAGTGAAAATATCACTGATTTTGGAGACCTGAGAAGTGCTGTCGTGAGCAGAGCGAGAGTAAGGAATGAAGAATAGACAATAGGGGTAAGCATGGTCTGGAGGCTCCTGGATAGCTTATCAGATGAGAGCAGAGAGTAGAGATATACTGTTCTGATTGAAGGTGCGTGATTTCTCAGATGACCTATTTAAAATAGGATTCCTTAACTTGCAATAAATTGGGTAATATACAAAAGAACATCAAGCAGGTGTGCCTCTTTCCTGCCCCAATGAATCCAAACATGTTAGGCATTCTTTCCTTGATGCAAGTACTAACGCATCTTGCACTCTGGCCTCATTTTTAGTTTGGGCTATTAGTTGGAGCTTTAGCACCATCAATAAGCCGAAAAAATTGCATTACAAATTACAATTAGAATACAGATCAGGAGAAATGGCATATGAGGAGGGACATAACCCTGTAGGTGTTTGCTTACTTGCCCACCTATTGACTGCCCATGGCCATGGTAATCCCTATGGCCATTGCCACCAAGTTCCTGGCCAAATCACCAACTCATGGGCACTCTTTGAGCTCGCTTTCTTTGAGCCTTACCATCCAACTTTGGACTCGAAGTGCCTTCCGGTGTTTTTAAAAGTCTTCTGAGCGTTAATGACTTAATTGAAGTTGCAAACGCGCTGTTTATGTAATAAAAATGTCTTTACACAAAAAACGATCAGGGAATCTGATTGAGGGTATCAGAAAATGGCCTTAAGTGTTAGTTAAGGTAACTGTTTTTAACACACAAAATGAGGCCCACTGTGTTCTTCAGTGAAGTCCTGTTAACCAGCATGGGCAAAGCCAACAGTTTTGGCTTGTGCATAAGTATTAGGCATTTGCCAGGCAGTGCCATTAGATGGCCAGATACGCACCCCAGTTTGCACCTGCTACCATCAATGGGCAGTTAATACCACTACAGCAGTGCCTGGCAAGTGCCTTTTTCATGCCTACACAAAGCCCAAACTGTTGCTTTTGCCAATGCTTGTTTCTGATTCATTAGCTTTGGCAGATAAGAGAATGCATTGGGGGTGGGTGGGGAGAATTAACACAAAGGGGGATGTCAAGTGCTTTAGCTCACAGTTTTTTACTGGCTTTCTGCGAGATTTGGACCCAGAATGTATCTTCGCTTCCTCATTACATTTCCCATAGTGCAGTGTACTGGGTTAATAGTAGACCTGGAAACCAATGTCTTTACTTCACCACATCAAATATGCTGTTTGTAAACTGTAATTCATGAAACCGAACTCTGCACTTATTACCACATTTGCCAAAGTGCGCTACAACCTTTTTTAGTACTGCATCTCCCACAATATTTGTCTCCTAGAAGTCTTGTAACTGGAATCTGCTGTTTTTAACCTCCCGGGTATGGTGATGCTGGACAACATGCTGCCAAAAAACGATGTTTGCACCAAAACAGAAGTAAATTCACTCTGCACACCATCTAAAAAGCAAAGCATGACTTGAAAAATGTATTTCACACGTTACTCCCCACAGCCACTCAGGTTGGCTAGTTCGGGGCTGATTTTTAAAAATTCGAGTAATTTGTCATGCTAGTATTAAGAGCTCAATTCACATCATTGAATCTAAATGACCTGAAAAACAGCACTTCTCCATAAAGACTTGCTCTTCTAGTGAGTTTATTTTCTGTGATTTGAATGCTTCATTTGTGCACGTTACATTCCCTGATAACATATCTTTCGAATGGATCCTGTCCTCCCACGGATTCCTCATCTTGGATATATTCATAACCTGCTTTGCAGTCTCAAAGGTTTTTGACTGCAGGAGGCCCTGTGCAGAATAGAGTAGATGTCCTTTGACGGTTACCAATCCCGCGTCCGGAAGTGACGTCTATGATTGTATAAGTATCACGCACCGCGCCCGTTGCCTCAGTTGCGTTTTTCCGTACGCACACCACACTCTCGGAATAGTTTGGCTCGCCTCAGCGATTATCTTCGACTAATGTATTTCTTTTTGTGGGTTCTTATCATGATCGCTGATTTGAAGATGTCGATCACTGATTCGCACAGGATTTGTCTCTGGTGCCTTGGTGAAGAACATGAAGTCTTCGAATGATGCTCCTGCCACATCGACCAGTAAGGCCTTGAAGGAGAGAAAGTAGAAGCTCACCCTAGGTTGGCAAAGGAAGTCTTCCGAAGATGGGAGTTAAACCAGAGACAAGTCTGCAGAAAGGCCCGAAACCGCTCTGAACATTTGAAGCATTCAAGGTACAGATGTGATTCCTGTCACTCTTCCTCTTCATCACAGAGGAAGGTGAAAAAAATGACACCATTGTTCTTTGTCTTCCTCGCCCAACAGGCGCCTTTTACTTTTCCCCAAAACAACTGCCATGGTGGACAAATGGGAAAATGTTTGTGAGAAAATGTTAATGTTTTTGAAGGCAGCCCTTCCTGGTCCCTCGAAAGAGCCACAAAATGCTGTTGATCCCACTGCTTCTTCCAAGACCGACAGGGAATCGATTAATGCTTTGACCTGTGCGCCCAAAAGCCTGAGTCGTAACGCTTCTGAGGTGTCTATTATAGTAGAATCAACACCATCGACCACCGAGTTGACATTGACGCAAAAGGTTTCAGTGACATACTCCTCGAAGAAGTTGAAGAGACCTTTGAAGTCGACATTTGAGTACAAACCCTAATGAAAATCTTATTTCTTTAAATGCTTTGGGTCAATATTTGGGGAGGAGTAGGAGGATGACATCATACTCTTTCTCCTTGGGTATGGATGATTTGTCGCTCCTAATATTCCAGAAGAATGTATCTCAATCACGCCTAGAAGACCTGGCTTCATGTTTAAAAGATGCAGGTGGTTTGGATACCTCCCCTGAGGTTGATTTTGATAAGCCATGTATGCACTCACCCTAATGCAGCCTAGAGGACTGTCATGAATAGGGTAGTAGAATATTTAGCATGGGGTTGTCCTGCTAAGGTCATGGACCAAGATGATCTTAAGGAAATACAAGATAAGGGCCCACCTAAGGAACTTGTGCTGCCTTTACATATAGCACTAAAGAATGCAATTAAGGAGGTATGGAAAAGAACACACTGCTAGAGCTGTAAATAAGGAGCTGGTAAAGAATTACAGGCTATGTTCTGTCGACCATGATTTCCTCACTAGACATCACACTCCAGAGAGTTTAGTGGTGCAAGCGGCAATGTCCTCTTCAAAAGCTGTGGCTTATCCTACACTGCCTCTGGATAGGGATAATAAGAGTTATGACTGCCTCGCAAAAATACTTTTTTCTGCTGGTAGCACAGCTTTAAAAGCCATTAACACATCTTGTGCGTTAGCAAAATACATCTACACCTTATGGAATGTAGTTGCCCAAGCTGCTGAGAACATTCCTGAAGGTGAAATGTGTGGAAAGATTTGAGAACATCATTAATGATGGTAAAGAGGCTGCCTGCCCATCTCTACAGTCAGGCCTAAACGCATCCGACTGCATGGGCAAAGCATGGGGGCTAGCAAAGTAATAAGGAGATTTGCATGTCTGCACAAATCTGAATTCGTCCCAGACGTCCAATCAAGGCTTCTAGAAATCCACCTAGAAGATAGAAATTCTGAGGGAAAAAGTGAAAGGCTTACAGCTTGCCTGAGCTTCCATTGGGACACCTAATCCCTCCCTCGAACATTCTACGACAGTTGACTGTTGGGTTTCCAATCAATGCCTAAAAACATGCATCTTCCTCCAAGAAGCCCGCTCTATCCTGAATGCTTCAGTCGAGGGAAAAGACTGCACTACCATGGACACTGACTTTGTCCATAAGGACTCTGTTGCGCATGCCTTCGTCCATGGATGCACATTCCTGGTCATCCACTGGGCCCCTATCAACTGCCTCATCGTGCAAGATGAAACCTCCACAAAGAGGCTCCCATCCATGGCCTTATTGTCCACTAACAAACTAGTCAAATTGGCATGCAGCTCTGACCCATAAATGGCAGCACTCCTATCCATGGGACAGCCTGCACTACTGGCTTTATCTCCTGTTATAGAGAGAAAAGGCCTCCCAAAGAGAACTTTGGGTAGACAATGAAAAAGGTATTCTTCTGATGAAGGCTCCGATGAGGAAGGAGATCCTGATGAAAGTGTTTTGCTCATCTCATCTCTCAACGTTAGCGAACAAGGGTCACCAGGACACGTCTAACGACTGGTATGACTACCACCAAGCTAATTCCTATGAGCAGAGGGAGGGCTGTGGCCCCTTCAATCCTCAAGAGGAATATACATTATCTCACACCACAGAAGATGAGGAGGAACCAAAAGAGGGCAAATGGGCATCTAATCGGGAAGACTAATATGACAACTATATCCTGTCCAAACGGGCCTTTTCTAAACCATACACCATACAACATGTCCTCCTTCCCAGTCCGATTTGCAAAGCTTCTCCCATATTTCCTGTAGACCAGGAGGGACAAGGAAAGCAGGACTATTATGTCGGCAACTATTCTTGATGAATGTTACGCTCACCTGGTCTCTGCGGGGGCGTTGGGGCACGGTTGGAGCCCTCCCTCGATGTCACGACCCTCGCCCAAAACCCCCTCTGGCAAACCCATTGGCCAGGTGGAGTCAGGACTCGCGCCTCTAGAGCCTGGCATCCTCTTCAAAAGCCCTTGTGGGGCCAGTCAGGCTCATACACCATGAACAACAATGTGCTTGGGAACTACTTTATTATATTGTCAGCCAACATGGAGGCATCCACATAGCTTGGTTCCCTAAGAACCAAGCTATGCAGTCTAGTGTTTTGGGTGTGGCAGGCCTGGAACTACTTTCCCTGGTACTACTTTACCTGGGCTATATAAACCACACACTGACTGCAGAACATGCTTCGTGTTACTTTGCAGCTTGCAACGTGACGCTCACCGTGTCCAGCTATTCCCTCGAACCTCAGAGAAGCAGAACCTGCAAGGAGACAAAAGGAACATCATTAGCAGCAGCATCTTACCTGCAGTCTTCATTTTAAACACTCGCAGCTACTGAGAACAGCTTTCTCGAATCTGCACGCCTCCCGAACAGAACGACCTGAAAGAGGAAGATAGAGGCAACATTAAAGAAAGCTGTAGAGACATTTACAAATTACGAACTGCTCAAAAGGCTTACCTGGCTGGTCGCCTCTCGGCTGGCACCACCCCGGACATTCCACTCGCGCTGAAGAACACCGCGACCTACAAGGAAGGAAAACACAGGTTAGCAAAGGCAAGACTTTGCAGTGCTGCGCATAGTGCTTACTTACTGCATCATAGCGCTCTTAATGCGCCATCATGTACCAGCGGGGCTCAACCAAGCCAGTTCGCCGCGCTGAAGCTCCGCATACCTAAGGGAGAAAAAAGAGACATTTTAAGCGAAGAAAGGCATGCAGGATAGCAACAAAACTAAAGAACAGCAATAAGACCTACCTGAACAATATCAAACGGGCCGGCGTCAGTGAAGTAACTGGACCGCACTCGCCCATGAAAGACAACGTGCCCCTGCAAAGAAGGCAGGACGGAGAGCACGCCTAATTCTACCACAAGGCAGAACCTTCCCCGCAGACCACATCAGGGCAAAGCTGAGAAGCATACCAGCGAGTAACCCGGCTGGGTGGTGTCCCTGTGGATACCAGGTGAGCGTAACACTCGACTTGGCTCCCTGGTGTCGGCTGTCTCCCCCAGCTGCCTCGGAGAATAGGGTTCTGGATACTGGTGTTGCACCTGAGAGGAGAGGAAATGAGGATGGGGTGGAGGAGTCCTGAATCCCCTCGCCTCTTTCGTGCCAGAACAGTGTGCGCAAGAGTCTTCCCATGTAAGCTCACCTGTTCTTTGTGATGCTCGGCTCTCCGTCCTGCTTCCTTCAGCAGGGGCGTGTAGGGTGGGCCTAGTTGCTTCACTGGCCCGCAAATTGGCGATCCAGACCGGCTGTGACCAATCCACTTGAACGTATGTCTCTGTTTCTTAATAATGTCTTTAACGATGAATATTGAGGTGGTGATAAGCAGTAATTAAATAGGTGTGAAAATGAAGATAGCAAGCGTGGAGCGGCTCTTGGGATTCCCCTGAGGAAGAAGGGCTCTCAAGGACAACAGGTACACTGATCGATATGATGGCAGTCAAGATTCAGGTAAAATGCAGCCCAGAGTTCATGATTGTGAGATTTCTAACCTGTTGTGTTATTTTCCCTTGTAGGAGCGGTCCGACGGCGTGGAGCAGAGTTCGGAGACTAGAAGGTAGTTCGATGGCTCCGGAGGAAGGTTCCGCGATGAAGCGGAGAAGAAGCGAGTTGCTCCCGAGTCGCTGGAAGTCCGAATCGGAAGAGAAGAGGACCCCGACTCTGGCGGAATGCAGGTAGGGTGCACGCACAGCAATGGGTTGGCTGGAGTCAGGTAAGCGTGCCTTCAGCGGTGGAGCGGCTGAAGTCAGGTGGGTGCGCCTTCAGCGATGGAGCGGCTGGAGTCAGGTAAGCACGCCTTCAGCGATGGCATGGCTGGAGTCAGGTAAGCACGCCTTCAGCGATGGAGCGGTTGCAGTCAGGTAAGCACGCCTTCAGCGATGGAGCGGCTGGAGACAGGTAAGCACGATGGTCTTCAGAACTGGCGTACCGGAATAAAGGTGAGATACGGCGGCAAGCGTCACGCTGCAAAGCAGAGTAACGCGAAGTGAGGGCATGAGGTTGGGCTGGCCTTATATAAGATGGCTCCGGCCCCTCCCTTTAGCCATGCGTTGCGGCTCCACCTCGCCCCACCCAAGGATTCCAGCACGTGCCTCCCAATGCAGTCCTATGGCCACGCCCGGCCCTAATGCACGTGCCTTAGGCACAGAGTGTTCCAAGCACATATTTCTATGAGCCTGGCGCCAAAGGCGCCAGGACTGTGTCCAAGTGGCCCTTGGGGGTGATGAAGGCCTGGGCCCTTGCCCCATGGCCATGTCATGCAGGAGTTGGGCATGCAAATTGTAAAGACAGCACTGATGGGCCCTGCCTTTTCAGGCTAAGATTAAAAATACAAGGCACCTGAACATTATTCCTTGAGTTTATGTGTAAATCTGCACACAGATCCTCCTATTACTGCGGCTGCCAGAAGATCTGCCAACCCAGTGACTACCTTGACGTTGCCCTCTAATAAGGAAAGTAGAAAATGTGATGATTTTGGCAAGAAAGGGACCTCTTGCACATTTCTTTCCATCTGTACATCAAGTGCTCTGGCCAACACAATGCACAGATAAGTATTGTATAAGATGGACAAGTTCATAGAGCACCTGTCAGTAAAGATGCAGACTGATTCAAAAGGTAATCTTACTGAAAGCGAGATTGCAACCAACCTATAGACATGGCCCTTGATATTGCTGACTTTGTCTCAATACAAGAGTATTGTGTTGCAACGCCAGGCTTCGATGAAGGCCACTAATGTCTCCTCAGTGGTCCAGGCATGTGTACTCTACATGCCCTTTGATGTTGTAGAACTATTTGGCAAGACTGTTGACACCTTGAAAGGTATTAAGGCGGATTCAGATATTATCTTATATATAGATTCTCGCACCTGGAGGTCGGGCACTTTCAAGACTGCCTACTCTTTATCGTTCGCTTACAGGCAGCCCCCAAGAACTCCTCCCAGATACTTCAAATTTTAGCAAACCTCATTGAACTATGTTTCTAAAGAGGAAGGAATAGAGAAAGTGGCACAGCCAATGCCCCAGTCCGCAAAGAATAATTGACTTGCATCACACAACCCCAACTTCCACCTGACTTTGAACCAGAGTCAGGGGGAAGTTGGTTCATCGCCTACAATGATGGATGGACGTTACCACTGATTAGTGGGTGCTTCAAATTGCCCACCAGGAACATTATCTGGAGCGAACATCAGTTCTGCCAGCATACCTTCTAAACTCCGTTGGCAGCATCACACTTTGAAAGCCACATCTCTCTTCTGCATTTGACACAGTGAATCATTCCATCCTCATAAAAAGGCTCCATTACACCCTTGACATCTCAGAGCGGGCACTGGACTGGCTTACCTCCTTCCTAACTGACCTTTCTTCCAAAACCATTCTTGGCCCTTTCTCCTCCCCTTCCTCCTCCACTACCTGTGGCGTCCCCCAGGGCTCCATTCTTTCGCCCTGGCTCTTTAACATATACCTTTCTCTACTAGCACAACTCATTTCCTCCTTCTCCCCCAATTTACAGTGCTACGCTGATGATACACAACTTTTCTTCAAGCTCCCCACTGATGCCCTTGCACCCTCCTTCATCCCTGTCTGCCATAAAGGCCTGGTGCACTGCCAATGACCTCTGCCTCAATGCCAGCAAAACTGACATTCTCCCTATTGAGTCCCCTGCACCATACTCCCTCCCTGCACTCTGGCCTTCTTCCATGGGCCCCCCTGCCCTCTCCACTGCCGCTAGGAACCCTGGAGTCATCTTCAACTCCTCCCTATCCTTCATCCCTCATATTCAGTACATTGTCAAGAAGTCCCACTTTCAGCTCTTCCTTCTCAAATGGACTCTACCCTTCCTCACCTTTCCCCAGAGAATCAATGTTACCCACGCTCTGATTCTCTCCAGGCTAGGCTACTGCAATAGCCTCCCCCTTAATCTTCCTTCCTCCACCCTGCAACCCCTCCAGCGTACCCAGAATAGTGCAGCAAGACGTATCCTTGGCCTCAAGCCCAAGGACCGCATCGCTCCTACCCTACAAAGCCTTCACTGGCTCCTGGTCTCAGCACGGATTAAATTCAAATCCCTCTGTATCATACACCAGGCTATCTGGGGCTGGGAACCACTCTGTCTTCAACGCTTCCTTACCAAATACTCTCCTTCTAGGCTCCTCCGTTCCTCCGGCACCAACTCCCTCCATATTAAGCGCTTTGCCAAACAGAGAGCTAGTGGGCGATCATTTTCCTCGGCTGGCTCCCTCCTGTGGAATAGCCTCTCTATCCCTCTGCGTCTTGAGCAAGACCTCCTTAAGTTCCGAAAAGCCTCAAGACCTTTCTCTTTACCTCCTCCTTCTCCTCCTCTCTTACCTGCTAATCCCACAGCAGAGTGACTGATGTGCAGGGCCCTTGTGTCCTCGGGCCTTGACCCCCCACATCTCACATCTCAGCCGCTGTCTTTCCTTCTACTGCACTTACTTGGCTCACCCACTCAATGATGGCTGCACTTAGGTTCTCCTCTCAGCAGTTACCCTGAGCACTTCTACATGAGCATCAAAGCACCTTATCCCTCACCCCTCTCCCCCTCTGCACTTGCACGTTCTGAACACTCATAAGGCATAGTAGGTTTGTCTCCCCTTCCCTCGATTCTCAATATTTGTTTGTACTATTAATGCAATTATTTATCCTTGCTGTAATTCATGGGCTACCTCCCCTATCCCCACCCTGTTTCCCCTGTGGGTGCTTTGAAACAGTTGTTCTAATTGTATAAGCGCCTAATAAGTGACAAATAAATAAATTCAGGACACGCGGCAGAAATTGATAATCAAACACCTTCCATGTCAGGTAAAAAGGGTTGTTTTTATTTTTATTTTATGTGTTACAGCCAATAAAAAGGACTTTTCACATACATGTAGAAAAAAAAACTATTCAGACAATAAAAAGATAAAAGTAACACAGAACACAGGTTAAGCTTCTTACTAATCAAGTATATAATAAACTAGTATTAGCACAAACCCGTTTAACTGTTGGAGTTTAGCCCTGTTGCCCACCAGAATGATTTCTTTCTGCACCGCAATAACTTCCCACGTTAGAAGACTCTTGTGTCCCGCATTCATTCATTTATTCATTTATTTTATTTATTTATTTGCATTTGTATAGCGCGCATCGGCCCTAGGGCATTGTGACGCTTTTTAAGGATACTTGCTTAGACAAAGAGCATAGCTTAAAGGGTTACAAGAGCATACAGCAGTTTAGACATACATTTCAGTTACGGATTGGGCAATTAACATGGATGAACCCACAGGTCAGGTAAGGTATGTCTGAAGTGTCTAAGGTGGCTGGCCTAGTGGAATAGTTGAATTTTCAGGAACTTGCCGAATGCTGAGCGTGAGGTCTCTTTGCTGAGTGTTGGTGGTAGTGCATTCCAATTTTTTGGTGCCAAGACTGCAAAGCTGGCGCCTCCTGCTTTGGCTCTTTTAAAGGTTGGGATGGCAAGCAGGTTGCAGTGTTGGGTGCGTGTAGGTCTTTCTGAAGTGGCACGATGAATGTTTTCTGAGAGGTATGGAGGTGCTGTGTTTGCTAGGCAGGCGTGTGTAATGGAAAGGGCTTTGAATGGGATGCACTCTCTGACTGGGAGCCAATGGGCGTGTTTCCGGGCTTGGGAGATGAGGTCCCTTTTGGGAATGCTGAGGGCGCTGTTTTGAGTGGTTTGGAGTTTCTTTAAGTTCTTGGCTGAGGTGCCTAAGAAGAGGACATTGCAGTAGTCCAATCTAACCCTTACTGTGGCTCTGGCTATGGACAGGCAATTTTGAGGTGAGAGATAAGGTTTGACAGCATTTATGATTTTGGTGGTAAGCGCTGCCGAAGATGTGATGGCGCTGACTTGTCGTGACATGGATAGGGTGGAGTCAATGTGTACTCCCAGTGTTTTGGCTGTTTTTGATGTGGTGATGGGAGTGTTGTCTATGATGAAGGAGGAGTATTTGCTGTCCAATTTATTGAGTGTTTGTATGGTACATACTATGAGTATTTCAGTCTTGTCTCTGTTGAGACAGAGGCCGTTAGCCGCCATCCAGGCCTGGATGATGGCATAGATCTCACTTAGCTTGGCAGTGTCCTGTTCATAGGAGCCGGTGAGTGGGAGTAGTACTTGCGTATCATCAGCATAATTGGTGTAAGTTAAGCCGTGATCATCGAGGTCGTTGAAGAGAGGGAGGGTAAATATTTAGAGAGTCAGTGACGTGCAGGAACCCTGCGGAACTCCGCAATGGATGGGTGTGGGGGTGGCGCATGCTTGGTCTGAGAATACCCTCATTAGCCTTCCCTCAATGAAGGAGGTGATCCATGTGGTAGCTTGCTGTGAGAAGTGAGCTGCCTTCTTGAGGTATCTGCATAGGGTCATGTGATCTACCAAATCGAAGACTGCAGATAGGTCAAGCAGCAAGAGTAGTGCTGGTTTGCCTTTGTTTTGCATTCATGCAGAACCAGAATTGCTGCGATTCCAACCACAAGTCCCTATCTACAAATTTCTTAAGCCTTCTGTCTCTCAATTCCCTGGTTCCCACGCACTCACTCAGAACGTGGCTCAGACTTGTAACACATTGGTCGTCACAGCGTTTACAGAGATTATCTGAAGGGAGGTCCTTATGCCTAATGTGCAGAATCTCTCTTGTAGGAAGAATGTTCAATCGGAATCTTAAAAATTCTGCTCTGAACGTGGAGCTAGAGGAACGCTTGAGGTACCCCATTACAGTTCCCCGTGGCTTATCCTGGAGTGAATGGGATTGATGAACCTTCTGAATACGCGTTTCTGCAATAGTTCTAATCCAGTTGTTTCTTGTTAAGTATTTTTTTTACCTGCAATGGATTTTCCACTAAATCCTGTATTGTACATTCCTGTGACCTCAAAATTTCTTCTGCCAGTTTTACCAGTTTCTTTAAAAACAGATTTCAACATCCCTGGAGTTCTATGTTAATCTCTGGAATTAGGCCATGGGACCAGGATCAACCTGTAGGTTGATAACGGCCTCCATTCTACATGAAAGAGAAGGGACAGTAACCCTAGTTCATACCGAACACTCGCCATTGGGAGGGACTCTGGGAGGGAGAGGACGCTCTTCCAGATTTTACCTTCCAGCCTTACCCAGTCTATTGTACTTAACATTGGGTTGATATCTATCCAGCACAGCAGAACTGGGGAGGGCTTTTCAGTGTAGAATTTTATTAATGGCATCACTGAGAATTTACAAAGATCATTTTTAATATTCTTCATTTGACTGCCCAATTTTAAGGCTTTTGCGTCCAGGGTCCCCTTTACGTGCTCCTGTGATGGATAGGAGCGTAGATTGAAACCTAGGTACACTATCTCTTTTCCCACTGGCATGACCTCCCCTTCCAATCTTCAAGTGAAGGCAGGAGCCCTTTTTGCTGGTTGCTTAGAAATTACAATTTTGAACTTTGCAGGATTAATCTTTAGGCCATTTGCTAGGGCGTACTCTACCAGCGCATTCAGCAAGTGTTTGAGTCCGACCGTGGTGTTATCGAGCTGCACTTTGTCATCAGCATAGGCTAGCCAATTCAACACACCAATCCCACTTTCAGACTTACCATGCCTCATTTTCTTAGTTTTACGGCCAAATCAGCCAGGTAGAGGTTGAACAGGCAGGGAGCTAGCATGCATCATTGCCTCACCCCACACCCCATCCGACTGCTTACAGAAAGACTCCCTAGCCTGTCCAGCCTTATCCTCATATAGGAGCATTCATGAAACCCTACTATTATAGCTAGTAAGCTGGAAGGCAACCACCAACTTCTTAGTTTTTCCCAGAGGTGAGTTATATTAACTGTGTCGAACGCCTGAGATAGGTCCACCCAGCCCACATAGAGGGAACAACCGCTCTTACGAATGATTCGCTTGCTGCTGTACTCATTAGCAGGCTATTTGGGGTGGTTGACGGGCCCCTCCCGAACCCTATTTGGTTTTTAGATAGGATTCCAGACGACTTAATCCACGCTTCCAGCTCCATAAGGACTAGGCCTGTGAAGATCTTACTGTCAGCATCAAGAAGGGAGATTGAACAATTGTTTTTCAGATATGCCCGATCTCCCTTCTTGTAGATAGGGATCACTATTGCCTCCTGCCATGACTCTGGGATTGTCACGACCCTCACCCAAAACCCCCTCTGGCAAACCCATTGGCCAGGTGGAGTCAGGACTCGGGCCTCTAGAGCCTGGCATCCTCTTCAAAAGCCCTCATGGGGCCAGTCCTGGCGCCTATGGCGTCAGGCTCATACACCATGAAAAACAATGTGCTTGGGAACTGCTTTATTGTATTGTCAGCCAACATGGAGGCATCCACATAGCTTGGTTTCTAAGAACCAAGCTATGCGGTCTAGTGTTTTGGGTGTGGTAGCCTAGGGACTACTTTACCTGGACTATTTTGTTGGGGCTATTTAAACCACACCCGAGCAAGACAACACGCTTCACGTTACTTTGCAGCTTGCAACATGACGCTCACTGTGTCCAGCTATTCCCTCGAACCTCGGAGAAGCAGAACCTGCAAGGAGACAAAAAGGAACATCATTAGCAGCAGCATCTTACCTGCAGTCTTCATCTTTAAACACTCGCAGCTACTGAGAACAGCTTCCTCGCATCTGCATGCCTCCCGGACAGAACAACCTGAAAGAGGAAAATAGAGGCAACATTAAAGAAAGCAGTAGAGACATTTACAAATTACGAACTGCTCAAAAGGGTTACCTGGCTGGTCGCCTCTCGGCTGGCACCACTCTGGACATGGTGAAATAAAGCAGTTAGAGCTGCGGAGTCCTCTTTTTTAGGGGGCTGTGTGGCAAAGGACTAATATGAATCTATAATGCAACAAGAATACCACAGAAACAGCTACCCGCCTACACACGTGCCAGGTGTGTCTAGTTGCACAACGTGCTACCTTTCATGTCGATCAATTATTTGCGACAGAAAACATAGAGAAATACATATTTTAATTCATGGATACAAAACACTTAGAAACATTAAAAACAGGAGAGACAAAAATGCACATAACATTCCATAAGAGAACCTATACTGAAAAACAATTGTCTTGACCAGTTGGTTTTAACTGAACACATTCGTCAGATACTGGTAATGTAGTGAGGTTAGTAAACAAATAAGGTGACATCCTATTATTAAATGAAACCTTGATGCAATTCACTATCCTTGACTTTGTTAATTTTTCTGTCCTTGACTTTGTCGACACCAAAGAGTGTGTTTCTGGGTCCTGGCAAAAGATGGTTAAACAGGCTCAGTAGCTAGTTATCTGTACCGCTTTAAATATGAACTCGATTTGGCTCATTTAGGTGGCTCTGTTGTCAGTCATTTTTGAACTTTTGCCTTCTAATGAATGTAGCGCAAAAGAAAAAACAAACTTTTCATAAAAATCTTTTTCGTTTGTTGCAGTTTCAAAATCTTTGAAAAGAAATCACAGTTGGGACCAGTGAATCCTGTCCGCATTTGTTCTAAAATCAAGGCCGCACACGCCAAATAAACCACAAAAAGGTTAGTTGAATTAGTTGCATGTGCACACACATAGAGACACTACACTTTGTTTTTATCTTGTTACCAACACAGTTTTTTCGTTTGGTTTTTAGGAAATCTACCAATGAACTATTTCTGAAATCCCAATTTGGGAGATCTATATAAATCAAGTCCTGAAGACGGGTCCGACGCATGCCTGATAGCATCAATAACTAGCTACTGAGCCTGTTTAACCATCTTTTGCCAGGACCCAGAAACACACTCTTTGGTGTCGACAAAGTCAAGGACAGAAAAATTAACAAAGTCATGGATAGTGAATTGCATCAAGGTTTCATTTAATAATAGGATGTCACCCTATTTGTTTACTAACCTCACTACATCACCAGTATCTGACGAATGTGTTCAGTTAAAACCAACTGGTCAAGACAATTGTTTTTCAGTATAGGTTCTCTTATGGAATGTTATGTGCATTTTTGTCTCTCCTGTTTTGTATCCATGAATTAAAATATGTATTTCTCTATGTTTTCTGTCGCAAATAATTGATCGATATGAAAGGTAGCACGTTTTGCAACTAGACACACCTGGCACGTGTGTAGGCGGGTAGCTGTTTCTGTGGTATTCTTGTTGCATTACACCACTCTGGACATTCCACTTCCGCTGAAGAACACCGCGACCTACAAAGAAGGAAAACACAGGTTAGCAAAGGCAAGACTTTGCAGCGCTGCGCATATCGCTTACTTATCGCATCATAGCGCTCTTAATGCGCCATCATTTACCAGCGGGGCTCAACCAAGCCAGTTCGCTGCACTGAAGCTCAGCATACCTAAGGGAGAAAAAAAGAGACATTTTAAACAAAGAAAGGCATGCAGGATAGCAACAAAATTAAAGAACAGCAATAAGACCTACCTGAACAATATCAAACGGGCCGGCGTCAGTGAAGTATCTGGACCGCACTTACCCATGAAAGACAACGCGCCCCTGCAAAGAGGGCAGGACGAAGAGCACGCCTAATTCTACCACAAGGTGAGGAGAGGGCGCCAGAGGGACTGAAATCATACGAGGGTGGAGGGAGGATACTTACCCCAGTCGGTCAGTCTTGAACACAGTCCTCCTGTATTTTCAGGCAGAACCTTCCCTGCAGACCACATCACGGCAAAGCTGAGAAGCATACCAGCAAGTAACCCGGCTGGGTGGCGTCCCTGTGGATACCAGGTGAGCGTAACAGAACGCGAAGCCTACCATAACAAATCCACCTGGGCACCATGGAGACATCAGAAATGGACCAATTGGCCCAATTACTAGGGGAGCTTCGTGCTGAGGTTCATTCTGCCCCACAAGAGACTAATGCCCTCCGGAGAGACCTAATAGTGACCAAAGAACGCACTGAAGAGATTAGCAGGCAATACTTGCAATCACAGGCAGGAAAGACGCCTCTACCTGGAAGCAATCCAACGATGCAAAACCCTGCCATACCACCCACTCCGGTACAGATCATGTTACCTGGAACAGTGCCCCTGGCACCACCTGAAAGGTTCTCGGTCGACCCACGTAAGTATGCGGCATTCATCAATCAGTGCCGCCTTCATTTTCTTTGTAGGCCTGGAGCATTTCCAAATGACCAAGCTCGGGTAGCTTTTGTCTTATCATACCTGAGTGGTAGTGCAGCAGATTGGTTGGTGCCCTTGGTAACCCATGACGATCCTCTATTACATGACTTTGGGGGGTTCCAGAGAGAAATGGAAAAACATTTTGCTTGCCATACCCAGGAACAAGCAGTAGACAATGAACTCTTGTCCCTCCGACAGGGGAATCAGGACTTGTTAACGTACATTGCTACCTTCAACAGACTGGTTGCCGAAGCTAGGTGGCCAGAAAACAAAAGAACCACGTTATTCCATCGAGGCTTACGAGGCGAATTAAAGGAAGTCTTAGGCCAGGTGGTTGATCCACCCAGAGACTGTGCAGAAGTCATAAATCTGGTCGTGCAGCTAGACCACCGGTTGCAGGACCGAAAGTCAGACCGGTCTAAGACGGACCCTCGGACCTTGTATGTTCGACCAAGGGAAAACACACCCTGTGTACCTGAAAATGCTGTAGAACCCATGCAGATTGGAGGGATACGGCCTCCATTAACAAAGCAAGAGCGGGATAAAAGAAGACAACAGCTTTGTTTG
The DNA here is from genome assembly GCF_040938575.1 of Ambystoma mexicanum. Taxonomy (NCBI): domain Eukaryota; kingdom Metazoa; phylum Chordata; class Amphibia; order Caudata; family Ambystomatidae; genus Ambystoma; species Ambystoma mexicanum. The sequence goes on along the minus strand of NC_090932.1, from coordinate 1,278,541,818 downwards.
TATTGTGGGAAAGCAGGACATTTCCTGAAGGACTGTCCAGTAAAACCCCCAAGAAGAACAGTCGGGGCCACAGAGAAGGATGAAGCTAAGGAATCAGAAAACTACCAAGCTCGACAAACGTAGAGGTCAGTTTGTCGAGTGAGAAGAAAGAGTTGCTGACCTCGCACTTTGCAATACCAGTGATCTTAATTAACCACCAACAGTCGTCAAGAATGCATGCCCTTGAAGCATACATCGATAGCGGAGCAGTTGGAAATTATATTGATCAAGAACTGGCAGCAGAGATGGGGCTTCCTTTGTGTTCTAAGCCAACTATGGACAAGGTAACCACCATGAATGGGACAGAAATCGCTTCGGGACCAGTAACCCAGTGCACAGCCAGGGTAACCTTGCTGTGCCAGGACAGACATCGGGAGTCTATTTCATTCGATCTCATCAAGGCACCTAAGTTCAGGCTAATACTAGGGATGCCATGGTTGGTTGCTCATAACCCTTTGATAGACTGGCGGGCACGAAAATTAACCTTCCCCGGTGACTGCACCCCTGCCTGCTATTACCAAGAGGAGAAACCCAATGTCTGTATCGCCATGACTCCTGGAGCGACAGTATCAACCCTGGGAGCAACTAATACCTTGCCAAGTGAATACCATGATTTCCATGATGTTTTCCGAAAGGACCAAGCCAATACATTGCTGCCGCACAGGCCCTATGACTGTCAGATCGACCTTGTTCCTGGTGCACAAATCCCTTGCGGCAGGATCTACGCTCTCACAGAACCAGAAAACCTTCATTTGAAATCCTTTTTAGACCAGTACCTTGCAAACGGATTTATCCGTCCTTCGAAGTCCCCCACAGCCAATCCTTTGTTCTTCGTACCGAAAAAGGAAGGAGACTTGAGGTCCTGTATTGACTACCCCACATTGAACCAGATAACCGCGAAGAACCGCTACCCCTTGCCACTTATCCCTGAGATGCTAGGCCAAGTTAAAGATGCCCAGATTTATACCAAATTGGACCTTCGAGGTGCGTACCACCTGGTCCGAGTCAGAAAAGGAGATGAATGGAAAACCGCCTTCCGTACTAAGTACGGCTTGTTTGAATATCAAGTCATGCCCTTCGGGTTATGCATCGCTCCTGCGGCATTCCAATATTTCATGAATGACGTCTTAAGGGAGTTCATTGATGTGTGCGCCTTAGTATACATAGACGACATCTTAGTATACTCAGCCTCGGAACAAGATCATGTCAGCACGTTCGTTCAGTCCTCACCAAGCTCCGTCAACATCGCTTGTTTGCAAAGCTTGAAAAATGCTTTTTTCACGTCACCGATGTAGAATTTCTTGGTTTTATCCTTACTCCAGGAGGCATCAGAATGGATATGCACAAGGTAGATGCCATTCTGAAATGGCCTTCACCGACGTCTCTGAAAGGGGTACAAAGCATGCTGGGCTTTGCAAACGTCTACCGCCGGTTCATCCCAGACTTCTCTCAGGTTGTGCACCCAATCACAGTACTATTACGAAAAAACAAAAAAAAGTTTGCTTGGACCGAAGAAGCAGAAGAAGCCTTTCAGGAACTTAAACAAAGGTTTACCTCCGCTCCAATCCTGCGACATCCTCGTCCAGACCTCCCTTATGTCGTTGAAACTGATGCGTCCAGTCTCGCAATGGGGGCTGTCCTTTCACAGAGAGACCCGGAAACTGGCCAGCTACATCCCAGGCCTTCTGGTCGAAAAAGTTCTCACCTCCAGAGATTAATTATGCCATCACGGACAAGGAACTCCTGGCTATCAAATCCGCCTTTAAAGGCTGGAGGCACTACCTTCTGGGGGCCAGACACACCAATTCAGTCATCAAAGACCGCCGAAAGCTGCAATATCTCAAAACAGCCAAGGCCCAGTCCTCGCGCCAATTACAGTGGGCCCTTTTCTTCGCCGAATATGATTATGTAATCACATTTCGACCAGGAGTCAGAAACGGAAAGGCGGATGCCTTATCTCGCATGGGCATAGATGAAATAGTATATACAACTCCAGATCCAGTACCTATTATACCTGAAGACAAACTCTTGGGTATCGTGACAGCCTTAACACAAGCAGAACTACGAAAAAAGAAATCCAATGGACAATGAATCCTGATGCCTACCTTGCATGGCAAACTCAAGGAGAACAATATACCATCAAGGACCATCTACCCTTTTTTAGGGATTGCCTATATGTACCCAAGAAGGAATTACAACAGCATATTATTTCAAACTATCATGATTCACTGATCGAAGGGCATCCTGGGATCGCCAAAACCCTAGCTAAGGTGAAAGAGAACTTTTGGTGGCCTACCTGGCGTAAGGACATCATTCAGTAAATTCAGTCCTGCGGTGTCTGCGCACAAAATAAATCACAGAAACAAAAACCATCTGGTCTCCTATAACCATTGGACATTCCTCCAGTTCCATGGCACACTTTTTCCCTTGACTTCATCACTGATCTACCTCCAAGCCAAGGGTTCAACACCATCCTTGTAGTTGTGGACTTATTTTCGAAGATGGCCCATTTTATTCCTCTCAAAGGCCTCCCAGAAGCAGCCACTTTAGCAAAAGTGTTCTTTGAGGGCGTGGTTAAGCTACATGGCTTCCCTTCGGTTCTGGTCTCTGATCGAGGCAGCCAGTTTGTTTCAAACTTCTGGAAAAAATGTTGTTCAATGGCGCAGATCGACGTTCGGCTATCTACCAGTCACCATCCCCAAACAGACAGCCAAACCGAGAGAACCAATCAGACACTTGAGCAATATTTACGGTGCATGCTGCACCATGAACAAAGGAATTGGAAAGACATACTATGGATAGCCGAATATGCATATAACAATTCTTTGCATTCAAGCACGGGACAAATGCCCTTCTATACCCTTTATGGCAGACATCATGTACCTCTGAACTAGACCTTCCAGCCAGCTTGGAAATGCCAGCGGTAAAGACTCTACACACAACCATTACTCAGGCTTTCAAAAGGGCAAAGGAACACTTTATTCATGCCAAAGAAAAACAAAAGAGATTCGCCGACCAACACTGGAAAAAGGCCCCTGATTATCAAGTAGGAGACAAAGTTTGGTTAGCCGCTAAATTCGTACCCATCAATAGAACCCGGACCTTTCATCCCAGATTCTTAGGACCCTATACCATTAAGGCAATTATCAACCCAGCAGCTGTGAAACTGGATTTACCACCTAATCTACACATCCACCCGGTATTCCATGTGTCCCTCCTGAAACCAATGCAACCCGGCACACTGATTGGGACACCATCTAAGCCCATACTTGTTGATGGAGAACCAGAATTCAAAGTCAAAGATATCTTGGACTCTAAATACTCTAGGACCAAGCTATATTATATCGTCGATTGGAAAGGATTTGGACCACAAGATAGATCCTGGGAACCCAGTGAGAATATCCACACACCACGTCTAATCAGGAAATTCCATCGGAACTCCCCAACCAAACCTGGGCCAGACAGAAGGAACACCATGGGAGGGGCCTTAGGGGGAGTGCTGTCACGACCCTCGCCCAAAACCCCCTCTGGCAAACCCATTGGCCAGGTGGAGTCAGGACGCGGGCCTCTACAGCCTGGCATCCTCTTCAAAAGCCCTCATGGGACCAGTCCTGGCGCCTATGGCGACAGGCTCATACACCATGAAAAACAATGTGCTTGGGAACTACTTTATTGTATTGCCAGCCAACATGGAGGTATCCACATAGCTTGGTTCCTAAGAACTAAGCTATGCGGTCTAGTGTTTTGGGTGTGGTAGCCTAGGGACTACTTTACCTGGACTATTTTGTTGGGGCTATTTAAACCACACCCGAGCAAGACAACACGCTTCGTGTTACTTTGCAGCTTGCAACGTGACGCTCACCATGTCCAGCTGTTCCCTCGGAGAAGCAGAACCTGCTAGGAGACAAAAGGAACATCATTATCAGCAGCATTTTACCTGCAGTCTTCATCTTTAAACACTCGCAGCCACTGAGAACAGCTTCCTCGAATCTGCACGCCTCCCGGACAGAACGACCTGAAAGGGGAAAATAGAGGCAAATTAAAGAAAGCAGTAGAGACATTTACAAATTACGAACTGGTCAAAAGGCTTACCTGGCTGGTCGCCTCTCGGCTGGCACCACTCCGGACATTCCACTTGCGCTGAAGAACACCGCAATCTACAAGGAAGGAAAACACAGGTTAGCAAAGGCAAGACTTTGCAGCGCTGCGCATAGCGCTTATTTACCACATCATAGCGCTCTTAATGCGCCATCATTTACCAGCGGGGCTCAACCAAGCCAGTTCGCCGCGCTGAAGCTCCGCATACCTAAGGGAGAAAAAAAGAGACATTTTAAACAAAGAAAGGCATGCAGGATAGCAACAAAACTAAAGAACATCAATAAGACCTACCTGAACAATATCAAACGGGCCGGCGTCAGTGAAGTAACTGAACCGCACTCGCCCATGAAAGACATCGCGCCCCTGCAAAGAAGGCAGGACGGAGAGCACGCCTAATTCTACCACAAGGCGAGGCTGAGAAGCATACCTGCGAGTAACCTGGCTGGGTGGCGTCCCTTTGGATACCAGGTGAGCGTAACCAGGATGGATCTCGTCCCTAGCACTTATGTAAATAGATGGTACAGAATATACGACCACACAGGTGTATCTGATTTAAAGATCTGATTGGTCAGCCTATTGCGCCCGGAAGCCCTGGACACAGAGGATCTCTTGATCAAATCCCTAATTGTATCTTGGGTGAAATCCAGGGACCAATTTACATCTTCACATGTACATTTCTCCCCACACTCTGGATGACCATAAAGGGATGAAAAGTGTTTTGCCACTCCGACTCCTGGATTGTATTGCATTGGGAGCTTGCCTGAGGTTTGTCTCTAGCATTTATGATCAACAAGAAATTCCTAGAATTTGCCTTCCCCACAGCCCTCAACATACTATCACTGTCTTTTTGTAGATGTAAAAATGTCTGTGACCTGGATCAGTTTTTCTATTTTCGCTGAGTGTCTTTAATTTGCAATCTTTTTTCTTCCTGGTTTAGAGAGTTGTTTATTATCTTTCTTCAGTCCCTTCTCATTACTCTCTTTTTTTGGAAGGTTTCTTCATCAAAGGAGTGCGTGTGATTAAACTTTGAAAACTCGCCCGCAGTGGTAGAGGGATTACTATCCCACAGAAGATCTACGAAAGATGCTGGATTACATAGCCAGTCCAACTCAACATCCGCACAGGATCTCACAAAAGCTGACAGCCCTTCATTACAGCTTCGAACCCTGCAACAAACTTTGATAGCCTGTAGCCCCCGTTTTTTTGATTTTTGTCTTCCCCTGTACCATGTGTACGCTGGGGGAACATAACCCTTGATGTTACCATTGGCCATCAAGTCCCAATCAGACAGGAACTTTGTCCCTAATTTCCCATTCCTTGAGGGAAGTTTGAGACAACCGTTTGCGTCAGATTTTTGGATGCATTGGGCATTCAGGTCTCCAGGTAGGAGGATGTTTTCCAACTTATGAGCCATTTTTATCTCCATGAGGACGTCCGCCAACTGTTGTGGAAAGCAGGTAGTGATGAGGCTGTAAGATTCCAGTAGACATGAATTACTGCAATGTTCTGCCAAGAGTTTCCATTTCTTTGTCTAGCTTTAACAGCTTGGATCCCCGGAGTCATTCCGCTCTTCAATTCAATGTCTTTAAAGATGGAATTTATTAGGGCTAACAACAGACCCCCTGCCGGTCTGCCTATTCCCTGGCTTTTTGCCAATTGCTCGTATATCGAAAAGCCATCTACCTTGAATTTCATGGTTAACCAGGCCTCTTGGAAGGCTATTAGATCATGGTAAAGGAAAGTCTCCTCTCTCGTTGCCTTGATCTTGAGGGAGCTAGAGCCCCTTGTGTTCCATCCCAAGAATGTTACTCTATTAGGGGCTAGAGGGACCCCTCAGCTAGACACATTTTCTGAAATACTTGCAAAATTATTTCTGGCACCAGGGACCAAGCATTCTGGGGGTTACATTTTTGTTGGGTTGGATTTGGAGCTTCTTTATTTTCTCTGTTTGAATGTGCTGGACCTCGAGGATCAAGAATATGCTTCTGGCCAGATAAACGCTCCATCTGGTCTCTTGGCGAAGCGGCAGGTCTTTCTGAATCGCAGAGCGGTTCTCCAGACACCTCAATACTGTGTAGTCTATATGCAGGGGCCAAGGTTAAGATTATGTTTGCCCCCAACTTTGTTTTCAAACCCATTTCCATAATGTGGATGTTTTTATAGTTGGGAAATCTGACATATTCAATGTCCTCTGATGCAAAGAAAAAGAGCTTGTCAACCATATGAAATTCAGCAGGGATGCCAGTTCGATTCACGGGATGATACTTGTTTCTCCCAGTTGTTCTCTTGGCCCATATTTTTGATATCGCGAAAGGGTGGAGATTGGGATTACTATCATTTGAATATTTGTTTATTAAGATGCCACCCACCCCACTTCTCTTACTGACCCTTCATCCAGGGAATTTATTAAAGTTGAATTTTCAGCAGCATTTGTGCTTTGTCTCCATGGTTGGAGCTTTTCCTGTGTGAGTGTGCAGCTCTGCACTTTCACCTTCCCCTAAGCAGTTTCTCGTGTTTAGGCCATCCTTAACCTGGGATAAATCATCCAGACTTTGTAAAGTGTCTGTTTTCCTTTTCAATTCGAGTATCATTCTGCCACTGTCCTCCAGACCTGAGATCGACGCTCCCAAGTTTCTCTGTCGTTCCCAATGTGTTGAGCTGGGATTTGTTGGGGGGCTGTTCTCTTACCCCGCAGGGAAATTGGAGCCACCCTTAGTTCCTTTTGTGGTGTCATTGTTTGGACTCCTATTGAGATTTTAGTCTGACCCTGTGGGAGACCCACGTCCCTCACCCCTAATAGCTTGGCCTTTTCTTTTTCGTCCAGGCTGAGCTATTTGAGGAGATCTTCACGGATCTTTTTCGGGAGGTGAATCATTCTTCGCTGCTTTTAATGGTCTCGAGACCCTGGCTTCTGATCCCGATGTTGAGGTGAATGCTCATGTTTCGGACAAAATGGGCTGTTGCACTTTTCCTCTTGGTAATGACCTTCTGGTTTTTTGTTTTCTGTTCAGAGTTCTTACTCAGTGGACCCCCTTGTGATTCTCCCTCCAGCATTCTCCTCTTTTTCTTTTTCTTAGTTTTGACGTTAGTTTTAGGCACCTTGGTATTTGACTCTGTGATCACCTCCAGAGTCCCCTGGGCTGAGTCGGGACTCCCTTCTTCACTCACTGGGGGGGTCCTCACAGGATTGTGCCAATCGGATGAACTCCTCCATCATGGAGGTTGAGAGGGGTGTATCGTTTAAGTCCATTTGCCCCTCGCTCACAATCACGTTCTCAGAAAGTGCCTCCCTTCTGGCCCTCATTTGGGAAGGTCCCTGGAAAGAAAGGATCTGTTTATTTAGAGCATCAGAGGCCTCCTGGGCCTTTACCCATTTACTTTGAAGATCTTCTATTGCCCTTGTCTGCATTTTTATATTTTTTAAATCAGCCATGGGGTCTCCTACGGATTGAGTTACTGCTGATGTTAGGCCTATTAGTGAACTTTCGCATTCACTCACTTCTCTCGTCAGTTCGAGGAGGAGGCCTGAATGAGTTTGAACGTCAGTCCGTAATAGCTCAAAAACTTTTACAAGAGAGTTCAACACACAACTCAGGGCTGCTAGTGTAGCATCACTCACCTCTTTTGCTCGCCCCACAGTGATGTCTTCACATTCAGGTCCTAATGTTCCCATAGTATGTTGTGCCGGAAGTCCCTTGTGTAGATCAAAATGCCCTATTACCAGGATTATGGTAGGGCCTTGTGAGACTGTAACCTGGGAAGCGGGTAAATTAATGGGCATGAATTCTCCTGAGTTTTCCTGAACGTTGTTACTGTCCAATGAGCGGTCACTTAGGTTAGAGGAGGTGACTGGATCCTCCAATCTGAGTAGGTCATCGCCCGCGCTGTGGTATTGCCTTATCGGGAGCAGATCTTTTATAGTACGCTTCATTGAGCTGTTTGTGAGAGTAAAGTTGAAAGTCTTCATCTGGGCCTCTCTGGTGCTCAGGATATTTTCAGTTTTGGTATTAGTGCAACTCGTGGGCCCGCAAATCGTCTTCCAGTGGTACACTCCTTAAGTTGTATATACGCGCCATTGCTTTGTGTTCACAACAGAGGAGTTGGAAGGTCGGCTCCAAGATGCTCCGCGTACCTCTGTTATTAGTGGTACGCAGTGGTTTGCCTGATTTATGACAGCACGGTTTGAGGGGGTTAGCTCAAAGGCTTTTTCAGCCCGCAGTCACCACCCCAAAGGCCGATTTAAAACTTCTTGAAGCTTCACACTTTATCGGTGCTCTTTAGCCGACACTCAGCAGTTGCCCCAAAGCTTGTGCAAAAGAGCAGTTACTGAGATGAGCAGTACACAGAGGGGCCAGAGAATGTTTTTTCGCTTACTCGCTCACATGCGCTGAAGCTACACCCCCTTATTGAGGGGTGACGTGCGCTTACCTTTGAATGGATTGTGTCCTCCAACGTATTCCACATCTTTGACATGTAAGGTCCACAGCTGTGCACTTCGGAAACTTTTTCAGCAGAGGGTGTCCTGCGTCAATGACGTCGGGTCGATGTCCCTCGAAGGCCTCCGTCGAGGGCGACGTCACTAGATGTTTAGATGTTATAAATAGGACGCATGGCGCTCGTAGACTCAGTTCTGTTTTTTCCGCAAACGTGTTGCTTCGTGAAACTCGGCGCGCCTCGTGTGTTTCATCGTTGAGATGTCTTTTTCTTCGACCCCTCTGACTCTGCGGTCTGGCTTCAAGACTTGCCGGGACTGCAACTTGAAAATGTCGATCACTGACCTGCATCGCATTTGTTTGTGGTGCTTGGGCGAGAGTCACAACACTGATGACTGTTCAAAATGCCAGTCGCTAACTGCCAAGGCCTTGCGGGAGCGTAAGGGTAAGCTCCAGGTAAGTAGGGGTTCTAAGCCCAGTAAGTCCCGTAAATCCAAGTCGAAATCCAAAGGGTTGTCCACCGAGGACTCGAGCAGTGACTCTCTGCGTTAGGAGTAGGCCCGGGGTTCCCGGTCTCGGTGCGGTTCCCGCCATTCTTCTTCCTCGTTGCAGCATTCTCGGAAGCGCCGTCACCGGTCGCCTTCCCCGTCCTCCTTGGAGGATGGAGCCGCGAGGAAAGTGGCATGCCCGATGAAGTCCTCGACTCCGGAGGAATGGGCTGCCTTTGAGGAGCAAATGTTAGTGATTTTTTTAATCGCAGGGCACGGGTCCGGTCGCGCCTTCTAACGAAGCCGGCCAGGATCTGTCTCGTACCGTAGCTCGCACCCCTTCGGGCTCGGGTCCGCGACGCGACTCGCATCGGGAACCTTCGAGGTCCCGTTCAGACAAGGCTTCGGATTGTCGCAAGAGACGTGCTTCTAGGTCTCGGTCCTCGTCCCCAACGAGACCGCTGCAACCTACTAAGGGCTCGAAGCCGGCATCGACTCGGTCGGCGCCGTGTCCTTCCGACTCGGACGTCGACGCTTTGTCATCTTATCAGCCCACAGCGCCGTTGGCACCAGTGTTGATGTCGACGCCGAAGCCTTCGGCACTCACGACGCCGAGGTTGTCGACGCTCTCGGCGTCGAAGCCTTTGGCGCCCTTGCCGTCTTCGGAGATTTTTGCCTGAAATTTGCCATGGGAGTACCCCGATGTGGTTGAACTTCCTAGGAAGGTTATTGCGAAGTCTGTGAGGCCAGTAGTGGACTCCAGGCCCTCTTCTGTCCCCAGGCCAGGGTTTCAACTCCCTCTGGACGACATATATGAAGAGGAAGAAAGGTCTGAATTTGAGGACCCTGGTGAACTTGATGTGGCTCCAATCTTTTCTGGAGACAGTCAATTGGAGGAGTTGAGGCAAACCCTTCATGATGCCAGTGGGTTGGACACTTCTCCGGAAGTGGAATTTGGTAGGCCTGAGCCTGGGGCTCATGCTGAGTCTTCATACGGGAGGCTCATAGCTAGGGTCTCGGAGTATCTGGGCTGGTCCAGTCCTCCTGAAGACTTTGTGCAGGATGACCTAACGGACATTTTAGATCAAGGTCTGTCCTCTGACCCGGTGTTACCGTTTCATCTCACCTCACAGAAAAGGGTGGCAGCTGCTTGGCAGTCACCGGAATCTCTTCCAGCTTTTAATAAACATATGACAAAAAAGTACCGCCTTTCAGTGAGTGACCCCAGCTATTTATCCACCCACCCCACTCCCAAGAGTTTGGTGGTTCAGGCAGCTATGGGCACCTCGAGGCAGGCGGCGTACCCTACCATCCCTCCTGATAGGGACGACAAACGCTTAGACGGTTGAGCTCGGAAGGTATTTTCTACGGGGAGCATAGCATTGAAATCGGCCAACTCCACTTGTGCCTTAGCAAGGCTCTCACACACTCTGTGGAACTGTGTTTCTTTAGCGGCTGAGCATATTTCCAAGGGGGAAGAAAGGGATGGTTTCCTGGCTCTCGTGCAGGGCGGCAAGGATGCCATGTGCGAATCCCTTCAGTCGGGTTTGGATACGGCCGACAGTGTTAGCCGGTCCATGGCTACGAGCACCGTTATACTCAGATTTGCGTGGTTGCAGAAGTCGGGTTTTGCTCCGGATGTGCAAAGCCGTCTTCTGAACATGCCCTTTGATGGCATTTATTTGGCAACAAGGCTGACAAGAGCCTTGAGAGGTTGCAGGCCTCGAAGGCTGCAGCAAAATCTTTAAGCGCAGCTGTGCGTCAACCTCCACCTTTTCGTCCTAGGGGACAGCAGTGGAGGGGAGGTTCTTTTCGTTACTACTACTCCTTTGGTAGAACGAGAGGGGCCGCCAGTCAAAGGGGCCAGCGAAAAAGTACCTGTGATGGTCGGGGAAATAGAGGTGCCAAAGCCACTCAGGCAGCTGCCTCTTTGCCTTCAGGCACTGCCGCAGCCGCTTCCAAACAGTCATGAGGCCATGTCCCATGGTTTGCCGGTTGGGGGCAGACTGTCTCAGCATCTCGAAGAGTGGCGAGCCATTACTTCAGCTGCGTGGGTTCTGGATACCACGGCTACTGTCTTCCCTTCCTAAAGCGGCCTCACGACAATCCACCGGGGAAACTCTCTTTGAAGCTTTCAGATCCGCTCCTTACACAGGAAATCTTGACCCTGCTGGAGAAAGGCGCTATAGAACTGGTCCCTGTAGCGGCGAGGAACAAGGGATGGTATTTTTTCAACCTGTTTTTTATTAACATTTTTCATTTAAACAGGTAACAACAACAAATCCTCCTTCCCCCCCACCCCCAGACTCCAGGATTCCACTGCTGTCCTTTTCCCTCTCTTATGAACCTCAATCTGGTCACCATGAGTATCGGTTTATAGGTTCTTGGTTGGATTTGCTCTTGGTGGCCTCTGCCTGGCTTCCTTTTCATAGCACAGAGTCTTCTTGGGGGTCGATGATTCCCAATACTGACATAGTTTTGGGGCACCATGCTCTATGCGCTCCCCCTTTTAAATATGCTAGAAGGGCAGCCCAATCGGTTGCAAATTGCATGTGTGTGAGTATGTAAGCCATTCCATGGCAACCAACGACCAGATTTTTGTGACTCACTCATGTTCCTGAGGGGGGTCCTTCATTTTCCACCTACGCGCCAGCACCATTGCCGCGGACATCATCATTATGACATTCCCCCATTATAGCAGCTGAAGTGCTCACCTCTGGGGGCCTCTGCCAACTCGCATTCACCTGGAAATCTGCTCCCCCCGTGTCCCCTCTCTGCCTTCCCTCCACTCTCCCCCTCCCCCCCTTTTCTGGTTCCCCCTGGGTGGGCTCAGCTGGCGATCTGCCCCCCTCGTTCCCTGTGGATGAGAGCTGTGCCCTATAAAATGACCAGGTCTTGTCAACGCAGGATTTCCCAATCCCATCCCAAGAACCCTCCCTTCTCCGCAATAAGTCTATGAATTTGCTTTTATACCCCGACCTCGGTACCTTGGCTTCAAGTAGTGAGTGCCCTCCCCGGCCTCACTGCAGTGGCTTCACTATGACTTCGGAGGGCCAGTGTTGGCTGAGCCTTCGGGCCATCCGTTTTGACTGTTGGAGCGGCTTCTTCCCTGGCGATTACGGTCTGTCTTCCGTGAATCATCCTTTCTTGGTCATTTAGGCTTAACTGTGGACTACTCCCAGGGTTTATGCGTATCGCGCCGGGCAGGAGGGCCTGCGGGGCGCGTTTGTGATTGCTCCTCGATTCCCAGCAGATCCAAGCCTTGGTCGTAAGTGTCGATCTTGTGTTGCCTTCCCTGCCATGAGAAGGTTAAGCCAAACGGGTGAGTCCACCTGTACTTGATTTGTTTCTCGCGTAGGTATTTCAAAACCGGGCCCATCCGCCTCCTTTTATTCAGGGTCGTTTGCGACAGATCTTGGTATAGAGCTATCTCAGAGCCATTGTATGATATATTGCCTGCCTTTCTCGCCATCTCCAGGATCTTTTCATTCGCAGCATAGCTGTGGAACGCCACTAGAACATCTCGGGGCCTACCTCCTGGTTCTGCTCGGGGCGGTCCCACTCTGTAGATTCTGTCAAATTGGAGGTCTAGACCAGAGTCCGCGTCTAGGAGATCCATAAAGACTGTTGTGAGGGCTTGGGCGAGATCTTGGGTCTGAATAGACTCTGGTAGCGCTTTGACCTGAATATTGATTCTTCTCGAGCGGTTCTCTAATTCTTCGGTCTGCAGTTTCAGGTTTTGAGTGGCCTGTGCTAAGGTTTCCAGGAGGTTCTCCGTCTTCCTCGCGTCCTCTGTCAGTTCATTAATGTCCACCCTTTCTTCCACCTTTTTGATATCCCACTTTATCCCCCTTATTTCCTCGCCCACGTCTTCTCTTAGTGTGTCCATCTGCTTCTGGGATGCTGATGTTATTTTGTCCACCGCCTCGCCAAGGAATAGTTTTAGAGCCGAGTAAGTGACTGGCCTATCTTGAAGTTCGTGTGCAGGGTCTGATCCTTGATCGCTTGCCCAGTCCCCCACCTGTTGGTCTCCCTCAGATTCAGGGTCCTTGACACGTATTTTAGTAAGGGAGCCATCTTGGGTCTTCTTTGCACTTTTGAGGGGCTGAGGCGGGTCTTTCGCTCTATTCCTGGACATGTTGGGCCATGGTTCGGGGGCCAGGGTTCGGTCCGTTACCTATCCGCTCAGGTGGTATTATTCGGAGCGAAGGCAGAACCTCTAGTCCGCTGAGCAATGTTGGTCACTTCTGTTAGGGTCGGTGGGTGCCTCTTCCCCCTCTGACCTCATTTGGACGTTTTTGAGGGTCTTTCCTGTCTTGCGCTTTCCTTGCTCCTCGGAGAGGGCATTAACAGTATAACGTTGTGCGCCCTTTCGCGGTGCCCTGGTGGGGTCCTCGCTAGAGGACAGGGCCCAGGGTCCCTCAAGCATTTTCAGCTCCCCCTGAAGGGCCCAGGGGGGGCTTCAAGGATTCAGAGCGGGCCTCTGCTCAGGCCTATGCGTTCTGTGCGGCCCAGTCCTGCCGCCCAGGACAGTGTTGAGGGGGGTTCAGGTCTCCACTGGCGCTATATGGTTATGTAACTGTTCTCTCCTCTATGGTCTGTCTGCCTGCAGCCTTACCCTGGTGTCCGCCGCTTGGGCCACCCCTGCCACAGGTACTCCGGTGGTGCTGCAGTGTTGGTGTATCTCCTCCCCGCGTTCCGGCTCCAGCTGGTGGCGCAGGCCGATCCTGAGGTACTATCTTCATCTTGTCCAGTGCCCAGTGCCTGGTAGCCCTCTGGGTACTCCCCGATCCGGGGGGTTGATGGTCGGGGGCGTATCGGTCCCCTGTACGTTGTTCCCGGGCCTTCTCCTCAACGGGCCCTTTGCTAGTATTGGCGCCCAATGCCTCCCAGGCCCCGGATCTCCGATGCCTCTCTCTGGGTCTCCGGGGTTTGGGCGCTGATCCATTGAGCTTCTGTGGGACAGGGGCTGGGCTACGGCGGGAGCTGGTGTGATTCGGCGGTGCTGAGCTCTGGGTTCCTCTGGGCCCTCCCACCAGCAGGGCCTTTATAAGAATGCGCTCCTCTAGATCCACCGTCCTGCGGTGTCGCCACTGGGTCCGGATGTGGGTTCAATTATTTTAGAAGGGTCCGCGTCGCACAGGCAGCCGGGACCAGCTTTGATGGCGTGGGTCCAGTTCGTCGGTGTTTGAAGCAGGGGTTCATGGGCCCCCGTCCCACCCGGGGCAGCGCTCCTCGGAGCTCCTGGAGGTGCTTTCCTCCCAACCCCTGTGCCAGCCGAAACGGGCTGTAGTACAAGTAGGGGTAGTGCGAGCTAGTCCGCCGCTCCGAGTGTCACCAGCCTACCGGTGCCGTGCTGGGTGCTCCGGATGGGCCGTTCTGTAGCGTAGTCTCTGCCAAAGCCCCCGGTGGGTCGCCTCAGGACCAGCCGCCCATCGGTCACTGCACCCGCCGAATCAGCGTACCAGGGAGTGCAAGGTGCTGCTCTATATCCGCTTCTTCCACCGAGGGGTCTGGGCGGGTCTGGGAGCTCGGGAGCCGCTGTGTTTATCGGACGGCGGCCATCTTCGGAGTCCTCCCCTTATTTTTTGATCCCTAAGAAAGACGGGGGATTGAGACCCATCCTGGACTTGCGTTTGTTGAACAAACCTCTCAGGAAGGACAAGTTCAAGATGGTTACTCTTTCTCAAGTCCTCCAGGCCCTTCAACTTCAGTATTGGTTGGTGTATCTGGACCTACAGGATGCTTACTTTCATGTGCCGATTCATCCCAAGCACAGAAAGTACCTGAGGTTTGCGGCTGGAGACTCACGCTTTCAGTTTCGGGTCCTGCAGTTCGGATTGACCTCCGCCTGAGGGTCTTCATTAAGCTAATGGTGGTGGTGGCAGCGTACCTCAGGCGAGTGGGGGATTCACGTCTACCTCTACCTGGACGACTGGCTGATCCGGGAGCGCTCACCCGAGCAAGCGTTGGATCACCTCCGTCTCATCTGCCGCTCCCTCCACAAGCTGGGCTTCTCCCTCAATTTCAAGAAGTCGCATCTGACACCTTCCCAACAGCTCCAGTACATCGGGGCTGTGTTGGACACGTCCTTGGGGAAGTGCTCGCCTCCCAAGGTGAGGGCTCATCACATTGTGCAGATGGTGGACAAGTTTCAATAAGCTCAGAGTCTCCCGGCTTTCGAATTCTTAAGGTTGCTCGGCCTCATGGCATCCTGCATTTTTCTGGTGCCATCGGCGAGGCTGAGGATGAGATCCCTGCAATGGGTCCTCAAGATGCAGTGGTCACAGTTCTCAGGCAATATGTCGGATCCCGTTCAGATTCCACTCTCGGTCTCCCAGGATCTACTGTGGTGGGCCACCGAAGGGAACTTGATGAAGGGGGAGCCGTTTTGGCAACCATGGCCGGAGGTGACTGTAGTGACGGATGCGTCCCTCACAGGATGGGGTGCTCATGCCGACGACTTGACCGCCAGTGGTCGTTGCTCTCCGTCGGAGTCTAAACTCCACATCAACCTGTTAGAGCTGAAGAGCTGAGGGCCATCAGGATAGCCCTGAAGGTGTTTCTGCCGTCTGTGCGGGAGAAGAGTGTCCTGATCATGACGGACAACACAATGGCCATGCATTACCTCAACAAAAAAGGTGAGGTAGGGTCACTCCCGTTGTGCAGAGAGGCAATGCAGCTCTGGTTCTGGGCCATCCAGCTGGACATTTCGATCTCGGCAGTTCATCTGGCTGGAGAAGAAAATGCTGCGGCGGACGCTCTGAGTAGGCAGAGCACGGTCTCTCACGAGTGGGAGTTGGCTCAGGAAGTCCTTCAGGAGATCTTCGCTCTTTGGGGAACCCAACAAGTGGATCTCTTCGCCGCCAGTGCCAACCGGAAGTGCAAGAGATTCTGCTCAAGGGAATTCCCTCCTTGAGGAGCCTTAGGAGATGCATTCGTAGAGGATTGGTCATTACCACTGCTGTACGCGTTTCCTTCAGTCCCCGTCATTCCTCAAGGGTTACGGAGGTTACGGAGGTTCGGTTCCCGCATGATCCTCATTGCTCCGGATTGGGCCAGGAGAGCGTGGTACCCGGACCTTCTAGAAATGTCCATCTGCCCTCCACGCCGTCTTCCCTACCGAGAGGATCTGCTCTTGCGAGAGGGGGGTCAGGTTCTCCATCCAGAGGTCAGGACTGTCAACCTTCACGCTTGGTATCTGAAAGGTTAAGATACAAGGATTGGGACCTCCCGGATGACGTGATGGAGGTGTTGCTTTTGGCCAGGCGGCCAGCAACAAAATCTCTGTACCGTTGCCGTTGGCGTAAGTTTTGCGACTGGTGCAGAGGACACAATGTTGATCCTTTTCAGTGCTCCATTCCTATGGTTTTGTCTTTCTTACTTTCTTTGTCCCACAGGGGCCTTCAAGTAGGTACCATTAAGGGTTACCTGGCGGCGCTGTCTATCTTCAAGCGCTCATCTGACGAATATTCTTACTTTAAGATTCCTTTGATTTCCCAATTCATTAAGGGACTGACTAATGTGTTTACGCCGTCTCCTTTCCAGGTGCCGGTTTGGGATTTGAATTTGGTTTTGAAATTTCTCCTGGGTGCTCCGTTTGAACTCTTGCACTATTGTTCTTTGAGATTATTGTCCTTCAAGACTGTGTTCTTGTTACTTCCGCTCGCAGAGTGAGTGAATTGCAGGCACTTTCCTCTAAGCCACCCTTTACTGTGTTTCACATGGACAGGGTAGTACTGCGGGTGCGTCCTTCCTTTCTACCTAAGGTAGTATCTGAGTTTCATTTGAGTCAGAAGGTGGTTCTCCCTTCTTTATATCCTCCTCCTCATCCTGGTAAGGAAAAGGAGCGACTCTGTAGGTTGGATCCTAGGAGAGCTTTGAGCTTTCATATTTCTAGGATGTCCAGGGTCAGAGTGGATGATCAACTCTTTGTAGGATATGCTGGACACCGATTGGGCCAGGCTGTTACCAAACAGACCTTGTCCAGGTGGATTATCCTCACCATTACGGAGTGTTACCGATTGGCAGGTAAGGACCCTCCTGAAGGGTTGCGAGCTCATTCTACTAGGGGCGTGGCTACTTCCACCGCCCTCCAACAGGGAGTTCCTATTAGGAATATTTGTGAGGCTGCTACATGGGCTTCGCTCCACACCTTTGTTAAACATTACTCCCTGGATATGATCCATGGCGGTTCTTTATTCCGCAATCTGATTGGGTACTCAATTCTTTTCCCTCCTCCATTTACTGGTACTGCTTTGGGAGTCTGTCAAAGATGTGGAATACGTTGGAGGACACAATCCATTCGAAGAACAAGTTACTTACCAACTGGTAACGTTCTTTCGACTGGATGTTCCTCCAACGTATTCCACATGGCCCTCCCAGCCTGCCCCTCTGGAGAATTTCCTATGTGATTGCCGCTTACGTTTCCACAAGGCTATGTGCAGCCAAGCAGGCGTGAGACTGGTGCCACACGTTCTGAGGGAAAAAACTTAAACTGAGGCTACGGGCGCCGTGAGTCCTATTTATAACATCCGGTGACGTCGTCCTCGATGGAGGCCTTCGAGGGACATCGACCCGACGTCATCGACGCAGGACGCCCTCTGCTGAAAAAGTTTCCGAAGTGCACAGCTGTGGACATTACATGTCAAAGATGTGGAATACGTTGGAGGAACATCCAGTCGAAAGAACGTTACCAGTTGGTAAGTAACTTGTTCTTCTGCGTCGTCCACTTCTTGCTTCTTGTGCGCCTCTCCAAGACCCAGTCCAGAACAGATCCTATAGGAGTACAAGGAGGGAGAGAAGAGGGAGCCCGCAAGCCTACTAAGACTGCCCAGACTGCCTCTTTGAACCTCTCTGCGAGGTTCAGAAGGCTTTGAAGGCAGGCTCCTCCTCCTAGCAGCAAACAGACTCTGTGGAACTGGAAAAAATGCAGCGTTGTGCCCTGACTGTCCTTTTGAACCGCTCTGCAAGGTTCTGAAGGCTTTGAAGGCAGGCTCCTCTTCTTAGCAGCAAACACAGTGAACAGACTCTGTGGAACTGGAAAACTGCAGCATTGTGCCCCAACTGCGGGTTGGGTTTGACTCCTGATACCTTTTTAGTCTGGAAGAAAAACAAAGGGCCTCATTACAAGTTTGGGGGTAGCCATGCCCTTAATAAGGGCATGGCTGCCTCCAAACTCGGGTCCGGGTTCCCTGAATGGGGAAATACCGGGCCATTCCGACCTTGGAGGGCCCGGTGTTTCCCCATTCAGGGAACCCGGACCATCCTCATTCCCATTTAAGCCCCCATAGGGCTCAATGGGAATGGGGAGCATGCTAACGAGCCCAGCTGGCCCCCTCGCGGGACCCGCTAAGGACGTCTGGTAAAACCAGACGTCCAGAGCGGGTCCCACAAGGGGACCTCGTAATAGGGCGGTAAGGGGTTAACGGCTTCGGCGCCTTTACCTGCACCGTCAACCCCTTACCGCCCACCTCGTAATGAGGCCCCAAGTGTTGAGACCATTGCTAGACCTTTGGGATGGCATCAAGTACATCAAGGAGCAGACATTATGCATGACTGCACCAATTTCCCTGCTTCAGAAAAGGAGATATTCATGCAATAGCGGCACTAAAATAAGCATATTTACATGCCCCATTCATCAATGATGCAGTGCCAGTTTATGCACTTCGCATGCAGCAACATACACTATCAATTTAAAACTTAGCTGTTCTCACTCTGATCCATGCCTCGTGTGTTCACAAAGTGCTTGGCGCCAGTCGCTGCATTCCTCCAACACCAAGGCATCTGTGTTTACCCTTATCTGGGCGACTGGCTAGTATGTGCGCTTAAATTCCAAAAAGCATCTCTGCATGTCCATCTCACTCTCTGTCTGCTGCTAACTTTTAGTTCTTCCATAAAGAAGGGAAAATCAAGCCTGCAGCCCACACAATAAGCCACATTCTTGGGAGCCCATAGATCCTCATTACAAGTTTGGAAGTAAATTGGTAAATCCTATCTTTTCCTCCAAAATGTAATACTGATACAACCATTACCACGGGATTGCAAATAGTAGTGTAAATCCCCATTTTTGAAGTCCGTGGACTCAACGGGGACTTTTGGCAGATTTACTGCAAGCAGTAATACCATGTAGTAAATCTACTAATTCTTTGCGGTAAAGTGGAGAATTTACCACCCGCATTTTACCACCACTTTTTAACGCACCACCAAACTCGTAATGAGGCCTATAGACTCCACAATTTCAGGAGAATTTCTTAGCAGAAACCAAACAAACTCTTCACAACAAGATCAGGAATTCCTCCAGAAAAAAGCTGCATCGGCCGGGCTTACAAGTCACTCTTGCGTGGATTCAAGGTACCGTATCTTGAGGCGATAGAATAATATTTGACTAAACATTTCACACACATCTGCAGTGGCAGGCCATCATGAACATCAGCACTGGTTTAACTTTTCAAGAACAAGTCCCACCTTCACAATCGCAAGAGGCACCTCCTACGGCATTGGGGTACCTCTCTGATCCAAGATGAACATGGACGGCACACAAAGCTTGCCTTCATATCAACATCTTAGAATTACGAATGGTACACTTGGTCCTCAATAGCTTTCTCCCATGATCAATGGAAATTCTGTAATGGTGCGGATGGACAATACCACCTGTGTGCTTTATATAAGCAAGCTGGGGGGGGCAAGAGTCCAAAAGAAGCTCAAGCCCCATGGAACTGGTCAAACCAACACAACAGTTATGCCTGGGAAGAACACGTGCTGGGTGCATCCATTTGTCTAGCAGATGCCTTCACAAGGGATGACACATATATCCAGGAATGGGAACTGGTCCAACCACAACTGGACCCATTTTTTCCATAGATGATGAACTCCAGCATTGGACCTTTTTGTGCAACAATAACCAATGGCTTCAATTTGCCAGCTGCATCTTTCGGCAAAACTCTCTCTCTCTGTTGAGGAAGATTTCTCCATTCCATGAAACCATAGGATTCCTGTATTGCTTCCTACTAATAGCCCTGATTGCCAAAGTGCTCTCATCTCCAGTTCGCCCACTGTAGGATGATCTTGACAGTCCCAATTTGATGCATCAGGTCATGTACTTGAATGTTCTCCATGTTTCCTGGAAAGCACTAATATCCTTCCGAAGGCATCCCAAGCTCATGATCACGGAGAACGGTTATGCTCACCACCCATGATCTGGTGTTACTCCTAATGGCACAGTCCCTTTCAGGAACAGAAATTGACATTTAGATCTCCCAGAAGAATGCATGGCGGTGTTGGTAGCCACAAGAGCCGACTACACACACTCAAAGTAAAAACATTGAAGAGGTTTTTCATCTGGTGTACCTCACAGGAGCATCATCTGCTGGATGCCACACCCCACCAAATCTTGCCTTATGTTTTAAGTCTCACACAATCAGGACTGCTGTAATCTTCTCCAGCATTGGATCTTTCATAGATTCTCATGCTGTGAATATTAGCCGTTGTCAGGCTTGGAAACCTCAGTAGCCTAGAACAGTTTAAACTTAAACTAAAACTTTCAGTCATTTTTAATTATTTATCTATTGGTCATTTGTAAGGCACTTGTACAATTAGCAAAACTGTTTCAAAGCGCCCACAGGTTGACAGAGTGGGGATAAGGGGAGATGGACAATGAATGAATTACAACAAAGATAAATAATTGAATTAATAGTACAAACAAATGGTGAGACTGACGGGGAGGGGAAACAAACCTACTGTGCCTTGTGAGTGTTCCGAACGTGCAAGGGCAGGGGGCATCAGGGATAGGTGCTGTGTTGCTCATGGAGAAGTGCTCGGGGTGAAGTGCTAAGAAGACAAGAACATAAGTGCAACCTCCCGTGGAAAGAGTGAGCCAAGTAAGGGCAGAAAATAGACGGTGGCTGGGACGAGAGATGTGGGAGGGTCAGGGCCCCAAATATACATAAGGGCCCTGCACAGCAGTCACGCTACTGTATGATTAGAAGGGAAGAGAGGAGGAGAAGGAAGAGGTAAGAAAGATCTTGAGGCTTTTCCAGAACTTAAAGGCATGATCCGGTAAAAAATGTTATTGTCCCTATGGGTCGGCCATGTTTTTTTAAGCCTAAGTGGCTCGATTTTAGAAAAATTTCCTATGGACCTTACCCGAGTTTTCGTCCATTAAACGCACGTGAAAACAGGCACCTGGGCGCTGCCATTTTGTGATAATCCTATCATTTCCCCCATCGCCCTGGCTGACCTGCTTTTGCGGCACTAAATCAAATCCCCCGCCCCTGAGCCTGACATTATCAAAACATTCATATTCCCCGCCTCTCTCCGTGACGTTACTGTGCTGCGTAGGCAAACGCTGTCATGCGCCGACTCCCGTGGACATTATGGTCCAGGGTGCGGCTTGGGGGATGGCATTGCAGAGTTCCGCCACGTTTTCGAACGTCGCGGTGACAGTCTAGTGTTTCTTTCACTGCGTGCGGGAACGCTTATCAGCCACGCCCTCCCGGCACACAGTGCGTTGCAACCCGCTTGGTCAGCTCCCTGACTGCTTGCTTTCGGTTGCGGTTACACTAGTTTTCTTCCTTTCCCTTTTTCCTCTGCTGCCCTTCGGGCCGCTTCCTGCCTTTCCGTTTTTCCGAGCCCACTTACTTCTCCCCTCTCTCTGGTTCCTTTCCGGTTCTTTCTCCGCTCTGTTTGTCCTACGCTGGCCGTCCTCTTCGGCTACTTCACGGTTCCTTCGGAGCCACCTTCCACCCGGAATCCTTACGACGGACCTCCGCTGTTGTTGTTTCACACCGGATCCTTACGACGGACCTCCGCTGTTTCACCTCTGGGGTTTTTTGTGCCGGACGGCTTTTTCCCCAGTTTGTACCTCCCGGAAGAGGGGCCGCAGGTAGTGCTATTCACAGCAGTACACTGTGGCTTCCTTTCGTGAGAAAGACACTTTCTCAGAAAAAAAGAAAGAAGAAAGAAGGAGAAGGATTATTGCGCTAGAAGACCTCAACTATCATCCATTCAAGACCAGTCTTCAGGTGAGGAGGAGGAAAGGGGAGAAAGGTTTAGGGTGGAGGTTGAAGATTCTCAGAGGGCTGACAGTTTGCAACGCCCAGTGGTCAGGATGGCGACCCCTGAACAATTGCAAGAGATGGTGGCCGTTCGAAATTTATCCATGGAAGTGCAAACCTTAAGGACTGAAAATAACATGTTAAAACAACTGGTTTCTAATCGTGAACCAAAATCAGTGGACTTGCCTCCCATGGCACTCCCCTCAGGGAAATATGACGGAGCTTCAAAAAAGCTCAAAGAATTTCTGGAAGCTTGTAGTATCCATTTTGCCATTAGACCTCATACATTTCCCACCGGTCACGCCCGGGTGGGATTCATGATTTCCAACATGTTGGGAAACGCCCTGGCCTGGGCCACTCCACTTGTGTTGGGAACAGACCCTATACTGCAAGACTACGAGGCTTTTGTAGGTCGACTAAAACAAGAGTTCGAGAGGCCTGAAATTTCATGTTCTGCAGGCGAAGATCTGTTAGACATACATCAAGGCCAGACTGATGTGCACACCTATCTTACCACGTTCAAACGCTTAGCCACAGAAGCTTGTTGGCAGGAGCAGACCCAATATGTCATCTTCAGAAGAGGTTTGCGAGAAGATATTAAAGATGAGTTAGCCCGATCTCCCAGGCCGGCATCCTTTTCAGAACTTACGACTGCAGCTTTACAAATCGAACATCGGCTCTACGAACGCCGGATCGAAAGGCGACGGAATAGAAATACTACCTTTCCCGCCCATACTCCTCCGCCAGTTGCAGCATCGCCCGATCAGAAGAACCTATGCAGATCAGAACTACACGTTCGTCCTTAACTCCAGAGGAAAGAAGGCGAAGAAGAGACTTGGGGTTATGCGCTTATTGTGGATCAGACCAACACCAAATTAGGAATTGCTCTGAGATTCCTTCACGACGAGTGGGAAACGAGAACCCTCGGTCCTAGGAGGGACGGGAATCCGAGGGGAAGTAACCAGTCCCTATGTGTCGTTATCAGTGGGTCCAGTGAATCCACAGGAAGATTCGAGACTAATGGTCCTCAAGGTGCATTTGGTTATAGACCATCGCAAGATCGAAGCATTGGCCCTACTGGATTGTGGGGCCGCAGGCAACTTTGTGGACACCATCTGGGCCGATTCCGTTGGCTTACGACGTATGGACCGCAAGGAGGATCAGAAGGTTGAGGGGGTGGATGGTACGCCCCTCAGTTCAGGCCTTATCACACAGACAACTGAGTTTCTTCAAATGTTCATACAACAACATTCAGAAACCATTCAGTTCGATATCATCCATGCTGCCCATTTTCCACTCATTTTTGGCATTACCTGGCTGCGAAAACACAATCCGCAGATTAATTGGTCCAGCAACACTATTACCTTTGAATCGAAGTTTTGTCGACAGACCTGCTTAAAGGATCTACGGTTTATGGAAGCCAAGGCCCATACCGTTCCTCAAGTAAGTACTGTGGGTGTCCACTCTCTTCCCATGGACTTCTCGGCTTTCGAAGATATCTTTGCAGAAAAGAACCCGTTGGAACTATCTCCGCACAGGCCTGAGGATTGCGCCATAGATCTCATACCCAATGCTCTAGTTCCATTTGGTCGAATGTTTTCTCTGTCACAAACAGAAAAAAAAGCCCTAAGGACTTATCTGGACGACAACTTGCAGAATGGTCTAATTTGTCCCTCTAAATCCCCAGCAGGTGCTCCCTTGTTTTTCATACCTAAGAGAGATTCTTCTGAACTCAGACCATGTATTGATTATCGGGGGTTGAACAAAGTCACAATACGGGATCGCTATCCCATGCCCCTAATCTCTGACATAATAGAGGCTGTACAAGGAGCAACTATTTTTTCTAAATTAGACCTACGCAGTGCTTATCATCTTTTGCGCATACAATCAGGAGACGAATGGAAGACGGCATTCCGTACTCCATTCGGGCTATTTGAGTACCATGTTATGCCTTTTGGACTGGTCAACGCACCGGCAGTGTTTCAGAGATTCATTGACCGAGTCTTCTCAGATCTTATGTTTGTCTCGGTCATAGTCTATCTGGACGACATACTTGTATTCTCCAGGGATTCCGAACAGCATCAGAAGCATCTCACTGAAGTCTTGACACATCTGTAAACACATAAGCTTCTGGTAAAAAAGGAGAAATGTCTGTTCGGGGTCAGCACCGTGCCCTATCTGGGGTATGTACTCTCATCTCAGGGGGTTCTTATGGATCCAAGAAAGGTGGACGCCATTCTAAATTGGCACTCCCCCAGATCAGTCAAAGAAGTACAGAAGTTCCTGGGAGTGGCCCACTTCTATAGGAGATTCATTCCTTCATTTTCTGAAGTGGTGTTGCCCATTACTCAGTTGCTAAAGAAATCCTCGTTACCATTCTCATGGAATGACCAAGCTGAAAGAAATTTCAAACACCTGAAAGAACTGTTCTGTCAAGCTCCCATACTGCGACACCCGGACCAGACGAAACCCTTTATTCTAGAGACTGATGCCTCGGCTACAGCAGTGGGAGCTGTCCTACTCCAGGAACATAATGGAAATGAACATCCCATAGCCTATCTCTCACGCACCCTCACTTCCAGTCAACAGAATTATTCGGTCATAGAGAGGGAACTTTAGCCATGAAACTCGCGTGTGAGGAATGGCGACACTTGCTGCAGGGAAGTAACTGTCCGTTCACCATTCAAACAGATCACAAGAACTTACAAGTCCTTCAGTCTATGGACTGCGTCAATTCTCGCCAAGCTCGATGGGCTCATTTCTTTTCCCAGTATGATTTCCGCATTACGTATATCCCTGGAAGTCAGAATCTCCTTGCTGATGCACTATCTCGGAAGGGTGGATTAGAAGCATCCAATTCACCACCGACAGAAAGACTGTTTCCCAGAAATCGGGTGTTCCTCCATGTGACCAATTTTCTCCAGCAGGTTAAAGAAGCTACGATTCGCGCTACCCCTCAGGAGAAGGCAGCTTTAATTGACAGAGAAGGGCTTTTGTTTCAGGACCATCGATTGCTTATACCCCCAGGACCTCTTCAACGACAAGTCATTCAATGGTGTCATGATCACCCTACGGCTGGACATAGAGGTCAGACTGGCACATTAGATCTCGTAAAAAGGTATTTCTACTGGCCCAGAATGAGGTCCGGAATCAGACAGTATGTCCAAGCTTGCAGGATCTGTAACAGTAGCAAGAATCGCACCACCAAACCTTTGGGTTTACTCGAACAGAGTGTGATACCCTCGCGTCCGTGGAGTCACATCTCCACTGATTCTGTGGTGGACCTACCAGTTTCAAATGCATGTACCTGCAGCATGGTAACAGTGGATTATATGTCCAAGATGGCTCATTTCACTCCTCTTCCAGGATTGCCTACGGCATCAGAAATGGCAGAGGTGTTCCTCAAGGATATTTTCCATCTACATGGTCTTCCAGACAAGATTACGTCAGATAGAGGCAGCCAATATGTCTCAAACTTTTGGACGGCCTTATGTCATCGGTTGGGTATTGAACGGGCATTATCATCCGGCTTCCACCCCCAGACCAACGGGCAGACTGAGCGATTGAATGGCACTCTTGAACAATATCTACGCTGTTATGTAAACCAAGAACAGGACAATTGGGTCTCACTTCTTCCCATGGCGGAATTTTCCTACAACAACACATGTCATTCCGCTTCTGGACTCTCTCCTTTCTACTGTACTTATGGGTATCATCCTCACACTATATTTCCTGTTTCATCCATTGAATCCAACCTGCCCGCTGTAGAAGGTGTGTTGTCTAAGATTCAGGAGGCTCACAAGACCGCCCAGTCCTGTCTGTTAGACAGTCAAGTGGCAAACAAGGCTCAAGCAGATCGTCACCGTCAAACGGTGCCGGAGTGGAAGGTTGGCACCCGGGTGTGGCTCTCTACGAAATATCTTCCCCGGTGGACTCGTCCCTCCAAACTTTCTCCCTGTTTCATCGGACCCTATCCTATCATGGCCAAAATCAACCCAGTGGCTTTTCGCCTGAAATTGCCTCCCTGTTTACACAGGGTTCACCCTGTCTTCCATTCATCTCTTCTCAGGGAAACTCTAGAGGGTACCTATACCCGTTCAGTTCCACTCAACCCACCACCCCGGGAAGAAGCGGAGTTTGAGGTATCCCAAATATGTGATTCTCGATACAGACGAGGTCGCTTGGAATACCTGATACACTGGAAGGGATACTCGAGGGCGGAAGATTCCTGGGAACCTTCTACTTGTGTTCATGCTCCCAGGTTGTTGCGGAAGTTTCCCAGGGCCCACCCTGGAAAGCCAGGAGGTTACAACATTGGAAGGGGGCATACTGTCATGCACCGACTCCCATGGACATTATGGTCCAGGGTGCGGCTTGGGGGACGCCATTGCAGAGTTCCGCCACGTTTTTGAACGTCGCAGTGACAGTCTAGTGTTTCTTTTACTGCGTGCCGGAACGCTTATCAGCCACGCCCTCCCGGCACACAGTGCGTTGCAACCTGCTTGGTCAGCTCCCTGACTGCTTGCTTTCGGTTGCGGTTACGCTAGTTTTCTTCCTTTCCCTTTTTCCTCTGCTGCCCTTCGGGCCGCTTCCTGCCTTTCCGTTTTTCCGAGCCCACTTACTTCTCCCCTCTCTCTGGCTCCTTTCCGGTTCTTTCTCCGCTCTGTTTGTCCTACGCTGGCCATCCTCTTCGGCTACTTCACGGTTCCTTCGGAGCCACCTTCCACCTGGAATCCTTACGACGGACCTCCGCTGTTGTTGTTTCACACCGGATCCTTACGACGGACCTCCGCTGTTGCTGTTTCACCTCTGGGGGTTTTTGTGCCGGACGGCTTTTTCCCCAGTTTGTCCCTCCCGGAAGAGGGGCCGCAGGTAGTGCTATTCACAGCAGTACACTTTGGCTTCCTTTCGTGAGAAAGACACTTTCTCAGAAAAAAAAGAAAGAAGAAAGAAGAAAGAAGGAGAAGGATTATTGCGCTAGAAGACCTCAACTATCATCCATTCAAGACCAATCTTCAGGTGAGGAGGAGGAAAGGGGAGAAAGGTTTAGGGTGGAGGTTGAAGATTCTCAGAGGGATGACAAACGCGCCCAGTCGTCTTCTACGCGACTTCACACAGAACCCGGAAACCAACACAGATCAACTCACAACACAGCGCGCCACAATTCGGAATATGAAACTGTACTTTAAAATGAAACAGCAACACAGTACATTTGGTAAAGTACATTTATTTGACATTAAATGTTTAGAGAATATTCAGCAATTGCCATATGAACTCCGAAAGCCATTTATTTTGTTTTATCTGTATCCGCAATAACTGTTCCGTTTCATCTTGAGTCACGCGCTGTTCCTTTATGGTACACAGGGTGTTAATTTTCGTAAAAAGAATCACTTTGGAAGCACGGTGAACCGCAAGGCTGTTCCATCAACTAGGCACTAGTCCAGCGTAAAGGTTGATATGTTGCTTCTAGCCACTAGTACAGCGTAAGGGCATGTGGGCCCTTGGCGATCGTCCCATAATATGGTGATCGTGCTCCAGTTGTTGACACGAAGCTGCAGGTGTCTGCTGAAGAATCCATCCGCTGGTGTCTCAAACAGATGGCAGTGGCAGAATGGGATCAAATACCTGTTATGAAAACAAAAATTTTTTAATTAGTCTCGCTAGCCGAACTTCATTAATATTACTCATTTTATTTATTACGGCCGATCAGAAACTATTTGCTTGCAAGGATAGTTCAATGGAGTATGTTCGTCTCTAAAATCAATGCGAAAAGTAACGAGATAAATCGCGGCCAACACACAATGAGAAACGACGGTTTGTCTACATGCCTGTGTAATGATATGATATGGCATGTGTAACGCGCCTATACACAAGTGTTTCAAGGCGCGACGAGGCAGGAGGGGAACAAGGGGAGACAGACAACGATACTACTAGGCCAGGTGTCATTCAGATCGTGCAAGGGGAAGAGGAGAGGGGGGCAAAAATGCTGTACATGGTTAGTAGAATACAAGATAAATAATAGGGCCAGCTGGTGGCAAGTGCAAGGTAAGTGCCGGGAGAAGGGGCTGAAGGATACAGAGACAGTCCCGTAGTGCAGGTAGGCAGTGCAGGGAAGAGTGGCTGGGCCAAGGAACGAGATAGTTGAGACCTGTGGACCTGCATGCCCATGTGCTCAGTACGAACACGTTTCCCTTTCTTTTCCTAGCTCTTCATTCATTCATTTATTCATGCATCCATTCATTAATTCTTCATTCCGGTATAAAAGCGTCTAAAGATTTACTCACATTATATTTGAAATTTCCATTGTGTCTCTGCGTAATGCAGTCTGTCAATCGGACCTTGCTCTTGACAACGATTTTTCGTATACTGAACTAAAATGAAACTCGGTCTAGTTTCTGAATTTTCTGCCTTATCGTCTCTTACATTATTGCGCACCCCCTTCAAATGAAGTTCTTTCGCCATGGTCCCTGTCTCAAGGTAAAAAGAAAATAGACCCTTATACTTCCAGTGCGACTTGTGGGCCTCTTCTGGGCGCGAGCTGAAAATCAAAGCCGCTGTCCTTCGCATTCTTTATTTACAACATCCCGTAGTAAAGGCATCTGTGAGAACTTGAAGTTTAGAATCCCTCTATGTAGTGCGCCACAATGTTAAAATGCGAACTGGCTTCTCTCCCAAATGCCACGGCCTGCTTGGCGCGTTCTAAGGCCCCCAATTTTGTCCCCGTTGTCTGCGAGCTTTGCAGCCCCAAAGAATCATAACTATGGAGACATTTAATTTTTGGATGAAGGTCAGTGAAAGTATAAAGTACCAGAGGAGTTCAGTTAAAAGTGAGATTTATTGTTTGTTTGTTTTATTGTTTGCAATACGCAAGCCTCCACTCCAATAACAGTGCGCAACAGTGCGCAGCATTTACATTTACATGAGATGAGACATGAGAAAAATATATACATACACATATATGAGGTGAATAGAGAGAGGATTCAAAGATGGCACCCAGCAATTTCGCCACCCATGATGGTGAAGGTAGGGGTTAGGGTTCCAGGTGCACTGTACAGTAACATTTATTTACAAAAAGACAATCGTGTTGCAATTATTTAAACCGGGATTTGTACCTCACAACCAGCTCCCCTTTGGGTGGACATGGCACAGTTGCAATGTTCGGTGGCAACGCATCACTGCTCTGCACAGAAACGTCCAAAATTCCATATCTGTGCTTCTCTAACACAGCAACAATAAGGCCTTTCACAAAGTCAAACTGCATTTCATCATAGACTGGTTGGATCACCCATTGCTTCATTCGTTTTGAAAAGCGCTTATTGTAGCGAGGCATCCTTACTTTACCCCTAGTCCTAGATTGTTCACGTCCGACATTGCTATTATGGGCCAAGACCGCTAGTAGAGTGCGTTGTTTCATGCCCCGATAGCTAAAATGCAAGCGCTTTGGTCTGTACTTGAGGCACATATTGTGGAACACCTCCAAACCTCCTGTGTGACAGAATTCTGTCAGTCCTCTCAAATCTTTTGATAGAGTTTTGTCGAAAATAATCTTCTCAATGGCTTTGTGTGTCGGTGAAGATGGAATCAACCACTTCTTCTTCCTTGCCTCCTCTGGGGACAATGGCCCATGTTCACATTGGTTGAAATGTTGGTTTTCTGACCAGCGGTGAACGTTGGTACAGTGGTGCATCAGTGACCGCCATTTTTCAAGTAGTATTTCCACTGACCCTTCACAAGTTTTTGAGCTCCACCAAAGATGGTTTGTGATAGACTGGGACCACTGCAAAATACTTTCAAAACCTTTCTTTTTTCCTGCAGCCGAGATTTTCTTACTGATTGATTTAGCAAGATGCCATACGTCAAATTGATGATTAATATTTGGGAACTGCTCTCTCATTGTCTTGGCAATTGAAACGTGTCTGTCCGTGGCTATGAGTTCGATGTCCATTCCCCTTGATTGTCGATCTTGCACTGATTTTATAAATCCTAGTTTCTCCATGGCCACTGAGGATGTACATTGTGACACCTGCACGACCAACGAACACACAATTTTCGTACTATCCATGTCCTGAAAGTGGTAGGTGCAGTACTTGGCAGAAAATCCAGGGCTGTCGCACTGTCCATCGCCGGCTAGCCTGAATCGTTTCCCTTCGAATGTACTTGCTAGAGACAATTGTTCAATTTTCCAAGCATCACTAATGGCCGGAAACAGATAATCATGTTGGTATTTGTAGTACTGCGTTTTAGAAATGAAATGGAGTCCCACAAACTGAAAGAAAGCCTCTAACTTTCTAAAACTGGAGCCACTAAAAAGTGATGCAGCTGCACACAGTAGATTGCCTGCTGGCATTTTCCCCAGCATCGGTTGTGCAGACCATGAGAACATATGATTTAATCTACAGGCGGCCTTTATTTTGACGTTACTGCCCTTTATTTGACGAGTCACATTATTCAATGGCTTCCCACATACTTTCCCTCTAACAGAATGCCCACATTTCAGCATACTTATAATATCCATCAAACAACTGTCGAATACAATGTATTTGCTCTCTTTTTTATTAGATTGTCATCCGGCGTCAACGTTGTTTCGGCCTGTGACGTTGTGGAGATTTCAACACATAATATCAAGTTCTGATGCGTCGATGGATGCTGCTGGTTCATTCTCAGTCATTTCAACATCTATTACTTCAGCATTAATGGGAGAACACAACAATGTTGACAGGTTTTTGGGTGGCAATTTTTTGGCGGGTGTAGATTGATCTTCAATATGCGGTGGTGCGGTCTCACTGTAGCAATGGTCCAATGCAACTTTGCTGTATTCTCCAAACTCAGCAAATTCAGGTTCTGGCCATTGGACAGGAGCATCTCGAGCCTGAACATGCTGCGCCTCAATGAATAGTTCCTCCATAGTGTACATGGTCTGGCAAGCAACATCTCTCATTTGCTTCACTGTCTGTGTATGTATAGTTCTGACACCCACGGGTAACTAGAGGAGAGATTGGAAAAGGGATGTTCAGTTTAAACACAAGATAAAGTGTAGTCCAATTGACTGGAAAAAACATATAATAGTCCCCAGCACAAACATTTTTGAAAAGTTATGAACTGTTTGTGACTAACCTTTTTTTGGTTTCTTTTCTTTGCAACTTTTTTGACTCGACCTTCAACATCTGCATGCTGTAGCTCCGATTCGTTTCCGCATGTCCTCCCTTCCTCTTGCGCTGCAACGACTATATTTTCTGTATCCGCATAGACAGCACGGAATGAGGCTCCATCGACTCCCTGAAACATAGTACTTTCATTACTATGTATCAAAATATTGTTAGCATAAAACACACGTGAGGACGAACACACAGGGACATCTCAATAGCCAAACACGATTTAAACATTGTTTGGAACAATCAAACGACAAGTATTCGACCAGTGATGATGTAGTTCGATGGAACTGTCAGTATCCATACCTCTGGCTCCGCATGGACTGCCATGAATGGTTGTATTGGAGCGGAGGCATCAGCATCTCCCTGAAACACAGTACTTGCATTAGTATGGTTTTCAATATTTGCAACATAACACACACTTGGCGTCGACGGCACAGGTACATATAAAGAGATAACCACAAATGATGCATTGTCTAAAACAATAAAGGAAACTCAAAATATGCAGATTTCAACGACTGATTTCACCGATTCCTTTACATCTGCATCTAAATGGGATGTTGTGATTGTAGTGGAAGCTCCGTCGTCTCCCTGAAACACAGCACTTGCGTTAATAGGGAAGAAAGTCTAGCAAATGTATTCACGTTATATGATCACGCATGATGGAGCTGTCAGTATCCATACCCTGTGCTGCTGAAGAATATCTATGGATGTTGCAAATGTAGTGCGCACTTCCGAAAGCTGTTGCGCCGATTCGTATACGCAAGGTCCCGCTTCCACTTCCCCTGGAATTACTTGAATGTCAGGCTCTGCATCAAGTGCAGGGGTTGACGCTCCATCAACTGCCTGAAACATAGTACTCGCATTAGTAAGGATTACAATATTGAAAACATAACACACACTTGGGGTCGACAGCACTGGTACATATCAATGGCTAACCACGAATGAAACATTGCGTAGAGCAATCAAACGACAAGTATTACAGCTCTGATGATGACGCTCGATGGAGCTGTCAGGATCCATACCTCCTGCTGGTGAGGAACATCTAGAAATGTTGTAGATGTGGCGGACGCTTCAGCATCTCCCTGAAAGACAGTACTTGCATTAGCATGGATAACACTAATTATAACTGAAAACAAACACCAGTGGACGGTAACTAAGGTGTATATCAATTGGAAAGCACTAACCAAACATTTGAAAAAATAGTTACACGATAGAATAAAACTATTACTTGACACGCATAAAACAAGTCTGTAGCGGAGTAGCGTAGCAAGATTACCTGATACGCGCTAGAAGTGGTTGATAACTGCGAGCACGTCAAGGATGTAGAATGTTCTTGCTTCAGATTGAAGGGAGAGTCAAGAAGTTGTAAAGGTAAATTATTGATTGATAATTAAATGCCAATATTAAAA
Source organism: Ambystoma mexicanum (assembly GCF_040938575.1). NCBI lineage: Eukaryota > Metazoa > Chordata > Amphibia > Caudata > Ambystomatidae > Ambystoma > Ambystoma mexicanum. The sequence goes on along the minus strand of NC_090932.1, from coordinate 1,278,509,144 downwards.
ATAGCCATGTAAGTCGACAGAATACTTGAAAAATGCGCAATATAGCGCAGTTCCCTGTTCCCATATATATACATTTCGTTTGTGGGTTATGAAATCGAAAAAGAATTTATTGAAAAATGTCATTATTCAAAAAGCTATACACTCATATCAATATCGAAAGTATTACAAGGGATACAACACCTAAAATATCAATTAATCCATTAGGCTACCTACACACTGCCGCAAGGCCTGCAGCTAAATCCGGACACTTGACTCACCAGAGGCGGAATGTGGACGAATAGAGTGGGAATAGCGTTTGCGAGCAATTTCCGTGTCGTTCGCTGTTTATTCTTCTTTGTTACCCAAGATGTGGCGTACATGTCCGAGGAAAAGTGCAGGCTGCAGATGCGGTATCGATCACCCCTCTTGTCCTGTAAGACTTGTTGAACTCTACTTTCAAGCTCATCAAGTGGATATCCGCAATGTCTGACCCATTCTTTGATTCGATCAACAATTTTTGGGAACACATGCATTGTAGTGCCTTCAGATTTCGCATGGGTCTTCGAAGGGCAACCGCTAATCGAACAGGCAGGCATTGTTGACAAATCTGAAAAGTAAATATCGACATTATTATACAATATTCATGAATAAAGATTTGATGCAAAACTCTATACTAAACTCTGAACATGTGACTCGTCCCTTGGATGTACTGTCTTGCACGAGAATGAAACATGCTTACATTATAGACTGGACCCCCGAAGGATGCAATTCGATGACAATTGACACAGATGAAAATAAATAGATCTATTGATAGCATAGCAATGGAAATTCAAGTCAATAGCAATGAGACCAATGAACATAGCACTATTGGGTACTCTACTCGCCAATAGATAGAAATTTAAAAATCTGCGAAATATGACCAGGATACATGGCCTTACCTTGACCAACAAACAGTTGGATTCAGCAAGCAGAGCAGTATGTTGCGGGAGAATAGGTGGATGGCCACAGGTAGCGCACTGATGGGTATGCTCGAAGCGGTCACAGAAGTTCACGGATAGCACGACAACGAGCAGATTAGCATAGATCTCAGTGGTTCCCAGGTAGCACATTCAGGAGTTGACTTGCAAAGCACAAAGATGTTCTCATGAGACATATCGAGTGGTTTTTAAAGTATTAGAAACTGGGGTGTGTTTGTGAATGAATGACGTATGTATGTCGTGGTATTAGGGGGGCGGCCTGCATCAAGGGGAGGCCTGCATGGAGACACGGTGTCTGAGGAGGCCATGTGACCGATGGCCCCTTGGCGTGGGATATCTTTTCAAGTGTACATGTAGTTTAGCACCTTTGCCTTTCGCGCCCCTGACAGCGCGCATCCACTGGCGCGCACCTCCTTTGTTAGAGGGTGGGTGGGATGGAGGGGCCTGGGGCGTGCAGATAAGGCACAGGAAGACTGCTGAATGGAGACCCCTTGCCCTCTACTGCAGTATATTGTTGCCTATCAATAATAAATGCCACATACCGGAGATTCTTGTGAGCACAGACCCACACTTCAACCAGTGTATTGTAGTGGTCAAGACCCTTGACCTAAGGCCTGTATAATCCAATGTTAATTGATATTATAGATATATGTGTGGCTTTTTTAGAGACATAACCTACTGAAAGACTTTGAACAAGTGTTATTTAGTGCATGCATTATCGAGAATATTTTATTTTAGCTTAGATAGATAGTGACCACCATGCTTCACAGCGACAAAAATACAAGACTTTAAAGATTATACAGGTCAGGTTGCAGCATAGCGAGAGAAAATCCCCTGTACTGACCGCTGTCACTCGGGAACGTTTCTCTTATGGCACGAACGGCACAGGCGGGTATCACTCTTCGAACGCGGTGTCCAAGCCTCCCGTGGAGCCACCATGTAAAGGAACGATAGGCCACCACTCTGTACCACCTGTGAAAAGGAATGAAACAAACTGTTTTTAAATGACCAAGATAAGTTTTTCCCCCCCAGTGCCAAGCCCTTTTTGGTGATTTCGGTATTGCAACACTCAATACTTTCTAACATTTTCTCCTTAATTAACCCCTTCAGTGCCAAGGACGAGCTATCTCGTCCTTGGCACTGTGGAGGTAATCCCAAGGACGAGATATCTCGTCCTTGGCACTTAAAAGGTTAATAAGCGTTTGTTGTCAATGACAATTCTTGTAACTAATGGCATTCAGCAGGGACAAATGCTATCTAGACAATGCACACTATTGAACGACTTTCATGCGTTACTATGAGATGAATATATAATTTTGGATATAGTAGAAGACCATGAAATAGGAGTGGCATGACAAGCAGAGTATACTTACCCGTTACTCGGATTACGAGGACGAACAGTTGCGCGAAGTTCGTGCATAAGCACCATCATTATTCTCAAAACGGCCCGTGTGAGGCAGGCTGCCCTGAAGTCTGGCAGCTCGGTGATGCATTGCGGTCGTGGCTCGCCTTCCGAAATGTAGGCCAGGCATCCCGAGTTTTCTCGGCAGCAGCAGTTCTCGTCCTCAGTTGGCATTAGCTCGCACCGATTGCATGTGCACCAGGTGGAGACGCCGTCCATGCGACTAGGCCCAGGCGCTTCATCTGTTGAATCGTCCTCCCAACTGTTGTCCGAATCCCCATCGTTTTCGCGTGCTTCCCTTTCCAGTAGTTCCTCCTCGGTATACTCGGGCTCGTACATGTAGGGCATTATTGTAGCCATTGTGTGGTAAACAAAGTACAATAATTTATAGAGATGGTACAGGTGTTCACACGGGCTACAAGCGGCGAAGGTAGCTGACCAGAGCACAGAAACGGGTCACAGAATACTCAAAGTAACACAGAGAGAGGAATGGAATCGAAAATCTGCTGCTGTGTGTTGTGAAACGGTCTGTTTATACTTATTGAGGTAAGAGGCGTCCTGCCATTTCCATGGCGACACGTCATTAGCTGAGGCGCAGCGATTGTTGACACGAGACGTGCTTTGGCGTTGGGAAATGGGCGGTACCCGTCTGCTGATGACAGGCTCAGGGGCGGGGGATTTGATTTAGTGCCGCAAAAGCAGGTCAGCCAGGGCGATGGGGGAAATGATAGGATTATCACAAAATGGCAGCCCCCAGGTGCCTGTTTTCGCGTGCGTTTAATGGCCGAAAACTCGGGCAAGGTCCATAGGAAATTTTTCTAAAATCGAGCCACTTAGGCTTAAAAAAACATGGCCGACCCGTAGGGACAATAAACATTTTTACCGGATCATGCCTTTAAGGAGGTCCTGCTCAAGACTCAGAGGGAGCGGGAGGCTGTTCCAAAGGAGGAAGCCCGCTGAGGAAAGGGATCAACCACCAGCTCTCTGTTTAGCAAACCGCTTCACATGCCGGGAGTTGATGTCAGAGGAACGCAGGGGTCTAGAAGGGGAGTATTTAGTCGGGAAGTGTTGAAGATAGAGTGGTCCCTGACCCCAGATAGCCTTGTGGATGATACAGAGGAATTTCAATTTAATCCGTGCTGAGACTGGGAGCCAGTGAAGGCATTCATAGGCAGGAGAGATGCGGTCCCTGGGCTTGAGGCCAAGGATAAGTCTTGCTGCCCTTTTTTGGGATAGCTGGAGGGGTCGCAGGGTAGACGCAGGACGATTAAGGAGGAGGCTATTGCAATAGTCTAGCCTGGAGAGAACCAGAGCACAGGACCAAATTCTCGAGCTATTTCCCCCCTAGAAGGGGGTGATGATATGATATGGCATTTATAACGCACCTATACACAAGTGTTTCAAGGCGAGATGAGGCAAGGGAGGGGGAACAGAGGGAAGATAGCGATCTTACTAGGCCAGGTGACATTGAGGCCGCACAAGTGTAGGCGAGGTGGGAGGGGAGAAGTGCGGAGGAGAGGGCAGTGCAGTACATAAGATAACCGTGAAATAAAAAAAATAAGATTAAAAAATATAAAGTCAATAAATACAATAAATAAAAGTGCGGCCAGCAGGCGGCAGGTGCAAGGGTAGGGCAGACATCAAATGTCAAGTGCTGGTAGGGGGCTGTAGGGATACAGAAACAGACCCAGAGTGCAAGGGTTGCCAGGGGGGCAGTGCAGGTGTGCAACTGGCGGGGAGGGGACCTGGGCCCAAGATCAGAGGGTAGCCAGGTAAACCAGTGCAGTTTCAGTTTCAACCAGGAGATCAGCAGGGGAGCAGAGGAGAGAAAGCAGAAGCAAAGAGGAAGGTCTTGAGGTGCATCCGGAACCGGAGATGGTTCTCCTTAAGTTTCAGAGAGGCAGGGAGGCTGTTCCAGAAGGAGGCCTCAGCCAAAGAAAGAGATCTACCACCAACTCGTTGCTTGGAAAAGCGACTGACCCTGAGGGAGTTGGAGGCGGATGAGCAAAGAGCACGAGAAGGAAGATATTTGGGAAGAGAGTTGAAAGTATGGAGGCCCCAGGCCCCGGAAGGCCTTATGGACAATGCAGAGGGTTTTTAACTTAATCCTTGCCGCCACTGGGAGCCAGTACAGAGATTTCAGTCTTGGAGAGATACGATCCCTGGGTTTGAGGCCAAGGACAAGTCTCGCAGTCCTGTTTTGGATGAGTTGCAGAGGGCGGAGAGTAGAGGCAGGCAGATTTAGAAAGAGTCTGTTGTAGTAGTCCAGCCTAGAGAGAACCAGAGTTCTGTGGATGGTGAGCTACAGGGGGAAGGAGAGGAAAGGAAGAATATCTCTGCAGAGGTGCAGCTGGTAGTGTGACTTCTTAGAGATGTCAGAGATGTGAGGAGAGTGTGGAGTCGAAGATGACCCTGAGGTTTTTAGCCTCACAGGTGGGAGCAGGAGGAGGGCCAAGAGAGGCCGACCAGAGAGTGACAGGAAAGGAGGGAGCTGGTGTGCCAATGAGGAGAATCTCTGTCTTACGTTCGTTAAGGCAGAGATCATTGGCGATGCACCACTCCTGGATAGCAGACAGACAGTCAGAAATGATAGATGGAGAAGAGGTGGCAGAGGAAAGCCTGAAAATTAGCTGAGCGTCATCCACATAGCACTGAAAGTTGGGGCAGAGAGTGGCAATGCGGTGGGCAAGAAGTGCCAGGTATTGGCTGAACAGCCAGGGAGAGAGTTAGATAGAGGAGAGGAAGGACCCAAGTTGGACCTGGGAGGGTCGATCGGAGAGGAAAGAAGTCAGCCAGGACAGGGCCTGATCAGTGATACCCAGGTTATCACAGAGACGGTTGAGCAGGGTGGCATGGTTGACCATGTCAAAGGCAGAGGAGAGATCAAGTAAGATGAGGACACAGGGGGTGTTGGAGTCAAGGTTGGAGAGCAGGTCTTCACGGATGTTCTGGAGAGCAGTTTCCGTGCTTCTGGCACCTCTGAAGCCAGACTGATGGTCATGGAGACAACCAACAGATTCAGTGTGGAGATTGAGCTGGGAGATGGCCAGCTTTTCCAGGAGTTTGCCCAGGAAAGGAGCGATAGTTAGCCGGACAGGAAGGGTCAGCAGAGGGTTTCTTAAGAAGAGGGTGCACAAGGGAGTGCTTAAGGGGGGAAGGGAAGACTCCAGTGGCGAAGGAGTGGTTGCAGAAGTCAGCCGGTGCCAGGGTGTTAATGTGGTCCTTGATGGTTTTGGAGGAACAGGGGTGAACCTGTTTTGACAAGACTTTCATAGATCGGACTTGTCTGGAAACCTCGTCAGGGGAGAATGGGGGAAAGGCAGAGAAGGAGGTAGGAGAGGTGGCTGAAGACAGGCCAGATGAAGAGCAGGGAGAGGAAGAGAGAGAGAACAGGATGTCCTGGGCTTTAGAGATGAAATGAGAAGCCAGGGCCGTGCAGAAGGCCTGGGAGGGGACAGGAGGGGTAGAGATTGTGGCAGGATTGGCAAGCTCCTTGCAGATTTTAAAGAGTTCGGCTGAGTTGTTAGATGCCGCAGAGATGCAGGCTTGGATGTGGGCTCTCTTCGTGGTGCAGACAGAGAGGCGGTATTGCCTTTGGAGCAGGCGGCAGGCCAGTTTGTCAGAGGATGTACTGGAAGTCGCCCTTTCCTCTCAGCCACCCTGCACTTGCGTTTAAGGGTGACGAGGTCAGAATCATACCAAGAGTTGCACTTGGCTTTGGGCTTCAAGTGGATCCTCATGACAGGGGCAAGAACATTGAGAGTATCAGATATAGCAGAGTGGAGCATGGAGAGGGCTGTGTCAGGGTGTGAGTCAGCCAGGAGGGGAGGGCCTGGGGGGGAGAAAGTGGCGGCGAAAGCCTCAACTGACACATGCTTCATGGGTCGGATAACAGAGAAGGTAGGGGGCAGTGCTGGAGTTGGCTTGGCCTGAAGGGTGGAGAGGGTGAGCTGGGAGGAAAGGAGAAAGTGATCACTCCAGGATAGAGGAGATGGAGAGTCTGTGGTGAACCTGAGGTTTGCCACGTCCTTTCTGCAACCCTACACTTACATTTTTGGTCTGAAAGTTTGGAGTTGTACCATGTGTTAAGCTTGGAAGCAGGTTTCAGGTGGATCCTCATGACTGGGCAAAGGATGTCATGGGTGTTGGTAATGGACAGATAGAGGTTGCTGAGGGCAGAATCCGTGGTAGAGTCTGTGTTGGGTGGGCATGGGTGAATGAAGGTTGAAGAGAAGGCCGCAGCTGACACTTGTTTCATTGGACGGATGTTCGTGAATGACGTTCACAGAGCTTGATGAGTTGTCACAGGGCCATAGGGACCCAGATGAGTGGAGAGGAGAGAGTGGTCACACCAGGAGAGAGGGGTGACCAGGGGAGAAGAGAGAGTGATGTTGGAGTGGATGATGGCATCTAGTGTGTCCAGTAGAATGGGTAGGGCCAGAGGGAAGAAAGGAGAGGGATAGAGAGCAACAGAGGTCAGTGAATGGGTAGGGCCAGAGGGAAGAAAGGAGAGGGATAGAGAGGAACAGAGGGCAGTGAAGAGGGTGGTTGCTCTTCAGGGGGAGTCTAGGTGGAAGTTAGTCACCTAGAAGTAGCAGGTTGGAAGTGGTAGTGAGTAGGGAGGAACAGAAGTCCACCCACTCAGAGAGGAAGAGAGGAGGAATCCACTCTGGGAAGATTAAGGCAACTCCTCCGCCAGCACGGTGGGGTCGAGGCTTTGAGGTGATCTTAAAGCCGTCGGGTAGAAGTGAGTCAAAGGAGGTAACTGAGCTGGCATTGAAGCAGGTTTCAGTGAGTGCAAGTACGTTCAGGTCGGTGTCTTCAAGGAGAAGGCAGATGTCAGCAGAGTGTTTGATGGCCGAGCGTGAGTTGAGGGTCGCCAGGTGCAGGCGATTGCTGCCTTTGAAGATTTTCTGAAGCGTAGTGAAGGGGCGAGGGGCCTCCTTCAGAAGTGGTGAGCAGAAGGGGGAGAGGCAGGGGAAGGAAGTTATCTTTTTGAGAGATGGCAGGATACGGTCAAAGAGCAGGAGGTTTGCCTGAAGGCCTTAAACCAGGACTGTGCCAGTGAGGTAGACATTGATGCAGCAGCGCAATGAGAAGAAGCCTGTAAGGAGGACTTCCCACTTGGTGCCACCGTTAATGGGTGTGGAAGAATAAGGAGGGAGAGTGACAGTGAGGTGAGCGGTCCATATGTCAGGAGATGGGACAGAGAAGAGGATGTCAGTGAAGATCTTTCTTGAAGATGCACTGACATAGGTGTCTGCAAGTGGGAGGCCAGGGTTTGCAGCAAGGACGTCTTTTTTAATGTTTTTTCCATCCAGATTTTGTAAGGGGAGGAGGATAGGTGATGGTATAGCAGTGGGAATAGATAGTGGAGATGGAGAGTGCCATCCTGGAGGAGTGAGGGGAAGAAGTGATGGGGAGATAGAAGGGGGAAGTGGGGTGTGTGTGCTGCAATGCACAGTACTGAACAAGGTGCCTAGTTGGCCATGGTGGTTGAGAAGAGTGCAAAACCAAACACTGATGGATGAAGGCACACCCAAATTCAAATGTTTACACCAACAGATAAATACAATGATGGATGAAGACACACCTAAATTCGATTTTTACACTAACAGATAAATACAATGATGGATGAAGACGCACCTAAATTCGATTTTTACACTAACAGACAATACAATGCTGGATGAAGGCACACCTAAAATCGATGTTTACACTAACCGCACAAATACAATGATGGGTGACACAGGAATTGTAGCACAGCAATGCATGAGTGAAAAGCAAGGCGAGATTTCACCATAATACAGGGGAAACTGTAATGGATGGCAGGAGAGGCAGAGGGAGTCAGTCAAGTATAGATGAAGCAACCACCAAGCAACAGTCAGTCCTCACGTGATGGCAAAAGGCATGTGAGTCACTGACCCATGTAAGTGGATGGAGAATCCGACATGTAGGAGCATCTTTCACTGTAGGTGTAAAAAGTAGGGTCCAGAGGCACAGACAGGAACAGACAGGGCTTTACCGTGGGGGCCGGCTAACGCCTACAAGTGGTCCTGATTGCTGATAAAGGCCACAGTCTGCCCAATAAGAGTAGGCAGGAGGCACCAGGGCTACAGGACAACACACGCTTCTCCGATGGCCATTTTTTAAAGTTCTTTTGTGTTTTTTTGCAGTAATGGCAATGGAAGGTTGGCGTAGTAAAACACCCACCCAGCACAAAGATGCACTTCAGCAGTGCGACGGCATCAATTTGAATTAAACATGCTGTGGAATTTACTTGCAGTATCGAGCATATGCTGCGAAATTCGGGATGGAATTTAAAAAAGCTTCCCAAAGCCCATCAGGGCTTACCTTGTGTGCTTGAGGTGGAACGCTGCTCCAGCAGCTTCCAATATGGTAGTGGGGGGGGGGGGTAGTTTCAGCCCCCGATGCAGGTGTCCTGCCTTCCCAGATGAAGAGGGGATTTCTTGGATCATACTTGTTAGGCAAAATCATATGCAGTACCCTTTGGGAACACTACACACAATTAAGACTACAAGTGTCACTACAATTTCACCTTTGGTACAAGCCTGTACTACACGGTAATGTGGTAGCAGTGGCTGAGCAGCCAGACTTATCTCAAGAGTAAAGTGAGCAGTACAACAGGTTACACAAAGGACCAGCAATTAATGTGATTCAAACAAACACTTATTCAAGGTTTCTTGGTAAAAGAATAGACATTTATTTACACAGTCATTTGAAAAACATTCCACTAGCAAAGGCAGCTCAATATCACACTCTAATACATTACAATACACAACCAATCAGTTTCTGAACAAGTTCAGCTCCCCTGAAGTGAGAGCAAAATGGCACTTCAGTTACTTTAAAAAGGGGTAAAAAGACAAGGTTATAAGAATCAACAGCACAAATACTTTCATAGGCAGGGCAAAGGGTTTCAGTTCACTACAACCAGCAATTCAATTCAATAGGCCTGGGCCAAAGTCAATGGTTCAGAGTCTTGTATAGGATAGCACAGTTCTGGTAGTAAACGGTTAAGTCTTTGCCACGGATTTTAGAAGAATTTGGTCACACGAAAAGTTAGATGTTGGTTTAGGGAAGCACAAGCCTTCAAAGTCGGGAAACTTTCACAAACTGTCACCACGGCCGAACGGAGTTCTGCAGCGCACTTGCATAGTACCTTGTAAGTGAAGAAAAGCTGTAGCTGAGGCAATTGTTCCTGGCAGTTTGTGCAGATCTCGCTGTTCCTGAGCTTCAGTCGTGGGGAGATTCCTGCACTGCCCAGGGAAGAGGCCACAAGCTTGGCAAAACCTCGGTTTAAGGTGTGAGTGCCTTAAAGACCACAAACTGGTATCCTTTCCACTGGCTATCCGGTTTTCAACAGCACTCTACAGAAAATTCGACCAGTATGGGGACGGTGTCCAGGCGGGTTACAAGTTGGTTGTTCCCACCAAACTCAAGGGAAGAAGTTAACCTTGAAGGGCTTCTCTGTCGATGGAGTTTCAGGCAATTCAGACCTGCAGCAGGGCTTCACCGGTGGACCAGGAGTTGCAGCAGTCGTCTTCCTTCAGCTCGTCTTTGGTTCTTTCGTTCCAGTGGTCGACTCTGCTTTCCAAGTCCCAGAGACCTGGTTTTAAACAGTTTCCCCCATTTATTGCAGCCTGGCTGTCACTCACACAGCAGGGTGGCTGTCCTTGCCAGACAGCCAGCCGGCCAATCACGCCAGAGTGCATTCATATCTCCTAGGTGACTAAGCACAGGGAGTTTCGGGCACCTCCCTCACATCCTGTCCACCCCAGACACTCAGGCACCAGAGGAGGGCTTCAGCATTGAAGCCCGCCAAAGGCCAATGAACAAAGGGGCCAAACCTGGTTTGGCACGCAGAGACAAACACAAGAAGGACTTCTCCAAAAAGAAATGGCGAAAAAAGTTGACCGGAGTCTGTTTTTACAGATAGGTCTGGGGCCCATTTTGGCTGACCCGATTTTTAGCTACCGGTGTTCGCTGTCGAGAAAAATCATGGTAGTTTGTTCTACACCACTGCCACCAGCCATTTCAAGTGGGAAATCATAACACTTGACTGTTACATGAGTGTTTAGACTCAGGGGAAGCTAGGCAACCCCTCCAGCACGCTATAGGAAGATATTGTGTGCTCGGTCTGTAAATTTAAAAAGACTAGTAAAGTCAATTTAACCTTACATGCTCTGGGAGACAGTAGTCGGTCCCAGAGAAGGTATTTACACCTTGGGGAGTCTGAAAGACACCCCTGTGCCACTGCACTGAGGGTGCTGTGTGACACACAGAAAAAGATGATGCCTATGGAGTTGTTTAAAAACTCCATATCCAAAGAACACAAAAGTAAACCACACATCAAAATACATGGAAGAGTGGGGAAAAAAAGGCTCACACTCTTCCCAGGTAAAAAATCAAATCCTATAAATCCAGCAAAGTTGCTGGGTATCTCAAAATGTAGGGAAATTAGCACATTCTTAAGAGAATTCTCCCTAACAATACTGCCCTTAGCCAATAGCAACATCCCCCTTAGCTCCTCCCCTGTCGGCCATTCAGATTTTTTACCGCGCGCTCGTGTTGGGAGTCCTCAAAAAATGTTCTATACATATTATCTACTCAAAAATATATGTTACCTTTCGACGAAAATCACCTTTTTTCGATGACCCATCGACAACCGTCGCTGATGGCAAGGGTGCCGAGTCTGTAGACTGTTTCCCGACACCGTTAACTTTGAGTTTCATTGTCTACGTATCTGGGCCTACCTCATGGCTGAATCCATGTGGAAAAGCCTGTTTAAAGCTTGTGCCTGCTGTGGATTGAAGAATGTGTATATTGAAGACCACCACGACGACTCTCTACTGTCTGTTTCCACATCATGTTACACAGTACTGTGAGATCTGCCAGTCCTTTTCCAACAAAATGCTACGTGATCGGTGCCTCATCGCGTGGCTCGAGGATGCTGGTGGGGCCTCTGACTCCGATTCTGTATGGAGCCATGCCTCTCTTCGGCAGGGCAAGATAGCCCAGTGAATCACCTCCAGAAGGAGGTCTAGGTCGCATGAAGACCACGCCAGCAGCAGGAAGAGACACAGAGAGGCGTCTCACGACAAGCCGAGGTTGTCTCACAAGGGCCGGTCATCACCACCTAAGGTCAGTCCCCAAGGGGTTTCGAAGGGCAAGAGCAGCCAATTACTTTTTTCCTGCCTGGCGAAGGAAACCCTGTCCAACAAGTCCACTTCTAAGCCTGGTGGCCACTTTTCATTGTCAACAGTCAAATCTACCCTGTTGATGTCGTTCAAGTCGGCATCGATTAAGTCTTTGTCGATGCCAAAGTCTTCCTCTGGCTCGTCCATGCCGAGACTATCTACCCCCTCCACGAGTGCCCCGCTGGCAAAGCAGTCGACAAGCAAGCAAGCTAACCCGTCAACGAAAACCTCGATGAAAACTCCGTCAACAACATTGGTACCTCCGTTGACGGGCCCGTCGACAACAAAAATTGTCTTCTCGCATGGTCACGACATTCGCGCCATCAAGTGTCACAACCACTTCAGCCAACCCCACCAACACGGTGGCAGCGCTCCCATGATCATACCCCGATCTCAGAGTGGGGTTACTCCCAGAGGGAACCATTGTCATGGAGCCAAGTCTCTCTTCATCTGATGACTTGGAAGAGAGGGAGGTGGAGGCTGTCGTGTCACCTCCCTCTTTCCCGCAACACAGGACCCCACCTAAGGGGCCGCCTATGTCATCATGTGGGAAAGCAAGCCTGGTAAGGCTACCAGTATTGCCACCCTTGCATCCAACCCCTGCAGGTGGTTGAATTACCTCCAGTGCGGCCAGCTCTGCTGCTGGCTCCACAAAGGGACATATCACTGGACATATTATCCACCCTTACTATGCTGGTGGCTACACTGCTGCAAAGGCTTCTGGGATCGGTACCACCACAACGGCCGCCCGCAGATGCCCTTTGTCCATCCAGGTAGGAAGATGTTTCACGACCCACCAAGGGGGATGAACGCCAGGCAGGACACTGACAACTGTCTGAGACAGGGACGGACAATGACCTAGACCAGCTGGATGATGTAGCGTCAACGCACATGTCGTACACCGATGAGTTTGAGGATTTCGTCTGGCCTGAGGGAAAGTCTCTTCTACCAATTGAGGGAGTAGCAGAGGAAATCTGTTACGTCCATTCCGCTTTTAGAAGATGTCTGGGAGGATGGCTTTGTCACCATGGCACACCCTGCAACGGCTCCAGCAAAAAAGGACTGTTTTGATAAAAAATACAAAGCCCCAGATAGAGCCCCCTCCTGTCTCCGTACACAGCTTACACCACACTCTGCTGTGGCCAGAAAAAGATCAGCCAACCCATCGTCTTCCTGCTTCGTTCCCTCGGACAAGGAGGAAAAATGCATGGATGCTTTCAGCGAGAAAATTACAACCACAGCAGCCACCATCACGGCTGCTGACGCAACAGCCATTCGCGCCAGATATGATCAAGTTATGGTACAAACTGGGCCCCATCCTAGAGTTTCTGCCTGATGACAGAAAACAAGAGGCAATTGTCCTTTTTTCATAAGGGCGAGTTAACATCAGACCCATGCCATTATAGTATCGGTGGATATTGCCGATATGGGATTTTGCCAGCTTGGTAATGGAGCCATACTTCACCGACAAGTTTGTCTCAAAGCTACAGAATTTCTGCCTGATGTGCAATCTTATGCAGTAGCACTTGTAGCGTTCCAAGTGCTGAATGGGATTACCAAATAAATTATCTCGAGCCCAAATAACCAGACAGACTCAAAGAATATGGCAAAATACTACTTTGTTATCAGTTCAATAAAGTAGGGAAACCTGGTGATCATAAAAATCGTAGCTCTCACACACTCAGAGCATTTCCATTACACAAGAGGCTCTATACCTCGATGTACGTCAGCTATGATGTCATCCTACGTGGCAAACTGTGAAAACCTATCGGGCAGAGGGATTAAATAAGGGAACATATGTACCTATAGTTCAGTTAGGTGTAACATCATTGACTGTCCCTTATCTGGTAGGCATGGCTTAAACTACCTCTAACTACTTGAAATACAGATACTAGTAGAATAACAGCAGCAGATTGGCTTCTGCAACAATGTATAGTCCATCATTACATAGACATCCTGATTGGTTGGCACTCTCCTCCAACCTTGAACATTCGGCTTGTTAGCAGCATGTAAGCAAAACGGAACCCAGGTGCGGGGAACGTCAGACAACTGCCTACTTACCTAATTAGTCTACCATCTCATCAGTTAGGCCCCAAGCCAAGGTTTCTTCTTTGTAGTTGACCTTGCAAACTGTTCTCTTCTCAGAACTTTAAAGGGAGTGAAGGTACATTATCTACGGCTGGAGCTTTATGAATAGGCCTTGTTTTCTGGTCTTGCACCACGTGTGAGGAGACCATGATTTGTCCATTCTGTTCTTTTATTTAGTGCTATTTGTTTCAATTATATTAGGTGCCATTACTTTTCTCAACCTCTGGAGACTTGGTTGCTCTGTCTTGCATATGCTTTCTACATCTTTAATTGTACAATACTTGCCACTCACAAAGATTCACTACTTTACTTAATCTAAGAGAAATATGTCCTGCATGCATGACTTATCCTGTTTGACTCCTTTTGTTCCTTGCAGTTGCTTCTTGCAACATCCTTGATCCTGAGCTAAACAAATATTCTTTGTCCTTGCACGATTTTGTATTCCAGTGGTTGTCAGCTCTGCAGCCTTTGTTTTTCTCCTTCAGGCTTCTCGCTTACTATTATACAAAACCGACATCCATTTTGTAAACATGGCTGCATTACGTTGTTATATTTCCTACGTTTAGCAAGCTTCTATATGTCTCATCTACCTTGAGTTTCTACATACATACATCTACTGCATTTCTTCTCACTTATCTTCTCAGCATATATGATTTCTTCGTATTCGCATGTATGTTCACTTTACTTCAGTCACATCTTCATTCTTTGAGTATTCATATATTGTTTCAGTGCATACTCGTCTCTTCTCTTCATGACGTCATTTTACACCTGTCAGACTTAACTTATAGTTCTTCTATATCCAGTGGTGTCTGCAGACTTCCTTCCGCCACATCAGTTCGAGGGCACATTCAATATGGTTGTCTAAGCGCATAATATCTTTCATATCTTCGCTGCAGTATTTGAATAATACCAAGGATCATGCACAGTGCTTTCTTGCTGTGTGCCTAATATGACAGAGGTGAGGGTGTGGGCTCCATGAGTGACATGTCCATCTCCTTCTCTACATTCCCCCTTCTGGTCGAGTCCTCGACCACCTTCTCAATTTTCTTTACCTTTTCTTCACACTGTGGTTCCTTCAGAATCCATATCTTTGTCAACCCCCTCAGGTCACCTGCATTCTTTGTGTTCATCCACACTCCAGGTCATATGGCAACACTCCCCAGTTGGTTGACAGAATACTCAACTTCCCACCTAGTTCTTATGATCCTTGGGATAGCAAAACTTTGTTCCTGGGGGTGCCAGACGACTTCCTTTCAGTTGCTCACGGGTGGTATTTCCGGTCTGTGTATGCTCATCAATCAGGTCAATCATTATCTTCATCCCAATAGCTTTCTTTGCTGTCTTCTTGCATTGTCCTATGATTATTCTTATAAGACAAAATCCCAGCAACACTAGCACTGGTATTGCTCCCAACATTTTGAAGGCATTTGCCATCCAGGTTGCAACTGAAGAGAATAGAGATGAAAACAAATCTTCATCTTCGGTCTCATTTGCTTCCACCATTTTCAATTGCAGGGTTGACAGCAGAGTTATTGCTTCTGTTAGGGTTCAATTATTTCTGTCATAGGCAGGTATGTAAGTACAGCAAGAAGGCCCGATCTTGGCATACACACACCTTTTTCCATTGCTATAGTTAAGTCCAGGACATAAGGCCAACTATACTCTCAGCAGCTGCGCTACGTCCTCAGTCCTCCCCATTCCCTGGGGCCCCCAGGTGAACATGGATGCCGGTGATGAGAACCAGCATGATGCCACTGATCAGATGGCCGCCGGCGGGACACAGAACGAAGCAGCAACTGCACCGCATCCTCCTGAGCCAGCTGATTGGCTAAAGCACGTAGAAAATCGATTGCCCCCCTCGACCTCCCGAGCCGGTTGGTGAAGCTGTCCTCAAAGGCTGTATTTTAAGGCCAACTATACTCTCAGCAGCTCTCAACTGCTCGCGAATGTAAGACCTACACGGCTACAAAACCCATCGGATCACCACACAGGCTCATGAAGGTAAGCCTGATAATCCATTATGCACAGCTGGCACCTTCGTACAAAGACTTAATGGCCTGGCTCGCCTAAACTGCCCCTGCCATGCTCCCACCCCACGGGCGAATCCTTTTCTGCCTCAAACCGTCATCTTCGAAACCCTCCCCAGCAGAACACAAGCCCGGCGTGGTATTGCCCCAGACTGAACAACATCTATCCCAGGAAAGGATCTTGATGTCCCCACTACCGCATCCTACACTAAACCATTGCCTGCGCCGGCATAACTAACACCGCTTGTTACTTCTCAGATTAATGGTTTAGCCCCTACGTGTGCTCACCTATTTGGTTCGGCCTCACCGACGAACTGTACAAACACCCAGCCCCAACTCCCCTTACACTACGATTCTTACCTGATTGGCTGCAGCAGGCGAGCACCATCTTCGCTCCAGATGCAAGCAGGGACTTTTACAAATATCAACCAGAAATTTGCCAGTAAGACAACGAACCACCCTATCTGCAGAGCACCACACATACCACATCAACCTAATCATCCACTCACGCAAGTGCACACAGCCCATGCATCAACCAACAGATTTTGCCGCTCCTATGTTCCATCCCATAACTACCTCACTCAGGAACAATAGACTGGGCATGAGATTTCCAGTAACCACACCTTCCCTCCCTGCCACCTATATCATGAGATATCTCCATCTAGTAGCCAGAACTCAGCACCTAGTCCCTCAAGCTGATCCCCGTTTCACCCCAACAAATAATAACAGACCTACACCAACCACCCATCTGGGGGACACAGCACTCTTGACACCTAAAACCTGTCAGCATAACAAGCCACCAACATCCCATACAGCGACACATCACCTGGCCATCGCAGCTAAGAGGCCTGCCCACCTCATGCCACCAACCAGCTCCAAACCAGCACTAACCAGTAAGTTGCTCGGGCTTGGCCAGCAGAAATCCAGCCCATCCACAACCAAGCCAGCTGCCAATAACCCAACCACTACTGCCCAGGACCCCCTCGTCCTACGTGGTGCCCTCATTAATGCCAGATCCCTCCCTGCACATGCACTGGAGATGCATGTCCTCATTGTAGCCAATCTAGACCTTTTAGCAATCTTGGAAACCTGGCTGCACCAATCCTCAGGCCCAGCCCTATCCCTAGCCCTGCCAGAAGGATTCACACTACTTAGAAGCAACAGAATAGGCTCCAGAGGAGGGGGTGTCACCCTCATACACAGAGACTTATTTCAAATCAGGCCGATAAATAGCTCTATCAAAGCCACCTGCGAGATTCTCTCAGCTAAACTTACAGCATCCCCTACAGACTTGATCACCCTGCACACCCTGTACAGGCATCCCAACCTGCCTACAACCTTTGAGGAAGAACTCGCGAAACTCATCAGAGACAACATCAAACCTTCACCAAGAGTTATACTCCTAGGAGACTTTAATCTGTGTCTATACGACCCCATGGACACTACCGCATCAACAGTAGCAAATGTCCTCACAGATCTGGGCTTTACTCACTGAGTTACGAACCCTACCCACATCAAAGGAAGATCACTGGATTGGGTAGCCGACCTGAACAGTCACATCACGATCAGCTCCAATACCCCCTGCCACTGGTAGGACCACCACATCATCAACTTCACGTTCCTGTCACTTAACTCACCCACCCAACAGCATGATCCTAACTCCAGCGATCACCCCCAGCACCAAAAACATCACCAAAGACTCCCTATCGCCACTGCTATCCGACGTGGAACACACCATCTCAGAGGACCCTACTGTCCTGGCAAACTTGTACTCCAGTACTTTAACCAAAGCTGTCAACTTGATAGCTCCACTCCGCCGCAGAAAGGCCAAGTTCAAAGCCCACATTAACTCATGGTTCTCCCCGGACCTACAAACCTTGCGTTCACAAAAAAGACAGACAGAAAACCTGTGGAAGTAAGATCCCACCCACAGTACCAAATCCACCTTCATTTCCATAGATAGGGTTTATAAACCAGCCATCATCTGTGCTAAAGCCGCAGCCTACAACTCCAAATTAGCCAAAGCCAGCTCCAACTTGCATGAGCTCTTCAAAAAGCTTAGAGAACTAGAGACCCCCTTCCCAGCCTCCAAATACTATCACCATGGATGAGGCCTGGTGCATCAGCATTCAAAACGCCATGCGCGAGAAAATCATCACCTTGCAGCACAAAATTGAAAAGACCTCAAAATCCAACTTGAATAATTCAAAGACGAAGGCAAACCGCCCCTCCTGCTCCTCCTCGATGTATCTGCCGCCTTCGATCCGGTAGACCATTATACACACTGCCATCACCTCACAGGCTCAGCCAACTTCTCCGAGAAATCGGCTGCCTGGATAGCTTCCTTCCTAGAAAACAGAGCCATGAGAGTCTTCTCGGACAATGCACATGCTCCACACATCCCATTCCCTGCGGCGTACTCCAAGGCTCCTGTGTCTCCCCAACTCTCTACAATATATTCACTAAACCCCTTTTTGACCTCCTGGACTCCCTCTGCATTTCCTACACCAACTACGCTGATGACACTCAAATCCTCATCCCGCTCACAGGTTCCTTCAATAAAGACTCCATCACCATCAACAAAATATATGCCACCATTCAGTCATAGATGGGCTATAACCATCTATGTCTGAATGACGAGAAAACAGAGATCCTACAAGTTGGCTCACCCACAATGCTAAAGAAACTAAGCACAGATTTTTCCTCCTTCTGCATAGATGGAACCAAATCCATGTCTCCTCATCTGTAAAAACACAAGCTGTCCACCTAGATGCCACTTTTTCCTTTACCAAACAAGTGAAAACAATTGCATCTCATCCACCTACACAGCCAATGCAGCTACACACTTCCTGTCTCCGACCAACTGCCTGACCATAGCCAGAGCTATCATTGTAGCAAGACTGCACTACTGCAAAGCACTATTCGCAGGAACCTCCAACCAGAACCTGGCCAAACTACAGGTTATTCAAAACAATGCCCTACGAGCAGCTTTGAACGTCTCCAAAAGAGACCACATCTCCACAGTGAGAAAAAAAGCCCATTGGCTCCCTGTCCGAGAAAGAATAATTTTCAAAACTCTCTCGATCACTCACAAGTGTCTCTCAACACAGCCCCTCAATACCTAGCACAGAACATTGAACGTTCCAACTTGGCCAGACCAGGGAGAACCACCCTAGTACACCGGTTAGTCCTTCCAAAGGGGAAAAGGATAAGGGCTAGAGGGGCCAGCTTTACCACAGTAGCTGCTACACATTGGAACGCCCGTAAGCCTGAACTGAGAGCAGAAACTGTCTACCGGCCCTTCCACAAGGCACTCAAAACTTGGCTCTTTGTGTAAGGACTGCCGCACACCCACACCACGTGGAACCATAATCTGCCCAGCCTCACCCCTAGCCCCCGTCCCCAAGACCCTATCTTGCTAACCCGCAAGGCCCTTTTCCCCTTTAACCTGTTTTGCTCCCCGTCCCTGATGTATTGTCTTTTGTTGTCAATATGAATGTAACGGGTCTGAAACAGCGCCCTGATGCCCTCAGGCTTGGGCGCTTTACAAATGAAAATAAATAAAATAAAATAAATACCTGTTCTTGAGGGTCATGAGTCTGATGGCCCCCAATTCTTTTTTAATCACATTAAATCCTTTTTTTGTTGTGTTAATTGTTTGTAGCAGCTCCCACCTGATGGTTTGTAGCCACTTGGCATTTGCTGCAGCTTGAGGTCCTGCAGGAATATAGCTGTCAATATCACTGCCATCCTACTGAACAATTTGTGCTCATCTGGAATGTCATGGTATGCTTCTATTGATTTTGCCGAAAAGTAGTAATCTCTCTCCTGTCGGTTAGATTAAGCAACCTCTTCTTCCTTTGGTGTGCCTCCATTTGCGCATAGCTGTCTTTGTGGAGATCACTTTGAGGGATCACCAACACAGGAACATGTATTATTACCATAGAACATATTCCTTCCCAACTTTTAGGTAGCATCATATAAGCTTTGGATCCACAAGCCCAATAGTGGCCCATTATCACGGCAGTTCCTCCTCTCATTCCTGAAACATCAATTATTTGCTGCCATCCTTCATTTTCTCCAACTTTGATCAGACCCCCGTTTCTGAAAGAGTGTTGCATTCTTCATGGGCGGTATACATACAGGTCCTGCTTCATCTTCAACCCATGTTAGTAACTTTGCATATTAGGCCCAGTCCTTAAGACATTAATCATTCACTATTTGCACTACCTTTACTAGTGCTGTCATCAATAAGTGTGCACTGCATGCCAACACTGCTGCTTCCCATTGTGTACTGGTGAATACTTGTCCATATAGCAATAGCTGAGGTCTCTCCCAGCATCCTGGCAATCCCAGTGTTTTCCATGTGTCTGCACAATTCTGTCTCTTTTGTTCAACAATCCTTATCACTCCTCCAGTCAGACCACTAAGTGAGTACAGGAGCATTCTGCTCTTCCAATGCAGATCATTTTCCATCTTCTGTGTCTTTATGTAAGCATCTTCATATCCATCATAGGGTTGCCCATTTATGCATGCTGCTAGATGGCTGAGACGTTTTGCTTCAGATATAGGTATTTCTCTGGCAATTAATGTTCTGGCTGTGCTCATGGCATAAGGGATGAGAGAACATACATAGCAGCTATCATCTGACATTCTCATCCCCACCTCGCTCATATGTTGATATCACGTTATTTTTTAAATGGAGTTACCAAGGTACGCATTTATATCCTGATAAATTTCTTGAACATCCCTCTTGACTCTGTTAATTTGTTTGGAAATCTCAGAGAAAATATTAGTCATGCTTTTGTTGGGGATAGAATGAGATGTCTTCATTTAAATGATAAAACATAATTTCACGAAATGCTATAAGTATAAGGTAGTAAAGAGAACACATTATAAAAAACTTAGCTACAAGAAGTATTGCAAAAGAATTCATGTGGCGAATTGTATCCTGTGCAGTAAGCGGCCTTCTTGATAGCAATGTGTATCTTACATAATGAAATATTCCCATTTTTCTTTAATTCAATGGTTCAGCTTCTTTCACTTTTTATAAACCACACTTTTTTTTAGAACAGAAATTGTAATATGATTGCAATGATGATCCTGAAAATAATAGGACAGTTGGTGGCAATATCTAGAGCTGGATAAGATCGAAGTATGAATACAAAAACAGCATACAGAAATGTGTGTAACATACAGGCAGTATAAAGTGTTGTGTGCGTTCTTCGTGTTCTGTTTCTAAAGCATTGTCAAAGCATTGTCTCTTTAGCCTAAGAGGACTAGTTTTTTATTTAACACTGTAAAGTTATGTTTGTTTCTCTTCAAAATGGGAATAATTGATAGTTCAAATCGTTCTTTGTTGGTTCTTGCTAGCCGATCTGGTCGGCATTCACAGGACATCTTCTCTTGCTTTCCTGTCAGCAGGAGCAGGATGGGTAAGGGTTTTGCCTTTGTAAAGCTTTACGTCATTCAGGTGCAGCCAAGCTCTTCCTCCTTCGAGCTTCACAGCAGTGGGAGTGGCCCCCTCTACTAGGTACAGTCCTTCAAAACAGGGCTTATTCTAAGTGCAAACAAAACTTGTAACAAGCACTTCGTCACCAGGGTACAAACTTAGGTGGCTTCAGCAAGTCTATAGGATCAACTGTTTGGCTGTCTTCTTCAATCTTCTTCGACCCTTCCCTCCTGGAAAATAAAACAAACACTAGCGGTCATATTTGTCAAATAATCATGCATCTCATCCTGGAATGTTCTGGCTACAATATGGGCATCAGTTTGTATTCGAGTGGTAGGACCAAGGGGTACTCTCATGCAGCGTCAAGTCACAAACTCATGAGGAGTGAGGTGGTGATCTGAGCCAGGCTGGTTTCTCAAAGCTACCAAAGCAAGGGGTAGGCAATGAAACACTTGTGTATAGGCGCATTATAAATGCCACATCATATCATATCAATGTAGCCATTCCTTCTTCAAAGTCATCTTAATCTTGGCTATCCTTTCTTTAAGGAGTCGATATAAACAATCACAGATACCATTCGCCTTTGGATGATAAGCAGATGGAAACGTGTGCTTTATGCCTAATAGAAGAGCTATCTGTTTGAACAATTAATTTACAAAATGTGGCCCATTATTAGACTGCAAGACTTTGCACACACCCCATCTAGGAAACACCTCATGTACAAGAAACTTTGCAGCACATGTGGCATTGGGGTGCGTACATGGACCTACCTCAATGCATCTGGAAAAGGGACATACTACCACTAACCTGTATCTATAGCCATTGCATGTTTGCAACTTATTCACATAATATATATGTAGATGCTCAAAAGGACCTTTGGGTCTGGGTATTACTCTTCCCACTGTTCGCAAGGTATGTCCTGCTGTGAACTTCTGGCAGACGTTGCAGCTCACAATAAACTGCAACGTGTTCTAGCAAATTTGGTGACAACCAGTCTTCTGCAATCATGGCAGCAAGGTTCTCTCTGGTTATATGTGCAGGATAGTGAAGCTGATCCAGTGCCACTTTTAGTAATGCTAGAGGCATGACTGGCTTTCCAGTACTATCTTGTCTCCGTATAGCCTCTGTGGGGGATAGAGAACACCCCTGTCTTTTCCATAAATCCTGCTCTTCCTGTGGAGCTCAACCTTGCAGCTCAATTAACTGTACAATGGATAGCACATAAAAATCTTCCTTCACCATCATACATAGTTCTAACATTTGCTTAACATGTACTTCAAAATCAGAAATATTTGGAAAATATTCTGCTCTTTTAGCTTCAATGTCTGCGGCTTTACCGTGAGAAATCATGTCTGCCCTCTTATTATGGGCTGTGCATTTCACCACGGCGATAGCCAATGGCCGCTTTAGTACCTTAATTAGTTTGCCCATTGGTGTCACTTGTTGCACTGGTGTGCCGTCTATGCAGAGGAAACCCCTCCTTTTCCAGCGTGACAATCCTGCATGTACGGTTGACGTCACATAGGCAGAGTCAGAGTACACTGTCACTTTCTCATCCTCATATCTCTAGATTGCGGCAATAAGCGTCACTAATTCTGCAGCATGGGCTAAACAATGTGAAGGCAATCTTGTACTTGTCACTACTTCAAATTCACCTTCACGTTTTAACTTTACTTTTGCTGATCCTGTAGGTCTTTCTCCTGTCGTTTCATCAGTTTTTGAAGAACCATCTGTAACGCTCACCTGACTCCCACGGAGGCGCTGGCCTGGTTTGCGCTGCTGTGACCTCTTCTAAGGTGATGCGCAGGGTTCGGAAGACTGACTGGACTGGGCCCCCAAATCTGGCTTGTCTGGCTCGCAGAAGTATCCTTCTGTAGGCGAAAATAGGGGATTAACTGTCTGCGGGGTAATGCAATCGGCCTCCCACTTTCCCCTCTCACCCTCCTCGAAACCCTTCTGTGATTCCTCGTAGCGTCTCACCTTAGGGTCTGGAAGGACGAGCTCTCCATCCTGCTTCTGATGCAGGGGCGCGTTGGTATCCAGTTACTTCACTGGATTTTCGGATTGGTGAGAACCAAACTTGCTTGGCTTCCAGGTACGTTGTTTTGATAAGAGGTTCCCCTTGTGTCCATGCATTAATGTACTAATGCTAGTGTCCTTTTCCCCATAGGGGCCGGGGTACGGAATGCCGGGGAACAGGCACCGACCCGAGATGAGAGGTGAAATCCTTGTAGAAATCAGGTAAGTCTTTAATGAGCGTTTTTTGGTAATGTCTTTTCATTCGCTCATTAACGCTGATGTCTCTTTTTCCCCTTAGGGGCCGGGGTCCGGAAATGCCAGGATGCGGCGCGGACCCGAAATGGAGAGGGAATGAATCAGCAGGTAAGTCTTAACATGGAGATTTAGCTTTCCTTATTCCCTTCTCTCTCTCACCTTTTGTTCTGGTCTTTTTCTCCCTAGGCGCTGGGGCGTGACTGCGAATCCGGATGATCGCTGCTGAACATGGAGGCGCCCTGTAAAGGTGAGTGGAATGCGGCGCTGCAGGGATCGACGCGATGAGCTTTTAAATAAAAGTCTTCCTTTTCAGGATTGTCGGCGAGATGTCTCCGGGATGCGGTTTTAGCAGGTAAGGACTTTTCCTTCTTCTGTTCTCTTCTTCTCTTCCTTTGCAGGTGATTCAGGATGCTGGCAGGCGTGGCAGAAGTCAGGATGCAGGAGCAGACACGATGAGCGTCCAGCTGCTAGATGCAGAACAACGCGAAGCACATGTGGCTGTTCGGGTGGGGTTTAAATAGCCTTGGAAGAAGTTCCAGGTATGTATCCTTCCTCCAATCAGGTATGTATCCTTCCCCGACCACGCCCGGATGGTAAATTAGTCCCACAGGTAAAGTAGTTCCTTTCAGGCCTCAAGGAGGCCGGGATCCTGCAGCATGGTCTGCATCAGGTAAGTGCACCCAAGCACTCCCATAATGAGCCTGGCGCCTATGGCGCCAGGACTGATGTCTTTTATGAGCCTGGCGCCATAGGCGCCAGGGCACTTTCCAAAGGGCCCCTATATGGGGTTGCTGGGTCCTTCCTTGGGGACTGGATGTCCGCTTTCGGGGACGCAGGGCTTGAACCGGCTCCCCGGAAGCGGGCATCATGACAGCACTTCCCCCCAAGGCCCCTCCCAAGGTTGTTCCCTCCGGGGGTTTTGGTTTGTCTGGGAAGAGTCGGTGGAATTTCCTGACTAATCGAGGTGTATGCACATGGTCGCGGGGTTCCCACGACCTCTCCTGAGGTCCGTACCCCTTCCAATCAATTAGGTAGAACAGTTTTGACATAAACATTTTTGAGTCTAAAATGTTCTTCACTTCGAATTCGGGCTCCCCATCTATTAGAATAGGTTCTGGAGGTTTGAGTAGTCGGGTTCCGGGTACCACTGGTTTCAGAAGTGACACATGAAAAACAGGGTGAATTTGCATACTAGCTGGTAAATCAAGTTTAACAGCCACTGGGTTAATTATCGCCGTAATAGAATAAGGTCCCAGATATTTTGGGTTAAAAGTTTGAGGCCCTTTGAGTGGTAAATGTCTGGTAGCTAACCACACTTGATCCCCAATCTGATACGGAGGTGCTTCACTCCGATGTAAATCAGCATTCTCCTTGTATTTTCTCTTGGCTTGTTGTAAATGTGTAGTTGCCTCTTTGAAGGCTTGGGTAATTGTAGAATGCAGATGTTCTACTGCAGGCATTCCGAGGTTCTGAGGTGAGTCAAGGTTTGAGGTTCGAGGGTGATGCCCAAACAAAGTATAAAAAGGACTGTGGCCAGTCCCAGAGTGTACCGAATTATTATATGCGTATTCGGCTATCCAAAGAATGTCTTTCCAGTTGCTTTCAGATTGCTGTAACATACACCGTAAGTACTGCTCAAGGGTCTGATTTGTCCTCTCGGTCTGACCATCGGTCTGAGGGTGGTGACTGGTCGATAATCTTACGTCGATCTGCGCCATTTGACAACATTTGCGCCAGAAGTGGGAAATAAATTGGCTTCCCCGGTCAGAGATTAGTATAGATGGGAATCCATGTAGCCGAACAATATTTTCGAGGAATTCTTTGGCTAGGACAGAAGCTGAAGGTAAACCTTTCAAAGGAATAAAGTGGGCCATTTTGGCAAAAAAATCCACAATTACCAGAATAGTATTGTACCCCGAACAAGGAGGCAGGTCCGTAATAAAATCCATTGATAGGGTGTGCCAGGGTGCGGGCGGTATGTCTAGAGGTTGAAGGAGACCGGCTGGTCTTTTCTTTTGACTTTTATTTTGGGCGCAAACACCACAGGACATCACAAAAGATTTAACATCTTTTCGCCAAGAGGGCCACCAAAATTGTCATTTCACCTTTTCCTCTGTCTTGGCAATACCGGGGTGTCCCTCTATTAATGTATCATGATAATCGGAAATAACTAGTTTGTGTAATTCCTTATGTGGCAGGAATAAGCGTCCTTGGAAATAAGGTAAACCATTATCTATGGTAAAGTCTGGTCCCTTTTGTATCCAATCCTGTAAGGTTGTAGGATCCAGGAGTTGTTTCACTCTGGCTTGAATGTCTTCAAGCGTCTGTAATGACGTCATGCCTAGAATCCTCTGTTCGGGAATTATTGGTACTGGTTCTGAGTTTGTATCAGATTCTCCCATTCCAATTTGGGATAAGGCGTCTGCTTTGCCATTCTTGCAGCCAGGTCGATAGGTAATCACGAAATGAAATTCAGCGAAAAACAAAGCCCATCGGAGCTGCCGTGATGACTGAGCCTTGGCGGTTTTCAAATACTGTAAATTCTGGTGATCAGTGATCACTGTGATGGTATGTCGAGCGCCAAGCAGATAATGCCGCCAGGCTTTAAAAGCGGACTTAATGGCTAACAGTTCTTTGTCCGTGATTGCATAATTAACCTCGGGTGCCGAGAATTTTCTGGACCAAAATGCTACGGGATGCAGTTGGTTGGTTTCGGGATCTCTTTGGGACAGGACAGCTCCCATGGCTAGGCTGGATGCGTCAGTCTCAACGACATAAGGGAGATCTGGACGCGGGTGTTTCAATATAGGTGCGGAGGTAAACTTAGCTTTTAAATCCTGAAAGGCCTGCTTGGCTTCTTCAGACCATTCAAAACGTTTATTTTTCCTCAAGAGTGCAGTAATGGGTTGTACCACGCGTGGAAATTCCGGGATAAACCTGCGATAGAAATTGGCAAAGCCGAGCATGCTTTGAACCCCTTTTACAGAGCTAGGTGATGGCCATTTGAGGATGGCATCCACTTTTCTTGAGTCCATTCGGACTCCTTTGGGTGTCAGGATGAAACCTAGAAACTCGACTTCTGTGGTATGGAAAATACATTTCTCCAATTTAGCAAATAGTTTGTGTTGGCGCAGTTTTTCAAGTACTGCCCTGACGTGTTTTCTGTGATCAGATTCCGAAGAGGAGTACACCAGAATGTCATCGATATATACGACAACACAAACATCGATGAGTTCCCGAAGGACATCATTCATGAAGTATTGGAAGGCAGCCGGCGCGTTACACAATCCGAAAGGCATCACCTGGTACTTGAATAATCTGTATTTAGTACGGAAGGCAGTTTTCCATTCGTCGCCTTCTTTAACTCGTACCAGATGATAAGCCCCCCGGAGATCTAACTTGGTGTATATGCAAGCGTCCTTCACCTGGTCAAGGAGTTCAGGGATCAGAGGCAGAGGATAACGGTTTTTAACCATTATCTGGTTCAATGCGTGGTAATCGATACAAGTTCTAAGGTCGCCTTCTTTTTTGGGCACGAAGAACAAAGCCGAGGATGCCGAGGACTTTGACGGGCGAATAAAACCATTAGCTAGGTATTGATCCAAATATTGTCTCAAATGCAGATTCTCAGGTTCTGTAAGGGCATAAATCCTGCTACAAGGGGGTTGTGCACCGGGCACCAGATCGATTTGGCAATCGTACGATCTGTGAGGAGGTAACGTGTTGGCTTGTTCCTTTTGGAAGACATCCTGAAAGTCTTGGTATTCCGGAGGTAGTTGCATGGAGGCTGAGGTTAGAGATGCTAGATTAATCTTCAGGTTTTCTGGGTAGCAGGTTTGTGTACAATCCGGGATTCTCTTAGCTCGCCAATCAATTCGAGGATTATGTGTGTCTAACCAAGGGATTCCAAGAATAACCTGAAACTATGGAGCCTTGATTACATCAAACACAACACCCTCCCGATGGTCGTCGGGACCAATAAGAGTCACCTCAGTAGTGGAATGTGTTACCGGTCCAGAGGCAATTTCAGTTCCATCGATTGTGGTGATGACATCTTTGCTGGTTTTAGGACGGAGAGGGAGGTTAATCCTAGAGTCAATTCACGATCCACATAGTTTCCAATAGCCCCACTATCGATGTATGCCTTTATTGCATGCAACCGCTTAGGCTGTTCTGGATCTACGAGAACCATTGGCACAATGAAATGCGAGGTCTGAGAGTTAGTTTTCAAGCTCGGCAAGCGGACTCCTACACTTGTCGGGCGGAGTCGTTTCCCGAAACAGAGTCTTCATGGTTTTTATCAGCGGCTCCTACCGCCTTTCGGGGCGGTTTTGCCGGGCAATCTCGTAGAAAGTGTCCAGAATTCCCACAATAAAGACATAATTTTAACTGCCGCCTCCTTTCACGTTCCTTTTGAGTTAAGGGTCCTTTAACCCCTCCAATTTGCATAGGCTCAGAGACATCAACTCCCTTGGGATTAGCATGGGTCTTGACCAACACCCGGGTCTCAAACCTGGACCGATCTGCTTTTCTGTTTTGAAGTCTGTGATTCAATTGGACCACTAAGTCTATATACTCTGTGCATTCTTGGGGCGGATTTACAACTTGGGCCAAGACATCTTTAAGTTCTCCGCGTAGGCCTCGATAAAACAACGTGACTCTTTTATCCTCTGGCCATCCCGTTTCCACAATTAGTCTATTAAAGGTTGCAATATAGCATAGGAGGTCCTGATTGTCCTGTCGCAGGGATAGAAGTTCGTCATCCAGAGCCTGCCCCTGAGAGTGTCGAGCAAATAACCTTTCCATGCTTGCTTGAAACCTTTGAAAATCACGGAGAATCGGGTCATCTTGAGTAACCAGTGGAACTGACCAATCGGCAGCGCAGCCGCTGAGATATGACAATACAAAGGCTACCTTGTTCTGATCATTAGGGAAGGCCCCAGGTCTGCATAGGAAGTGCAAACGACACTGATTCATGAATACGGCAAATCGTTTGGGGTCCCCAGCAAAGCGTTCGGGGGGGCCAGCGGCATGTTTCCAGGTAGATTAATCTGCACAGGGTTACTGGAAACCACAGGAGCGGGGTTCCCTCCGGAACCAGGTAGAGGAGTTTGCCCAGCTTGACCTTGCAAAAGCTGTCTGGCCAGGTCATCAGTTCTTTCCTTTGATATTATTAATTCCCTCCTGAGGGCATTAGTCTCTTGATGAGCGGCATGTACTTCGGCCCGTAATTCCCCCAGTAATTGGGCCAACTGATCAGTCTCAGAACTTTCCATAGCGCCTGGGTGGGAATTTGTAGGAAGGCTTCGCGTTCTGTAACGCTCACCTGACTCCCACGGAGGCGCTGGCCTCGTTTGCGCTGCTGTGACCTCTTCTAAGGTGATGCGCAGGGTTCGGAAGACGGACTGGACCGGGCCCCCAAATCTGGCTTGTCTGGCTCGCAGAAGTATCCTTCTGTAGGCGAAAATAGGGGATTAACTGTCTGCGGGGTAATGCAATCGGCCTCCCACTTTCCCCTCTCACCCTCCTCGAAACCCTTCTGTGATTCCTCGTAGCGTCTCACCTTAGGGTCTGGAAGGACGAGCTCTCCATCCTGCTTCTGATGCAGGGGCGCGTTGGTATCCAGTTACTTCACTGGATTTTCGGATTGGTGAGAACCAAACTTGCTTGTCTTCCAGGTAAGTTTTTTTGATAAGAGGTTCCCCTTGTGTCCATGCATTAATGTACTAATGCTAGTGTCTTTTTCCCCATAGGGGCCGGGGTACGGAATGCCGGGGAACAGGCACCGACCCGAGATGAGAGGTGAAATCCTTGTAGAAATCAGGTAAGTCTTTAATGAGCGTTTTTTGGTAATGTCTTTTCATTCGCTCATTAACGCTGATGTCTCTTTTTCCCCTTAGGGTCCGGGGTCCGGAAATGCCAGGATGCGGCGCGGACCCGAAATGGAGAGGGAATGAATCAGCAGGTAAGTCTTAACATGGAGATTTAGCTTTCCTTATTCCCTTCTCTCTCTCACCTTTTGTTCTGGTCTTTTTCTCCCTAGGCGCTGGGGCGTGACTGCGAATCCGGATGATCGCTGCTGAACATCGAGGCGCCCTGTAAAGGTGAGTGGAATGCGGCGCTGCAGCGATCGACGCAATGAGCTTTTAAATAAAAGTCTTCCTTTTCAGGATTGTCGGCGAGATGTCTCCGGGAT
The DNA here is from genome assembly GCF_040938575.1 of Ambystoma mexicanum. Lineage (NCBI taxonomy): Eukaryota > Metazoa > Chordata > Amphibia > Caudata > Ambystomatidae > Ambystoma > Ambystoma mexicanum. Next base: position 1,278,479,534 of record NC_090932.1, on the reverse strand, counting down.
GCGGTTTTAGCAGGTAAGGACTTTTCCTTCTTCTGTTCTCTTCTTCTCTTCCTTTGCAGGTGATTCAGGATGCTGGCAGGCGTGGCAGAAGTCAGGATGCAGGAGCAGACACGGTGAGCGTCCAGCTGCTCGATGCAGAACAACGCGAAGCACGTGTGGCTGTTCGGGTGGGGTTTAAATAGCCTTGGAAGAATTTCTAGGTATGTATCCTTCCTCCAATCAGGTATGTATCCTTCCCCGACCACGCCCGGATGGTAAATTAGTCCCACAGGTAAAGTAGTTCCTTTCAGGCCTCAAGGAGGCCAGGATCCTGCAGCATGGTCTGCATCAGGTAAGTGCACCCAAGCACTCCCATAATGAGCCTGGCGCCAGGACTGATGTCTTTTATGAGCCTGGCGCCATAGGCGCCAGGACACTGTCCAAAGGGCCCCTATATGGGGTTGCTGGGTCCTTCCTTGGGGACTGGATGTCCGCTTTCGGGGACGCAGGGCTTGAACCGGCTCCCCAGAAGCGGGCATCATGACACCATCAATGAATATAATTCCCCCCTTCGAGAGCATTTTCCCGAACATGGGAACTATCCTCATACAACTCTGTATACGTTGTGCAGTCTTGTACCTAGTACTCCTTCCCTACTGGTTCTGTTATGAATGTTGCTGGATTCACTACTCTACATCTAACAATTTTGATTGCTGGATTTGAAATAATCACTTTGTACCCTGGCGCTCTTTGTGTAGTCAATGTGCTTTTAGGTTTCTCCAAAATGACAAATAAGGAATGCTCAACAAATAACGTCATTGAGCACCCCATTGTAATACTTACAGCTTTTTAATCGTGAAAGCAGCAGTAGCTAACGCTTGTTCACAAGGGTTATGCCCTTTCATTACTGCGTCTAAAATCCCACTATAGTAGGCTAATGGTTTATGTCCATGTCCTAATGTTGTCTTCTGTTTGAGGAATGCTGTCATCACCTCTCCATTTGAATGTGAGAATAAGTAAAACGCCACATTATATCCCTAACACAGGGGCTGTACAACTTGCCCTTTGTAATTCTTTGAATCCTTCAGTTATCTCACTTTTACCTTTCTGTTCTTCCTTGCGTCCTATTAGAAGTATTTGTATTTGTATTTTATTGTTTAAATAATGCTTTAATCCAAAGTGCTTTACAGCATAACAACCAGAAAACATGGAACATAGAAGCAATAAAATATACATGGTTCAAACCAGAAAAACAGCATGTAGAACAATTTGCATTTGGGAAGGAAGAGAAGAGCAGAGGTATGCGAAGGAGGAAAGGGAAAGGGAAAAGGGAGTAGAGCAAGTAGTAGGGAGGGTGGAGATCAAAGGGGAGACAGGGAGAGATAAAGGAACAGGAAGATGGAGTGGGGAGGAGAAAGAAGAGGAGGAAGGGGAGATAAATCAGGGAGGGGGTGAAGAAGGAGTGATTTTAAGGAGGAACGGAAGGAGGAATAGGTGGATATGGAGCGGATAGAGAAAGGGAGGGAGTTCCAATGTAGGGGGGCAAGGAGCTGGAAGGACCGGAAACGAGAAGAGGCACAGGGAGGGGGGGAACAGAGAGTAAAAAGAGATCAGCAGAGCATAGGGAGCGAGAGGGGGCATAGAAAGAGAGAAGAGAGGAGAGTTAAGGAGGGGCAAGGTCATGAAAAGATTTAAAAATGAGACAAAGGAAGTGGAATTTAAGTTGGGAGTGGAAGGGAAGTCAGCCTAGGTTGGCAAGTGAATTGGAGATGGAATCATAGGGAGAGAGAAGACAGAGGGTACGGACGGCAGAGTGGTAAAGAGATTTAAGGGGGGGCGAGATGGGAAGAGGTGAGACAGAAAAAGAGAGAAGAACAGTAGAAAAGGCGAGAAAAGATGAGGGAAGAGATTAAGAGTTTGGTAGCATGGAATGTAAGAGAGGAACTGTCTTTACGGATAAAGAGGTGATAGCGACAGGAGCGAGTAGTAAGGGAAATGTGGTAAGTGAAGGAAAGGGAAGAGTCAAAGTAGATTCCTAGATTGCGTGCATGAGTGGAAATTGGAAGATCGGCTTGGGGGAAATGAATGGAATGAGGGGGGGAGGGAGGAGGAAGTGTGTTGGAAGGGAAGAAAAGGACTTCAGTTTTGTTTGTATTGAGAGAGAGAAAATGCGATGACATCCAGTTTTTAATGGCAGTGAGACAGGAGGAGAGTTTAAGATGAAAGTCAGGGGTGAAGGAAGAGAAGGAGAGGAACATTTGAGTGTCATCGACATAGAAGTGGTGAGAAATTCCAAAAGAGGAGATAAGAGGAGTGAGAAGTGAAGTATAGAGAGAGAATAAGAAGGGTCCAAGGACGGAACCTTGGGGAACACCATAGTTCAGAGGGAAGGTGGAGGAGGTTTGATCGCCCAAGAGACGGCGAATGAGTGGTTGGAGAGGTAAGAGGAGAGCCAGTTAAGAACTGAGTCTTTGAAGCCAAAGGAAGAAAGAGTATTGAGAAGTAAGGGGTGATCGACAGTATCCAAAGCAGCGGAGAGGTCAAGGAGGACAGGGATTGAGGATTGCTTAGCGTAGCGAGCGGTAAGGAGAGAGTTTAGGACAAAGGTGAGGGTAGATTCAGTGGAGTGTTTGGGATTGAGGCCAGATTGAGAGGGGGGAAGGAGAGAAAGGTTAGAGATAAAGGTCGAGAGTTGAGAATAGGCAAGGCGTTTGAGTAGCTTAGAGAGGAAAGGTTAAAGTGAGATAGGGCGAAAGTTAGACGCAATAAGGGGATTGGCAGAAGGTCTCTTAAGCATAGGGATAATAGTGGCATGCTTGAAGGTAGTAGGGAAGGTAGCCGTAGAAAGACAAGTATTGAAGAAAGAGGTTAGATAGGGGATAAGTAGGGGGTAAACCTTGGGAATAAGAATGGTAGGGATGGGATCAGAGGGGGCGGCAGTAGGGTGGGATTTGGATAGGAGAGAAATGTCTGATAGAGTGATAGGAGAAAATTCAGACATGAAAGCCGAGGGGGAGGGCAAGGAAAGAAGGGAGAGGGAGTAAGAAGGAGAGCAGATAATCTTTTGACGAAGAGAACACATTTTTTCAGAGAAAAAGTTAGCGAAGTCAGAGGGAAAAAGAGGAGATGTGGAAGAGAGGTTGGGAGAGGGTGGAGAGAGGAGGCGAGAGAGGGTTTGGAAGATACGACGAGGATGAGAGGCTTGGGAGTGAAGAAGGTTAGAAAAGTAGGAGCGTTTAGCAGAATTAAGGCAGGAATCATATAGCGAGTGATAAGAAAAGTAGGAGGTTTGGTTAGGGAGAGTGGGGGATTTGCACCAGGAGTGCTCAAGACGACGAAGGAGACGCTGCATGGAAATGAGGTGAGGGGAGAGCCAAGGTTGAGAAGGCTTATGAGTAGGGGAGAAAGAAGAGAGGGGATAGAGTCGATCGAGATTAGAGGTGAGAGAGGAGGACAAGGAGGAGAGGGCTAAGTCAGCAGGGAGAGAGGAGAAATTAGACAGGGGTGGAAGGGATGAGGAGCAAGAATCAAGGAAGAGTGAAGGGTTAAAGTTCCAAAGGTCATGCGGCATGAAGGAAGTGGTGGGGGGTAGAGAGAGGGAAGAGGAGAGCTAGGGGTAAGGCAGAAGGAGAATAGAGAATGATCAGATAGATAAGTGGAAAGAGATGAAACATGGGAGGAGTGGTCAGTAGAATTAAAGTTGAGATCAAGTGTGGAGCCTGAGGAGTGGGTAGGAGAAGAGGGAAGAGGAGAGAGAAGGTAGGAGTCGAGAATTGAGAGAAGAGGAGAGGGATGTGGGGGAATGGGAAGGTGAAGATTAAAATCGCCAAGGACAGTGAGGAGAGAGGATGAGGGGGAGATGAGAGAGAGCAGGTGGTCAAGGTCATCATAGAAGGAAGAGAGGGAGCCAGGAGGTCTATAGATAATTAGGAAAGAAATGGGATGAGGGAATGAAAAGGATTTATACTGGTATTCAAAGGAAGAGAAGGTAGGAAGGGATAGGGAGGAGGTAGATAAAAGTAGTTGAATATATGTACTGTAATCAAAAACCCAGGCCCTACAATAATTACATAGGCCTTAAAATGTTATCATTTCCTTCACTGTCTCAGGTTTTGGAGTTTTCATGATTGCTTCTGCTCTTTCAGGTGTCATCTTTCTCCCCTCTTGAGAGATTAGCTGTCCTATGTATAGGACCTCTTCCTGGCAATATTGTACTTTCTCTTTGTCCACTTTGTACCTTTCTCTGCTAATATTGTCCTTAGTCGAACTGAATCTTCTTGACATCATTCTTCTGTCTCTGCACACTAATATGTCATCTATGTACTTAATTGTTGTGCTCTCGAGTTGTACATTACCTTGGTCCATCTGAAGAACCCTATTAAAGATAGATAGGGACTTGCAGTACCCTCTGAGGTAATCTTGTATGTTTCCATTGCTGATTTCTTTATGAAAATGAAGTCTTCATAAAGGGGAATTGAAAATAAAGTATATTTTAAATCTATGACTGTAAAATATTTGGCTTTAGCTGGGATGTTACATAATATCATAGCTGGATTTGGAAATCAGCGGAACCTCTGCTTTGACAATATTGTTTAGAGGGCGTAGATCCTGAATACATCTCCACGACCCTCCTGTTGATTTCTTCACTGGGTACTGTGAGAAAGCAGAATGTGCCTCACCCGCTAGTCCCTGGGGATCTCTCTTTCAGGTGGCCAGGGCCATCGCCTTTGGATCCAGACCCTGGGGGTGGACCAGTGCGGGAGAATCACCTGGGTGAGGGGTCTTCGGAGAGTGGGAGTGGGACACCTGATGGCGAGACGCAGTATCCCTATCCCTATAACACCTTTACTCCATCGTACCAGGTAGAATACTTGGGAACTGTAACCCCCCCTCTCCCTTCCCTACACACTTTCACACGGACAGCCCACTCTGAGAGAAAACAGACTCATACCCGAGCATTATACTTGACATGTCCCGCTACTATGGTCAGGCAATTACTGTTAACATCTCACACCTTACTTCCATTAAGCTTCCCCACACGGATACAAGGCGGAGCATGAGAGCACACTCTGAGTGAGACAAGAAGGACATTCTTTTTCCAGATGGCAGCTGAACGAGGGGAGAAAGGTGGCAAACCGAGAAGGGAGAGCAAGGAGGGAGATACCCTTGACCTTTCCGGCGAGAAAACGTTACTTTCCAGAAACCTTCAGATTAAAAGGCGTAAGGCCAGGAAACCAGACTGAAGAATCCTGCATTGTATGTCAGAGGTACCCAGGATCCTCCTGCATGACTGGTCGGGGAAGAGCAGCAGCTGCCGTGGTACCGTCATTGGCTCCAGAATCAAAGCAGTGCCAGGGAAATCTACACAGCCAGTGAGTTGGGGAGACCGATACAGGACCGCTCTGTGTCAAGTCAAGGTTGCAAGTGCAACATTGTAAGAAGAGCATAAGAGCGAAGAATATTAACGCGTGTGATGAAAGACACTAGTAAAGCTCAATTGCTGAATGTTTGAACCTTAACATGAATCAGAGAACGTACGAGACAAAGTAACAGAGTGGTCGCGCACTGCGGGTGTGCTCAATCAAAGGTCTCTGTGATGTACCCCGCCAAGAAGTGGCACAAACAAAAGCAGTAACGTGGAACTTATGGATGAAGTGAATCGAAGTAGTCCTTTGATGGTTTAAGAAAAATCCATCGCACAGTCGAAAGGCTTTGAATTTTGATAACAAAAAGAAAGTGAGATTATAAGGTCTGAGCCCGACTGAGGGAAACCTGTGGTCCGAGCCCGATCGATGGAGACCAATTGTGAACTTGTGTTTAAGGGGCTCCGAGTCCGACTGAGGGAGACCTGTGGTGAAGAGTAAACCCGAGAACTTGTGAATGTGAAAATCCTGATGAGAAAGAAACTTTGGTACTTGTTTGTTACGCCAGGCACTCTGCAATAAGATACTTCTATTGGGAAAAACACTTTGGTGCAGAAGGCCCAGATACCTATGTTTTGAACTGCATCCTCGTGGCATAGAAACCAGAGTATGTACGAAGTTCGAATGTGCCACCTTGTCCCGTGCTGAAAACATGCGGAAGGGAAGTCAACTGCTCAACTATCCTGACATATTGTTTCTTTAACACTTTTCTTTTTGCACACATTGTCCCACACCATTTGTATTTAGAAGTAAGGATTAGCAATAGGTTTATTAGTATAGGCCCTTTTATTTTGACAGAGCCTCCACTAGGACTGCTTTATTATTATTTGATGGTCGTAGCTTGCTCCCATCCTTATATTTAGGGTTAGATGGGCGTTCAATCGACCCATTGAAGTTCAATAAACACCCTTGAACTGTGATCACTTTTGTCTGTCTTCACTGTTTGATACCATACCTTCCTTCCAGTACACAGCCGTGATACATGGGGATTCTGATGGTACCAGTATTCCCTGCTATATTAAAGCAGAAAGGGTTTCAAATATACCTTCATCTGCTTTTCTAGACATGGGGTACTGTTTTGCTTGTGGCAAAATTGCTCCTGGTTTGAGTTTTATTTTAACTGCTCCTTCTCCGCTCATTAGACCCACATCATATGGACTGCTGGTCCATAAGATGCTTAGCACCTTTTCTAAATCTTCCTGGAAACATTACGGTTTCTTTTTCAGTAAATGCCGTTTTCTGTGGTATTTCCCTGTTCTCAATTTTAATCCAATAAGTGAGAATATTGAAAAATACTAATTCAGCGCCTGAATAATCATCTCTGAACAATTCCTCATCTGTCAATCTATTACTGCTCTCCATCCTCTTCGCTCATTTGTCCGATGAACAACCACCCTTTCCTCCCTTACCATTGCTGCCTCTAGTTCTATGGGGATAACCTGTTCTTCCTCGTCATTCATTTCTGACCTAAACAAAAATTCATTGGGTATTCTCAACAATTTACCTATCAGTCTAGGAAGCCATGTCAACAAGATAATTACTCTGTACAAAAATACTTCTGGGTCTAAAGGAACCCCTCATAATCATTTTTGATCTGTACATGCTAATATTAATTCTCTTACATTTATATAGTGTATCCCTGGAGTGGAACACAATATCCCTTTGTCAGTGAAAGATATTGTCATTTTAAGTTTTGTCATCAAATCACGTCCTGATATATTATCTGATGTCTGCCACGAATACAATAGTGGAATGGACACGTCATGTTCTCCTATTGAAAGGGGTAATTCATCAGTAAAATGAACCAAACTTATGGCCCCAGCGAATCCCTCCGCTTTCATGGAAATGCCAGAAATTGGGTACTTTCCCTCTCGAACACAGGTGCTGGTTGTTCCTGTGCCTACAAGGAATGAAAATGTCTTGCCTCCTATCGTTACCCTGGCCCTCGGTTCCTCTTGTGGGTCTTGTGTCACAGATAGTACTGAACACATCAGGTCGCTCTGTGGGCTTTCTTATTGTGGGTATACATTACTCCCTGTACCTGTAAAATGATTAACTCCCACTATTGTCACACTCCCTAGCTTGGGTGTGGGTACTTGTGGGACTCCTGTATTCTCATTCCATTGTGGTACTGTCTGTTGTTTTGGAGTGTACTGTTGTGTCTGTGTGTTTGCATAGGCGCTTGTTGTGGTTGCTCTTATGGCGAATGTGGTTTCAGCAGTATCTGCTGTGTTTGCTATATTTGCAGTAAACGTGCCTGATACTGCGTGTGATCTTGAGTATAATATGCCGCTGGTTCTGTACTATAGTGTGGAGAATAGCCCATTCACCCTCTTGGAGCTTGCCAGTTCTGCGGCATGCCCCCTCTACTTCTATGGGCCATGTGTCCTGTCCTCCCCCAATTCCAGCACTGCTGCGGCTGTCCTCCATTAAATCCTCCTCCCCCCTCCACCTCCTCGTCCTCTAGGTCCATTCCCTCTACCACATGGCCAAACATTTTACCCACCTTGATCTATTGGGTATCCTACATTGCTTGGCTGTGTAGGCTGTAACTCTTGTGTGGCCACGCCTTCAACACGTGTCAATACTCCTCCTTCTATGGCAAACTTCAACTTCTGAACGAACTCTGTTTCTGCCTGCTTTCTATTCTCAGCTTTTTTCTTATTCTTCTCTTGTAACAATCAACAATGATGTACGATAGTCAACAGTATTTCTGGCGGTTCCCTCATTTCAAGACGCCAACTTCTTGAATCTCCTGAATAAAAGCAAGAGGATCTTCATTCTCTCCCATTTTCCTTGTCATAATCACGCCTATGTCTGATGTGTCAGGATATTATTGTACAGGGAGTAGTCACGCTGGGCCACGCCCATCCTAGCGTGACTACTATGCACTTTGGAGACTCAGTATAAGGGGTCACAGTTATCGTGGTACACACCAGCACGTTGTATTTTGCGTATTTCTCTTATGCGCTAGACCAGGTAATCAGTTTGGCAACTCTCTTCCTCTCTGTCTGAAATTTTTTGACAGATTACCATGTTCAAGGCGGTATGTTGAATTTCCACACCAGCCTTGAAGGATCCTCTACAGACAAGTGGTAGCGGACTCCTCCATAACCGTGCTCAGTAACACTCGCACAGTAAGCCCTTTATGGGTTCTTTATTAGTTAAAGCATTAATAGCATCTAAAACCATGTACAACATACCCGAATATAGACTCTGTTTCTTACTCATAGCATCATTCTCTCATTATTTCACAAATACACACAGGAACTTTCATTTATTGAACCTCAATCCATTCTTTTTCCGTCCTGATGAAGGTCGCCCAATTCTAACCATCTTACATCTGCTAAAAGTGGCCGTAACACACCTGTGTCGACGACTTTCTTACACTGTATTGAATGCCCATACTGTACATACAGCTGTTTGGTTCAGCCGACGAAATGACTCATGGATCCCAACAGATGAAATGGGACCCACATTCTCTTTACAATATTTTATGTAAAATGTTTTGCTTTTACATGTGCATTCGCATTTGGTGCTTCCAATATTATCTTTTCTCTGTCCTGTGAACACATCAAACTTATATTATTGTTTACGAATTTCTAATACTATGATGATCTTTTGAAATGTAATGTCTATTTTTCCTTTTCAATTTACGAGTAAATTCATTCACATTTCTATCGTCACTGACGTCTGATCAAGCTGCGTTTACTATTGATTTGCCTACCTGGATAGATCAGGGAATTGCCAGAGCCCTCTAATTTATACTTTATCTATTTGTGGGCACGGTACATATTGTGGTCGTCCTCCCCCTTTCTCTAATAACATGAATTGTGTAAACCCTGGTCTACAATCGTATCCACCTATGCTTCTTGGCTTCCAAGTGGGGCTAGTTTCACCCATTCATCTTTGTCCTGGCAGTGACTTTAATCTATAAGATGGGGATATATCCCCCTTGTTATGCAAACGTGCTGGTGGTCATTCAGAATATGGTATAGGTTCCAGTGTTTTCTCTTTTGGGTCTTCCAAGTCTGACCACTTCCCCCTCTTTCAATGTTCGAATCTACTGAAAAACCACATGCGCCCTCTCTTCGGGCTCACTCGTTTTCTTCCCTTTCTTCATTTGACATCCATACGCTACTGGTATGGCTGTTGTCCCTTTTCTCATCATCAAGATCTAGTCTACTTAAGGACAGCGTTCTATGCTTGTCCATCATTACGTCATCCGATATGCCTCCTGTTTCGTTCGGTGGAGATCCTTCGATACTCCCCTTGGTCTCATAACCATCTTTCTCTCTCATCTGTCTATACAGATATCCAATCCTTTTCCCTATGTCTTCTGTTTCATGCTCATCAGCCCATGCCTGTATTCTCGGTATCTCATGCAGCTCCCTGTGGGGCTGTTGTGACCCTCTCTCTTCCTTCCATTGTTCTTGTGCTTCAATTGGTATTATACATCTATTTTGTCCTCCCTTTGTCCCCTACTCCTTCTTCTTCGCTTCTTCTCATCTCCCTTTTCTCTTCTTCGCAACCTACATTCTTTCAAGCTGTTTCTATTTCTTGATGTTTCTTCTCTTTTCTCTTTCTTTTTTCTGTTCTTCATATCTACTTCATTCTTCCTTTCGCTTCCTTTTTCCTTCTCCCCTTTGTATGCCCATTCTTACTTTTCCTTCTTTTCCCTTTCCTCTTTCTTCTTTCTTTGACATCGTCAATACCCTTTCCATCTAATGTGTGTACTATTTGTCCTCCCATCCACTCATTCTGTACTAGTGTCACTCTGCTAGCTCTATCTTTCTCTCTTTTTATTTCTTGACTTCTTCTATATCTGTCCCTTCTTTCATTGCGTGCTCACATATATTTGCACTCTTTACTCTTGCTTTCTTCTATATTATCTTCACTACTATAAGCAGGGGGCACGTATATTGGGTTAACATACCCTGCTGCTGCTTTTAACTCCTTTAGAGGACAGAATCCCTGTTTCTTAGTGGTTGCACAATTGTCTTCAGAAGGAGAAAGAGGAGCTGTGGGAACTGGGCTTTATGCTGATTAAGCATCCACTCCTTCTCTGGCGGGTCTTCTTTCTCGCTGCGATACATTTTCCATAGCTCTAAAATAGCTAACCTTTTTCGTAACTTCTACCCTGATTATGCAGCATGTAAGTATGTTGTCGTGTTGCAATACTGTTTTTGATAGCGAACCTTCTTGTGACAAAGGCATGAACATTTTGGCAGCAGTGCCTTTTACCCACTCAGAGTGGGATTTCCTAATCTTAGTTCTGTATCTCGGCAATGTTTTGCACAAGTGTAAAAGGGGAGTTTCCCCCATAATGTTAAGTTGTTTTTAACTACCAATACTTACCGGTTCTTTTATTCTGTTATTACTTTGATTAATTACACCACAACAATCCATTCGGGAAAGCACCATCAATCGCTGCCCATTTCCCAAAAACAATTTTCAGCCTACACAATATTCATTTTGCTTTTTCGTTTGTGGTTCTATCGATTCTTACTATCTTTCTTTTATTATTGACAATGTAAGAATCTTATTTTACTGTACTTTTTTCTCAATTGCTACCCTCCTTGTTTTTAGGGTCTGGTAATCAGTTGAATTATTATCATTCTATAGTTTCAACCTACAACCTATATTATCACAATACCAAACACGTCAACTTTTTACACTAATATTTTCACAGCCCCCAAACAAATGTGCACAATGTCTACGATCATCTTCTTTACTATCTCGAGTAAAAGTATCTGATCTTGATTTTACTCCATTTTTGAGTGTGATGCGCATCCTTCTTTGGCCTAGCCACAGGAATCCCTTAACAAATAGTTCCGTAGTTTGATGCAGTCCCATCTATCTCCTTGAGAATAGGACATGAGGTATCAACGAGGTATCTCTCCTTAATTAAATCCTGTTATGTTCCTCACTATATATACATGCAATAGAGCCCCTCCCCCTTTATTTGCAACTTTCGATGCTTCTACTTACGTCCGTTTTTCCTTTACTTAATCTAAGAGAAATATGTCCTGTATGCATGACTTATCCTGTTCGACTCCTTTTGTTCCTTGCAGTTGCTTCTTGCTGCAACATCCTTGATCCTGAGCTAAACAAATATTCTTTGTTCTTGCACGAGTTTGTATTCCAGTGGTTGTCAGCTCTGCAGCCTTTGTTTTTCTCCTTCAGGCTTCTCGCTTACTATAATACGAAACCGATATCCATTTTCTCAACATAGTTGCTTTACCCATGGTATATTTCCTACGTTTAGCAAGCTTCTGTATGTCTCATCTACCTTGTGTTTCTGCGCATATACATCTACTGCATTTCTTCTCACTTACCTTCTCAGCGTATATAATTTCTTCGTATTCGCATGTATGTTCACTTTTTTTTCTTCAGTCACATCTTCATTCTTTGAGTATTCATATATCGTTTCAGTGCGTCCTTGTCTCTTCTCCTCATGATGTCACTTTACACCTATCAGACTTTACTTATAGTTCTTCTATATCCAGTGGTGTCTGCAGACTTCCTTCCACCACATCAGTTTGAGGGTACATTCGATACGGTTCTCTGAGCGCATAACGTCTTTCATATCTTTGCGCTATTGGAATGATACCAGGGGTCATGCACAGGGCTTTCTTGCTGTTATTTCAATATGATGGAGGTGATGGGTGGGCTCCATGAGTGACGTGTATATCTGCTTCTTTACACTAGAGTCGTCAACATGCCCTACCTTCCATCAAAACTGAGACTGAGACCACTCGCTCCCTGTGTAAGCTGCAGCAAAGGTGCCAGTCCTTTCGCTCTGGCAAAGGACGCTTCAATAGAACTTCATGGGACAACTGTTCCTCGTGCCATTCCTCTTCATCGTACAAGGCACCATACTCCTCAGGGGAACAATGCAGGAAGAAGTTGTAGTCCTACAGAGTCGCACAGCGCCACCGTGGCTCCTCTCAATCCAGGGGCTAGTCCGGCAGACACCCATGACCAATCCAGGGTCCAGTCCTCCCGCTTCAACACCTCTGTGGGAGGAATGCTGTCACAATTCATCAGGGAATAGAGAACCATCACATCCGACTAATGGGTGTTAGCCCTTCTCCAGCAGAGCCACTCGCTGGAGTTCCTAAACATACCGCCGGACATTCCACCCGCCACAAGCCTGAGAAGTTATGCCACTTCCTGCTACAAGAAGTGCAGGTGTTGCTAGTAAAAGGGGCTGTGGAGAAGGTGCCACAGGAAGAACTCGCCACAGAAGTCTACTCCTGCTACTTCCTGCTAAGAAAAAAGGCGCTCCACAAGTCAGGGCGCGGGGGAGTTGGAGACCCATATTAGATCTAAGGGTGTTCAACAAATTCCTAAAAGTACAAATGTTCTGCATGGTAACGCTGCAGCAGGTCCTGATCCAGCTGCAACTAGGAGACTGTGCCGTCCCTCGATGTCGAGGATGCTTCTATTCACATCCCTAGTCACCGGTCACACCGGCGATACCTGCATTTTGTGGTGGCAGGAGTACACTACCAATTCAAGACCTTGCCCTTCGGCCTTTGTTCAGCTCCACGGGTGTTTACCAAGTGCCATGCACCAGTGGTGCCTCACCTACGGCAGAGGGCCATCCATGGATACCCGTACTTGGATGACTGGTTGGTAAGGGCCCCCTCCTACTCACTGGCAGAGAACAGCACAGCGTCCACCAACCAGTGTCTGGAAAAATCCGGATTCTTCAATTTCGCGAAGTCGCGCCTAGTGCCGTCAAGACAGGTGCTCTACCTGGGAACAAAGCTCAACACTCAGTCCTGCACCACAACTCCCTCGGACAAGAGGGTGGCAGCACTCCTTGCAAAAGTGCACCACCTCAGTAGTTCCCAGGTGACCCCTGTTCGCGATTACAAGTCGCTGCTGGGGATGTCATCATACATTCCTCTGATCACTCAATGCAGGCTGCGCATGAGGCAGGTGCAGGAATTCCAAGATGCTCGATGGATTCCGGCATCAGGGCCCTGGGACGATGGCATCATTCTGACCTTCGCTGGTGGTCAGTAAGGGCCCATCTAGTGAATTGTCCCCATTCAGGCTGCTGGACCACCAGGCTACCGTCGCGACGGATGCCTCATTGGAGGGATGGGGGCCCAATGTCAGGACCAACACACAAGATGCCTCTGGTCCACAGAAGAGGAGGGCCTGCACATCAATCTGCTGGAGTTGCAGGTGATTTTCTGGGTCCTAAAGTCTTTCCTCCCCTTACTAGCAGGGAAGGTGGTGTGAGTCTACACTGACAATACAACATCGATGTTCTATGTCTGCAAACAATGGGAGGTGGGGAGGCAGGTCCCTTCAGCTGTCCAAGGGGGCCCAGGCCCTCTGGCACTGGGCATTGCAACACCACATTTTCCTGATTCCCCTCCATCCACCCAGGATTCAGACTACCCTAGCAGACTCCCTCAGCAGGGAGTTGCGCTCTTGCCATGAGTGGGAACTGCACAAGGACCAGCTTCATCTGTTTCTGACTTTGGGCTCGACACAGATCGACCGTTTTTTTCCCACCTACGACAAGTCGTGCAAGAGTTTCGCTAGCTGATTTCCCCCACCTAGAGAGCTTGGGGGACGCCTTTGCATTCCCTCTGAACCCGCTGGTGGCGCAGGTCATCAACACGTTCAGACTGTATTGGTGCAAACTGATATTAGTGGCCTCTGCGTGTCCAAGACAGTTCTGACCTCCTCGCCCTCTCGTCAGCTGCTCCTCTCAAGTTGAATCCACACCAGGCTCTACTGTCCAGGAACCAAGGGGCAGTGCTGCACCACGACTCAACCTCACTTAATCTGACGTCCTGACTCCTGTGTTCTTAGAGTTCGGGTCCATGTCTCTTTCACAAGACTGCCAAGAGTATCTGGCCCGGGCTAGAGCACCGTCCACTTTGGCATGTTACAAGAGCAAATAGTGTGTTGCAGAAGTCACCAGTGGCGACCTCATGCCTTTTGGCCACAAGACATGTTGCCTTATCTGTTATCCTTGGCTCAGGCGGGGTTGGCGCACTCTTCAATCAAGGTGTGCTTAGCTGCCATTTTCAGGTACAACTGTTCAGCAGGTGTGCCAGCCCTGTGGTCCCACTGGCTGGTGAAGGAGCTCTTGTGGGTACTTTTCAGGTTTGTTCTGCCCGTCCGATGTCCAGCTCCCGCATGGGAATTGATTGTGCTGCTGTCAAAGCCCACAAACCCTCAATTGAACCCCTGCATAGGGCATCCATCAAGCATCTTTCCTGGAAGACAGCTTTCTTGGTGGCCATAACATCGGCCAGGTGAGTAGTTGAAATGCAGGCATTTTCTTGCAAACCGCCTTATTTGACATTTCACAAAGAGAAGGTCATACTACGCTCTAACCCGGCATTTATGGCTAAGGTGCCATCCTCCTTCCATCTGAATCAACCAGTGGTTTTGCCAGTGTTTTTTGGCACACTGACGTCTCCAGCTGAGCGAGCATTGCATTTTCTGGATGTGGTGCGTGTCCTAAAGTATTATATTGCACATACAAAGGCACTCTGCCTCACGGACCGATAATTTGTGTCTTTTGGGCCAACTGCACCGGGGAAACCTTTATCGAAGTCTTCCATATTGAGGTGGATTGCGGCCTGCATTTCCTTCTGCCATCAACAGGCTGGCACCCCCTTCCGGGCAACTCACTCCACCAGAGCACTGGCTGCTACCACTGCCTTCCTCTCCAGGATCCTGCTGCCTGACATCTGCTGTGCAGCTGCCTGGAGATCAGTGCACACATTCACCAAGTTTTAATCTGTCAACTGGGATACAGCAGAATAATATAGAGTTGGCCAGTCGGTTCTGAGGAGCCTTTTTGCGTGAGGTTTGTAAGTCTCCAGTGGTAAGTTGCGCTGTGAACTTTCCTCCGCCCATATATATGGTTTATTAATACTGCTCTGTAATCTATTCACAGTATGTGAATCTATGAAAGATCCAATGCTGGAGAAGGAATAAGTTACTTACCTGTAACTCTGCTTCTCCAGCATTGGTATCTTTCATAGATTCACATGCTGTGAATATTCTCGAAATCTATGTACTCTGCTGACCGTGAATGACACATTTATGGACCTAAACAATGTAATCTTCGACAGCTTTATCCCTATTAACATACCAATTATGCTTAGTTACTCAGCTTTTGCACTGTGGCAGTCACCATTTATGAGATTCATAAAGATCTTATGTTGGTACCTTACATATGGTGGCTTCACAATGCATATGAAGTATTGACTGGCGTGGGGTGCTCGTTTCCAGCATTGGATCTTTCAAAGATTCACATGCTGTATGACTATCCCCCGTCGTCAGGCTGAGAGTCCTTGGTAATCTAGAGAATTTAAAACTGCTGTCACTTCAGTGCTCTATTAGTCATTCTATGTCCTATTTCCCCACAGCCAATAGGCAAGCCGCCCTTGGCTCCACCCCTGGAGGCATCTTCAGATATTCTACCACACGTTGTGTTGGGAGTCTTCGATGCTATACTCGGTTTTATTGCACATTTTCATATTTCTTCTCCGTTGTGAACACCTTTGCCTCCAGCTCTGCTTCTCTTCTGGTGGCCGTCCCCTCCTGGGTGCTGATTTTGACTTTTTCTGGTCAAGACCTTTATCCATCCCTGGCTAACACCAGAAAGAAAAGTCTCTTCAAGGCCTGTGCAACATGTGGCCTCAATGTCTACGTCGAGGATCTTCACAGTGATTGTCCCTACTGCTTGCACCCTGCACACGAAATTGAGGACTGTTCCATCTGTCAGTCGTTTTTCTAATAAAATGCTCTGGGACCAACCTTTTTGATTGGTGGTGTGGCTTGATGATGCCTCTGACTTGGCGTCGGTCCATAGTCATGCCTCCCTCAGACAGAGCACGCCCCTCCAGCGTACTGCCTCTTCCCAGAGGTTGAGATCCCACTAGGATACTTCCTGTGGGAAAAAGACTAAAAAGTACCAGCCAACCTCTGCCGTTAATGCCACTGCATCGACATCGACTACAGCATCAATGACTACTTCCACTTTGGTGTCAAGGCCCATTTTGTCTACTTCTTCTGAGTCATCTTCAAGGAAGAACTCCTTGTCGACGCCTAAGCAGGTCAGATATTCCTCATCCACAACTCCGTCTGCAACCCAGGTCAGATCATCTACCTTGACCATAACTCTGTCGATGACCCAGGTCAAATCCTTGTCCACGACCCAGTTGACAACCCACAAGGTCAAGCCTTCCACACCGTCTATGACCCCATCGACAAATAAGACTCTGTCCCATACCTCATTGATGATTACCATTTCCTCGTCCGTGACAGGCACCCTTCAGCCTGCTTCGGCACTGGCAGCCTTACCTGGGGCTCTGTGTCTTTTTCCTCTGGCCCCTGGTGTGTCTCCTGCTATACCGAGTCTGTTGACGGTCCATCCTGAAGACATTCTTCAGTGCATCATTGACACCGATTTCGATAGGCCTGAAGTTTCTCTCTTCCAATGATGACATGGAAATTCTATGTTCCTGTCATGACCACTGCTTCCAAGGAGTCAGGAGAAGCCCAACGCCCTTGGAAGCAGGCTCATAACATTCATTGCAGACGCCAGCAAGTCCCTTTAGGGACCTTTTGGGCCTTGTCCTGGCACCGGTGCTCAGTCACCCTGACAAGGTCATCGAGCATCCGGATGCTGTTGGCAAGCACATCATATCGACAGCCGCCACAAGGTGTCTAATGCCATGGCCATTCTGTCAAGATAAGACAGGGAACTCGGTTTAAACTGGGCCCAATCCTAGAATTTCTGCTAGATGACGAAGGATGAGGCTTTCTCCCTGCTTCCCAAAGGCAGAGCTGCCTCTGACCATGCAATATCCATGAGAGTTGATGTTGTAGACACTGGCTTATGAAAAGTTGGAAACTGAGCTGTCCTGTTCAGACAAGCTTGGCTTTAGGCCACCAACTTCCGTCCAGAAGTCCAAGTGCAGGTAGTAGACATGCCCTTTGATGGCGTGGATCTTTTTGGCAAGAAGGTGGATGACACCATTAAAGCAGACACCTGCAACAGCACACTCACTATGCACGCTGCAAGAACGCTGCTAGTCCTTTTGGTCTGGGAAATCCTGTTTCTCAAGAACATCAAGAGACTACAGGCCCGCTTACCAGTCACCATCATACTGGTTCCAGACATACTCACCGTCAAACAACTATAAGGCAAAATCCCAGTCTTACATGGGAACCAACACCACTGCAGCTTCTCACACACCAGGAGCCAACCAGCAAAACAAACATGACCCGTCTTGAGGACAGCCCCCCACTTTCAGACCCCCAGTGGAAGGCTTTCCAAATTCATTGACTAGTGGCATGCCATCACCACAGACAAATGGGTGTTATCTCTCATCCAGCAGGATCACACACTGGAGTTTGTACAACAACCACCCACAATTCCTCCCTTGCACAAGGCCAAGAAGCATGCCCCCTTACCACTAGAGGAAGTAAGATCACTCCTTTGGAAGGGTGCTATTGAAAAGGTCCCATTGCACCAACGAGAACAGAGAGTATATGCCCGGTACTTTCTAATCAAAAGCAAGTCCGGAGGCTGCGACCTCTGCATCTTCAACAAGTTCTTCAAGGCTCAGACCTTCAGGATGGATGTTAAGGACTATCCTATGCTTACAGTCGCTAGGGTTCTCTGTGAACTTTGCAAAATCCTGTCTGGCCCCATGTCAGCACGCAGTATATTTGAGAGCTCACCTCAACACAAAGTCTTGCATGGTCCTCCTTTGGAGGAGAGGGTGTGGTCTATTCTTGCAAAGGCCCTTTTGGATGACAACGGCCTCGGCCCATCACCTGAAATCCCTCATGGGGATGATATCTTCGTGCATTCCTTTCCTTCAACATTGCAGGCTCCTCATGCAGCCTATCCAGGGTTCCTCGATGCACAGTGGCAGCAGGCCTCGGCATCCTGGGAGGATGATACAACACTTCAGTGTTAGGCTGAATCACCTGCAGTACCCTTTGGGAACACTACAGGCAATTAGGACTACAAGTGTAAGCACAATTTCACCTTTGGTACAAGTCTGTACTACACAGTAAAGTGGTAGCGATGGCTGAGCAGCCAGACTTATCTCAAGAGTTTAAGTGAGCAGTAGAACAAGTTACACAAAGGACCAACCAATACAGTGATTCAAGTAAACACTTACTCAAGGTTTCTTGGTAAAAGAATATACATTTATTTACTCAATCAGTTATAAAACATTACACTAGCATAAGCAGCTCAATATCACACAAAGATACACCACAAAAATCCAACTGGTGGGTAACTGAACAAGTTTAGCTCACAAATGAAGTAGGAGCACAATGGCACTTCAGATATTTAGAAAAGGGAGGAAAGGACAAGGTTATAAGAATAGACAACCCAAATACATTCATAGGCAGGGCAAAGGGTTTCAGTTAAATACAACCAGCAATTCTTCTCAACAGGCCTGGGCTAAAGTCAATGGTTCAGGGTCTTTTGTATAGGATAGCACAGTTCTGGTATATAACGGTTAAGTCTTTGCCACAGATTTTTTAAGAATTTGGCTAGGCGAAAAGTTTGACGAATGTTTAGGGAAGGGAAGGAAAGTTTCACGCACTTTCTCGATGGCCCAAAAAGATTTCCGGACTGCGTTTGCACAGTACCTTTTTAAATGAAGAAAGTTGTAGCTGAGGCAGTTGTTCCTGGCAGTCCGGGCAGATCTCGCTGTTCCTGTGCTTCAGTCGTGGGGACAAGAAGGAGGACGTCTGGAGGTTCCTGCAGTGCCCAGGGAAGAGGCCAAAAGCTGTAGCAAGATGTCGGTTTAAGGTTGGAGTGCCTTAAAGTCCCCCTGGTTTCCTTCCCTCTGGCTATACGGTTTTCAACAGCACTCTGCTGAAAATTCGACCAGAATAGGACGATGTCCAGGTGGCTTGCGAGTTGGTTGTTCCCACCAAACTCAAGGGAAGAAGTTAACCTTGAAGGGATTCTCTGTCGTCCGAGTTTCAGGCAATTCGGACCTGCAGCAGGGCTTCACCGGTCATCCAGGAGTTGCAGCAGTCCTCTTCCTTCCTCTCCTCTTCGGTTCTTTCGTTCCAGTGGTTGACTCTGCTTTCCAAGTCCCTGAGACCCGCTTTTAAATAGTTTTCCCCATTCATTCAGCCTGGCTGTCACTCACCCAGTAGGGTGGCTGTCCTTGCCGGACAGTCAGCCAGCCAATCACACCAGAGTGCATTCAGGTCTCCTAGGAGACTAAGCACAGGGGGTTTTGGGCACCTCCCTCACATCCTGTCCACCCCAGACACTCTGACACCAGAGGAGGGCTTCAGCACAGAAGCCCGCCAAAGGGCACAAACAAAGGGACCAAACCTGGTTTGGCACGCAGAGTTACACACAAGAAGGACTTTTCCTAAAAGAAATGGCTAAAAAAGATGACCGGACAGATAGGTCTGGGGTGCCATATTGAAAAACATGACTACCCCTGATTCTGAGCTACCGTTGTTAGCGGTCGCAAAAAATCATGGTAGTTGATCTAAACCACTGCCACCGGCCATTTAAAATAGGAAAAGGTAACATTTTACTGTTACATGAGTGTTTAGACTCAGGGGAAGCTAGGCAACCCCTCCAGCACTCTATAGTAAGATAGGGTGTGCTGGGTCAGTACATTTAAAGAGACTAGTAACGTCAATTTAACTTTACATGCCCTGAGAGACAGTAGTCATTCTCAGGGAAGGTATTTAAACCTTTGGGGTGTCTGAAAGACACCCCTGTGCCACTACACTGAAGGTGCTGTGTGACGCACGGAAAAAGATGATGCCACTGTAGTTGTTTTAAAACTCCATAACCAAAGAACACAAAAGTAAAACACACACAAAATACATGGAAGAGTGGGAATGAAAAGGCTCACACTCTTCCCAGGTAAAAAATTAAATCGTAGAAATCCAGCAAAGTTGCTGGGGGTCTCAAAAGGTAAGGGAAATGATCACATTTGGAGAATTCTCCCTAACACTCAGGAAGGCTCTCTGCTGGTGTATGGTCTGTGCCCTTCTCGTTCAGGGTACCCTCTTTCATCTACCTCAACATCTGGTCACTGTTATGATGGATGCCTCTCTGGAGGACTGGGGCAAGCCTACAGGGGATCTGCTTGCCAGAGGTGTCTAGACAGCACAGTAAAGACAGTTCATATCAATCTTCTGGAGCTGTGTGCAGTGTTTTGGGCCCTCAAATCCTTCCTTTCTGCAATCTGGGAGCCAAATGGTCTGTACATTCACCGACAACACCACCACAATGTTCTACATCCTCAAACAAGGTGGCACATTTCCCTCTCCCTATCGACAGAGACTCAAGCCCTGTGGCACCGCATAAGGACATGTTCCTCATTCATTTCCACCTGCCAGGTATTCCAAACATGATGGCAGATTCCCTTAGCAGGGAACTCAACTCCTGCCATGAATGGGAGCTCCAAACAAAGATGATTAACACACTCCTATGTAATGATATTTACTTGATGAATTTAATCTGGTGGGTTGTATGATGAAAACTAGTTAAACATGATTGAGGTGCAGGGAAGAAACCCGGTCCTGGCACATGGACCGTTCATAAATGCAATACCAAGGAATAAGATCCCAAGAGTTTGGGAACTCCCGCTTTACTGTGAAGTTTACTGTAATTTAACGAGAAAAAAACACTTATGTAATAGTTTGAAAATGCTGTATACAAATATTCTGAGTATTTCAAACTTCACAAGGTCACCTTAACCTTGATAAGCCACCTTTTCAAATAAAAAGATCCCAAAATCCTCTGGTAATATGGTTTGTAATCAATATCCATTTTACATGTTGTCACTGTTGTCTGTTGTACCTATAAATCTGAGGAAAAGGGGAAAATAAACACTTTCAATTGTCTGATTGTCCACAGATATATAGACCCCATTCAAAATGGCTAAGGTCTTATGTACAATCTGGTAAGAATATAGTCTGTTCCTTACCCCTATACTGTTGGTATCCACCATAGTGCTGTGTGATGTTCACATAAATGTCAAATTTAATTCTCAAAAAAGCGTAGTTGCAGATTTCTGTAAAGGAAAAATAAGGTGACCTCAATCTCCAGAAACATATAGTAGATCGATAACTAAGGTCTAAAAAATATTAGTGTCCTTGCAATCTTACCTAATAAGCCTCTCAGATTTGGGAAGAAGTTTAATCTGGAATATTCCTGTAAACCTTAAGTTCTTGGGTATCTGAGGGTAAAAAATAAATAAAAATATAAGGTCTTAAGTATTTAGTAAGAGCGGTATGTTGGATGGTGCAAAAGACATGACATGTTAAAAAGGATAGTGTCTCACCTGTATCTGGTACTGGTGAGGCGTCCTCAATAGGTATAGAGAAATAGGTGGTGCTGTGTGGAATCGCCACCTGCAAGAACAGAAATTGTCTGTCTTTACTGGATGAGACCACTGCCAGTCTGTGGTAACTAGTAAAGTTGATTAACACATTTATTACCCCAATTTGTGGCCACAAGATTCACCATAAAGCAGAGGTCTTCAAACTGTGCGGCGCACGCGCATCCCCGGGGTTGGGGGGGCACCAGAGCCCAGCATGAAATGGAGGAAATGGGCAGGGACTGCTCACATGGTCGGACTGGAGCATAAAACTGTCTCGGGAACCAATTAAAAAGAATAGGTAGAAATGACCGAAAAAAAAGGTCCGACCTATACAGAAAGTTTGTAAATGCATGCCACCAAAGGTTCGAACACCAAAACTTTGAACCTTTGGTGGCATGCATTTTAAGTAGGTAAAAAAAAATAGACTGTGGGGGTGTCCCCTGCAACACCCCGCTCACTATACTACACAGTATAGTGAGGGGGATTGCAGGGGGAAACCCCTGCTGCTGCCCGAAAAAAAAAAAAAAAAAAAGGACCCTGTGGCACCGGTTCCTGATCACGGAAGTAAAAGGGAACTGGTGCTGCAGGGTCACAGCGCATCTTAAAAGGTAAGTAGGGTGTGCGTGGGGGTGTGGGCGGGACTGTGTTGGGGGAGCAGGCGGGGGGTGTGTTGTGGGTGTGGGTGGGGGTGTGGGTTTGTAGGGTTTTTAAATGTATGTTCGCATGGGAAATGTACATTGGTGGTGTGTACATTTCTCATGCAAACTTTTCCGTCGCTGACTTTTCAGCGACGGAAAAATCACATAGATCCAATTAAAAAGTGGCCCGCAGTTGCAAATGGATATGCATTCCTTTAGTCGCAGACCGCTTGACTTGTACCCAACTTTTCTTTTTTTTTTCTTAAAATGTGAGCAAATTGTGATATTTAAAGAATATTTATTCAGCAACAATGGTCAAAACTACTAGCTGCATAGTGTAGTAACTCGTCAAACTGGCCCACATTGGCCAAAAAAGCGGCCCATTTTGACTGGCCCACAGTAGCATTTTGCATTTGTGGTACAGGCATTGCCCTATAGGCCAGTCTGAGCCTGGCGGCTCATCCTTAATGGGCGAGGGGGTGCCCAACCAGTGGCCCCCTCACCCATTATGGAGGCGCCGAGGAGCCAGTCCAGTGAAACACTGAGCACTCCATCAGCTCCTTTTTCCAGCTGAGGGAGTGCTCCTGGGCTGGCTGAACTGTCAAAGGGAAACGCTGTTTCCCTTTGACAGTTCGGTGCAATTCCTCATCCGCACATGCTGACTGAGCCATGCAAGGCTGGGGGAGTTTTGCCTTGCCAGCCTTGCATAGCTCATTGGAAACGCTGGCTGGGGCACTGCATGTCTGTATGTGCAAGGGGGAGCTCCTGCACCTCTTCGCACATACGGACAGAGCAGCCTGGAGCAGGGCATTTCAGCACCCATTTGCGCAGGCCCCTGCAGAAGGTACGTTAATGTTCATTTATTTTTAATTTAAATATATGTATGAATGCATGTATGCTTGTGTTATGAGTGAGTGTATGGTGATGGATGCTCGTGTGAAAGTGTATGTTTGTTTTGGGCGAGTGGGGGTTGTAGAGGGGGTAAGGAGTGTTGTACAACAAAGGCATTTTAAAAATGACTTTATTGCACAATTCCCCTACCCACCTGCCAAAATCAGCTCTCCTTCTGAGGTGCTGTGGAGCCCAGGGAACAGGGATGGCATCTTTTTATTGGACATCTATCATAGATGTCCAGTAAAAAATATCACGCCTGCCCCCTGGCGTCCCCAGCGCCAATTGCAAACTGTTTGGCTTTTTACCCTTTTTTTTTTTTTAAGTATGCTCTAAAATGCAACATTTTTAACCCATTATTTTAAATAAATTCACGGGGGAAAACCCCCTGAACTCCCTTGATTGGTTTGGGCTCCCTTCCTGCGCTCGGTATGGCATATCTGGTGGAAATATTTATGCAAAAACAAAGAGGTGACGGCCGGAAGGTTTAGAATGAATCTTAACCACCGGCAATGCTCTGGGCAACCCTCCAGACCACGGTTCTTCGCCTGCCAAGGCATTACAGAAGGGGAAAGACCATATGCAAATCAGGCTTGGCCCCACCCCAAAAGGGGCAGTCCAGCCCGAACTGCTAGGCCACATCCCTTCTGCACGAGACCACAAGCATCCCCAAACATGTTTCGCCCTTGTTGGGGCTCATCAGTGAGGAGTAGCTTGGGTCTCTAGGCCCAGCAGGCACGGGACCCACGTCTGGGCATACCCGTCCCACTCGGGGTGACAAAGCAAAAACAAAGAGGTGATGGCTGGAATGTTTAGAATGAATCTTAACCACTGGCAATGCTCTGGGCAACCCTCTAGACCACCGTTCTTTGCCTGCCAAGCCATTACAGAAGGGGAAAGACCATATGCGAATCAGGCTTGGCCCCACCACAAAATGGGCAGTCCAGCCCGAACTGCTAGGCCACATCCCTTCTGCACGAGACCACAAGCATCCCCAAACATGTTTCACCCTTGTTGGGGCTCTCAGTGAGGAGTAGCTTGGGTCTCTAGGCCCAGCAGGCACGGGACCCAGGTCTGGGCTTACCCGTCCCACTCGGGGTGACAAAGCAAAAACAAAGAGGTGATGGCTGGAAGGTTTAGAATGAATCTTAACCACTGGCAATGCTCTGGGCAACCCTCCAGACCACCGTTCTTCGCCTTCCAAGCCATTACAGAAGGGGAAAGACCATATGCAAATCAGGCTTGGCCCCACCCCAAAAGGGGCAATCCAGCCCGAACTGCTAGGCCACATCCCTTCTGCACTGGCGCAGAC
Source organism: Ambystoma mexicanum (assembly GCF_040938575.1). Taxonomy (NCBI): domain Eukaryota; kingdom Metazoa; phylum Chordata; class Amphibia; order Caudata; family Ambystomatidae; genus Ambystoma; species Ambystoma mexicanum. Next base: position 1,278,454,909 of record NC_090932.1, on the reverse strand, counting down.
GGACTAAAAACCCATCACTTTTGTGGTCACAGTTTGCCTCACTATGTGAGAGAGGGTATGCCCAGAAGTGGGTCCCTTGCTCGCTGCGCCATAGGGAACCAAGCTGCACCTCACTGAGGAAGCTCAACAAGGCCGAAACATGTCTGAGGTTGCTTATGTTTCCGTGCAGAGGGGACCTGGCCTAGCAATTCGGGCTGGGCTGCTATCATTGGTGGCAGTACCAGACTGATTTGCATATGGCTGGACCCCTTTTGCAATGGCTCAGACGGGCTAAAAAACGGTGGTGTGGAAGGTTGCCCAGAGCGTTGCCAGTGGTACAGATTAATTCAAAACCTTCCACCCATCACTTTTGTGGTCACAGAAATATTTATGCCCCTCCACTTAAAAAATTCACCAGCCACCACTGGCCCTAGGACTGTGCTGGGAGCAGGATGGGGGAGCCCAGGGACTGTGGTGGGAGCAGGATGGGCGGAAGCCATGGGATAGTGGTGGGAGCAGGGTTTGGAGAGCCCGGGGTCTGTGATGCGGTGGGTTGGGGTAGAGCACAGGGACTGGGCTAGGAGTGGGATGTGGGAGGCCAGAGACTGTGATTGGAGCAGGTGGGGGGCCCAGGGACTATACTCAGAGTAGGGTGTGGTGATGGTGCACAATAGTTTATAGCCATTTGGACGTACTGTCCATTTGGCATTTTGGGTGGGGGCCGGCCTGCCCACATTTTGCTCAGGGGGGGCCCAGGCCTAAATGGTTTGAAGAACACTGCCATAAAGGGTAACTTCCTAGAACCCGCTCTGTGTTCGTGTGTAGCAAAAATCAAGTGCCCAGGGCTCAAAATGGCTGCTGTTTATGTACAAAACGTGCACGAAACACAATGACATCATTGTGCACGTTGCTCCACCAGGCTCAGCTCTGCTCCATTTACCATTGGTAAGGCACCCTGGGGATTGGCCTATTCACCACCCACACCAACGGGCACTGTGTGGCCTTTGCCAGCAGGTTTCACCACCCAGAGAGTCTGGGGGATGCCTTCACGTTCCCCTGGAAGGAGAAAGAAGTTCCTGTATGCCTTTCCTCCGATTCACCTGGTGGCTTGGGTGTTAAATGATTTCTGACAACTTCAGTGCAGACTGATCTTTGTGGCCTCAGCCTGGCCGAGTCAGTTCTGATACTCCGCCTCACCCTGTTTTCTGCCCCGCCGATGAAGCTGCCTCCTCTGTTTGATCTGCTGTCCAGGAGCAATGTCTCAGTGCTGCACCATGACCTGGCCTCTCTGAATCTGACGGCCTGGCTCCTACATTCCTAGAGCTTGCCAATATACTGCAGGACTGTAAGGACATTCTGGTGAGGGATTGCGCTTCTTCCACGCTTGCCTGTTATAGGTGCAAATGGAAAAAATGTTACTGCTGTTGTGTGGCTCAAGGCCTTGACCCTTTCAACGTGCAATTTAAAGATGTCCTGCTGTCCTTGGCTCAGGATGGTCTGACTCGTTCCTCCATTAAGCAGTTTCATGTACTACTTGTTGCTCTTATACACCTTCTGTGTGGTCACAACGATTGATCAAGGAGTTCCTCAAAGGACTGTTCTGTTGCTTCTTGCCCGTCCGGCAGCCTAGCTCAGCCAAACAGCTGAATGTCATCCTCTCAAAGCTTATGGACCCTCCTTGTGAGCTACTGGATAAAGTCCCTCGCAAATTCCTATCCTGGAAGACTGATCTGTTGGTTGCCATCACCTCGGCTAGATGCATGGGCAAAATTCAGGCTTTTTTCTGCAAGCCTCCCTAATTGGTTTTCCACAAGTCCAAGGTGGTTCTTTGCACTTGCTTTTGCCTAAGATGCCTTTGGCGTTTCACCTGATTGAACCAGTGGTATTACCTGTCTTTCGTTTTGCCTTCCTCACCTGCAGAACTCTGTAAAGGTTCAGAAGTATGAGTCTGACACAGTGGTGGCATGCTTCTTGGCAAAGACTTGCATTTATATATACAAGGAAAGTAAAACGAAAATCTTTCTTGCCCTGTTTCGAAGAGGGTTTGCCCTGCCTCAACAAAAACAATAAGGAATCTCTCAGGATGTCCAATAAAGTAAAATGTTCAACGTCCTGTGTCCACACCTATTTCCATCCCTTACACTGTAGACTAAGTAAGGAAAAACTGGGTATCTTCTTGTTCCAGAAGAAGGCTTTTCTCGTTCTGGACGCCAACCCAAAGGTTCAGTTCTTGATTAGAAAACACAACAGGATTAATGGGGAATTGCTCCCCACCTCCCTCCTTTCTTTCACAGTCTGTCTTATTTCACAAACAACACGGTTCCAAAATATAATGGGGGAGTCTCTTGGTCTTTCTCCGGTTCACAATGTAACATAAAACTTGGTTCACTATCCTGCCAGGTTTGACTATAGGTCTTATTGTTCCAGAAAATGTCCCTTCTTTTAGCAGTGGGTCCTCAACCCCTTATCTTAACATCTCTCACTTCTTACTCTTTTGTGTGGGTCCCAGACCCCTGTGGGTTCTCTCGGGATCTCCCAGACTTGTTGTGGGCCCCAGCCCCATGGTTGCATGCTTCTTCAGATTGAAATGGGTCCCTGACCCCCCCTGTGCGCTGTTGTTGTGGGGGCTTCCCCCACTTTGTATGGGTCCCAGACTTCTCTCTTAGGTTTATTGCATGTTGTATTCATACAGCATGTGAATCTATGAAAGATCCAATGCTGGAGAAGGAATATGTTACTTGTAACTCCTGTTTGCCAGCATTGGTAACTTTCATCGATTCACATGTGACCCTCCCGCTTACCCTGATTAGTTCTTCTTGGCTCATATTGCCACTTATGCGCAATGTCAAATCTGAAGATGGCGTCCAGGGGTGGAGCCAATACACAGGCCTATGGTAGGCCTGTGTATTGGCTGTGCGTGGGCATTATGACCAAAAATTATTCTTATTAGAGCACTTAATAAACTGCTCTCTGTTGCAAAGAATTTCCAGCCTGACGACGTGGAATATTCATACAGCATGTGAATCTATGAAAGATACCAATGCTGGAGAACAGGAGTTACAGGTAAATCATGTATTCCTACTGCAGCATTCAAGCAACACTTGGCAGATGTTATTGGGTTTAATACCGTGCACTGCTGCCATTTGAATAGTCCAGAGGCGCTTTGGTGGGTATGAAAAAATGGGAATGGGCAGGTTAGTGGGGAGAGCAGGAACACGCAAGAGATGGCTTTACTGTTGTGTTAATTCATGCAGATCAGAGGTACCCTGAGCTTTGTATGTAGGTCTGTTTCGAGGTGTCATGTGATGAGAGCACAGAGGCATTTCTTTCCAAACTGAGAGGCTCTGGGGGATCCTCTGTATATTGTCTCTGGGCTCAGCGGTATAGAGCAGCTGTCTTTTCCCAGCTCACAGGATATCTCTGAACACAGTTCCATGCCTCATTTGTGTGACCATTTTGTCCGTCTGCCACAGAAGTCATAATGTACCTTGTCAATAACGTTATTGCTGGGTTCAAATGTACGCAGGGAAAAAAAGATTGAATGTTATTCCGTCAATAAAATATTATGTGGCATTGCCTTTTTTTCTCTTTTGAATGAGGAGAAGATGGTCTGGCCAATGTAGGTACATGCGATTTAAGGTGCCCACTTAGCAGGACAGAGCAAAATGTATCCGGTCAAATGCAGGTCTAGCTTCAATGCTCTGGGATTTTTTTCTCCAAATTCCTATGACATTCATAGTAAATATTTCTTGTTAAAACCGATCCCCTTGGCCAGCATTGGCTCTTGCATACACTGATATTCTGTGAATACTCCCTGTCATCAGGCTGAGATTTCTAGTGTACAAATAAGTCGATTAGGGTACAGCAGTAAGCTATATTAAAACATTCCACAAAAAGGTCTGGGCATCCCTTTACTGAGTACAAACACGGCCAAATAACCTGTTCTATGGGAAGGTGCCCACTCGTGAGGGTCTACATCCACATTTTAGTTTACTGTACCTTTCACAGAGGAGAAATATTCATTTGCATATTAGTCTGGTCCCACCCACTTAAACAGTCCAGCATCGAAATGCTAGGCAATTCTCCTCTGAACAAGCGTACCAACAGCAACCCCAGACATGTGTTTTGGCCATGTCAAGCCTCCTCAGTGAGGTGAGGTTGTGCCTATCCAAGCGCTGCGGGCAAGCGGTCCACGTCTGGATTACCCTGGCTAATTTAGGGTGAAACCCCAAGTTCCTAAAAAATTCACAATAAAATCTGGGAGCCACTCTGCTGAGAATGAACCCAGCCAAATAACCTGTTCTTTAGGAACCCTTACTCTCTGTGCTTGGAGAGGCACAGCTTCACCTCACTGAGGAGGCCCAGCATGGCCGAAACACGTGTCTGGGGTGTTGCTGTTGGTACTCTTGTTCAGATGAGAATTGCCTAGTATTTCGGTGCTGGACTGCCCAGGTGGGTTGGGACCAGGCTGATATGCAAATGTATATTTCTCCTCTGTGATAGGTACAGTGAGCTATAACATGGTTGTGGAACCTCCTGAGTGGGAACCTCCCCAAAGAAAAGGTTATTTTGCTGCATTTGTTCTCGGTAGTGGGGCTCCAAGACCTTTATTGATATTAAAATAAAAGCCCATCTACTTTGTGGTCTCTTTCTGCTCTAACAATGGCTTGTTTGTTCCCATAACCACACTCTAGATTTCCTCTACAGATTCTTTCACTACTTGTCTTGTAAGGGGTCGTCCAAGCTCTTTGCCATCTTCTTATCTGACTTTATTTTGAAGAACTCTTTCGTTCATATTTGTCGCTGTTTAGTTGGCAGAGTTGCCACTCATTGCCTTTGCAATTCCAGAAAGGGTGCTTCATCAGCATGGGGTCTGGCATGGATTCACATGCTCATTAATATTCCCTGTTGTCAGGCTGGGAATCGTCGGTAAAAGAAAAACAGTTTCACTTTCACTTACAAACTGTATTTCTCCTATAAACCAATCACTATCCTTTGGGTGACACTGCCCCCATCCAATGTCAGTCCTCTCCCTAAGCCCCTCCTCTGGCAGCCATCTTCAGATTTTTACTGCACGCTTCAGTGTTGGGAGTCCTCGAGTTTGCTCTGCATTTTTTTGTGTTTTTCAACAGAAAAAGGTTCTATTCTTGTTCTGAAAGAGCCTGTGTGCTCTTCTCTCCATCTGCCGACTGCGGGGATCCGTTGTTGGTGAAATTCAGTGCCCCTCAAGGGCAAAGATCGTTGAAGTTTCCAGAAGGCCATCGGGCCTACTTCGCGCCGGCTGACCGTAATGGAGGAGAAGAAGGAAGGAAGGTCCCTCTTAAAGTCCTGCACCAAGTGCAGGCTTTGAAATGTGTTTGTGGAGGGCAAGCACCTGCAATGCCTCTACTGCCTGCATCCGTATCACAAGGAAGGAGATTTCAAGATATGCTGCAGCTTCTCCAAGAAGACGGCAAATGACAGGCACAGTAGACTGGGGGCGTGGCTGAACGCCAAGGCCTCTGCCCTGTGCTCTCAGCAGGGTCATGCCTCACCCAGGACCGGTCGGTCCGAGGTGCGGTCTTCTAAGTCCTGTGTGGGCGCCTCATCTGTGGGGGAAAAAGATAAGGCCAAGAACTGCAAGTCCAGGTCCACTGGGGTCACTGCGTAAGTGGGTCCCGCGGCAGACGGAGCGCGATGGACATCACCTTCCGCCTCCATTGCCAGCCGGAAATCAACCTCCTCGAAGAGAAAATCGTCCAACCCAGCAAAACTGCGGGAGAAGTCAGAGAAGCCGCGGACGAAGGAGAAGAAGGCCGAATGGCCCAAGAAGGCCCAGGCGGCACAGGATATGTCTTTGTCGATGATAGAGCTATTGGCGGCTGCTCTCTCAAACGCTAAGGGGGCTGACCCTTAGAAGGTAGCCCCCACAATGCTGAAAGTATCCCTCCCTCTGAGGCTTGAGGCTGCTGTAGTGACTTTGACAAGATCTGCTGGCACGCTGGAGAAGGGGACAACGTATCAGAACCCCGTTCCAGCCACTCAGGGTGTAAAAAAAAAGGGTGGGGGGGTGGGGCAAGGAGGCCCCAGATCAATCCCAGGCCATTGCCCAAGCCATGGAAATTTCATCCACGGACGATGAGGACCTGGAGTCCTTACGCAGGGTCCACAAGAACATGGTAGAGGAGGATGACGGCTACGGCGATGACGGCGTGGGGCCTAGTGTTCCGATCATGCCAGCTCCGGCGAGTGATGTGTCTCTGGACATCCTATCAACCCTCCACACCTTGGTGTCGGAGATCCAGAAGAGGATGCCAGAAGGGCCGGTTCCAGTGGTCCCCCAGGCCCCTGATCAGCCACCAGCGAAGAAGTGGAAGCATCATCCGAAGCCACCATCTCAGCCTCCACATCCCTGTTGGGCCCCTTCTCCCCCAGCAGACGCAGGCATGGGGACGGATACGGCCACAACGACAATATAGTTGCAGCGTGCGACAGGTCCCCGCCGCATAGGGCCTCCCCACTGGATGAGGTGGGGTCTTTTAATTCTATGATCGCCAGAGCCTCCGAGCTGTTCCAGCTTGTGCCCGAAGAAACCAGGAAGGAGGGTTTCCTGTACCAGAGGTGCAAGGCCAAGATGAAGACAATCATGGCGGTGCCCCTTCTTGACGACCGGTAGGAGGAGGGCCTGGCCCTCTTGAAGAACCCTTGCACGGCTCCAGCCAAACTGAATAGACTGGAGAAGAAGTACCGGTTGCCAAAATCCACACCCAAGTGCCACAGGTCTCAAACATCACCGGATTCGGTGGTTTCAGCGGCCATGAGGAAACTGTCGGCTAACCCGTCCTCGTCGTCTTCAGTCCCTCCGGACTGCGAGGGGAAGAAAATGAACGCCATGGGAAGGAAGGTGATTTACCCTGCAGCGTCCACTATCAAGGCGGCCAACGCACTGGCGATCCTAGCCAAGTACGACAGGGAGCTGATTTTAGAGTTCCTACTGGACGACAAGAGAATGGAGGCAATTGCTCTCTTCCAGGAGAGGGAGGTAGTGTTGGATCACGCCATCAATGTGGCGCTGGATGTTGCTGACAAAGGGTTCCGGCAGATGGTGAACAGTGTCTGCCTTCGTCGCTAAGGCTGGATGAAGGCCACGAATTTCCGCCAGCTGGTACAGGCAAAGGTACAAGACATGCCTTTTCGACAGAGATAACCTTTTTGGGAAGGTCGTCGATGAGTCCCTACAGGCCATCAAGGCAGATACGGAGACGGCCCATTCCCGGGGCTCTTCTTTTCGCTCCTCCAGAGGAAAGTTGGGCAGGTCATCAAATGATTTCTTCTCATCGTACCATCAGCCTTCCAGATCCATGACTCAGGAAGCCTACAGAGGCCATTCCCAGGCCTACGGTGATGAAAGACAGCATCACCATCGCCCATTGGGGTCCGGCGCCGAAGCAAGCCTGAATCGACGCAGATGTCAGCCCCGCCACCCATGCACCCCGGTAGGATGCTGGCTGGCGAGGTTCTTCAGCGAGTGGGAAAAGATCTCCACTGACAGATGGGTGCTGGACACTCTCGTCCGAGGACATACCCTGGAGTTTCAGCACAGATGTTCGCGGATCCTTCCGGTGGCCCGTCAGGAGTAGCACATCCCTAAACTCTTAGAGGAGGTATGGGCCATGCTACAAAAAGTGGCAATAGAGCTGGTTCCCCAGCGACTCTGGGTCTCCGAAGTCTATTCCAGATTCTACTTGGTCAGAAAGAAGATGGAGGGATGGAGGCCCATTCTAGACCTACGACGTCTGAACAAGTACTCAGAAATTCAGGATGGTCACGTTGCAACACGTGCTGGGCCAACTTGAAAGAGGGGATTTCTTGACGTTGCTGGAACTGGAGGACACCTACTTCCACGTCCCCATTCACAGGAAACACCAAATGTTTCTACACTTCGTGGTGCAGGGACAGCACTACCAGTTCAAGGCCCTACCCTTCAGCTTGAAATCAGACCCCAGAGTGTTCACGAAGTGCCTGGCACCAGCAACGGCCCATCTGCATCTACAGGGGATACATCTATACCCGTACCTTGACGACTGGCTCATCATGGCCGCTCGTGAGAGTTGGCCGTCAGACACACAGAGGCGGCCGTCAAGCTGCTGACAGATCTAGGATTCTCCATCAATTATCCAAAGTCCTGCTTGACACCATCACAGAATGCATTGTTCCTGAGAGTCAGACTCAATACAGTGTCCTACCTGGCATCACCCTAGGGGGAGAGGGTAGAGACCATTCAGGGGAAGGTGCAGCAGCTGTTGTCGATGAAAACGACAACAGTGCGGACCATCAAGTCGTCGCTTGGCATGATGTCCTGCATCTACCTCATCCAGCTCTGCAGGTTACAGGAGGTGGCCTCTTCAGGAGTTCCTGGATGCTCGCTGGATACAAGTGTCCAGAAACTTTGTAGACAAGATCACTCTGGATGACGAGTTCCGTCGGGCGATAAGGTGGTGGGACATCCGTTCCAACATCGCCCGGGGCACAGGGTTTCAGAACCCTCCATTTCAGGAAACGGTCACCACTGACACTTCCCTAGAAGGCTGGGGATCTTACACCAGGTGTCTGCACGCCAGAGGCCTGTGTCTCCTGGAGGAGAAGGATCTCCATATTAACATCCTGGAGCTATGGGCAGTGTTCTGGGCCCTCAAGTCATTCCTTCCATCTCTGAAGGGCAAGGTGGTGAGGATCTTCATGGACAACACCACCATGATGTTCTACATCAGGAAACAGGGGGGCACTCGATCCCTGGTGCTCTCCAGGGAAGCGCAGGACTTGTTGCGCTGGGCCGTCGGACAAGAAATGTTCCTCGTCCCCCTTAACCTAGCGGGAGCCAAGAACACCATTGCGGACTCCCTCAGCAGGGAATTGCGCTCCTTCCACAAGTGGGAACTTTGGCAGGACCAGGTGGATCGCATCTTCGCCAAGTGGGGCAGGCCCCAGATCGATCTATTTGCAATGGCGACGAACTCCCAATGCCAGAGGTTTGCCAGCAGATTCCACCAATTGAGAAGCCTGGGGGGGACGCGTTCTCCTTCCCGTAGGAAGGGATGTTTCTGTACGGGTCATCAACACACTCAGACAGTGTCAGTGCAGGATGATGGTCATCGCCCAGGCGTGGCTGAGGCAGATTTGATACCCGGACCTTCTTAGCCTGTCAGCGTTGCCTCCGGTCAAGCTACCAGCGGTCTCGGATCTTCTCACCAAAGAAGGAGGCTCAATCCTGCATCCCAACCCAGGATCGCTCAACCTGAGGGCTTTGCTCCTGCAGCTCTAGAGTTTGGAGGATATGAGTTGCCTGCAGATTGCAGGGAGGTCCTCGCCAAGGCCAGGGCGTCGTCGACTTTGAAGTGCTACGGTCACATGTGGAACCATTTCGCTACATGGTGCCGGTCGCAGAAGATTATCCCTCTGTGGGTCACGGCCCTGCAGAGTCTTCGATACTTTCTATCATTGGCCAAGGCTGTACTGGCGCATCGATCAAAGTACATCTGGCACACACTACACCAGGTCTTTAGGAAGGTCTTCACTTTGGTCTCATCGACTCGTCAAGGAGTTCCTCAAAGGACTTTTTTGATCTTTCCTGCGGGTGAAGGCTCCTGCCCCGGTATGGGAATTCAACGTGGTTCTGACGAGGCTCATGGGGGCCCCCTTCCAGCCTATGCATCAGGCCCCTCTCAAGCTTTCCTTGTGTCCATCACCTCTGCCAGGAGGGTGAGTGAGATACAGGCCCTATCCTGCAAACAGCTATACCTGACTTTCTGCGAATCGAGGGTGGTACTGGGGATGCACCCTCTTTCATGCTGAAGGTTATGTCGGAATTCCACCTCAATGAACCTTTGATGTTACCTGTTTTTGTCCCAAAACCTTTGACACTGGCTGAAAGGGACTTGCACTCGCTGGACGTTGCTCGTGCCCTGAAGTACTATGTGGCACGCACAAAGAGTTTTCATAAGACTTCACAGCTGTTTGTGAACTTTGGTCCTGTACACCATGGGAAGGCCTTGTCCAAGGCTTCCATCTCAAGGTGGCTCTCCAGCTGCATCATTCTCTGTCATCGGTTGGTGAACCAACCATTGCCTGGCCATCCGAGAGCCCTCTACACCAGAGCGATTGCTGCGACGACGGCGTTCCTGGCTGGTGTGCCCCTGCTGGACATCTGCAGGCTGCTACGTGAAGGTCTACTCACACTTTCACGAAGTTCTAGTGCGTCGACAGGGATTGCAGAGAGGAATCAGGAGTCGGCCAAGCAGTGCTACGCAAACTGTTCGATTGAGGTGAGTCTGTTCCAGAGGTAAGGATGAATTGCTTCTGTTGAGTCTTGCCACCTCCTATGGTTGTGTAATGTTGTACTGCTGTGTATTCGTTATTCATGAGAATGTGAATCCATGCCAGACCCCATGCTGGAGAAGGTTTAAGTTACTTACCTGTAACTATTTTTCTCCAGCATGGGTCTGGCATGGAGTCACATGCAAACCCTCCCTCTGTCCCCTCTGCGGCTCTTCTTGGTCATGCTGCTACTTTACGTCCTTACCAAATCTGAAGACAGCTGCCAGAGGAGGGTTTTAGAGAGAGGACTGTCATTGGATGGGGGCAGTATGACTCAGAGGATAGTGATAGGTTTATAGGAGAAATACAGTTTTTTTTTTTTTTTTTTTTTTTGATTTAATCGAAAAGATTTTAACGATTTTTACAAAAAGAAGAAAAAGGTTATTCTTGCTTCTTCCGATGCGCCTCAGCGCTCTCTTGTACGGTTAAACTTTTCCCGAGTCTTCACGTTCTCGTTTACGTGATGTTATTAATGGCTGGGTTAAAATAATCTGTGTCTTCTCCGGCGGGATTAATTGATGGTACTTTTGCGATCATTTCGAAAGCCAGTTCTATCAACTTTACCATTACGATTGTCCATCTAGTCTTCTCTCCCGAAATTAATCTGCACCATACCACTTCCGTATCTAGCGTGGTTACCTCTTTCATACAAGGGAGCAGGTATGTGTATCTGTTCTGACGTGTCTTTGGGCATTTTAGGATCAGATGTTTCAGTGTTTCCACTTCCTCTTTTATTCCACATAAGCGACAGCTATTGTCTGTTTTTGTTGACCTAATTGTTAGGATTTGCTGTGTCCTTAGTAAGTTCAGTCTAGCTTTTAGAAACGTCGCTCGCATTTTTTTGTTAGGAAATTTCTTCCAATAGTTTAGTGGCGTTTTTACTTTGTTGTATGTCGGTGGGAGATGAGTGAGTAGCTTGTTCGAGGTTGCCGCTTCTATCGATCGAATCCAATCCATGAGTTCTATTTTTGTTTTTACTCGGTTAGGGTTAGTTATTAAGTCCTCTTCTGTACATGCAATTTCTCTCAAGGACTCTTGTATTGATGCCACCCATCTGTTGAGAGCTTTGCAGGTTCCGTCTTTCACTTCTTCCGCGATCACTGTGAAAATTGGAAGTGAGTCTGCCATTAAGATTTTTCTGTAGAGCCTTAGCTTGCTCTGGTCCACCAGAGACGCAAGGGAAACCAGACCCAATTCCCTTCTTATTGCTGGCATCGACGTCGACTTGGGTACGCCCAAGACCGATTTCCACACGTATCCCTCCAGTTTTTGCCATAACAGTTGGGGCACGTTGAGGTAGGCCTCCATGCCATAAATGATCGCCGGCACTACCTTTGCGTTATAGAATTTTATTGCTGGCATGATGGAGAATTTGCCAAATTTTTTGTCGATCAATTTTATTTGAACCGTAAGCCTTTTCACTTTGTCCCATAGGAGATCTTGCATTGTTTTTTCAACTGCCGATCCGTCTATGGATACCCCTAGGTAATTAAACTTTTCCACTGCTTCTAGTTTGTGCTCATCAAGACTCCATGTTGGTGGATTTCTTCGCTTCGTCATCTTTTTTCCCATAAGCAACACTTTAGTTTTTGTTATATTGATTTCGAGGTTATTAGATTTCATATATCTAGCCAGATTTTCCAATTTTCTCTGTAGGCCGATAGGCGTCTGGTCGATGATAATGACATCATCTGCATATAACAACCTCGAGATACTTCTTTTGCCAATTTTGGGAGGGAAGCTTCTTATCGTTTTTTCCTCTTGTTGGTAATCTCCCAAGAAAGTTATGAACAAGGCCGGGGCTAACGGGCATCCTTGTTTGACGCCGCGTTGGACCATTATCTCGTCGCTCAGGGCGCCTTGTTTGCTTAATTTCACTCTGATCTTTGTTTCTTTGTGCAGTGCTATTATGGGTCCCGTAATGGATTTTGGGCATTTCCATTTCTCTAGTTTAGACCAAAGCTTTTCACGGTCGATTTTATCGAAAGCTTTCGATAGATCTACGAAGGCCAAATAGACGCAGGGAGCCCCTTCTCTCACTTTTGCTTTCAAAATTTGAAGTATTAGAATGTTAACACTTGTACTCCCGTTTTTTTGAAAACCAGTCTGGAAGATGTCAAAGCACGGCGCCTGCCTTGCCCAGGTTCTAAAGTGGGTTAGTAGCTGCGATGCGTAAATCTTTCCCACGATGTCCAATAGGGCTATGGGTCTGTAGCTTTCCGGGTCTTCTCTTTCACCCTTTTTATAGATCGGCACTATTATTGCCTTTAACCACGTTTCTGGGACCATTTTTGTTTGCGCACAATGTGTGAAAATTTTGCTTATCATCGCAGCCCAGGCTTTAGGTGCTAGCTTCAGCTCGACGTTGGTCAGCCCGTCTGGTCCTGGGGCCCTTGATGATTTCAAGTTGATTATGATTTTTTCGATTTCTTCGGGATCTGCTACATCTACCCATGGTGTTATGTGGTTAATTTTTTGGGGTGGTTTTCGCGTCTCTGGTAGTTGGAATTGAGTCGTTAGATATGTTTTCCATCTTTTTTCATCGACCGCGTTCGTTGAATCGGTTTCTTTTGCGGAGTTCGATGTTTTTATTATTGACCAAAAGTCACTTGGTTTCTTTGAACTGAGACATCTTAACATGTTTTCTGCGTCTAGCTGGTAGAGTTGTAACCTGTGATGTTTTACCCACTGTTTGTAGTTCTTCAACTCCCTCTTCCATTTTTCCCAATCTTCAATGGAGTCTGTTTTCTTTGCATTTTTTCTCAATCTCCTGACAATTTTTCTTTTTTCCACCACCGATCTGTCATAAACATGCGGGTTGGTCGATTTCTTTTTCAATTGACTTCCCACTGGTTTTCTAAATGGGATCAGTAAAGGTAAATAGTTCGGACGATTTATCTCTTGCGTTTTAGTTTGGTCCGACAGTGCGTATTTTTCTGTTATTCTTTTAATCTCTTCTTCATTCAAAGAAGCTCTTGATTGTTGTTTATTTACATCCAAGTTATATTTGTATCTTGGGTTTTGTAGATGGTTTCCTATCCATTTGCATATTAACATGTTATGGTCGCTCTGTGTTGTTTTAATAACTTTATACTCCTGGATCCGTGTTGTCAGCTCAATTGCCACATATATGTAGTCCAAGGTAGCATTCAAGTTCGAATTTTCCCAGGTTGGAATATTCTTTTGTTTTGGAAACAGTTCGGCGACGTTGTGAAGGTTTCTAGATTTAATCATGTCTCTCCAAGCTTTTCCTCTCTCTCGCGTGGCTTCTCTTGATGTTCCTCTTTTTATTGCTTTGGTCCACTCTCTGCAGTCTGCGTTTAGGTCTCCACACACTATATAATAAGCGCTCTCGTATTCTGTGTGTAGATAATCTATCAGGTCTTCCATTTTTGTACAGTAGGATTTAGTTGTCATTTTTAGGGGGTTCCAATAAGTGTTTATTATAATTATTTGATTAGTGAACCTTTTCTTGTGTCCTTCCCGTTGTTCTGTCCATGCGGTCAACAGGACAAGCGTTTCGTAGGATTCGTGCAATTTTATCGGTGTCGACAACCCTGCTCCCATTTTTATCGCTGTTATAAGACCAGACGACGGACGTCCAAAGGATCCTCTGATTGCTGGTGAGATTTCCACTGCAAAACCATCTAAACTGGGTTTCACTTGAAGCCACGTCTCTTGGAGGCATATAATGTCTAATTGACCTAGATCAATAGTTCCAGGTCTAGTTAGATGAACGTGCCCCCTTGTGTTCCATGAACCAAGAGTGAAGCTTTTCGTTCCGTCTTCAGTTTCTTCATGTCCTAAGCTTGTTTTTGTGGATGTCGACATTTGTTTTCGTTGCTAATTTTCCGAATTCAAATTTAGTACCGTTTTTATCCAAGCCACCGGTCCAGTTCTTGGTGCCTTTGTTTTTATTTTTGCCGGAACGGGCTTTCCCCACTTCTCCTTTCCGCCCGAGGGACATCTATGTCTCGGACTTGGTTGTTGTTTATCGCATCTGGAGTCCCTTCTGAATCGGTGTCTAAGGTTACTTGTCTCTGTTCCCTGTTGCTCATTTCTTCTTTGTCCATGGCGTTTGTTATTTTCAACACTGGTTCTTTTATGGTATTCTTTTCGATGTTTATCGTGGACGTAAGCTCTTTCCCTGTTGTAGCCGTCAACTTCCTGGTTTTTTCCGATTCTGTTGCCTCGATAACACTCATCTGTGCGTGATATATCACGGTTTTTCCTTTCGCCTTGTCGATTGCCATAAGGATCTAATTTCCTTGTTTGATTATCTGAAGTAATTTCTGGTAATTCAAGCCCATTTTTTTCCATCTCTCTGCCCACAATTTTGTCCATATTTTGTACACATTCTTCTTTCAAATGGATGTATGCCTTTGCGGTTTTCCCTCTATGATAGGGTTCCACTAGCATGATGTCTTCTGTCCTTATTTTTTTTAAGGACTGCATTGTGCTCATTATTTTCAGTAATGTCCTCCTGTTCAGGATCATGTATCCTCTGTTCGGATCTGCTTGGGTGACTTTGAATATCCGTACTTGTTTTTCTGATTTATTTGATCTTGTTTTTTCGTTATTATCGTTTGATTTTTTATTTTATTTTCGATGAATCGATGGTTGTCGTTTTTGTTTATAATCTCTTGAATAGTTGTCAATGTCTTCCTTTTTCTCTTCTTGTATTACCATTTCAGGCTTTTGTTGTCTTCCAATATTTTTTTGTTTTTTCATGATTTCTAACATTGGTTTATCTTGTACACTTTCTTGTTCTAGTTCTTGGTTATCCTGACTGACCTCAATGACTGAATTTTCCGAAGCTGTCTCCCAATGTTGGGATAAATTCATCATATTTGTGTCACACATGAAGTCTTCTGTCGATCGTGGGGAGCTCATCTTATTTTCCTCTGTTGCCCGTTCTTGCGTATCTCTTTGGCTATCCTTTCGACTCTTTTCTTTTTGTTTATTAGAATTTTGCTGGTTTCCTTTTTCTGACATCGCTTGTTTTTGCGCTTTTTCTTTGTTGATTAGTTTTAGTAGGACTGGAGGTTTTTTCTTAGCCTTAGTACAGAGTCCTGATTTAATTGGGTATGGCAATTGACCACTTGTACCTGAATCCTTCTCCTCCTTATCTAGATGACTTTCTTCCTTCCTTCTCACCGAATCCTCCATTTGTCTGTCCAGGGGGGATTTTCTGATTTTTTCTTCTTCTTGATTTCTTATCGTGTTTAGACTCCTGATTTGCTTTTTTAATGCCTCCACTTCTTTTTCCCAATCTTTTTGGTGATCCATAGTCTTGCTTTCTGTTGCTGTCATAAAATTTTCTATGTGTGTAATTTTTGCAGACATCGAGGCTAATATCGAAGTGTTGTCTTGAATTCCTTCTTTGATAGCCTCGTATAGTTTGCAGTATGGGGCTAAGGCAATTGTTATGGCTGACATGATGGTCATGAGATCTGTCTTTTTATTTGATGTTTCTTTCTGCGTTATGGTAGTTTTTTCACCCAGCCTTTCGTTGTTTGTTGATTTTAGCATGGTAGGTGTTTTTCTCGGGGTTTCCATTTCTTCCAGAAAAAGACTTTCATTCAGTCTGATTTTATGTATTTCTATCTCTGGGGACATTTGTTCTCTGATATCAGCCCAGCTCTCTCTTAATTGACTCTGTTCCTTTGTTGCTCTTTCTTTTACAGCGGTCTGTTCTGGTTGACTTAATTTTTGTTGCCCTTTCGCCCCGTTGGGCCGCAGATCAATTAGCCACGAGTCTTTCTCTTGTTGGGTTTGATTCGGGAGGATTGCAACTTCTTCTCTGATAGATGCTTGTATATTTGTTAGTAACTTTCCTTGTGTTCCAATCTTACTTTCTTGAAGGATATTGACCATCTTATCAGTCTGTTGGCTATTTTGGCTGCGTTCTTCAATTCCTGGTGTTTTTTCTTGTCGTACTTTCAACATACTCTGTCTTCGAAGTTCATCTCTTTCTACTATTTGACGTCTAATTTCTAAGGCCGCTTTTTTTTCTCCATCAAGGCTTTCGTTAATTCCAGATTCAGTGAGCCTTCCTGGGCTGTTTCTGGTTCTAATAGATGATATCTATTTCCTTGTACTGGGTCCGTCGCCGCCTCTAAGATTTCAGCGTCGGATACCTCGATTTCTGAGTCCCGTTTCCGTTTCTGTTGGTTAAAGAAAAAGGCTTTTAAAGTTCCTGAAGTCGAGGGTGGTGGGAGTCCTTTATGTTGCTTTAAACGACTGTTTTCTCCTGTCAGGTTTGATGTAGCCACTTTCTCGTGGTTGCATTTGGTTGTATTTATTACATCGCTATTTTCTTTATTTTTTCTTGGCCACTCTGTTTTGTTTAAGTATTTTCCTTTTTTCTGTTTGGCCTTTTGCTCTTTTCTCCCCAACTCCATGTCCGAGTCTGACGACGTAGATTCACTTTCTTGCGAACTTGAATCTGTTTCTCCTTTTTCATTTGGTTCTGTAGTGGTACAATTTATCTGATCCACGATGTTATTTTTTTTCTCGCTTACTATTTTTACTTTGTCTTCTTTATTTAGAGTCACATTATTTTTTTTTTTCTTTGTTGCTGGTATCTCAATTTCCATTGGGTTCTGTGCACTGTGGATCAGAAGCTGGGCGAAGTTCGCCCTAATTGTCTCATGTGAGCTTTCCTGAGTTTTCTTGTTTTCAAGGTTTTCTTCATTTAAAAGTTGGACAGCACCCTCTTCCCTTTCCACGGTGGTCCCTGACGTTTCTCCTGCTTCTAACACGTTTTGCTGGTCCTCCTCACTGCATCTTGTGATCGGCTGTGCGTGCGTCTTTCCCCTGGGATCAGTGATGCTGGAACTTCGTTGAGGGTCCGTCATTGTCGGCCCTACGGCCGCCAGTGCTAGGAACCCACTCGCCCTGCCGGCGGGGCTCGGAATGTTGGATGCCTCTTGTCCTGGTAGGTGGTTTTGGTCTATAGACAACTTTTCATGAGGTTTGTACTGTTCATTTACTCCGCTCACCGCAGAGGGAAGGTTTGTTTCAGTGAATAGTTTCGTCCCCGATAGGGCTAACTTTCCTGCCTCTTTTGCAAGCGCCTTCCGGCGAGCTTTTAGGGCTTGTGTTACTCTGTTTATTGCCGGGGTTCCTTCTTCGCTCTCGACAGATTTTACTTTTGGCTTTTTTAGGGGGGATTTTTCAACTTTGTCGCTCCTCAGCCAGCGCCGAGATTGTTCATTATCCGTGTCAGGATCGCCGGTTTCTCTTGCTTTTTCTGGGATTTCTTCAAATTCTCCTTCATTGCGGCTTTCCAGATGGGCCATCACTGCAATGTTACGTGGACCGTTGCTTGCAGTCGTCTAGGTCCGGACCCTGCAGCCTCCGCTCTAGCAGACTCCCGTTTTGTTTTTCTAGTACAATTCGGCGAGTTTAGATGCAGGACTGACGTGAGTTGCTGTTCCGCAATGGGGATCAAAGAGATATTTTCTCCGCAGTCTCCCCAGGATGCGGTGGCGCACACCAGCGCCAAACAGCCGCACAACAGCTGATGGGCTTGTCTCCTGCCGGGCTTAACGCCGCGAGGGTGGTAGCCTCGTTCTTTTGAGGGCGGCCTCTGTCACGTGATGCGTCACGTGGCCGCTGTAGCCCCGCCTCCTCCAGGAAGCGCAGGCACGCCGACAGGAGCTTCGTTCCTGCTCGCAATGCCGGGTCGGGTTGGTAAAAGTGAAGATTCCAAAAAAGTATGTACACTCCTTCTAATCGCCGGAGCACAGCGCTCGGGCGGTAGCCTCGTTCTTTTGAGGGCGGCCTCTGTCACGTGATGCGTCACGTGGCCGCTGTAGCCCCGCCTCCTCCAGGAAGCGCAGGCACGCCGACAGGAGCTTCGTTCCTGCTCGCAATGCCGGGTCGGGTCGGTAAAAGTGAAGATTCCAAAAAAGTATGTACACTCCTTCTAATCGCCGGAGCACAGCGCTCGGGCGGTAGCCTCGTTCTTTTGAGGGCGGCCTCTGTCACGTGATGCGTCACGTGGCCGCTGTAGCCCCGCCTCCTCCAGGAAGCGCAGGCACGCCGACAGGAGCTTCGTTCCTGCTCGCAATGCCGGGTCGGGTCGGTAAAAGTGAAGATTCCAAAAAAGTATGTACACTCCTTCTAATCGCCGGAGCAAAATACAGTTTGTAAGTGAAAGTGAAACTGTTTTTCCTTTACCTAGGATTCTCAGCCTGACGACTGAGAATATTCATGAGCATGTGAATCCATGCCAGACCCATGCTGGAGAACAATAGTTACAGGTAAGTAACTTGTTCCTTACATTTGTCTGCTTTTGAGTCTTCTCACCAGCTAATTGTTGTCTACTCATTTGATGAGGAACCTTTTTTTTCTGCAACAGCCTCTTATTTTGAGGACATCTATTACTGTTACCCTGACTGAGATATGACTCTGGATCCGCTTGTGAGCACCTGTGATCAGTCCTTTGTGCCATCCAAAGTTCTGAGATTGTTAGTAGTCCTCCTATTGATATGATTTGGCATTTATAACGCGCCTGTACACAAGTGTTTCTAGGCGCGACAAGACAAGGAGGGGGAAACAAGGGAGGACAAAATAACGATCTTTCCAGGCCTTGTGTCATTCAGATCGCGCAGGTGCGGGGAAGGGAAGTGCCAGGAGGGAGTTGGAGGGGGAAGTGCAGTTAACTCACAAGTGCAGCCAGCGGGTGGCTCATATGTGCATAGAGAAGGCACTGTAGGGCTGCAGATACAGACCCTTAAGTGCTGGGGAGCCCGGAGGCAGTGCGAGGGCAACTGAACATGCAGGAGTCTGGGCCCGAGTTCAGAGGGTGACCAGGTGACCAGTGCATGGGAGAGGAAGAGAGAAAGCGGAAGCGAAAAGGGAGGTCTTGAGTTGCTTCCAGAACCGGAGGTGGTTCTGCTTAAGTTTGAGAGAGGCAGGGAGGCTGTTCCAGAGGGAGGCCCCAGCCGAGGCGATAGATCTGCCTCCAACTCTGTGCCTGGAGAAGCTTCTGACCCTCAGAGAGTTGGATGTGGATGAGCTCGAGCAGGAAGATGTTTTGGCGAGGATGTCAGCCTTCAGTGTTGGGGAAGTGTCCATCGGCCAGCCAGGATGAACATAAAGCAAGAGATTGAGGAGCTAATTTTAGGGGCACCTTTATAATCCCAGATGCGACAATTGACAGCATGTTGTGCCTTTTAAAGCGGACATCCCTGCCGTCAATATCTGAACTTTACAATGTTCATTGGATGCATACCCTTGAATGTGTGTCCTGCTTAGGCTCTCCTAGCACCACGCTTTCACGTCGTCCTTCCTCCCATGCAAAGGTGGGAGCTTCTCTGCAACCTAAACCTTTTATCTCCGTTCAAGTTGATGAAAACCTTTCATCTGCAGAGACAGGAACAATCCCATCCTTCTACTCCATACACTAAAGATTCCACTCAGACAGAGCAAAATGTTGCAAGTAATGACACTACCCGAATATCGATGAGTTTGGGGATTCAAATATATGCTGCCCCTGCACGATGTTGGTAAATGTCACATCATTATCTCAGCCTCTGATATATTCGACTTAAACATCACAAATGAGAAAATTCAAACACAAAGTCCATTACTGTATTGGCTCATAGATGAGAAACCGGCAAAGGTATAGTGCAGTTGCCCTCTCTGTGTAATAGCACAGCACACCACACCGGAAGCTGTATATTTACCCCCCAGGCTTCCTTTATGTGTATACTCTTGGATGGAGGTAAACTCAGTCGCTCCTATGGTAGTTGAAATAAAGTCTGTTAATCTAGCGCCCCCAACCTCCCTTCCATCATGCATGGAAGAAATGTGGCTTAGTTCGGCAAAATATAGCCTCGTCTCCTTCCTATACAGTAACTGGCTACAGGTGTGGAGGCAATGCTGTCTCATTGTAGGTTAGCAATGTGGAAGAGTAGGAGGCATTTTATCTTTACTTCCACAGGACAAGTGGGAGGAGGCAAGCAATGGCAGCTTGATGGCAATGCATAGGACTGTAAAAGTCTGCAGTGGACTTTGGGGATTGAGGTTTCCATCAAATACCAGAACCTTATTTAAGGTGGCATTCCTGGCTCGGGTCAACGAATTTGAGGCTGGATGTGGCAGTCTGCATTCTTGATATGCCGTTCTACTGAGTAGAATTGAAAAGCAAGAAGAATGATGGGTTTCTACAGTATTATACAAATACTGTACACTTTACAGCATTACAAAACGGCCTATGGCACATCAAAGGCAGGGTAATTGTTACAGCAGAAAAAATTCTGCAACGGCTTTTAAGGTTCAAAGTATTTACAGCTCTACTCCCAAGGTGTCTTCTATTTGTTCTGCGGCCATGTCACCCCCACGCTCGTGCCAAGAAGCCCCTTTGGTGGCATACAAATGCTTTGTAAAAAGATCAAATAAAATCAATCTATCGTCCCTCCATTAATGGTACAGGTATGGACAAACACCTTCTCCTACTGTAGTTGAAGAGGTCTAAACAGGCCCAACACTATATCCTGAAAACCAGAATTGACATCTATTCCCTCCCCTGCCACGATTCAGTCACCCAACGGATGGCAGAACAACATCAAACAACTTACACCAAAGGCTGGATATAACAATGGGCCTAGCGGGTGCTACTCAAAATCCGATCAGGTCAGAAGTATCGGTTTCTGCAAAGATTACCACCCATTCCTCTTCTAACAAGATAAAGAAAGCTCTCATCTACACAAAAACACTTCCTCTCCACAAAATAAATAGGGTCAATCATGTTCTATTTTAGACCCTGGAAAAATCAATAAATATTCAAAAAAAGCCAGTGTTCAAGATGTTGAATCTGCAAAATATCATACCCATCAAGGGGACTTGTAGATCTTGTTGTAAAGACTTTTAGTTCTCCTGCCAGAGCTCCTGAAGAAAGATGCAAATAAGAGGGTCCCTGTTCCGGTCAGTTGCTTTGTGATGCGGAAGGAGTGGATCCTGGTGAAAGTTGTGCTATAGCAATAGCCATTCTGTAGAAGTTAGTGGAATTGTTTAAGTGAGGGGCGATTTGCTGACTGTTGCTTTATAAAGCTTGTTTTGTTTCCATGTTGCTTGGTACATTGATGTGTTTTCCACTTTGCGGCTGCACTACATTGTGCTTACTATTTGTATTGCCATCAATGGTGAAACGGAGACTAATTCTGCCTTCCTGCAATTGCATGGATTACTTGTATGTGTTTTCCTCAGGTGTGAGATTAAAAGAGCAACAAGGACAGTCTGCTCGGTCCTTTTGGCCTTTGGTTTTTTTTGTTTAAGCTTCTGCATCTGAGATGGAGAGGTCCCTCACCGGCCTTCACTGGCTCTCACTGCACGCACAAATCACCTTCAAGACTTGCTGCATCATCTATAAGCCACTTGCATAGAAACTCAGCATCTCTGGCGGACAACGCACCACCAGAAGCCAGGACACATGCAGACTTGAAATCCGCTGTCGCAAAAAGGAAAGGACCAGAAAACAAGCCTTCTCTGCCTACGCCCCAAGATCATGGAACCTCCTCCTCCCTGTCCGCATCAGACTCGCCCGCACATGCCTACAAATCAGAAAAGACCTCAAGACCCCCCCTCTTCAAGGAATCTCTCCTCCTCAGCACCTAGGCGATCACGTCGCCCCTCGCATCACCTGACTTGCCAGATGCCGCCCACCCCTCTCCTCCCCGCCGCAGCTGTACCCCTCCTCTGTGCCCTACCCCCCTGCTGTGCATCTGTTCTGTTGTTACCTCTGAACAGCGCTCCGATATGTATCTGTATTGTTGTATACCTCTGTAACTCACTCTGTTGCTTCTCGAAGCTAGGTTTGCGCTCCTTAAATACCATCGTAATAATAATGACCTGCAGGTTCTCAATATCTGTATAACTTCAGGAAATGGCTTGAGCTCAGATACTAGTAAAGTCATAAGGAAATTTGGTTGTCAGTTTCTTTCCCTGTGCCTAACTTGTAAAGGTAACACAAGTGCAAAATAAATCTAACCTTTTGTTAGACTGCTTTCACTGTTGATAGAAGCTCATGGTGTCCAAATAAAGTTCTCTGAACATGGAATTCACATGAATTGGGTTGCGAATCCTGTCATGCCCGTAATCCCATCTAGAGGCGTGTGTAGTATACCTCATTAGGTAAGACAAGGTGCACACAGAAAACGTGCATGTTACTTTATTGGTGACCATCTATTTAGTTCCAGTAGTCAGGAATTATTTGGATGCATATTCATTCTGTCAGTGTTGGCAAAAGTTGGCTTTCCGCATGTGCAGCCGACACTGTGGGTGGGATTTGTAATCCAATTCATTTAAATTCCATGTTCATATAACTTTGTGGATAACATGACCTTCTGCCAACACAGTGCAACGAAAACACAATCAACCAAGCAAACTAGAAATGTGAAAGACTGCGATTTACTGTCTGTTAAATATGAGTTTGGAACATTCTTGACCAATAGTGATTTCATGTAGTAGCCTCGAGAAAGCCCGGTGGGAGAAACGTATGGCCATGATGTCGGCTATTTGAAACTTCTTTGTATCATATAATTAGAACACATTGTAATTTCTGATGCAGGAATTCAATAATATATTTGGTTCTACTATTGTGATTTTATAAAGACCTAAGCAGTGAACATACTTTTACATATGCAATGAAAACACACTGGGATTTCTGATGTAGGAATTAATTAAATGGTAATATTTGGCACACAATTGAGCTTAATATAGACCTACATGGATTCTTTGTCACCTGTGATTGCAAACAGTAATTTACTATCCTTCCAGAATTGTATTACAATATATGTTTACCACAGGGTGCATCCTTAAGGCTTTTCCTCTCTCGAGCTCTGATACTACATAACAGCACCTGGGATTACAGGTATGTGGGCTGGCACTCCATTCTCTCTTCTGATGCTTTCCAAAGCGAATCCTCTAGGCTCGCATGACTCCAGAGGCGAAAACAATGGACTTGTCAATTCTGCAACATTGTGTTGCAAGGTCCTGATGAAAACAGAGACCTGAAACCCAAATAAGGTTAGAGGTCAGTTTTGGGTGGGAGAAGGCATAAGTGGAATGCCAGTTTGAGAGGGCTCTCTTTTTTCGATGCATTTAGTCATCTGAGCTCAGCTCTTTGCTTCTCCAGGGTCGGACTCGAATAGTTCCTCCTGTCCTGCGTTTTCTCTGTACTGTGGGACATGTCGTTTTGGCTTTCTCATTACAAGAGCAGGATTCCAAGCCCCCATGCCCTCAAGCACAGATGTTTTTGTTGCACGGCTGAGAAGGCTAACAGGTTTTCTGTTTAGCACAGCCGAGACAATGTGGCGGATATTTGCAGAGTGGCCGTCAGAAACCTTAAACCAGAACTGAACGTGTACACTGGTAACTTTCAAGAGAGCTTCTAACTTCAATTTGTCCCTTATAATTAGGTCCGTGTTGTGCTCAGAAGTTGGGCAGATATTGAAATACAAGACGAAAAAGGGGCCGTTTTTAACAGTACCCAGCACACTGAAGCGGTTGAGTTATGGTACACGTTTGAACCCAAGGGTGGACTGGGAACCAAACCAGGCACTGGAGAAAAAACAAAATCAAAGTAGTCCCATATTACAAATGTTGAGCAAGCCCAACCCCTCTCCCATAAGAAACTTGTAAATAAAATAGGCAACCAACCACACAGAAGAGGGCTATGATGCACAGGTTCATCTGACCATCTCCAGGGGTCCCTTCAGGCCAGTCCATCCCTGGTTAACCCATTGCATGGGCAGCATTTATCCACCATTCACCCTCGTCCCTCCAGGCAGGAAGCAGCTCCATACTATCTACCCTACTCTTTGGAGCCATGTCTGAACACAGTAAAACGTTGTATAATCGTGCCGACGTGTGCCGACGTGTGCAGTCTTGGCCCGCTGTCTCTTATCTGATTCTACTGTTCGCATACGACCCCACGACCCATTGCAGCTCTTGGCTGGTTTCCTGGTGAGAGGTGGATGCATAGAGCTGGATACATTCCTATGGTGGCTTTTCAGTGGTCTTCAAACTGTGGGGCTGGCCTCCTGGGGTTTTGTGAAGGGGGCAGAAGGATGTTCATGGGGGCGTGAGAATCTACTAAAAGGAAGGAAGGGGGTTGCTTCTACCAGGAAACCTAATCAGTGATGGCGTTTGTGGGGCCCGGCAACAATAATTTTACTCAAGGGGAGCTCAGCATAAAAGAGTTTGGATACCATTGGCTTATGTGGTGACTGTGAACAGGTACAGTAGTACTGCCAGGGTACAGACAAGCAGATGTGCGTTGTTTGGTCTAAAGCAGTAAGCCCATGGAGAGTACCTGCATGTGAGCACATGCAGCAACCAGATAGACAAGAAAAGCAGGGAACACAGACAGAGCAGAGAGAGAAAGAAAGAGAAACAAAGGAAGAGGCTGCAGAGCAGACCGATACAGCAGGGAAAGAAAAAGTACCAAAGGAAGAGGCTGCTCTAGACAGATGTAGCAGGGAACAGAAAGGGCAACGAAGGAAGAGGTGTCAGATGGCAGATACAACAGGGGGGACAGAGCAATAAAGGAAGAGGCTGCAGTAGACAGATACAGCAGGTAGAAAGAGAAGCAAAGGATGAGACGGTAGAAGACAGTCAGCAGGGGAAGAAGGAGCAATAAAGGAAGAGGCTTCCCACAGACAGATACAGTAAGAAGGGACAGAGCAACAAAGGAAGAGGCTGCAGAGTAGACCGCTACAGCAGGCAAAGAAAAGTTACAAAGAGGCTGTTCTAGACAGATGCAGCAGGGAACAGAAAGGGCAACAAAGGAAGAGGCGGCAGATGACATACAGCAGGGGGGAGACAGCAATAAAGGAAGAGACTATTGTTACATACGCCTCACATCCCGCAGGCACGGTGACGTGAGGCGCACGAACAATAAAGGGCCCACCCTGCCAGAAGGCAGGCAGTTCCCGGCACGCGCCAGAGTGAGCATGTCATATCCATTACTCTGCTCCATTACCAGGCCCGACGCAGGCCCTGATCCTCTCTCCCTCCGCCAGCTGCACCGGCAGGGAGGGATTCAACACTGACGACGAGGAACTGATCACCGGTACAGCAGCAGCAGTTTCCCAGGCTGTAACTCAGCCCACACGTCCACGGCAAGGGCACATTTTTGGAGACACAGTCGGGGCACCATCCCCCACCCAAAAACAAACAACAAAAAAATTTTCCCTCCCGAAACACTCAAACATCCCCAGAGTGTACCCGGATTCAGTGGATGTCACAAGGGAATTTCTTTTTCTCTTGCTCCTCATACTTCACGCCAAGCAGCACAAGGATCACCACTGCACCACCTGAAAGAACATCATGGCGACTGGCCTTTCCATGCCCAGGCCCAGCACACCATCAAGGATCGCTTCCTCGCTGACGCTGCCAGCGCTGTCCCCTTGACCTCATGGTGGGACCACAGCTGCGTTGGGACCTTTTGACCCCTACACTGATCCATCATCAGTGGGACCCCGCTGGATGCTATGGATCCAAAAGTTCGAGATGGCGATGGACTGTAATGACATTACAACGCCCAGGAAGATGAGGTCACACCTTCTGCTCAACGTGGGTGACGACGTCCTACGCACTTTCAACACATTTACCAACTGGCCAAAGACGCCCTCACAGCACCTTTCATGCCACAGTTGAATCCAGACTGCGAAACCTTCAATTTCTGCACCACAATACAGATGGAGGATGAAACACTGGACGCCTACCACACAAGACTCAGGAAACGTGCACTCTCGTGTGAATTCCTCAATGTCGAGAAGTAAATAAGATGCCAGATCATCAACGGCATGGTGTTGGGATGAAAAGGGCATTCCCCTAGCCAGGATCCTTGAATATGAGTGCCAAAGAGAGCTGTCGCATGCGAGGGCAGCACACATGGGCACCACGCTTCCGAAGCTCCAACTGGCACCAACGATGGCAATGATAGCACAGATCGCCTCACCGCCAAGCACGAAGGGAAGACTATAATGAGATGAACAGTTCACCACAGGGGCAACCGAGGATCCCGGGGCCCACTGAGTGCGGATGGTGTGGTGGTGCATGCCATGGAAGAAGAAACTGCCCAGCGCAACGAACCATGTGTGGGGCATGTGGCCGGAAGGACCACTACGCATGTGTCTGTAGATCCTCAGGGCAGCTGCAATGCCCACAATCGCAACTAGCTAAAGCCGTCTCCAAGAAAAAGAAGCAAGCAGGGAAACGCCACATAGAAGCCGCTAACTCATCGACAGACGAATCCAGAGATGACGAGGGCGACCCAGCGACGGATGCAGGGACTGGGGGAATGAGAAGAAGAAGAAAAGTCCATTTGATCTCAGCACTTGAGCACAGAAGCATGGAGACAAAAAACCCCAGAGAAGACACAAATGCCTTGTGTCCATACAGGGCCAGGAGAGACAAATGACGATAGACACCGGAGCATCAGTGAATGTCATGCCGTCAACTATGTTCTGGACACTGCGTCCCCGACCTGACCTCAGGCCAACGGAAACACTCCTGTTCGCCTACTGATGCAAGACACCACTACCAGTGGAAGGACGTTTCAGAACGACACTAAGCAGGGGCAACAGAGTCCTCCAGTCGAAGATATACGTTGTCAATGCAGAGATTGAATGCCTGCTTAGTGGGGATGCAGCGGAAGACCTAGGACTGATCCGTTTCATTTGTGACATCACGGACTCAACGGACATCTCCGACATCCTGACGAAGTACCCGGGCATCCTCAACGGCATCGGATGTTTAAAAGGCAAACTCATTAAGCTTCACATCGACCAGGCGGTACAGCCCAGAGTGTTACGCCACAGGAGAACTCTGTTTCATATGAGTGACCTGGTCGAAAAGGAATTACGAGACATCAAAAATGCTGGCATTATTGAGCAAGTCACGGGACCAACGCCCTGGGTCTCCCCTATGGTGGTAACGAAGAAGCTGAAGCAACCAGGGAAAGTAAGAATTTGGATAGACATGCGGCTACCAAATGCAGCGATCGAAAGGGAGCATCACATCACCCCCACGCTAGATGAGATAATTACGGACCTCACAGGGTCGAAAGTTTTCTCAAAAATCGACCTGAACGCTGGTTACCACCAGTTAAAACTACCACTTTCTCCACACATCTGGGTCTACGCCGGTACAAGAGACTGAGTTTCGGCATCTCCTCAGCGGCAGAGGTGTTCCAGCAAGCCATCCAGGAAGTAATCCAGGGAATCCCAGGGGTGTTAAATGTCAGTGACGACATCCTCATCCACCCCAGCGACAAGCAGGAACACATGCGTCGCATCGAGATGGTAATCAGCAGGCTGGAGACCGCAGGTCTAACCATCCACCGGGAAAAATGCAAGTTTTTGAAAGAGGAAATAATATTCTTTGGGTATGTCTTCAACAGTGTGGGAGTGTCGGCCGACCCACAAAAGGTTGCAAACATAAAGGAGGCTTCCCCCTCCCGACAACACCCACAGAGGTACGCAGTTTCTTGGGGATGGCAACCTATTGCGGGAGGTTCATACCTAACCTGGCAACAATGTCTGAGCCGCTAAGGGAGCTCAACAGGTCGAACACCAAATGGGAATGGAGCTCTGAATGCCAGGAGGTGTTCGTGCAGATAAAGACATCCCTGTCAGCCGAAACAACTATGGCATATTATGACCCAACGCTGACAACGGAACTATACGACGATGTCAGCCCTGTTAGCCTTGGGGCTATCCTCGTTCAGATATCACGGACAGGCGAAACAAAGCCCATCGCATATGCCTCCTGGGCCCTCACGCCCACTGAACCGCGGTACTCGCACATAGAGAAGGAGGCCA
The DNA here is from genome assembly GCF_040938575.1 of Ambystoma mexicanum. Lineage (NCBI taxonomy): Eukaryota > Metazoa > Chordata > Amphibia > Caudata > Ambystomatidae > Ambystoma > Ambystoma mexicanum. The sequence goes on along the minus strand of NC_090932.1, from coordinate 1,278,426,737 downwards.
TAGCAGTGCTCTGGGGCTTGCTCCATTTCCACATTCATCTCTATGGACAGAAATGTAAGGCCTACACAGATCACAAGCCACTCATCCCGATCTTCACAGGTTCATCATCACACCCTCCAGCCAGAATTGGAAAGTGGCTGCTCCACCTCCAGCAATATGAGTTTGAGTTGGCCTACCAAGCGGGCACAGACAATCCGGCGGATTTCCTGTCCAGGCACCCGAGGGCCGCGACCTTAGGGGAAGTGAGTGAAGCAGAGGAGACGGAAGAGCACATATGCCAAAGCATTCACACCATGAAGCCCAAGGCAGTCAGCATCAAAGACATTGTAGAAGCCACGCACACTGACCCTTGCTGTGACATAGTCAAGAACACCATCATGTTGGGCGAGTGGAAGTCTCTCCTCCGCCATGTACATAACCGCACACCAGCGGCCAGAGACTTCCTCAATGGCATGTTCCCAGTACGACAGGAATTGTCCATCACCAGCAAAGGGTTGATCCTGAGGGGAGCCCGCATTGTGATCCCCAGCAGCCTGCAGGACGGAATCGTGGCGCTGGCGCACGAAGGACACCAGGGTATGGTAAGGACAAAAGCCAGGATTCAACCCAACGTGTGGTTTCTGCACATTGACACCAAGGTCGAGCAGATCATTACCTCCTGCCCCCTTGCCAAATCACAGGAGCACTTCCTACCCCAGAACCTATACAGTCGGCGGAGCGTGGGTCATCAAGGTGGGACGCCATCAGTGTCGATTTCTACACAGTACAGAAGAAACATACCTGCTGGTGGCCATCGATGACCACTCACGATACCCAGAAGTGGAGATCATATCCTCAACAGCAGCGGAGACCGTGATGCCTGCACTCGAGAAGATGTTCGCTACACTTGGCCTGCCAAGACACATCAAGAGTGACAATGGTCTGCCATTCCAGGGGATGGAGCTCAAGAAATACCTGGACGATTTGCACATCAAACATCACCACATCACGCCCAGGTGGCCACAGGCGAACAGTGACGTGGAGAAGTTCATGGGGACCATCAACAAGGTGCTACGCATATGCAGGGCTAAAACCAGTCCCTGGAAAGTAGACTTATATCGATTCCTACGGAACTACCGAGTGACGCCCCACAGCTCCACCAATTTACCCCCGGCGGACCTCATGTACGGGACATTGGTAAACTCGTCCATACCACACCACCCAAGCAGAGGAGTAGACACCTTCGACAGCGACCACACACAACAAAGGAGAGTGGCAGCAAACAAAGAAATGAGTGTCAGGAGGCACGCAAGAAGGTCGGGACACAAGGTCAGCGATCACGTTTTGGTGCTGCGAAACCCCACAAAGACAAGCTTGAAACGTGGTATGACTGTGCACCCTGGACAGTGACCTGAATGGAAGGAACAATGGTGACAGCGGCACAAGGGCACCAGTCGATCACCAGGAATGCTTCTTGGTTCAAGAGGGTGCCCCGACAAATGTGGACTGATGGAGACAGACAATCCCAGGCAGACGCAGAGCTGCCATCAGACGTTTCGAGCCACCGGAACGAGGGAGAAGCGACCCCGAGTCGAGAGCCAGAGGAGCAACCTGAAGGATCTGGTGAGGAGGATCCAGAAGATGAAGGTGAGCGGGAAGAGGGAACTGGCCCAGAGACAGCTCCCCGGTCAAGGCCCAGCCGGTATGACCTGAGGGCAGCCCTGAAGGCTCCGGAGAGGCTAAGAGACTATGGGCCTCATTCCGAGGTTGGTACTAGTCATGGCGCTATTAACGCCATGACTAGCACCATTACCGGTACCGTGTCCGCCCTGGTTCAATGGGGACTTACCAGTCTAGTCCGACCTTTACGGGACCAGTAAGTCCCCATTGAAAATGTCAATCCCCATTCCTATTTGAGCCCCGAGAGGGCTCAATGGGAATGGGGAGGGTGCTAATACCGGTACCGTGAATTACGGTACCGTTATTCGCTCTGAAGTCCCTTTGCGGGTCCCGTCCTTAACGCCTGCTAAAACCAGGCGTTAAGGAAGGACCTGAAAAGGGACCTCAGAATAGTGCGCAAAGGGATTACCGGCTCTGGTGTCATTACCGGTGCCCAGTATCCCTTTGCGCCAAGGTCGTAATGACCCTCTATGAGTGGTAATGACAAGTGGTATTGAGTGCGAAACTGTGCTGGACTAGATTGCACAGCAAAGTTAGTGATGTTGTTCGATGTTGGTTATGTGTTTGTGTGGTGTTTTTGGTTGGAAAAAAGAAGGAATGTTACATACACCTCAGGTCCCGCAGGTGCAGTGACGTGAGGCGCATGAACAATAAAGGGCCCGCCCTGCCGGAAGGCAGGCAGTTCCGGGCACGAGCCAGAGCGAGCGTGTTGTGTCCAGTATTCCGCTCCTTTGCCGGGCCTGACGCACACCCTGATCCTCTCTCCCTCCACCGGCTGCACCGGCAGGGAGGGATCCAACACCTATTTGCTTATCGTACCTTTAACTTGCTCATTAGCGCTTTTTAGACTCTTGTTTTTTTATAGAGCCTTTTGTTTTTAAAATTCATTTTAGTTGAATTATTGTCAAATTTTAATATTTGTCTGTGAAAACGCAGTGCTCTTCGATGCAAATACCTAATTTGTTAGTCCTTGCCTTACAGTAACTGCTGCCTTTATTTGCCTAAACACGTTCAAACTACAATACCCAGGAGTATAGTAGTTTTCATGCTTTTTTATTTGCTGACTGGCGCGTCACAACAAGCCGGTCTGTGTTGCCCAGCGCTCGCATCCTGTCTGGCGGGGAAGTGCTGCCTCTTCTGTTCTATCTGCTAATATGCATCCTCTAGAAGTCATTGGCCTATCCCAGGCAAAACTATCCATGAATGCTACTTCCCAGAGTGTGAAACTGCCTCCTTTCACAAGCCGTAGAGCGACGATCGTAGCATGTCATATGGCGGAAGCTATTCATTTCGCTTCACCTAACGACGTCGGAATTCAGGCGTCGCCCAAAGCCGTGGCGAACAGTGCAAGCCCTAGCCTTTCTAGAGAGCTAGGAGTGTCCAGCACATCCGAAAGCATATATGAGAGCACTGTGGTATACCCTTATTCTGATATGTTACTGCAGCGAGGATTGAATATTACAATCCCCCATGTGACGTATCATCCATGATGAGGATTATTATCGAGAGAAACATAAGGACAGTTATGTGTATAGAGCGGATACTTTAAGTAGGGAAACAAAACCTGGCCTGAAAGTAGTTTTGCTAAATATAAGATCCCTTATGAAACGTTCCACGGATGTGGCATCATATATAACAGATCAGGATGTAGATGTCGGTGCCCCAACTGAAACCTGGTTACACAGGGCCGCCGGACCAACCATAGCCCTGCCTTTACCCTCAGGTTACAGTCTGGCACACAGGGATAGGCAAGATGGGAGAGGAGGAGTGGCCCTTATCTATAAAGCGGAGGTGGATATATCTGGGCCAGAGAGTTGTGAAACACTCCAAGTTAAAATCGGGACGGATGCTGAAACAGTGAACCCGATTTTGGTTTATAGACCGCCCTCCCCTATGCCTGATTTCATATCCCAACTATGTAACATGTTGTTACCGTTGTTGAAACCCATTACTAAAGTTCTGCTACTGGGGGATTTTAATCTATGGTTGGGCAGGGAAATGGCTAAAGGTCTTGAGGTATCACTTAGCAATTTAGGTTTTATTCAGCATGTTAATGAGGCCACCCATGTCAGGGGGAATGCTCTTTATTGGGTGGCCACTCATGATATGATAGTTTATTTATATAGCGCCTATACACAATGTGTTTCATAGCGCCATCAAGGCAAGGGAGGGAACAAGGGAAAATATAATTACATTCTTACAGGCCATGCACAGTAAGGATGTGAAATTTAACTATCATACTCGGCCTGACGACATTTCAGATAGTGCAAGAGCTAAGACATAGATAAGGAAGGGAGGGGGAAAGTGGGAAGGAAAGTGAAACAGACAGGCGACTACCGTACTAAACCTGATGACATTTCTGGTAGAGCCGGAGAAAAACAAAAAGGTGAGGGAGAGGGTGCAGAAAGGGAGGGGAGGAACAAAACAAGTGACTATCATACTAGGCTTGACGACATTTCAGATAGTGCTGGAGGGGGGTGGGGAACAAGTGAGGGGAGGGAGAGGAGACAGACGACGTTTCTATCATACTAGGTCCAGGGACAATTCTGATAGAGTAAGTGCATAGAAGAAAGTAAGGGGAGGAGGGGAGGAGATAGGAAAAGGGAGAAAGGGAGAGGAGGAGAGAACAGAGAGTAAGCTGTCAAAAAGAGTGGAGAAGCAAGAGAGGAGAGCGAATTCAATTTCAGAAGTCAGTAGTAACACATCATTTTTAGTTTTTAGGACTGCATCGGTCACCCTTCTTCCTTCTTAAATATGGGAACTATAATGGCTTCCCTCCATGTAGCTGGTATTTGTTTGGTTTTCATTATCTGTAAAACATGGATATTGCCCAACTTCCCCATGCTTCAATATTCTCTTTTACTATTTGGTTCTACAGCCAGTCTGGCCCTTGCCGCTCACAAGGAGCTGAGTCTTCCTATCATTAGTCTTACATCCACTTCTTCCAGAATGAAATGCCAGCTCTTATTAACCTTCTTAATTTCCGTTTGGTTGTAGCCCCAATGATTGGAGATGAGAGCAGAGTAGTGAGATACCCATCGGTCTTCTGTTACCTGGCCTGTCATGACTGATGGTCTAAAAAGAAACTCCATTATTAAGGAGCTCCCATAAACTCCTTGTATTTTTCTGGCATACGGTTTGTAGCATTCTCTCCGCATCCCTCAGTGCTCTAGTGGCTAAAAGCCAGTTACGGTATTTTTGTTTGCGTATACGTATCAACTCATATTTTCCTAGGCCTTGCACTTTCTCCAATTCCTTAATATCCACTCTCAATTCTCTTCTGGCCATCACAAGCATGGGATCATATGCATGTTTCGGGACTTGGTTGGAGTTCCCTCTTTTGTTACTTGCTACCATATCATTGTTTAGTATCCACACATATTACACAGCACTCTAACAGAGTGCCCACATTAGCCATTCTCAGCTAATTGGCTCGGCTTCTTGCCGTTTGTCAGATTTTCGACTATTATTGCCATTGTGATTTGCGCTTTGATTCTCCACTGTGAATTTTAGCAGGGGAAGATTTTTTTGTGAAAATAGCGCTAGCTTTTTCTTTTGAATTTGGACTTCATCTGAAATACTTTTATTAGGCTCAGGTTTCCTTTTGTTACTCTGTACTCCGAGGCCCCTGGCCGGCCCATAGAGCCGAGGTTCGCTCAGAAGTACTTTAAGACGAGATAGCTGTACCCTTGAGATGGATGGGGGTGCAGATGTATTACTCCAACACCAATCAATAAGGACAACTCAATGGTTCTTACATTTGGACATCATTCTTTTGTTTTAAGTTCACGATATCCTTACTCGTAGCGTTTCGTCTCTTTGTGTCATTCTCGGGTCGTCATTTCTTCTATCTGTGAGTCTGGCCGGGTCCTCGTGACGTCACCATTCGTCTTCCATTTAGACCTTTTTGGTTTCTTCCGGGACAGTACTTAGGCATTCTTCATTTTGTTTCATTTGCTGGTAGGGTTTCCTTAATGGATACCTTACTGTCCATGGTTTTCTGGGTATTGGTACTTCAATAGGTGTTGCTCTTCTGATAGGCACTGGGCATAGCCCCAATGCGGCTCTCTGCTGGTTTATTTGCTCATCATATGTCACATATTTTGGTGTGAACGTTCCTGGTACTTCAAAATGGCCGATTGGAGTGCAGGTTTTATTTGGGACCTCCTCTACACTCCCCCCTCTGGGCGATTCATCGATCACTTTCGTCTTTGGATTCATCTTACTTAGTTCTTCTGTATTCACTTTTACTCCATCACCTGGGTTCATTCCTTCTTCATCTTCTGGATCTATACATGATGGTTAGAAGTGTCTCTTTGGAGTCCATATCTTTATTACTCCTTTCAGGCTTCCTGCTGTCCTTACATGTTCGTCTTTGTTCCATGTCATCAATTGTCATTGTCCATTTGGGCTCCAGTAAACCCAGCAGTAAACCCATCTTCCCACATCATTTCTGTGCTTCCTGGGATAGAGAAACTTTGTTCCTTCTGGTGCGTGAATGCTGGCTGTTACAAAGTCTCTTATTTCTTCATCAGTCAGATCTTTGGGCTTCCATCCTGGCTTGACATCAATCATGATCTTCATCCGTATGGCTTTTTTAGCAGTCTTTTGGAATTGAGAGATTATTATCTTGATAACACAAAAGCCTAATAATATCATCACTAGCAGGGCTCCCAAGAACTTGAATGCGTCTGCCATCCGCTGTGGGACCCATGAAAACAGTGATCCAAACCATCTGTCATCATCAACTTCGCCAGGTTCATCGATCATCTTGTTCTGCAGATTTCTCAGCATACTTATAGCTTCTGCTAAAGTTCAATTTTCCGCATCGTGAGAAGGTATGAATGTGCAACATGATTCTCTAATTTTTGCACAAACTCCTCCATCCATAGCTGTGATCATGTCAAGCACATATCTGTTCTGGAGAGTCATCAGTCAGATGGCTCTTAGCTCTTCCTTGATTGCATTGAATCCTTTTATGGTCGTGTTGATGGTCTGCAGTAACTCCCATCTGGTTATCTTCAACCATTTAGTATTTGCTCCACCTGAATTCTTGGCATGAGAATAGTTGTGAACACTGATGAGGTGAGGCTGAACAGCCTGTGTTCATATGGGATTGCATGAAAGGCTTCTTCTGATTTAGCAGAGAAGTAATTATCTCTCTTCATTCGAGTTAGCAGTTCCACAGATCTCCTCTTCCTCAGGTGAGCATCTGCTTTCGGGAAGCTGTCAATATTCAGGTCACTTTTCGGGATCACTAATGCTGGAACGTGGACATTCACTATTGTGCATATACCTCCCCAGTCTCTTGGCAGTCTGATGTATGCTTTGGATCCACATGCCCAATAATGATCCATAATTACGGCAGTCCCATGAACCATTCCTGGAGCGTCAAAAACTCGTCCACAGTTCTGATTCTCTCCCCTTTTTCTTGTGCCATTATTCCTGAAGCAGAATTTTGGGCTTTACAGTGGCACTATCTGCAAGGGTCCTCCTCTGTTTTCGACCCATGTCAGCAGTTTTGCAAGCGTTGGCCACAATGGCTTGCATCCATTTTGCACTATGTTGATGGTAGGCTCGTAGTGACCGAATACCATCCATGCTCTGCATATCACTACTCCTTTCTCTCATCCGTCTGGTGAAAGCACTGTTCCCCAAATCTGCATTTGGCCTCTGTTCTTCCATCTCCAAGCTTCTTCCAGAGTTTGTCCTTGGACATTTAGCTTCTGGTTTGCTTCTCTTCTGATTTCTGCTCCTTTAACTCCAGTCTTCTCGTATCTGATGACAATGTGTTTTGTCTTTCCATTGTTTCTTGTCTTTATGTCCTGGACATAATTGTCTTCATTTGGATCGGTTGCTTCAGTTGTTAATTTCAGTGAGGCATCAATACCCATGAACTGGCCTCTGGTTTTGCACATTGCTACATGTGAAAGACAGTGTGCTGTCTGGACATCAATGTCTACAGCTACGAAGATCTTGGACTTCCCCATGCTGTATGGTAAGAGTGCACAAACAAAGCATTCCCCTCCTGAATTTCGTCTTCCCACTTCTTTCATGTGCTGGTACCAAATGCTGTTTCCCAGATGTGCTGTGCTATCCAGGTAGTCGTTTAGTTTGTTGTCATCTCCATGCATGCTTCTCTTGATTCTTAGTGTTTTCCTGTAATTGGCTATAACTACATCCCTGAATGCATCTGTATGGCTCCTTCTTGCTGGAGGATTCTCAGGTATCCCGGTCCATGGTGCAGGCTTCCTCATCTGCGTCATTTGATTAGACAAAAGTCTGGCAGTTCTTTCCTTGTCCTCATACATCTTTTTCCTGCTGGTTATACATGCCCATCTCATCCACCCTGACATTGGTCCGGTATATGGCTGTACTGTGGGACTTGTACTTGTCCCTTTCACTGGAACATACATGTTTGTCACTGCTGTCTCTGGGTGTTTATTCTTCAGCTCCTCTAGTCTTTTCCTTTCTCTGGCTAATGACGGCCACACTGCGTCTACTATTAGTTGTGCTTGTGAGATCTTCTTTGAGTTTGTCTTTGTCTCCATCACTGTTGTCTCAGGGGTGTTTATCATTATTATTTCTGTTGGTTTCTTCTCCAATTCCTCTTGTCTTTCCACAATGTCTGTTGTGGAGTTTCATATAGTATGCAGTCTTCTCTTCTCTAATGCTTTGTATTGTGGTTCTGCAGTCATTGACACTAGGCCTGTTGCATGTGCATTCCGTGTTTGCATGCGTGTGGTTGTCAGTAACCTTTCATCATTCATTCCTTGCCGACCCTGTCTCCGGCTTTTCCTTTTGTTTGTTACCACAAGTGTGTGTGTGTCATTGCTAATCTCATCCATTTCAAGCTCATTCATTCCACCATCAGATCTTCTAGGGACCAGAATGACTATGTACAGTCTGGGTGCCTTTGTGGGTTTCATTTGTGCATCATTAGGTGGGTGCACTGGAATTGGAACGCTTTGTGCACCAATAAAAAATGCAGTTCTGATCGTTATTGACAGTAAAACAATGATGAATATGATACACAAATACATTATGCCCCTGTAGGTCAGGCGGCAGCATTTACTTCCAGAGAAACATGGCCTCCTTTCCTCCTGCAGGAGGACAAGGTTGCAGCTCTGGATCCCCATCTTGATCATTCGCCAAATGTCTACCTTTTACTATACTTCTTTAAACAGAATTGTCTTTCAGATTCTGTGTGTAAGAGGTTCAGGTGTCCCACAAGTATCCCCCTCTTGCGGGCGGTGAATTGTCTCTTATCTCAGGATACAGTTCCTTTGCTAAACTATGGGAAAAATCAAATCAAAATAACACTTCGGCAAGTCCTTTTACTGTGCATGTTCAAAGTAGGTCAGCTCCCAGTCCACACCTCGGGTTTGCTTCAGTCCCGAAGACATGTTGTATCCTGGTCAGTATGAAGAATAGGGACAAAATAACAAATGGAATAATGTGAAACCCTTGACACTGCTTCCTCGATCTGTCCCTTGGTGGAAAGCTCTTACAATCTCCTCGAATAGTTCTGTTGATGGTTAGAGAGTTCTACTTGCAGTATGATTCCATGCAAGAGCATGCCCATCTGTGCAACATTAGCTGGATCTCTGATGAATGTGAGGACGTCAACATCGTTCGGTCTCCCCAATAGCTCTGTAAAGTCAGTGACTAAATGAAGAGGTCGTTGTTGGCCAACCTGCTGTCTTCTGGTGACAGGGACATCCGTCCTGTCTTGCTGAGTTTCAGGATTGTATGCTTTCTTTTTAATGTAAACAATGTCTGCACTGTCGGTTCGCGTGGAGTGCAACTAAGATCACAATTTTATTTAGGAGTTGGTTTAGATATTCTGTATTTGCTGGGTCCCGAAGAAACATGAGTGTGTCTGTCGTTCTCCCGACAAGATTTGGACAGTCTTCAATTATTCGAAAGAACAATGTATTGACAAGCTCATTTACTTCCTTCTCAGCTTGGGACATTTGGTTTCTCCTCACTGTACTCAGGAAGTAAGAGGAATTGTTTGGCAATTACAGTAAGCAATCTTCTTGTTGTCTTTTCATTTTCAGGATCTTGAAGAAAGTCACTGACACTCGTGAGTCCACCCACCAATGACGGATATGATCTTAGCACTAGATTAAAGTAGGTTACCACATCTTTGGTGATGTCGCTACTGCGGGACACCATAAGTGATTTCGCATAGGAATGAGTCTGGATGCTTAATTTTCTTCCAATTTACGTGTCCTCGATCAAAATTTGGCATGTTATTTCCTCGTCACAGTTTTAATGTGTCTTGATCCAAAGTTCAAAGTCAACAGAGTATGTTGTGGCTCATATGTGCAATTATCTTCTTCACCCTGTAACTAGGATGCACAGAGTGTCCTTCGTTTATGTCCTTATCCCCTTTTTTGCTCAGAGGAAGTGTCCAATTTAAGCCACAATTTACAAAAAGTTATTTATCTTTATATGGCTGGTCATGCATCCTTCTTCCTCGTCTGCACGTGATGAGGTTCTTCACCGTCGCTCATAGTCTCCTCGCGTTGGGATGCAGGAAGGGGGCCTTCTCTGATGTAGGGTTTGTTGTCGCCCAGGAAAATCCAAGCTCTCCTGCCTTGTAGTTTTACTGCGGACGGAGTGCAGTCCTCCACTGTGAAGGGACCGTTAAATCTTGGCTCATCCCACTTTTTCCTCGTATGGTCCCTTACAAGGATGGTGTCTCCAGGGAAAATGGATGGTACACAAAGTCCTTCAGCTGTGTCGGTAGTAGTATCTCCTTCTGTGTTCCGTGCTGCCCTGCACCCCTTTCGTCGTCGCTGCAGGTGGTCTAAAATTACAGTAAGGCAAGATGTCATGCAATTCAGGTAATTTTGCATTTCCGACCCTACAATTTCTCCTGTTGACTGGGCATCACATCTAGCTCTATCTCGGGGTGTCAGAGGAGTATGCATTCTTCTTCCTGTGGCTATCTTGTGTGGCATAAGATGATGGTCGGAACCAGGTTGGTTCCTAAGTGCAAACAGTGCCAAAGGAAGGCAGTGCAACCATCCCTTTCTTAGAGTAAGCTTCAACATGGCTATCCTCTCCTTTAATAAGCCGTTGACCTTCTCACAGCTTCCGTTACCTTGCAGATGATACACCGATGAAAACTTGTGCTTTATACCAAGCAGCAAGCTAATCTGTCTGAATGTCTCATTTACAAAGTGAGCTCCGTTACCTGATCTCATGACCTTGCACACCCCCCATCTGGGGAACACTTCTCTCACTAAAAATGTGGCCGCACAGGTAGAGTCTGGGTGTGTACAGAGACCTGCCTCAATCCATCTAGAGAATGGACAAACCACAACAATTAAGTATCTGTACCCGTTACATACTTGAATCATGTTGACGTAATCGACATGCAAGTGTTGAAAAGGCCCATTTGGCCTGGGGATGACTCCTTTCATTACTTTTAATGTGTGCCCAGATGTGAATTGTTGGCAGATTATACAGTTTACTATAAAAAATGCAACGTGCTTGGTTGAATTTGGAATGAACCAGTCTTCTGCGAGCGTTGCTGCTAAATTCTCTTTTGTCATGTGTGCCGGATAATGTAACTGCTCCAGCACTATTTTTATTAGGGCTACAGGCATCACTGCTTTACCAGTGCTGTCTTGTTGCCACAAACCGTCAGAGAGGTTTAAAGAACACCATCGTCGTTTCCAAAGATTCTTCTCTTCCTGTGGTGCCTCCCCTTGGAGTTCCATCAACTGTGTTTGCCCTAGACTCTTATAGCTTTCAGGTGTCGTTCGTGCAACCATCATTCTCTCATTGGTATGGGTGACTTCCACTTCCATGATTGTCTCATTCTTGGATGCCATACGCTTGGCTTCCGTGTCAGGTGCTTGATTTCCACGTGAGATAAAATCTGTCCCTCTCGTGTGGGCGGCGCATTTCAAGACCGCTATGCCCACTGGGAGCTGTAGTGCCTTAATCAGCCTGTCCAATAAGGCTGCGTGCTGCACTGGCGTGCCATCTGCCTGGAGGTAGTCCTTCCTTTTCCAGTGCACTAAGCCTGCGTGCACTGTTGATGTCACATAGGCGGAGTCACTATACACGCTTACTTCCTGGTCTGCGTGATTCTCAATAGCGAGTATCAACGCCAATAATTCTGCAGCCTGTGCTGAATAATAAGATGGTATTTGCACACTAATAAGTACTCGGAATTCTCCATATGCTGTGTGCTTCATCACAGCAACGCCTGTATATCTTCCCATCATTTTGATCGATTCTCGAAGAACCGTCAATAAAGACACTTTCTCCTTCTGCCAAGGCATTTTCTTTCACCCTGGGAATTTCGTCATAGAATTCTTCATAGTTTGCACAGTCTTGTATTGGCTTTCCTTCAGTGACTGGCTCTGCTATAAACATAGCTGGGTTCACTATCTTACATCAGACTACCTTAATCAATGGATTTGATATGATCACTTCATAAGCAGAAGCGCTCTGGGATGTCAATGTGCCCTTCGGTTTCTCTAGAATGGCAAAAAGCGAGTGCTCGACGTACAACGTCATTGAGCAATCCATTACAATGGTTGTAGACTTCTCTATGGCGTACGCTGCGGCAGCCAAACTCTGTTCGCATGGGAAATGACATCTCATTACTGGGTCTAAATTTCTACTATAATATGCTAGGGGCTTGTACCCAAATGTGGTTCTCTGTGTGAGTACTGCCGTCATAACGCTGCCATTCGTGTGTGAAAACAGGTAAAATTCCTCTGCATAATTGGGAATCCCTAGAACAGGTGCTGTGCAAATAGCTCTTTTGAGTTCAGCAAATCCTTCCTCCATGGCCTCAGACCATTCAATCTTTTCTTTCATCACTTGGGCCTTCTTTAGGGCCTGAAGTAAAGGCTTAGTGTAAGAGCTATAGTTGAAGACCCATGCTCTGACATAGTTGCATAGGCCTAAAAAGCTCTGCATCTGTTTTATCGTTTGTGGCTTAGCCGTGTTCAGTATGGCTTCAGCCCTTTCTGTGGTCACTCTCTTTCCCTCATGTGAGATCAGCTGGCCTATGTACAGCACTTCTTGTTGACAATATTGTAGCTTTTCCTTGTCAACCTTATATCCCTTCTCAGCCAGTATAGTCAATAGCTGAACAGAATCGTGCCTGCATTGCTCTTCTGTCGTGCTGCAAATTAAGATGTCATCCACATATTGCAGGACAACACTTTTTAATGCAATATTGCTTAAGTCCATCTGCAGGACTCTTTTAAAAATAGATGGATACTCAAAATACCCCTGGGGTAGCCTTGTGCTTTTCAGACGCATCTCTCTAAATGTGAATGACGTCAGATCTTGTGAGTCACGGTGCAACGGGATTGAGAAAAATGCATTTTTCAAGTCAATTACCGTGACATATTTTGCCTCAACAGGTATATTACATGGGATTGTAGCCGGGTTAGGAACTAAAGGGAACTCGGCCTCAACAATATCATTTATTGGCCTCAGATCTTGAATTAGCCTCCAAGACCCTCCTTTGGTTTTTTGATCGGATAAACCGCGGTATTGCATGACGACTCTGACATCACTAAGATGCCTTGCGCCATCATAGCCGACATTGTCTTAAAAATCCCCTCATCTGCCTCTCTGGACATGGGATATTGTCGGGCTTTTGGTAGAATTGCTCCTGGTTTCAGTTTAATTTTCACTTCTCCGACCCCTTTCAATAGGCCTAAATCATAGAGTCCTGTGGTCCACACTGTGTCATGGCCACTGGTCATTGGCCAGTCACTTCACATCAGGTAGGGTCCCAATGGACCCAGTCTTGGTGCCTTTGGCACCAAGCTCATTATAAAGTGTGCTTGGCACACAGACTGTTGAAGGCATGTGCATCCGTGCAGGGCGGGGCCCTAGCAATGCATGGATGGCACGTGCAGAAGGCAGGAGCAGTGGCAAGGTGGGGCCTCAGGGCGGGGCCCAAAGGGAGTGGCTAGGGCCAGGCTATATAAGCCGGCCCCACCCGCATGCTGGCGCTTCGCATTACTCTGCTAGTGCAGCGTAACGCTTACCGCCGTTCAGAAGACATTACCTGTTTCAGCACGTGTATCCTCAGTCTCCGGAATACTCCAGCATCTTACCTTGAGGTCAGCCACACCATTGCTTCACTTCTGCAGCTACCTCAGCATCTTCCCTTGAGGTCAGCCACACCACCGCTTCACTTCTGTAGCTATGCGCGCATCTTACCTGAGTCAGCCGCACCATCGCTGGAAGCACTGCCATCGCTTCACTTCTGCAGCTATGCACACATATTACCTGCATCTGCAGCCCCATCGCGGTTGCCACCCCGCATCTTTACCAGTCCGAAATTCCATCAACACGGGATCTTCTTCAAACGCACCATCCTTTGAGGATCTGCATCTCCGGCCGCCTGTAGGAGTTCGGAAACCGTCCATCAAGCACCGATCAGCTGCATCAGCTGCACCTGCAGAGGGAAAGGAAACACAAGGTTAGCACTTGCATAAACTTTCATACTCTGAGCAGCGAACTTCAGGTAGAGGCCACTTACCTCTGGTAGCTCCTCCGGAGTAGACTTTGTCGTGACACGTTCCTGGGTCATCTTCATACCTAAGGAAGAGAACAAGGACAATATAGGGTCACGGACCATAATCATGAAGGAAGATTAACACAATCAATACGAACAATAATCATAGTTACAAAAGACTTACCTTCAAGATGGGATGGTCGCAGCCGGTCTGGACCTTCACGCCAGGGACCAGTGACGCAACTTGGTCCACCTACTGCGGGTGAGCCTGCATGGGCAAACTCTTGCTCACAACCTTCTGGCACGAAAGGGTTGAGGGAAATCCCGACATCACCACACCATTTTTACCATCTCCCCTCTTCACACAGGAGCAGAACCATTATCCTGGGTCCTCGATAACGCAGTGGCTGGGGGAGAGAGCTGATCCACAGGAGCCAGGTCCAGGGAGGGCTCCAACCATTCCCCAACACCCCCGCAGAGAACAGGTGAGCGTAACACACTGAGACAGGCACCTGGGCCATGTCGCCATCAAAATATTCAGGACGGTTTCGTGCCAACATCCTTTTTTGAGGCACTTCTCTTTTGATAATTTTCACCCAAAAGGTGAGACTCACTTCCACCATTGTCTCTCCCATATCTGCTTGTTTTTCAAACAGTTCGTCAATGGTGACGTCAGTCAATCAATATCCTTCTTCAATGACGATTACTGCGCACCATTGTCGGCCTTCGTCGTCATAACCATCCATCAAAGCCATCCTCCCTCGTACTGCAACTGTGTGTATCATCAAGGGAAATACTTGTCCCTTCTCCTCGTGCATCGGTATTCTAGGTCTAAATAGGAACTCATCTGGGGTTCTCATGATTCTGTCTGCAATCCTGGCAGCCCTGCCATTAGTATGCGCATACCGTACACAAATATTTCTGGCTCTAATGGTATAGCCCTCATAGCTATGTGTCCTGCGTATGCTCTGATCAGTTCGCATACATTTCAATAGTGCATTCCGGAGTTGAACATACTATGCCCTCCTCCGTGAATAAGATTGTCATGTTTAACTTTGTCCTTAAATCTCGACCCAAAATGTTTAGTGGGGTCTGACGTGAATATAATAAAGGCACATTCATTTCACATTCCCCTATAGAGGCTGGAAGTGCATTTGTGAAGGGAACACGACTTGTAGCTCCTGTGAAACTCTGAGTATTTATGGCCTCGCCGGACAAGGAAAATTTGCCTTCACGTATGCACGAGCGTGTTGCACCCGTGTCAACTAAGAAGGAATAGTCTTTATCCCCTATAACGACATCCACCCTAGGTTCCCGGTGAGGGTCTGGTGTCACTGATAGGATAGAACACATCAGGGTTCCCAGTGAGCTGTCCTAGTCCATATACAATTTAGGCCCACTGTGTGCTGATGGATTTCCCCCATTCCCATTGTTACTTCCCATTCCAGGATTCATGGTCTGTCCTGTGCTCACTGTCTGTGATAGTTTAATGGGTGCCTGTTGGGATTGTCCTTGTGGAAAACTATTCTGAGATTGCGCCTTGCTGCGCTCCTGGTGCTTGTTGGTGCATCGTGTGATTCTGTGCAACACCTTGTTGTACGAATGCAGGTGGATTCACCGTACCTGCTCCTGTCCCTTGGACGTTCTGCACCATGCCTTGGTTTCTGCATGTGCGTGCTAAATGCCCTGTCATCCCACATAACCAACATACAGGTGGTCTGATCATTTGCCCATTTGACATATCTTGATTACCATGTTGCGTATTTTGAAAGCCTTCGTGATTATTTTGGAAACCTCTCTGATTGCTCTGCCATCCTCTTCCTCTAAATCCTCTCCCCCTGGGGTAAAACCCAATATTGCTCTGCTTATTCTGATGTGGATTAGTCACCCGTTGCATGCTTGATTCAGCTGTGCTAGTTATCATGGCTTCCTCAAGAACATATTTTGACAATTTTTTCTGCACCAACTTTGCTTCCTCACCCTTTCGTGCAGCTTCCTTTTTGCGATTCTTTTCTTGCAGTAGTCTGCAATAGTGTGCGATGGTCAACTGTATTTCTGACCAAGGTTTGGCTTCGATTCCTACCAATTTCGTGAGCTGTTTCTGTACCGGTTCTGGCAGCCCTTGGCACAATATATGGTAGAATACAGGTATAGATTTTCCCCAAGATTCATGAGTCTCGAGTACCTATGTGTCTTGAAAATTCTGTATGTAAATCAACGGATCCTCAGACTCCTTCATTTTATGTGTCATTATAGCTCCCATATCAGAAGTGTCTGGGTAAAGCACTTGGAGTGCTTTCCATACTGCAGCTCTGCATTTGTTAAATGGAGCTCCGTCTAGTGCAGTGTTGATTGTGGTCACACCTGGGTAACCTGCCCGTGTCCACACATCATCTGCTCTCTCACCAAGTATGGCGATTAGGAGACCCTTGATATCCCCTATAGCTAACGTGTTCCCTCCTGTCATTTTTTCTAACTCGTGTATCCACTTTCCGGCTCCCGATGCCAGCATTGGAAGCTTGTTTTTCAAATATTCTCGATCCATGTGTGGCCATGGAATATATTGTGGTCTTGTTCCTCCTTTTTCTAGTAACGGAAATTGGGATGTATGGCTCTCTCTCTCTTCCCTCATGGTTCTTCTATCTATGGCAGGGGTAATGTTCCCGCATCGCCGCCTGCCTGGCAGTGACCTAAGTCTGTCTACATAGGGCAGTGGAGACACCCCCCTCTGACCGTGAGATACTTCTTCATGTCAGTATGACTGCGTGGCTAGTTCTGATGCTCTTGGTGTAGACTCGTTAGTGTCTGACCATCTTATTCCTTTCTCTCTTGGGAGTCGTCTTTCGCTCCGTCTCTCTTCCTCATTTTCCTCGCGTTACTCGCTCTCTGTGTTGGACATTGTCTGTCCCCAATTCATGCAACTTCTTGTGTCTTCTTGGTTCCTACTTATTTCTAATCTGTCCAGGGATAGTTCCCTATTCCCACTACTTCGGGAAACATCTTCAGTGTCGTAAAGCTGAGTGCTCTCCATGCGCTCGTCTTCCCCCTCCCCTTGGGGTGTTTGTTCTAGCCCCATTTCATCATATATTCTATCGATCGTTTTCGCCGATGCTTCTGGTGTCGAAGCCATCTTCCATATTTGCCCTAGATGTGCCTGGTACTGAATCCTATGCAGGAAAGAATTCTTCAATGTCTTCCCAATCTACTACTGGAGCGGGTTTTTTAACCTCTCTCCCCAGATATTCAAGATCGCATGCTCTCTGTCTTCGCTTACGTTCTACATCGCCATCAAATTCTTTGCGCTTCCTCGCCTCTTCTCTGACCCTATCTTCTTCCTTTTTCTTTTCATTTCTACGTTCATCTACCCTTTGGATTTCCTCATCCCTTCGTCTCTTTATTCTCTTCTCTCGTATTCTTTGCTCTTCCTCTGACTTTTGTTGCTTCTGTCTGTCTTGATCGTTGGCTGCTCTCTGTTTGCGATCAAGCTGTCTTTCTTGCTCTTCATGATATAGCTGTTCTCACCTTTGTCTATCTTTCTTTCTTATTCTTTCGTCTCTCAATTCCTTCTCTTTCCCCTTTCTCTGTACCTCGTCTAGACCCTCTTTTTGTTTTGCATCATCTATGCCTTTGCCATCGAGTTTTGATAGAATTTGCCCCCCATCCATCCATTTTTTGTGAATGCTATCTCATCAGTTCTATCTTTGTTTCACTTCCATCTTTTGCCCTTTCTCTCCTTGTCGAGAGATGCACTCGTCTGTGCCTGTTCCCTCTTTCGTCATCACGTGTCTCCTTGTCCCTTGGGACCGCGGAGGTGATATCCTTATCCTTATCTTTCCCCTGATTTTCGTCACTACTTTGCGTAGTGACTCATATGCTGGGTTGCTATACCCCGTGGCTGCTTTTAGTTCTCTCAGCGAGTACAGTCCCTCGTCTTTGCTTTCTTCAACCTTCGTTTCGGATGGGGCGGGTGGCGCAGTAGGCGTCTCACCCCCGTCTGAGCATATATTAAGTATCCAATCTATTGGCGTCTCCTCTCCCTTTTCTTGTTCCTACATCTTCCAAAGTTCTAGAACAGTTAGGTGTTTGTCTAACTTCTTGCCCGTGTATGTGGCGTGCAAATATGTCATCATGTGTTGCAAAACAGCTTTAGATAAGGACCCGCCCTGTGGCCATGGCATAAACATTTTGTGGGCGGCCCCCTTAACCCACTCTGTACTGTATTTCTTTAGCTTAGGTGCATGTTTCGGCAATTGCTTGCATAGGTGTGTTAATGGAGTTATGTCTTCCATGTTTGAATATGTTCCCCTTCTCCTTATATAACACTTGTCAAAGCTTTACGTGACTTAAACAGTTCCAACAATATGAGCGAGCACCAAACACTGCAGGCTCCAATCCCAATTTTTTCACAAAATTTTATATCTTCTATTTTACTCAAAAACATCAATTTGCATGCAATATTATCTCGGCTATTCAATCGCGTAAAAATTCAAAACAGTTTACCTAAGGAAAATCTTTCAACTTATGACGTCACAACAAACCACATATAAGACAGACTTTTAACAGACTAGATGAACACCAGCTGGTCACAGGTATCTCTGCCTCTAATCATTACCCCTTCATGGAGTTTAAACGTATCTCTTTCACGGCATCTTTAATCGCTGTGGTAGTCTATTTGTTCCCCTTTAGTTGGGACTATGGATACACGTTTCTTCTAGCCACTTGTATTAAAAGCATAAGTATAAGGCGAATCCTCTCACTTCTCGGGTGTCCTCCTCGGTAACCTCTCTCTTCTCGGTGTCCTCACTGGTATCTTCTCTCTATTTGCTTAATTATTCTTGAGTCATTTTTCCCTTCCCCATAGATATATACATTCTTCTCTACTTCTAACTATATTTTGTTTCTCCCACCTCCCTCCGTTACCTTTTCCCTTTACTTGTTCTAAAGCATGCACATTTGTCAAAACACTCACAGGCAGATTCATGGATTACTTGCGCCGAAAAAAACAGGATTTGTGCGCCATTCTGCCCGCAAATCCCCATTTGATAAACAGGGATTTGCGGGCAGAATGGCGCACAAATCCTATTTTTTTCGGCGCAAATAATCCATGAATCAGGGCTTCAGTCTTTTTCACTCACTGTTCGCATTTTTCCTCTCTGGACCCTCGGGATCACCACCTTTGTTACCACCTTCTTCGGCTTTTCTCCCGCTCAGCTGCCCATAGAAACGGGAAGGGTTTTGTGTAGGGAAACACAGTTTCCTTCAGACCTCGACCTACAAGTTTTGGTTTCTTACACTACCACTGTCTACGAGGAGCTTCACGGTCTACTCGGCCGAATGGAAAAGGACTTGTGATATTGCCGAAGACCTAGAGTTACTTCATGTCGACAGTCAATGGGTGTCTTATTCTAATCGATAATCGATAACCACCCTCTGCTCCCAAGTGTACTCCGAGACCCGGGCCGGCCCATAGAGCCGAGGTTTGCTCAGAAGTACTTTAAGACGAGATAGCTGCACCCTTGAGATGGATGGGGGTGCAGATTTATTACTCCAACACCAATCAATAAGGACAACTCAATGGTTTGGCAAAGGGAGTCCGTTTAATGACAAGTACAAAAAACGGGAAGCCATGGATATCAGCAGTGATGCGATCGTCCTTCTCGCTTCAACTCCACTCCAACAAACTTGATACAAGTTGTAACATTTATACTCAAAACTCGTCATAATTGACATGTAACACTCAAAAATTAACATGCAATTCTATTGGTTAGGAAAAGGTAACTTTAATATAGTTACTTTATCTGTATATGGTAACGGAGTGAGGGGATTGGGTAAACACTGTCAGATGGTCAGATCTTTAGCTAGCTGGGCCTCTAATTGAGTTTTTAAGATCTTTTTTTAATGGGCAGTCCGTCGGGTTTTGAGTTTGCATTAAGGGCACATATTCTCCCAAGCTCCTCTCCGGCTCGTTCCATTCAAAGGTTCCTGATTTTACAGCGCCCCTCCAGCAAGGGCGTTGGACTCCCCTCCTGCATAATAATTGAGGGGTTTTGTTCAAAGTGGCAGGATATTGGTTTTGTGCTCATTCCCAACAGGGGGTGCATTTTCGGTTAGCCACATGAACCCGTGGGAGTCTTATCATCGCCCCTCTTATCACCACTCTTGTCAAGAGTAGACTCTGGGGGGCGGAAGCAAGTGAAGCGGATGTGAGAGAGATAGAAACTCTGCTAGAGTCACATGTGGATTGCTGACTTCCTCCGCCGGTCTGGATTTTCTAACTCCGGGGGCGAAGGTACATTTGAGGACTTCAACGGGCAGGTCATAAGACTTTCATGATGACTCATCATAACACTCCTCTCCCAACATATATTTGGCACAATCTTCATTTTGCACAGTTTGGGAGTCTAAGGGACAGTTTCCAAGAGCAAACAGTCTTTTTTGTAGGCGGGTCCTGCTCCAGATGGACTTTTCACCTGCGTTGTCATACTTCCGCCCGCAGATTTTTTGGTTAGATTTCACCGCTGTTTTAAAAGCGAGGTGGACCGTCAACCCTGCTCACGCACACCAGAACACCAAAACACTCTGGCACGCTGTGCGCTTCGCAGGAGTGAGAGTATATGTATAAGTATGTTGTGTTTGTAGTATATGTAGGCTCCTCCTAGCAATAGAAATGGAAAAGGTAGAAAGACTGTCACTGCCAGGAAATCCCTCCACAATTAGTAATTCTCCCCTCCAAACACCAAAACACTCCTGCACTTAAACCATGTTCTGACAGGACTGGGGGCTCTTGGTCCCTACTGCCCCCCACACCACATGCACTTCCTGTTCTGTTCACCTGCATGATCTGAATGTACCATGCCTAGTAAGATTGTTTGTCTTGTCTTCCCTATGTCCTCCCCTCCCATGCATGGTTGCGTTTTGAAACACTTGTGTATAAGCGCTTAATAAATAAGCAATCAAGTAATCAAACTCTTGACCACTTCCTCCTGCTCTGCCTCTTCCATCCTGACTCTGTTCCTACCTTCCCTCACACACACTAGACCCTCCCTCTTTGCCTTACCATTTGACTTGCGTGTCTTCGCTCTGTCAGCTCCTTTCACATCACTGTGCCCCTACATCATCACTTTTCTCCATCTCTGCACTATCCCCTTCACCTTGCCACTCTTATCCTACTCTAACTCTCTGTGCGCCTACCCTCACATACTCTGATCCTGACCCCTCTTTTCCCAGCCCCTAACTCGCACTTTGACTCCCCCCTCGGTGCCTAACCACCTAACTCGCTTTACCGTGTCCCCTCCCATCACCCTTGCTCATGGTCTCCATTGCTCTGTTACAGTTCTCTCATGCTGCCCCTACCCATCACTCTGATACTATGCTCCAATTGTGTTACTCCACTCCTATTGCCTCCCTCTGCTCGTAATGCTCCACTCCCTATGTTGTCATTCTGTGCATGTATGGCATGTATGAAAGATAGTGTGTCTGTGCATAATGTAATATCGTGAAATGCATGACTGATGTGGTTTGTTGACTGGTGAGGATTGGGACATTTAGGAAATTGGGCAGGTCACCTGTGGGGGTGGTCATAGGCTTAGTAAAGTGACCCTACGCCTAGGCCAGCACAGATCTTTGCACCCTTGTCTAAGAATAAGTGAGTATGTGGACATGGGAACGTGCAGGCGAGTGCAAAAATGCATACCTGCATTAGTGTGAGAGTGCAGGCATGGGTGCAAGTGCATTTTTGTGTGGGAGTGTGCAAATCTGTATGGGTAAGCGAGCACGTGTGCGAGTGTAGGTATACATATAGTGTCTATACATGGGCATATCACAGCAAATCAACATGGGGGGGGGTGGTACCAGGCCATATGGTAAGGCTCCCACGGCATATGCTGCAAATAGGTGTGTATATGTGTTAATGTATCTGTCCGAAATAGGAAGAACATACATTGTTACCTTATAGACATACTGGTGCTACAGAAATTCTGATTACATTTTTTCTAAATGTATTTTTAAATGCTTGTATAGCACATGCCACAACGTGAATTGTTGCTAGGTGCTTGGGTGTTCAAGAAGGGGAGTGGCAGGCAACAGGAGGAGTGACAGCCTAAAAGGAAGTTCAGCCAGCTGTAAAAAGTCCGGTTTTTAGTTGTTTTCTGAACTGAATTAGAGTTGGTTTGACTGGTAAATGGGGGTTCGAATGCTTGGGGCAGCACTGACACGGAATCTTCAGACACCTTTTCTGCTTGGATGCAGGAACCTTCAGGAGGACTTGATTGGTGGAACATCAGAGCCAAAGACCTGCGGCCCACTGAAACTCCCCGGGTCACAGCCTTTCTAAAGATCCAAACGGATGTTGACTAGATGAATATGGTCAGGAAGACGCTTCTTCTTTGACACATCTAGCACGCGGTGGCATAGTAAGGTATGCAATGGCCCAAAGGCATATGGTAGGAGTAACTGGTTATATGATGGCAATGTGTAATGCATGTTATTCCTGACGATATGCTGTCTACACATGGCAGAGTTATGCTGTTGTTCTGCCCACCAACTGGCATTTCCCATATGGTTGTGAAGGAAGAACTGTGAGTACCAGCATCACTATGAGCATCAGTGATCCTGCGGCCCGTGCCTGGGACGCTAGTCTGGCGCGGTCAGAACTTGGATCATGGTTGTTGTCTGATTCTCGTGTATCTGATTCCCCTGATTCTCTGTTCACTTTTTGTTTTGGCAAATACTTCAACCATATGTTATGGAAAAATGTCCAGAGCTCGATCTCAGTTTGCAACAGATCTGCCCGAGTAGTGGGCACAGAGGTTAGACCTTTGTCCAAAGGACTGATTTCAGCATTGTTAAGGACGGTTCTATGTGATTTGGTCGAAAACAATCCATTGAATCCGTTTCCATCTATTGTTTATTTTAGTTTTTCTGTTTTGGTCGATTTTGCCACAAATATATGTGGGTGGAGGGTTCTGCCCTCCCCATAATACCATCGCTGCAGAAATGCTTATCTTTCAAAACTGTGCGCTACGTAAAAATTCCCATTCGATGCAATCTAATAATTTTAGGAAAGACAGCCTTACCAAGAAAGAACAGGAGGCCCTTGTGTCTCTAAGTCATGACCCGGAAATGACCATCGAACCCGCTGACAAAGGCGGAGGAATAGTTTTGATGGACACTCTGTACAGCATATTGTGTGATGATAAAGTAGACCACAGGAATGACATTGGTAGAGTTGAGACAGTGATATTAAAGTGATGAAAAGAAGATTGGGCTCATTATGAGCCTGCCCGTCCAGAAACAACGATGCCGGTAAGCTTACTGGCAGCGTTGTTTCCAGACCAGCATATTCCAGGTCTGCATGCTGGAGCCGCTGTGCTCGACAGGTCAGACCCTGCTGAACACAGCGGCCACGGTAAGCAGACCGTCACGGAAGCATCGGCACCCTCAAAAACGGTGCCAGTGCTTCCGTGTTCCACATTCCTATAGAGTTCTATAGGACTCTATGGGAATGGGGAATTAAAATTTGTCCGCGCCTGACTTTCCAGTCTGCCATTGTTGTAATCCCCCGAAAAGTCAGGCGCCAGTAAATATTTACAGGTCTGGCAGCAACCCGCTGGTAGTACCAGCACAGTTACCGCTGGACCTGTAATGAGGCCCTACGTCTCAAAGAAGAGATTTGTGTTCTGTATTTAAACTATTCCAGTGACTTTTTCCAAAAAAAGTCTTTAAATAACCTGAGATTTAGAGACCACAAATGCCCTGAAGGCCATTTATATCTCTATTAACTTTGTCCAACTCATGGCAAGCTATTTATTTGCCCGAGAGCCTGATAGATTCAGGGATTTGGGGCTGAACACAAAGTGGGAAGAAGAGTTTTGAAAGACCTGAAAAGAGAGAGATAAGGTTTGCCATCTATGCAAATATTAGGAATTGCTCCAGAGATGTGACCACGCATTGGATGCAGCGCAGTGTGTTTAGGATTTTAATTAACTATATCCCACCCCTGTTAAAGAAGATACCTAATATGTAGCCTTTGCAATGAAATGGGGCCCTTTAGGTCTCAAAACAAGGGCAAATAGGCAATATTTTCAGCGTCTAAGTCAATGAAGACGTTCTTTAAAAGGTAAGGAGTGGGGTCTTAAAATGTCATTAGGAGCCTCTAAGGCCACCCGGGCAGGCAGAATGACTTCAAATACCTTTCAGGCTTGTTCTTGGCATTACACTTGCTTCAAGGTGCTTTACAATGAGTCAAGCCAGTGTCAAGATGTTTTGAGTCTGTTGACAGGCATCGAGACAGTGAGTTGGGTCTAAATGGGCTGGTGATGCCATGCAATACTGCAGCTATGATTGCCTCAAAGTGAGTGAAGAACAGGCAGGCAATGGCCAAATCGGTTGAGTTGGCTCCAAAAGGTCCAACGATGGATTGCAGTGCTTCAGTGGTGATGGGATCGAAGTAGCTGGAGCGCAGGCCAACGATGAGTCAGCAGCTTAATGGCTCGAAATCAGATCGAAAAAGCAGTGAGTGTCAAAGGCAGCATAGGGTGCTTGCAGTGGCTCGAAAAGTGTTTAAAGCGTGCAAGCTCACTCAAAAACAGATAAAAACGGGCAAACAGTGCCAAAGGCTTGTTCTGGACTTGGTTGTTGTGGACCCGGTGCAGGATCTCCAGGGGCAAAGATAATTCTTGTTCTACTCTTCCCAGCCGGGTGACCAGGAAGGTGACCAGAAAGCACTTCCAGGGGGTGTCACATTCAGAGAGCAGCATCCTGCTGGGCAGCAGTGGTTTTTGCTTGTGGGATTTGTAGACTTGAAATCCTACTCTTGCTGTTCAGGCCTTGTCCAGACAGCAGATCATCCCAAATGGTCCTATGGGATGAGTGAGGGTGTAAGATCATATATGGAATAAGGCACCATAACCATATACTAATGACACGCCAATCGTGAGGTTCATTTTCCAAACAAGTCTGGATTATTCATAGAGTATCACAGTCGGCCGACTGGGTCTCAACACCTCATGACGTGTGTTCCCAGACACGTGTGATGAGAGAGAGCGCGAGCAGCGCTAAAGCAGTCATATATATATATACATAATACATCATCCTTCACAATACCATTTGGCCCACCCTTATACATGACATACAAGCTAGGGTTCGGTAATTGACAGCTATGCATGTAACTTCAGTTAGTCTAAACATTAGTATTCTAGCAAAGGCTGCAGAGACAGTTTTCTGTTATGGGGAACATGGGGCACTGGCACAGGGAAGGATATCATGTTCTTGCAGAGAGACATTCCAACCAACATTATCTGTTCGCTGCGCTCATGAGCTAAGGGTCAGACAGTTCTAAAGTAGAGAAAAATACCATCCTCAGTGAAGGAGCACCGTTAGTTTGCATATAATTCACATTTAACTGCCTTTTACAACAGCGCTTGCAAGACAAACCGGCACCTCGATTGTTGATTAATGGCGGCTCTTGCCCAGGCTTCAAGGCCTTACAAAGAGGAAAACAATGTATATCTGCAGGGTTTTACATTCCTGTCTACGTTAGTATTCAGAGTTCAAGCTGTGGCCTCGCACCATGTGTGGATCTGAAGCACAGAATATATTTGCAAAGCGTTACAGAAAAGAAAATGGCCGACATTTACAAAATGGACTCCCAATGGTCACATTCTGGTTTAATGGTTTGCAATGTTTGTCACATGATGCGATTTGCTTCTGGCCAACATACTATTCATATCATTTGGGCTATGCGATAGCATTTACGGCATAACAAACCTTTCTTTTGGCCATAAGCCAATAGCATCATCATCCAAATATTGCATCCTCATCAGACCAAGTGTCGCTTTCCGAACTACCCATGTCGCTATCATCATCATTATCAGAAATATTGATTGACATAAACTCTTTGATTATTTCATTTTCATGTTTGGGATCACCATTTATCATATGAGGTGTCGGCTTCACAATCTTTGTACTAATCATCTGTACCCATTCACTTGTAATTGTGGAGCAAATGGCTGGCAAACATTGTATGCAACAACAGCAGAATATGAGGATACTCAATATCATAACAAAAATTGCAATTAGTTTCCATCCCCAGGATTGTAACAGTTCCCAGAACCCTGTCCATAAATTTAGATTCCAGCCACCTGTGGGAACATGGATTTCAGAATTTAGGACGTGCAATGTCTTAATTGCTTCAAATATTGTAGGGGAGGAGTCACTTACAAAAATGCAGCACGCTGATCCCACTAATTTGCATACACCTCCACGGTTAGCCAAAATAATGTCAAGAACCATTCTATTCTGAAGTGCAACTAACCTGATTGCTTTTTGTTCCAGTGTCATGTTGTAAAGTATGTCAGTGGTTCCATTACTTGTTTTTTCTAACACCCTGGACAGTTTTCTAATATTCCACGAGTTTATTGCCTGTCCCCAAAAAGGTATAAATGATTTTGCTATGCCCCCAAAAATTTGCCCAGCAGTATCATCTCGTTGTGGCTGAGATTTTGATATATTTGCTATTTCAGAAGTTGTGGCGAGAAATACACCAGGTAATAGTATCCCTAAGTAACAGGTACCTTCCCAGTTTCTAGGTAACCATGGATAAGCTTGGTCCCCCCAAATAGACAGAACCTCCTATATATAATGGTTTCTCTTCATGCTCAAGTACAGCAGTATTCATGCATCTGGTGAATGTTCCCAGTGGGTAGGAACCTTTTTTCCGCAGGCAAAATGGAACAGAATATGGACTATGATTAATAGTATAGGAGGGAGGCATGGCATCTTTGTTTCCAATCTGAGCCATTTTGAAAGTTATTAGGGACTGGTAAGGCCTAGAGAGTCTATCAATGGGACTAGTCGATACAGTGTTCATTTTACTTCTATTCGTAAACACGGAACAACCCAGCAGTGTTAATACCAATCTTTCAAATTCATTTATGTTCGTTCCATCAAAGTTTCCAGTAGCACTATCATTCCATCTCCCAAAAAATAGAGCTCTTAATGATGCATAGCAGGCAGTACTGAGGGGCAGAGGATGTATATACCAGCCCATTCCTCTTTCCCCAAGCTGGGGTAAATGGGAACACACCCAGCAGTTGGATCTATTTAGGATCGCATGTGTCATATTCATAATCAGTAATACTGTATTGTTATCATAACCTTTTCTATATTTCACATCTCATGGTGGAAGAGTGTAAGAAAGCACATGAGCTGTGGTATTCATAGTTGGAGCATTGACAGTGGGTAATATCGTGTTCATGGGATGCATAGTTTCTAAGTACCAGAACATTGGAATTAATGCAGATATGATACAGATAGCTATGATGACTAGGAGCAGTTTAGTCTTTGTAGACCAAGTTCTTCTTGGAGCAGATTCAATGTCAGTGTCTATAGTTCTATTAATGTCTTCATCAGCGCAGGCGGTAGCAGGAGCGAATCTAGTCGATACAGTGTTCGATACAGATACAGTGAAATCTATAAATAGATTTCAAAAAGTCTGTCGAAAAAGTCCTCCACGGCAACACACGTTTAATCAGCAGAGTTCAAGCAAGTTCAGTTCAGCCTGCTTAAGATGGCAGCAAACTGGTGTTTACCTCAGCGGCTCCAAAAGGCAGGAGCAAATATCAATATCAATTTTTCATAGTGTGTGTACCTTTTGCCCCCGCTTGTTCACGCTAGGTTGCAAAGCCCTTCACTTTCAAAGATAGCACCGGGAAATCGCATGTCAGAGCTCTCATTTGATATAGCTCATACGCTCCCTTTCCCTAGGCCTCCGTTTCCAGCTCCGTCCGTGAGCTAGAAACAAAGGCTGCTGATTACTTCCGATTTCGTGAACGCAGATTGTACCTTAAAGCTCCAGGTACAGTGTGATCGATTAACAATGCACTGTCGTTGTTTGCAGCAGATGCAGAAACAGTGCCAACCGGCGATGCAATCAGTGATGATGATTCATCAGACGAGCAAAGTTGAGGTAAACCTGATGTTTCAATTTTTGTTGCAATTTCCCCAGGCCCCTTCTCGGGCTTAGGAAGTAGTTCTGGCTGAATTTCGGCGATGTCTTTGTGATCGATCAGGGCTGGTTTTCTCTGCACATCTGGATTATCGGCCTCTTTCTCATGTGGCAAAGGAAACGGGATTCTTTTTGTGTGCATTGCGTGGATCCAGTGCTTTCGACCGCTCACTCGGACTGCAGTCTGCATAGCCAGGAGCACCTGATACGGTCCCTTCCAACACGGTGCAAGCAAAGATTTTCTCTTGAAATTTTTCACTAAGGTCCAGTCTCCTGGTTGCAGACAATGTCCTGGACCCGTGTATCTGACAGGAAGAGCCTCCTGCACCTGCTGATGAATCAAACACAAGTTTTGAGTCAACTGTCTACAATAATCAGTAAGTAGTGGATATTCAATATCCTTCCCTTTTTTCAGACGTGGCACATTCCAGACATTGGCTGGTCTCCCTATGACTATTTCATATGGGGAGAGACCAGTCCTTGCCTGCACAGACGTGCGCATGCACAGTAATGCTAGTGGTAATGCATCGGCCATTTCAAATTACATTTGGCGCATATTTTCGCAAACTTATTTTTCAAGATACCGTTTTGGTGTTCTACATGACCGGCACTCATCAGGTGTCTGGCTGAATGGAATCGTTTATTAGTTTGGAGGCCTTCACAAATTTGTAATATCACGGCCGCTATAAAATGCGGGCCATTGTCTGACCATATGACACGGGGCAGCCCAAACCTTGGAAAGTATTCCTTCAACATAGATTTCGCTGTTGACATAGCTGAACAATCTTTCAGGGGCTAGGCCTCTACCCATTTGCTGAATGCACAGACCACTACAAGGACATATTTAAAGTTGTGGCATCTCTCCATTTCTATGAAGTCCAAATGAATGACCTCAAAAGGCATTGAGGGAGGACCAAAACTTCCTACTGGTGTCACTGTGCCTTTTCCAATGTTGTGTTGTGAACAAGTCATGCAATTCTGAACCAATCTCTTGGCAGTTTTCTTAATGTTGTCATTGTACCATACAGAATCAAGGTGCTGAAAAATCTTTTTCGCACATATATTTGTTGGACCATGGGCCATGGTAACCATTGCCATGACATATGTATTTGGCAACATCCATCTATTATTTTCTTTGTCTACCCAACAACCCTCGGGATCTCATTCTGCTGGACCCTCGGATCATTGTTTTATTTCCTCAGGAGTGGCTTCTGCTTGCACCTCTTTAACAGTCTCAATTCCATCCCCTATCATGCAGGTCACTCGCTCTGTTGTTTCCACATACATTTTTGTGTGCAAATCAGTCGCAGTTTGCTTCGCGATTCTGTCTGCAAATGCGTTTCCCTTTCCTACGTTATATGTTATCTTTTTATGAGAGTTGCATTTCATTATTGCTAACCGCTTGGGAAACGCAAGTGCTGACAGCAGTCTCACTATTAAAGTGCCATGTTGAATCTTAGTTCCTTGAGACATCAGAAAGCCCCTTTCAGCCCATAATCGGCCAACATTGTGGACCACCCCAAAAGCGTATTGACTGTCAGTGTATATGTTCACACTAAGGTTTTCAGAAATTTCACATGCTCTGGCTAACACTATTATTTCCGCAGCTTGAGCTGAGTTATATGGGATTTGTTTGCTCTCTACTATAGTCTTTAGTGTTGTAATGAAATAAGCAGCAGTTTATATGCCATTCAGCAATTTAAAACAAGAGCCGTCACAAAACAATTCTCCATCTGGCTCTTTCAAGGGTGTATCGGTTTCTTCCTTTGGTCTCTTCCTCAGTAATAATTAAGCAATCATGTGACAATTGTTTCTCACTCCCTTTTTCACTGGGAGGCGGTAATAACTCAGCCAGATTCAAAGCGCAACATCTCTTAATTTGAATATGCGGTGCAAATAGGATTCATTCATATCTTGTTAGTCGGGCAGATGTGAAATGTTGCGTCTGCGTTCTATTTAAAAGAACGTCTACTGAATGGGTTACCATCATGGTTAAAGAGTGACCTAAAACCATCCCCTCAGTTTGTTTTACTGATGCTGCAGCTGCAGCAACAGCTCGCAAGCAACGTGGCAAAGCACATGCAACAAGATCCAACGTGGAAGAAAAATAACTGCATGGTCTATTTTTGCCCCCGTGTTCCTGAGTCAAAACAGCCAAAGCACATCCATCATTTTCATGTACAAATAACAAAAAACACTTCTCATAATTTGGCGTGCCAAAAACCGGAGCTGAGCATAACGCAGCTCTGAGCAGGTCAAAAGCTTCTTGACACTCCATGTTCCATGGCAACGGTAATGTAACATCCTTCCTTGTCAATGCCACTATGGGTTTCACGATTATTGAGAAATTGGCAATCCACTGCCTACAATACGAAGCCATGGCAATTAAAGCCCTGGCTTCCTTTTGCGTTTTTGGAATAGGCATATAAGAGATGCTTTCTATGCGTTCTGGTGTCAATCTTCTTCCCTCCTTCGATAGGAGGTAGCCCAAATAGGCCACCTCCTCTCAACAATACTGGAATTCCTTCAATGAAGCCTTGTGACCGTGTGCCGCTAAATGTGTCAATAGTGCAACAGTGCTTTCTTTGCTAATGTCCTCCCAATCTGCTGCTAGAAGCAGATTGTCAATATACTGTAACAATATGCATCCTGCTGGTAATTCAAGCATATCTATCTGTTCCTTCAATGCTCTACTGTAAATACTTGGACTTTCAGTGTAACCTTGTGGAATATGTGTAAATGTGAATGAGCGCCCTCCTAATGTAAATGCTAATAAATATCTACTGTCTGGATGAATGGAAATACTAAAGAATGCAGTTTTCAAATCAATTACACTGAAGTGTGATGCGGAAGCTGGTATCATAGTTAAAATTGTGATGACATCAGGGACTAATGGGAATTGGGGAGCAACAATTTTGATCACCGCGCGTAAATCTATTATGAAACGGTAAGGGATTTCATTACCTCCTTTCTGTTAAACTGGAAGAATCGGGCTATTACAAATACTTCCACAAATCTCCTCAATTACTTTTCTGGAAATTAAATCAGAGACAATGCATTTCAAAGCTCTTTCACCGTCACTTGAAATGTTGTATTGCGGAATACGCGGTAATGTAATTCCGTCCTTCAAAATAATTTTTACTGGTTCTACTTTCAAACATCCTACATCATTATCGTTAAATGCCCATATACAAGTCGGCACTTCGCACAATTCAGTCGGTAATGGCAGATATACAAATTGCGATACAGGAGTTTATTGCGGCGAAATCGTCAAGTACACTCCATCAGGAGAACAATAAATAACCGCATTTAATTTCTTCAATAGATTCAATCCCAACATATTTTCGCCGCAATTTGTTGTCAATAGAAATGAACAGGATTCAGTGAATGGACCTAGTGTGATTGGCACTTGTTGTGAAACTGGACTAATTACTGGTGTACCTGAGAACCCTACTGAAACATTGCTATGCCCTGACAGTGGTATATTTGGAACCCGCTGATGGTCGATCGAACATTTCTGTGCACCTGTGTCCACTAAAAAAATGTGCTCCCTATTGCCAGCTTTCATTTGTATGCAGGGCCCTTTCTGGTCAACGGGAATAGGCACTGGTTCCAAACCCTGCTTCGGGCTGTCCTAGTGAAACAGTACATCATCGGATGTAAAGTCTCCGGAGTAATATGCATTGGAGGGATTATCAAAAACATTTCCACCATTCATGGTGTTCTGTTGTTGATTCTGATTAACCTGAATATCCTGAAATTGTGGCTGCATCTGACTTCGGTTCTGTCCCGCTATTCCTGGACGACCTCTAAATGGTCTTCTCGAAATTGTCCCATTCATCCTCTGTAATTGCGGGCGCTGTGCTCGCCAATGGCCTTCTTGCCTGAAATAGGCACATTGATTTATACCTATCGGACCCCCATGTATGTTGGACGATAATGCAAATTGGACTCTAGACGGTGCATTCCCGCCACCTCTATTATTTTTGGCTACTTGCTGCAGTAACACTCTTGTTTTTAAATCTCCTTTCTTCCTTATCCTTTTCTGAATGTACTCGGTTCTTATAATATTGGGCCATATGTAATACTTTGCTTTGTGATTTTGCTTGCCATGCACTTTCAGATGTCATTATTAATGTCTGAATTGCCGGTAACAATCCTCGCACAAACTTATCAACAAATAATCTCTTCCCAGGTTCGGTACTTAGATCTTAACCACTAAAATCTGCAAATACATCTTCGAACCGGTTTAAAAAATCTGTTGCTCCTTCCGATTTGCCTTGTAGACAAGCAGTCAATTTATCCCAAACTATTCTCTTCTCAGGTACTGCAGTCTTTAATTTCGCTACTATTCGTGAGGGCAAAGCTAGAATTACTTGCAGAGGTTTTTCCCCAGCCTTTCTCTCACTATCCACTCTGATCAAAGTTTCCCATGTGTCGCCTAACATCGGCGCATCATTTATACCTCTATTTTGGTTCCATATGTCAGCAGGAAGAATCACTGGGAACAATAAATCAATTTCACTCAGTGTAAAAACGGATGGATTCAAAACAGATTCGATTTCCTTATAAAAACCAGCAGGATTTTTCCTAATATCATGGATCATCTGTTTTATAGTGTTCACTTCTTGCCTAGAAAAGGGAACATGTACAAACTGTGCGATATAATGGGCTTCTATCTTTCGTGCTGGAATTTGTCCTACGGCAGCAACTTCTACTTTTGGGACAAACGTGGGAGGCACCTCTCTCATAGGTAATTGCAAAGTAGGGGATTCTACATCTGTGTGTCTATTAAGCAGCAAAGCCAGATCAAGGGAAAAAGCAGTCGTTCCGGTGTCAGGCGAAAATGCTCTCTTATAAATCGTCATCAAATCAGCAGGACAAAAAACCTTCTTCTTCATGCATTCATCCTGTAAATATTCCACCATAACCTGTAACACTTTTCTCTGCATTTCTGGTGTGTATTGACTAAACGTTTCATGCACTTCAATCGGGGAAATGGCAGCATCCGTAATACATCTAAGCGCATCTCGTGTACAAATTTGCATCTCTTCACTAACAGGTTTCAACGGCGGAAAAAATTGTTTCTGGACATATGACATATGCGGTTCACGCTTACTCATTATCTCTTTATGCAATAGATCAAGTTCTCGCTTAAACACAAATGTTCGCCCTGCATGTTCTCATATTTTCCCAGCATTATCTTGCGAATTAGAAAGGACAATCAAATCACGCAACTCTTGCGGTACTACTGTATCAGTTAAGTCGCTCCATACCTTAACAAGATAATCTCCCATACATTCTAACAATACCTGCTGTTCACCAAGGCCTCTATGATCAGATATGGAACTTTGCACAGCCACTTCATTGCCATCATCAATGTACGTCTCAGCCCACTGTTTTAGTCCTTCTTTCCATTCCTTGCTAATCGTACTACGAGTCAGTCTAATACTTCCTTTCTCAGGCCCCATTGATGGAGAACTGCCAGCTAAAGCGTTTAACTCATGCTCTGCAGGAGGTGGAGGAAATTATGTCATGGGCGCAGACGGAACGGCTACTGCAGGTGCAGATGGAAGTGTGGGAATAGCAACAAGAGGAGATACATAGGGAGGTGATGCAACTGGGTCAGTACTTGGATGCTCATTTCTTCGGTCATTTAGTATCTTATTTATCAATTCATCTGATCTATGCAAATCTTGTGAAGGATATATTCTCTGTATGTCTAATTGGAAGGCCCTATCCATATTCCTAATGGCTTCTGTCTGCTTGTGCTGATCATGCTCTAGCGCTTTCTCTATGTTTGATTTATGTCTATGTGCATGTTTCTCTCTACTTTTCAAGCGTTGATTCGCTTCCTTTCTCCAGTCCCCTACAATGTCGAACGCTGCAAGTCTGGCCTTTTTAAGCTCCTATTATTCGGCCACTGAAGGTCTGGTACACGTCTGGTCTGCCTATACAAAACCACATTAAACACTATTGCCCCTATTCCGTATTTAATGTACATATCATATGCCGGCGACACCTCGGGTGGCGCGGCCTGGCCAGTTTTCAAATACTGTCTACCGCAGTGAAAAAATCTCACTAGACAGGAAGACAATTTCCCAGGCATGGTTAACTCTTACCGTTTTTACCTGGGTGTTTGTACTTGCAAGTACTTGCAAGTGCAACACTCGACCAATATCAGGACGTTTAAGAATCGGGGCACGACTCACCTGATCAATCAATTCGTCTCTCAGGACGCAATTCGCCCGTATACAGGCGCAACCAAGAATCATCACGATTGCATGTCTGGTACAATTTGCCTCGCTTCCAGGACCCTCGCCTCGATGCTCTCTGGGTGCTGCTCATCGATCAGGAACCGGCTGTGTACAGATCTGCGGAGGAGTCTCTAATCACTTCTGCAGGGGCGCCCCGAACACCTTCCGATCCCAGACCGACAGCTTCGTCCTCGACTCATCCTTGCCTCCAACGTACGCGATGAAGCATCACAAGGAGGGTCCCTATTCGGGCGCCATTTTTGTAAGAGCATATATTGAATTAAGACACCATAACCATATACTAATGACACGCAAATCGTGAGGTTCGTTTTCCAAACAAGTCTGGTTTATTCACAGAGTATTACAGTCGGCTGACTGGGTCTCAACGCCTCAAGATGTGTTTTCCCAGACACCGTGAGATGAGAGAGAGCGTGAGCAGCGCTAAAGCAGTCATATATATATATATATATATATATATATATATATATATATATACATAATACATCATCCTTCACAATACCATTCGGCCCGCCCTTATATATGACATACAAGCTAGGGTTCGGTAATTGACAGCTATGTATGTAACTTCAGTTAGTCTAAACATTAGTATTCTAGCAAGGCTGCAGGGACAGTTTTTTGTTATGGGGAACACGGGGCACTGGCACAGGGAAGGATATCATGTTCTTGCAGGGAGACATTCCAACCAACGTTATCTGTTCGCTGCGCTCATGAGCTAAGGGTCAGACAGTTCTAAAGTAGAGAAAAATACCATCCTCAGTGAAGGAGCACCGTTAGTTGCATATAATTCACATTTAACGACCTTTTACAACAGCGCTTGCAAGACAAACCGGCACCTCGGTTGTTGATTAACGGCGGCTCTTGCCCAGGCTTCAAGGCCTTACAAAGAAGAAAACAATGTATATCTGCAGGGTTTTACATTCCTGTCTACGTTAGTATTCAGAGTTCAAGCTGTGGCCTCGCACCGTGTGTGGATCTGAAGCACAGAATATATTTGCAAAGCGTTACAGAAAAGAAAATGGCCGGCATTTACAAAATGGACTCCCAATGGTCACATTCCGGTTTCATGGTTTGCAATGTTTGTCACATGATGTGATTTGCTTCTGGCCAACATGCTATTCATATCATTCAGGCTATACGATTGCATTTACGGTATAACAAGGGAACCTTTATCTTCACCTCTATGGAAGATGACTTTGGGGCAGACTGTACCCCCGTTAAAGTTCCAGGTGAAATCTGTCTTCAGTAGTCCAAAGATGATTTAGCAGAGGTGGCGGTTTTACTCCTATATATAGGCACTCTGCCACAGCAGAGTGGACCCCTTTTTAGCCTTCTGCAAGGGGTTGGATCCCAGTTGCTGTGTTCAGAGACTTCTTCCTCTTGCTGACAGTTCCAGAGTGCTTTGTCTGCAGGTCATGGGGAGTAGGCCAGTAAGTATGGGAGTCCTGGGAGATTCCAAGATGGTGGGACTCTTCTGTGGACTGGTACTCTGCTCTTACCTATACTATAACTCTACGCTCTCTCCTGTCTGTCTTGCAGCAAAGCGTCTCTAGTAATTACCACCCTGTGAGCTGCTCAGTAGCATGTCAGAGCTTGCCTTTGAAGCAGTGGTTCCCAGCTAACCCCCATTTTAGATTTCTTGTCCTCGGTGGACGGTGGTAAACCTTCCCAGAGAGATCAAAAGAGGGTCTCCTGGGCTGAACCCAAATGGTTGTATTGGGTGAAACACAGTCTCAGGCATTGATACACATGAGGCCCTGTCAATGAAATGTAACCGGCTGACAATAAAATGACACCAAAAGGTTTTTCCCAGTAAATTGTATATTACCAGAGGCCACAATGTCAAATATAGACATTGCCTATGTTCAGATTTCAATCTGCCACCAAGCCCTAGGAGCACACAATAATAGAATTTCTGATCAGAGCTGTCCATGGTTACAGGCAGTGCCTGGCCTCTGGACTGAACTGCCATGTTGCCAAAAGCAAAGACAGTTGCTGAGAGGTGTAAGTATATAGTCCAGCAGAGTGAGAGGTTGACACAAATACTTTTCAGCGTGGAGCATTGTGAAAATGGGATCTGATTAGCAGATCTCACTTCCAGAGACAGATTTGCCCACATCACTACATATTTGTTTTAAAAAGTAATCATTTATAAAGCGCACATACAATCCAGAGGCATTGAGGTACTGTTGCACATACAAATCAAGTACAGATGGGGTGAACATAATTAGTCAGACAGTAAGGTATAAGAGGAAAGATAAGGAGAAGTAGGTAGGGTTACAATAGGCTGCATAGTGAAAGTGTTGCATACGTCCTAGTCATAGAGAGCAAACCAGGGTGGGGAGACAGTGGGTAGTTGGCCAAGTGGAGGGGGAGGTTGATTAGGTTGTAAGGGGTGGGGGGATTAGGAGAAGAGCAGGGTTCCTAGGGCTTTGCAAAAGACCCAGTAGGATTTCTCTGACCTTAAAGAAGGGGGGAGGTAATTCCAAAGTTTGGCCGCGCAGTAGGGGAAGCTAGATACCCCTGCTCTACATCTTCTCACTTTGGGCACGAGAAGTCTGTCTGCGTAGGGGGTCCTGGTAGGTCTAATGGAATGGGCTTTATTAATTTGTAGTGTGAGGTAGGGAGGTGCTGTACTGTACAGCTTCCCTCTGGCCTAAGAGATGTGGTCTCGTTTAGGTATGTTTAGGGCTGCTCTCAAGGCATTATTTTGAATTGTTTTTAGTTTTCTGATATTGCTGGTGGACGTACCTGTAAAGAGAACATTACAGTAGTCTAACTTTGAACCAATGACAGCCCGGGCGATGGTGAGGCAGTTGTTTTGAGTGAGGAAGGGTCTGGCTGCATTAAGGACTTTGGTGGCGTAAGCTGCCAAGGATGCAATGGCGCTCACTTGTCTGGATAGGGCAGAGGGGCATTGAGGTATACACCGGGTGTCTTTACTGTTGTAGAGATTGGAATTGCACACTGGTCGATTTGGAAGGAGTAGTATTATGCACTGAGAGACCTACGGGCGTGGGGTGAGCCGACAATGAGAATTTCAGTCTTGGCACTGTTTAGACAGAGGTGGGTCGCTGCCATTCAAGCCTGGATGGTTTGGTAAATATTGTTTAGAGTATTGGAATCCTCTGGGTAGTTGCCAGAGAGTGGGATTAAGATTTGCGTGTCATCGGCCTAGTTGGTGTAGGCTATGCTGAGGGAGTCTTAAGATGCTGAAGAGGCGTCTGGTGAAGATGTTTTAGAGGGTGGGGGCGATGCAGGAGCCTTGGGGGACACCGCAGGTGATGGGGGAAGGAGGGGCGTTGGCTGTGTCTGAGAAGACTCTCATGACTCTGCCTTCCGATAAGGAGGCATATTATAATGATCCAAGTAATTGATAAAGGGAGTCCATTTCGAGTTGTGTTTGAGGACGGTATCAGGATACAAAGCCATACAGTGTTCAATTCTATGTGTGTGGCAGATATTGTTCCACCAGCCCTTAGCTAAGATGTTTTGAAAGTTTTTCCAATTGACGATACCGAGCTTGATGGCAATAGCAATAAAAAGGTCATATAGGATGGGGGAGGACAGCGATTCATCCCTGTTGACAGCGATACTTGCCAGTAACACATTTGTAAGGGATAGAGGCACATGTATGTCAAAGATTGTTGTTAGGTATTTCCAGATTTCTTGCCATTGCCTGAATTCAAACGGGCATTCATAGAACATATGCTTGTAAGAGCCTGGGGTATTCCCGCATGATCAGCAGTTGCTATCAGATTGAGTTTTAGTTTTTGTCAGTTTTAAAGGGGTGATGAAAGCTCAGGGCCAGATTCTCAAGTGGGTGTTAACACCTATTCTGAAGGTGGCGCATTCTTCCGAAGTCAGCTGAATGAGCCACTTTCGGAATATGGCTGCCGGTTGCTAGGAAGGGCTGAAAACTGACCTAGCAACCTGTACTTTCGTCATCTCTCCCTTTGCATGGGTATTTTTGTGGCACTCCTCCAATTTCGGAACTACCTGAAATTGCCGATGAAGTACGGTACCAAATTGGTGTCAATCAGGAGAAGTGCCACATGAAGCACACATACAGGAGGAGCGCCACAAGAAGCATGCAGTTGTTTGGTTGTACAGATGGTGACAGGTGGGTCCTGCACTGCATTTGTTTATCTTTGTTTGCAGAAGAGTGCATAATGCCACCCATGGTTCTACTATGGATGGCAGTATGCACTCTTCTGCAAACAAAGATAAACAAATGCGGTGCAGAACCCACCTGTCACAATCTTGCTTCCCACTTGCCGGCTGCC
Organism: Ambystoma mexicanum; assembly: GCF_040938575.1. Classification (NCBI taxonomy): domain Eukaryota; kingdom Metazoa; phylum Chordata; class Amphibia; order Caudata; family Ambystomatidae; genus Ambystoma; species Ambystoma mexicanum. The sequence goes on along the minus strand of NC_090932.1, from coordinate 1,278,387,998 downwards.
GTCAGCATGTGCATTTTGTTATCGTCTTGGTAGCATTTTTGTTAAATAACAATTCCCTTGCATACTTGCCAACCCTACCGATTTAGGCGGTAGGATACCGCTTTTTAAGCAGTCCTACCGCTTACCGATTTTTTGACACCAAATACCGATTTGTTTTGTAAAAAACAAATATATATATTGTTTTAAAAACATTTTTTTTGCCCACGCCAGCTCGGGGGAGTCTTTCAAGGGCTCCCCCTAGCTGGCGTAGCAGGGGAAGGCGCGGCATGCAGGCTTTTAATGTCAAAGGCACCCATGGCGGTGGGCTAAAAGCGCCCCTCGACTGCGGGTGCCTTTGACAAAAGACGCCATTAGCCCCCCACCATGCCAGCTCGGGGGAGTCTTTCAAGGGCTCCCCCGAGCTAGCTTAGCGGGAGAAGGCGGGGCATGCAGGCTTTTGATGTCAAAGGCACCCACGGCGGTGGGCTAAGGGCGCCGCTCCGCCGCGGGTGCCTTTCACAAAAGGCGCCATTAGCCCCCCACCACGCCAACTCTTGGGAGTCTTTCAAGGGCTCCCCCGAGCTGGCATGGTGGAAGAAGGCGTGGCAGGCGCCTCATTGTCATTAAATGCACCCGCGGCGGCGGGCTCATTCAATGACAATGGGCTGCTGACGTGCCCTATTCCTATCATTACCTCCTCGCCTGACTATTTTTGAAACTTTAAGGTTCCTACAGATTTTTGGTCACAGAATGTTGGCATGTATGCCCTCTATATTTAACAAAACTGCTGCTGAGATTCTGCAATCTGTTTGTGTCCACCAGAAACAGGCGGATTACAGCGAAAGCACTGTCGTCCTTTATGAAGACGCCCAGGCCCACTTCAGAATAGTCGTGGTGCCTTGGCGTCAAGATATGGCACAGTGAGACGTGCTAATTAACACACTCATTGCACCATCATGAGAATCAGGCCCTCGGTGCGTGAAGAAAAATAAGGTTTGAGAGATGTTGGCAGAGATGAAAACATATCTAATCTTAGACCAAAGCTGAAACCATGTATGATCATTGAAGACCAGCCCACAGTCAGTCTCCCATCGGGGTTGCACGAGCCATTTGATTGTAGGAGAGTCGGCCGTGGTCAACAGATTGTAGAGTTTGGTAGCTCGAATGTCAGGGACTGTGGTAATTAGATGTAGTTTTGTGGAGTCTGGTGAAAAAATGTTGTTGTGAGCTTGAAGACCGCCCAGACAGGCGTTGACCAACTTGTTGTAAAAGGCAAAGTCCGAACGATATAGGATGAATGAATTCTTTAGGTCTTGGAATGACGTAATTGTGTGTTCTCGAACAATCTGATAAATAAACCTAATGCCCTTGGAGAGCCAAGATTTCCAATAAAGTGCTCCGTTATTAATAGGAAATTGAGTAAAATTGAGTTGATGGATTTGAAAAATGTAGTAGGGAGAGGTATTGGGAGCATTTGCAAATAGTATAGTACAATGGGGGAAAATCATTTTTATAGTATCGAAGTGACCCCGCCTGGATAAATAAAGAGAGGACCAGGTGGAGGATAAATCTTTAAGCCTGTTGAGTAAGGTGTCTAAATATATTTTGATAGTGCTGCAAACCGAGGATGCATATCGTAAGCCTAAATACTTGAAGGAATTATTGCACCATTTAAAGTCAAAGACATCTAATTCATGTTTGAGGCAGTACGAATTTAGAGGTAAAAGTTCTGATTAGTCTCTGTTGAGCTTATACCCTGATACAGATGAGAAATCTTGAAGTCTGGCCAGCAGATAGGGGAGGTGTTGTTTGGGATTTTTCATAAGAATGAGAATATCATCCTCATAGGCACCTATCTTGGTTTCAAGGATGCTGGACGGAATCTCAGGAATATTCTTATCAGATCGGATAAGTTCTAGGAGGGGTTTAAGGGATAGAACATAAAAAATGATGGAAAGAGGGCAACTCTGCCTAGTTCCTCTTTGTAAGGAGAAAAATTATGAGGACTGACCATTTATACATATTGAGGATTTGGGATCAGAGGAGAGGAGTTTGACCAGGGATATGAAGCCCTCACAACATCCATGCCATGGTAGAGCTTGGAACATATAGTCCCAGTTGACCCGATCAAAGGCCTTTTGGCATCTAAGGCGATGGAGGCATAGCCCAATTTGTCTTTTTTATCCTGTGAAATAATATGCAGAGAATTAATAAGGAGTCTAGCATTGGCCGAAATGTGTCTGCCTTTGACGTCTCCTACCTGGTCAGATTTAATGAGACTGGGAAGGTAGGATTCAATTCTATTGGCTATAATTTTGGCAAATATTTTACTTTCTGCATTTATGAGGGATATGGGGGATAAGGAGGGCCTCAGAAAAGGTTCCAGATGAGGATCCATTAGAAATAAAAGAAGAGTAAAGGGTTTTGAGTCTGGGGGTTAAGGAGCCGGAGAACTGACTGTAGAATTCAGATGATAGACCGTCAGGTCCGGGAGCTTTACCTTTTCCTAATCCCCTGATGGCCTGCATGATTTCCTGTGTAGTGAGGTCACCATCTAGGCCACCCAGATCAGTTGTTGGGTAAGAACCTCTGTTAATGTTATCAAAGAAGGATTTGAGAGTATCGTCTGGGACCGAAGATTCCAGGGAGTATAGATTAGTGTAGAAATGTTTGAAGACCTTAATAATCTCTGAGGGATTGGTAATGATGGCACCAGAGGGATTTTTAATGTGGGAGATTAGAGTTTTCTCTTTCCTAGCTTTGAGATAGGAGGTATGAGCTTTGCCAGCTTTGTTGGAGGTTTGGTAGATTTTAGATTTATATTTTAAAATTGCACCAACAGCTTCTTCAGTGAGTATTTCGTTAATTTGAAGGTGTAGGGACAGGACGGTACGAAGGTCTGTGTTTGAGGACGAGCGATAATGTTGCTTCTCTTCAGTAGTAAGCTGAAGGTATAAAGAATCAAGGTCTTTTTTGTATTGCTTCTTTTTCATACTGGAGAAGGCAATTATATGATCTCTTTGGGCAGCTGTAAAGGTGTCCCAGTTAGTGGTGATGGAGGTGTCGTCATCTAGATTTTCTGAAAAAAAGTTCTGTTGGAAGGCCATGAAAGACTGGATAAATTGTTGGTCTTGGAGAAGACAATTATAAAATTTCCATCTAGAGGATGGTTTTCTAATGTCCAAGTGATCAAAGGTGGTTATGACTGGACCATGATCAGATATAATAATATTAGAGATAAGGCAGTCAGTAATAGTGCTTATAAGGGATTTAGTAGTGAAGATGTAATCAAGGCATAAAAGGGTATCTTGGGGATGTGAATGAAATGTGTACTCTAGGTCCGCCGAATGGGCCAGTCTCCAAGTGTCAATAAGGCCAGCTTCAGTTAAGCAAAGTCCAAGAGCTTTATGGGGCATGTAATTCTTGAAGGAGCATTTGGATTTTATGTCTAAGAATGGGTCAAGAACTTTGTTCATATCACCACATAACATTAGGTTGGAGAAATTTGAGTTAAGTATAATGGTTTGAGGCGTGGCCAATAGCCATGGGAAGAAGACATCCTCATTCAGAGTTCCTGCAGATCCTACATGGGAATGTCCTGTTCCTTGGCTAAATGCAACCCACAAGTGACTAGAAATGGATGTACAGCTGTAGCAGATATTTGAGAAGCTGTGGTGCGAAAGTGAAGCGGAAACGCACCGCCTGGAGGCACTTGTCCCTGAGATGCGAGGCTGCGGACGCAGCAGTATAGACAAAGGCAAAATGGCGGCTGATGAGGAGAGATTGTAGGCGCAAGACGACTGTGACCGTCCCGTCGTGGGAAGAAGCATCGACGGACTGCTGATGGATTGGGACACACAGTGGAGTGTAGGTGGGGGCCGGGAGCCACTCACGCCGAAAAAACCCTGTGACGAGATACACCGGCTGCCAGCGATAGGAGGCGTGCAGAGCAGGTGAGAGAAGTGAGCGGAGCCGCTCGGATGGGCAGAAGTGGGTGCAGAAGACGTGGAGGGTGCTCGAGCCACGGACAAGCTGCCTCCAGCAACTGCGGGAGCGCGAGCCACCGGAGAGTCTGAGAAGAGGAATCTCTCCCCTTGAGGAGCCCAGGGCCACGGGAAGAGAAGCAGAAGCAGAGCGGAACACTGAGGGAGAGGTCGGTGCACATCGGAGCTGAAGGTAAGGAGTGGGAGGAATGGGCCCTAGGTCAATTCAAAGAAAACTCTTTCAAGCAACGGGGCGCCGCCTACGACACCCCCACTCCTAAGAACAACACAGAGATGTGGCGCCTGTAGTGTGCAGGCACACAGTGCCGGATGAGCACAGCAGAACAGGGGCAGAGGACACCCCACAACAGGGGAGACTGCCATGCACTGGCTCCGGTGAAGGAGTGCGCAGTGCAGGACTCCGGGCAAGGGAAGGGCTACGACAATAAGCCCATCGAGTAGCCTCCGGTGGGGGTGTGCAGAGTGCCCTCTATCAGTACAGTAGCCATGGAAGCAAGAGAGGAATGGTAGAATACAACACACATGTGCCAGGCAATTGAATAGGCCCCTAAAAAGTGACCTTACTCCCAATAAAGGGAGACCAACTATAACCATATAGGGTGCACAGGCCTATACTGGAACAGCTAGGTCCAGGTGGGGAGGACCACCGAGTGGGTGCTCTAAAGCTGTTGAGATGGTATGAGTCGGAAGTGTGCCTGCTTCAATACTGTGGAAGACAAGTGCTCCATAATACACAGAATTCCCTAAGTGCTACAGAGATATAGACCCAGAGCAGACTGGGAAAGTGACTTACAAGGAGAGCAGAGACTCAAGTTTGGGATGGGCAAGACATGGCAGGGGGACATCAGAATAGAGCATGCTCTGCCAGACATGGCAGAAACAGAAGACTGAGCTGGTCATTCAGAGTAATGCGGGCACCCACAATAGGTGCAAAGATCCCAGAAGTCTGGGTACACGGTGGACAGACGATATAAGCAGTGAAGGAGGACGTCCAAGAGCAATAAGAATAAAAATAAGCAGGCCACCTTGGACATATTTGCGAAGAGCTCGCCCAGTCGTCAGGAGGCAGAAAACAGGGACAAGGAACGAGAACAAGCAACTGCCCAGAGCGAAATGGCAGATGAAGGGAAACTGCAGATCCTGGAAGCCATCGCAGCACTGCAAATGACATTGGAAGCCAAGACAGACGCTGTGCGCATTGATGTGGGACTGTTGAGACAGGATGTCTGCGCTATTGCAGAACGCACTGGGAAGCTGGAGGAACAGTTCAAGGAAAACACAGAAGCAAAGACGAAAGCAGCTAAAGACATTGATGTCCTGCAACAGAAGGTCAAGCTCCTAGAAGATAGAGCAGAGGAGACGGAGGGGCATGCACGAAGAAACAACGTGCAAATCGTGGGGTTGCCGGAAGGAGCGGAAGGGGCAGATCCGACCACCTACATCGAGAATATGTTGCTCCAAGAAATAGGGGCCGGAGAACTCACAAAGGGGTTCACAATCGAAAGAGCGCATTGTTCCCTGGTCAAGCGACCACCACCGGGAGCACCCCCCGAGCACCCTCATCCACACACCCCCAACACCCTGAGAACGGTGATAGCCAAGGTGCTGAACTACAAAGACAGGGAGAAGATTCTGGCCTTGTCTAGATCGGCAGGAGAGATACTAAGAGCGTCAGTCAAGATTTCAGTCTATCCGGACTATACCTTCCAGGTTCAGAAGAGGAGAGCCCAGTACATTGCAATAAAGGCCAGGCTTAGAAAGGCAGACTTGAAATACATGCTACTGTATCCGGCAAAGCTGAAAGTGTTACATAATGGGAAGTCCCTCTTCTTCGAGACGCCAATGGAAGTGCAGGAGTGGATGGACATTGTGCAGATCCCGGAGACAGCGGATCAGAACCAATGCTCCTGAGAATAGAGAGACATCCATAGCGGGCTGAGCCAGCGGAACTCACACAGATACATATGAATATACTGTGGGATGGTGGGAATTACGCTGGGCAATATCAATACTTTAAGTAACAGGAAAGCTGTTTGAAAAGTGATTAAGTAGCAGGAGCAGAAGTGTGAGTTACAGAAACTCAGTAGTGGGAAAGCCTTGAGCTGACTCGCTACCCCCCTGAAGAAGTAGTTTAAGGGCTACCGTATAGAGCCCACCCATAGGGCACCAAGAGACTAGTCTTGCGACCAGTTTGAATGGAGCGTGAACTGTGTTCTTCAGGCCATTGTATGCAAGGTTGGGACCTTTCAGAGGAGGGAGGTTTCTCTGGGGAGGAGATTTTAACTGCACTTTGGATCCCACTAGGGATAGGTCAGATGCGAAACACCAACCCCCCCCCCCCCGGGCAAGGTGTTAAACGTTCTATTGATGCACTTACAAATGGGAGACATGTGGAGGACGCAGCATGGGGAGGAGATAGGATACTCCCATTACTCAGCCCCCACATAAAATATATACACAAATTGATTACATGTTCTCTGGGGAGGAGCATGAGTTAGAATTCTCAGAGCTGGAGTATTTGGCCAGGGTACTATCAGATCACTTCCCACTTGTGGCGAGATGGAGAGTGTCCCCACCACAACCTCCGATCCCCACTTGGAAACTGAGAGGCGTATCACTACAGGATATAGCATTCGCTGAGCATGTCAGGAAGAGCACTGTAGAGTACATCACAGTAAATAAGGTGAGCACAGACTGGGAGGTGTACAAAGTAGTGATCAGAGGTGAGATGATAGCAGAGTTGGGAGGGGTACAGAAAGTCATTACTAAAGAGCTGGAGAACATCTAAGGGAAGCTGAAAATGTGAAGAAGGAAGCTAGACATGACAAGGAACACATAGAAGACATAATTGAATTGAAACATGCATGTATGGTACAATGGGACAGACTAGGCAAGTTTGACTATGCGAAGTACCTCGAAAGGAGCCACGCGCAAGGGGACAAACCAGGGGGAATGCTAGCTTGGTTGTGCAAACGTCATGATACAAGGTCCCCAATATGCTCCATTCGAAACTCGGACCAAGAGGAGGTGCATGCACAGGCAGAAATTAACAATGTACTCTTTGACTATTATAGGGCATTATACGCTGATCCGCAAGACAGAGAGGAAAGGGACATAGAGGACGTCCTGGACTTTATAACACTGCACCGATTAGACACCCTCCAGGCATAGCAGTTGGAAGCCCCCATAACCCCAGAAGAGATGCTAGTCACGATTAGAGCGCTCCCCACAGGTAAAACTCTGGGAACAGATGGGCTCCTGAGCGAATTCTATAAAACGTATAGTGATGTGCTGGCACCATTATTGGCAAAAGTGTACAACAAAGCGTACGCTGATAACATACTACCCGGAAGCATGAGGGAAGCCCTGATTATTCCGCTGCTTAAACCAGGCAAAATAGGCACAGACTACGGATCCTATAGGCCGCTGTCGCTACTAAACCAAGATAGCAAGATCCTACAGCCATCCTTGCGAATAGACTTCACAAAGTGATACATATATTGATCCATACAGACCAGACAGGGTATGTCCCGGGCAGGAATATCACAGAAAACCTCAGGAGATTACATCACGTGATTTACAACACGGCTGATCGCAATGCAGAGTGTGCGGTGGCCTCGCTAGATGCAACCAAGTCATTCGACTCAGTACACTGGGACTGGTATACGCAACCATGACGAAAATTGGGATTGGGCCACAGTATAGGAGATGGGTAAGGTTGGTATGTACTGAACCAATGGCCAGAGTTCGGACAGGGAGCACATACTCGGATGTATGGTAGCTACACAAAGGCACAAGGCAGGGGTGCCCTTTGTCCTCGATGTTGTACATCATAGCAGCCGAACCCATGGCGGCATACCTGAGACAGGAATATGAGGATACGGGCATAGACATAGGTGGGGTGAGACACGTGGTGTCAATGTACGCTGATGATGTTTTATTGTACCTCAGAGACCCTGAGAGGAACCTCCCTTACCTCTTAGAGGTACTGGATAACTCGAGCTGGCTAACAGGTATTAAAATAAATAGCAACAAGTCATGCTTGTTTCCGTTGCCCGCGTTGGTAAAAACTACCGAAGAGAGGTTGCCAGTCCTCTTGCCTTGAAATAGGTCCACCCTAATATACCTGGGTATTAGCATTTATCATGACCCCAAAAGAGAGCATGAGCTCAACACAGTGCAAGCCAAACGTGGTCTGGTCAAATCTATGGAGTTCTGGAGTAAGTTACCCTTGTCAGTAATGGGAAGAGCAGCGTTACTGAAAATGGTGGCACTGCCGAGACTATTGTGCTGCTTCGGGAACGTCCCTTACTATATACGAAAGTTTTGCCTTCCGTGACCTGAAGAGGATGTGTAGGGGGTTTCTATGGCAGGATGGGAGAAATAGAGTGGCTCTGAGTACATTGCAAAGGCTGTATTCACAGGGTGGGTTTAAGATACCACATTGTGAGCTGCACTATTTGGCGTGTCAGCTGCAACATGTGATACAATGGATGGCAGACGATCCGACAACAGAAACTGGACTGCCACAACCAGTCGTACATGGGAGATATATGAGAGACCTCCTCCGGGCCCCCTCCGGGAAACTGACGGGTACCCCCTATCTGGTGAAGATGGGAATCCAAATCTTAAAATAGGACTTGCAGGAGTATGGGACTAGTAGACCCGCTCTCGACACAGATAACAGTATCGGCTATCCTGAGAGGGAAACAAGGTGGTGGGGCGGTGATAAGGGCGCAATGGGAAATGTGTGGAGTAGCCACTGTGGGGGACCTATGGAAGGAGGGTGGATGGATGACGTTTGAGGATTTGCAAGAAGCCACCATCCTACACACAGGCCAGTTCGTATTGCACAACACTGTAATGAAGGCAGTGCGAGGGCGGTGGCCAGATAGTACGGGTGAGACTATAGGGAATGAGGACATTGAATTATTGCTCACAGCAGCAGAGTGGGGACATGCCATTTCCAGAATTTACAAGATATTATTAGACCAAATATCACAACCCGAACTGAAAAGTAAAGAGAAATAGGAGAAGGAATTGGGGAGGACCTTAGAGCATGGCGAATGGAAAAGGGTAACATTGTACCACAAAAAGGTCTCTAGGAATGCCAGGTTACAACTAATGCAATTGTACATTACGCACAGGGCATACCTTACTCCGGTGGATATAGCAACATTCATTGGCGCGACCAGACAAGAATGCCCTAGATGCAGGGAGGAAAATGCTGAGCATATACACATGTTTTGGGGATGCCCGATGGTGCAGAGGTTCTAGAGAGGAGTAGCACACAAAGCGGCCCAGGGCGGCATAGAGCTAGACATCCAGATGCCAGAAGCATGCATGCTAGGTTTTTATAGTAGCAATGTGAAGGATAAACCGTTGAATAGGCTTAAAGATTTGATGTATATACTAGCCAAGCGTAGTATAGCCATGAAATGGAAAGATGCGAAAGAACCTAGCATAACTGGATGGTGGAGGGATCTGGATAAATGGATCAGAGCGGAAACAGGGGCATGGGAGAAAGCTTTGCGGGAACAAAGGGCCGTGCTGGACATTCAGCGATGGATAGCGTTGACTGTGACATTATTGGCCAATGAAAGAAATGAAGAAGTAACAGAATAAGTATTGTTGGAGGGAAATACAATACGTTAATATATGTGACCATATAGGTTATATGGGCTAAATTGTGGGGGGGTGGTAGATTAGATTTAGTAAATAAATACATATGCTGATAGTTGGTGATAAAGATATGTGTATGTTGTTGATTGTTGTTTATAAAATGCAATAAAAAATGTTCCAAAAGAAAAAGGATGATTTGTTTGATAGAATTTCAAAAGTCAGGATCAGGCAGGGTGGGACCATAAATACACACAACAGTAATGACATCTGATCCAACCAACAGTTTAACCCACGCCCACCTCCCGTAGGTATCCACATCTTGACCTAGAATGTTATACGATAGCTTCCTAGCTTCCTATTAATTAGTATGGCAACTACATTTTTCTTCCCCACTGCTGGACTGGCAATCACCTCATTGACCCAAAGGGTTTTCAGTTTCATGTCTTCTGTAAGGGAGAGGTGCGTTTCCTGTATACACGCAACAGATGGGTTTAGCTTTTTGAGCTGAGAGATAATTTTGTACCTCTTAATTGGATTATTACATCTCTTAATGTTCCAAGTAACACATCTAAAAACCATCGAACAGCAGCAGCATGGTTAGAACAGTAACACAAAAATACCTAAGGAAGAAAGTTTCATCAAATACAGTACACAAAACAGTAGTAAGATTAGCAACTGTAAATAAATACCTGAGTGAGCGGTGTATCCAAAACTGTGAGGGTGAACATAGAAGGATGACACGAAAAGGAAGGAGGGTAAGGGAGGGGATAGTTTATTAGGAAAGGTAAGATAAAACAGAAAAGCATAACTTTGAATGACAAGACAAATAGAGACATAAAGTATATAGATAAAGCAGACAGGATCAAGTACATCAATAAAATGAATCAATAAATGGAGATTAAAAAGGTAGAGAAAAAGGAGTAGGTGACACCAACAGGGGCGGGAATAAAAAAGCCCGGGAAGATGAGGGGTACCAAGCCCACCATTATTTGGGGCAGATTAGAGACTGCAACACTTGGAGAAATGTAAAAAAGTCAAGATCCAGAAGAAGGGTTGGTAGGAAGCGACGTATCCACGTTGTCGGTCTTGAGGGAATGGATGAATGTCTTGAGGTCAGAAGGTTCATCAAATATTGAAGTGCGACCATCATACGCAACTTTAAAGGAACTGGGGTGGTAAAGGCCATATCTGATGTTGAGTTGTTTAAGCGCCGGTCGATAGGAGAGGAATTCCTTCCTGCGAAGGGCAGTTATTTTGCCACATCTTGAGAAATATAGATCCTTTTTCCATGCTAGATGTGTTTAACTCTTTAGCCTTTGAAAGAATGACCTGCAATTGGGTGTACTCAAGTAGATAAAAGATGAAAGTGCGTGGTGGGAGGTGTGCTGATTATGGGCTTCTTGATGGACCAATGCGATGAGCGCATTGAATATTGACGGATATTTCTTTTGGGATGTTAAGTAGGGCTGGTAATAGATTCTGGAGAAAAAGTATTGCATCAATCCCCTCACAGCCCTCGGCAAGGCCCGTGGTGCGCAGGTTGTTACGCCTGCTTCTATTTTCCAATTCTTTGTTGTGCTTTTGGAGGTCTTTCACCACTTTTTCAAGCTGAGACATCCTCTGTGAAACGTCTTCCACCAGACCAATTCTATTTCCATCTCACTCATTCTGTTTTCAAATGCGTTCCACCTTTCATCAACCTGCTGCAATTTTTGATTGGTGGTTTCAATAAATGGTTTGAGCGATCTTATTTCTTGTAGAATGGCCTCAATGGCAGGGTCGTGTGAAAGTGAAGGTGGCGGCGGATCACTTTTGTGCCTTTGAAGTATTACAGAGTAGATTTGCACATCTTTAGAAGCATTTGATACTTTCTGGTTATTTTTGCTTGAGGCCATATTAACTGATTAAGCCCCAATATGTTAATATAATGAGCCCAGAGGAATCCCACCAGACACAAATAAAATAAACAAACTCCAAATGAAGAGAGTAAGGGGAAAGAAAAAAATGTTACCTCAGAACCATGCAAGTTGTGGGGTGAAGAAGAATTAATTTCACCTTATGTTCTTCTTGTGAGCAATCCTTTAGTGCAATTTGACTTTAATATGAGCACTATTGCATAATGTCCATGAGGTGGCGCTGAGAGAAAGTGAGAGGTCCAATCCGGGAAGTTGCGTCACCGCTGCGGCCTGGGATCTCCTCACAGATGACGGCTGGTGTCTGTGCTCACCGCCGCGGGAGCTTGCAGGGCGAAGAAAAGGTTTCATTAAGCGATAGAGTGTGCCTGGAATGAGGAGCAAGTAGCCCGCAGTCGTCGGTGCCAGTAGGTGAGGAGAAGGGCGAGGGTTTGAAGGAAGGAAATGGTGTTGCAGAGAAATATGTGAAGCGGAGGGCCGGATCTGCACACTAAGTTTCCATCTTCATCGGTGCCAAGCTACGCCCCCTTAATTGGTCTTTTATAACATGCTTAATACCGGAGAACAGTCTGGAAGCTTTGTTGCTCCGCTTTGTCTTGCTTCTAAAAGAAACGCGTTCCCCCTGAGCGATCCACCTGCATAATCTCCGAAGAGAAGCAGGACCATCAATGTGTGGAGAATTAGCTCTTATCCTCAGCAACCACCCATTTAAGTCATTAATAAATACATTTTAAAAGTTTGGCCACAACATGCACTGCTGCCTGAAACATTTTACCATTTGGAAATGTACAGTGCATTACTCCTTGGCACCAAGCTACACTCTTCAATCATTTTCCCATACCAACCCTTCAGGAGTCAAAACAATCCTTCATCCACCCCTTCTTTATGTACACATATGCACAGCCACATCTGAACTAGCGAATGGAATGCAGCTGTCAAGTCTACAAATCCCACATACTGGTTCCACCTTCTCAATTCCACATATTCCATGTGGAACAGCGAGAGTTGCCTTACAAGTCTACAAATTGAACATGCTGGTTCCACCTTCTCATTCCCACATATTTCATGTAGAACAGCGAGAGTTGGCTTTTAAGTCTACAAATTCCACATACTGGTTCCACCTTCTCATTTCCACATATTTCATGTGGAACAGCGAGAGTTGGCTTTCAAGTCTACAAGTTGAACATGCTGGTTCCACCTTCTCATTCCCACATATTTCATGTAGAACAGCGAGAGTTGGCTTTTAAGTCTACAAATTCCACATACTGATTCCACTTCTCATTCCCACTGTTCCATGTGGAACAGCGAGAGTTAGCTTTCATGTCTACAAATTCATACTGGTTCCTCCCTTTCAAATCCACATATTTCATGTAGAACAGCGGGGCTTGGCTTTCAAGTCTGTAAATCCCAAATACTGGTTCCAACTTCTCAATTCCACATATTTCATGTAGAACAGCGAGAGTTGGCTTTCAAGTCTATAAATCCCACATACAGGTTCCACCTTCTTATTCCCCCATATTTCATGTAGAACAACGAGAGTTGGTTTTTAAGTCTACAAATTCCACATACAGGTTCCACCTTCTCATTTCCACATATTCCATGTCCACCTTCTCATTTCCACATATTCCATGTGGAACAGCAAGACTTGGCTTATAAGTTTACAAATTGAACATGCTGGTTCCACCTTCTCAATTCCACATATTCCATGTGGAACAGCGAGACTTGGCTTATAAGTTTACAAATTGAACATGCTGGTTCCACCTTCTCAATTCCACATATTCCATGTGGAACAGCGAGAGTTAGCTTTCATGTCTACAAATTCATACTGGTTCCTCCTTTTCAAATCCACATATTTCATGTAGAACAGCGGGGCTTGGCTTTCAAGTCTGTAAATCCCAAATACTGGTTCCAACTTCTCAATTCCGCATATTCCATGTAGAACAGCGAGTAGACAACACACCCCAATTGCTCTCCAGCCCTATCTAAAATTGAAGGGATAGCCCTTTAGAAAAAACACCTTGCTTCAGCATGCACGAGGGACCATGCACGAGGGACTCGCTTGCAGTCAGAGGTTCATTGATGTGTCTATGCAGAGCTTTGGTACTCTTTCAAATCTCATGCACGTTCTGGCTCTCTGATGTCTAATCCACCCACTGGGTGCTGTTTGACCTATCTCGTGATTGGTCCAGTGGGTGGGAGCGGTTGGGAGCGGTGCTTCTGTACTGTTTTAAAAAAACTTTTTTTACTGTTCCTATACTTTTATTTTAAAAAGAAACCGTTCCGGAATGCTTTAGTTTTAAAATCCGTGTAGGAAGAAGCTGACACTTGCACTTCAGTGCACTGTACTCAACATTCCCTTAAACAGCAGGTGTGTTTGGGGATTTGGATTGTACGTGGGAGAGGGCATGTCTATGGGGTTTGTGGGGAGCGGGGGCACGCCAGCAGGGAACATAGTACCACCACTTCTTTGCGTACACTTCGACTACTGAAACAAACAATGAACGCGCCTGCTGCAATGCAAAGCTATACTTGTACCAACCCATCAGGTCAGATCTTCCCATCTTGGTAAGATAGCCAAAGGCTGCACACAGGCATCCCAGGAATCCCACGTCCTTTTGACGTGCTTAATTATTTTTTCTTGCATTTTCAACATACTGCCTTGGTAGCCCTCAAAGCCAGAAGGCTACCAAGGCTGGAATGCCAGAAGTGCCTCTTTTTGTGGATGAGGGTTCTCACACAGGTGTTTCAGATTAGAGGATGGTGGCAGCTGTATTTTTGTTATTTGGTTGCTTGCTGCTATTGCATTATTACTGTCAGTAGCCACTTGCTCCCTGAAAAGGGTGTGTTAAGCCCAGTGACCTGGCCATTTCCATTATTGGCCTCTTTTTCATTTTACATTGTGGAAATTGTCATTTTGGCTGCCTTGCCTACAATGCCCCTGACTCTGAGCTCACAAAAGCTTCTCTGTATTAACAGAAACTGGTTAAAGCTGGATAAGGGTCCCTCAGACACCTCAATCCACACCCTGTGTGTGCTTGCCTACGAATGTAGAAGTGAGGCTGCCCTTCCATGATTGGAAGCCCACAAAAACGTTAAATGATCCTTGGATAATGAGTGTAGTTGTACAGGCCCCAAGTCATTTGAGAAAACCTTCTGAAACTACATCCCTGTAGCTGGAGACATCTCTGATGACTCATAGCTGGAAATTGTGCTACTGACACTTGAGGCAACGCTTTCCCTCTTATCCTTCCAGATAATCTTTTCTTTAGGTTGTTTCTCCCTCTCATCTCTTGGGAACAACTAGATCCTCCTGCGCTGCAGCCCTGTGTCCTCTCTTAGAAGCTCCTGCACCCTGTTCTACACTGTCGTGGAAACGGGAGCCCCAGTTGCCACTGCTGGAAACCAAACAGAGTTTTTCCTGTTGTTCACAAGTGTTTGGTGCATTGTGGAATTCAGGAATGCCCTGGGCTTGACGTCGTCATCTCTAGTTTTTTGATGGACCCTCCTATGTCCTGTTCTGCAGTCCTTTGTCTTGAGCGGAGCAACCCCCGACCTGATTGAAAGGGTCACCATTGTGCTTTGTGACTGCCGCTGTCATGTCCTTCACTTTATGCACAATCTTGTGGGGACCTCCAACCTCGTGATCACCGATTTCCTGGCCCAGCCATCTCCAGGGACTTTGCATGTAGACCCTTGCTTCAAAAATCGATGTTGTGACCAAAACTAAAACCTGATACCGTAACTGACCTATGCACCCATGACTCAGGATATGCCTCAACTTCTTCAGCAGCCTGGTCAACATCCTGGGTGTCTTATAGTTTCTATCCTTCCGGTGGACTGCCCTTGTGTCTATGGGGGCACTGCTTGCAGTCCTTCCTCCCCGGCCCCCTAGCTGCAACATCCTGTGCATCTGGGCTGGGCTCCGATATCCGCATAAGGGACTCTGGTCATCGAACCTGAATATGGGTCTCCTCTGGTGTTGGGTCTCCACCATCTCGGGCCTGAAGTTTGCCTTACCTGCAGCTACCCCCGGACTTGTACTCATCTATTTCGAACCACCTATTGACTTGTCTTGTTAATCCCTTTTCACAATCTTTCTCGAACTTTCAAATCTCTCTAAAAGTATGTAAAAGCTGGACTCCCCAGCAAACTTCACTTAAGTTCCTGTTTAGTGTTAGGGGATTTGAGGGTCACATTACTTTGATTTTTCTATTTTGAAAGTGCTTACTGTATTATGACTATTTCTTGATGCTTAATTTTACATAAAGAGTATACATTTAGTAATATTCTGTTTAACCTTTGTTTTGTGCTGGTATGTGTAAGCTGTGCCCACCCTCCCGCTTAGAGTGAAGCCAGACTGCTCTGTCACAGCTACCATTGCGAGAGTCGGGATTATCTCAAGGTAATCCCTGCACATACACTAAAGGTTGTTCCTCCTACACCCTCAGCAGAGGACTTTGGGAAAATCTCCCAGCAACTGTGCAATCAGAAAGCATGAGCCTCCAACCCCGCCCACACCACTCGGCAAATGTGGGATCCTCTGGCGATCACTCGATCTGGTGAGTCATATTTGTCTTGGCTGTCAAAATGTGGATCGCCTAGAGCTGATCACGGTAAATTTGATCTACACAAAAAGCCTTACACATACACGGTTTAATAGACTACAGTGGTGTAACATATATAATGATCATATTAATAATATTGTTATCATTAATAATCTAATAAAGGTAATAATAATAAATTGATACTTTAAGTGGAGCATACCACAGGTTAAATTAACCCTTAGCTCATGCGAAACACCGTCACTTGTGAGCCATGTTTCTCGCCTAACCGAAAAGTAAAATAAATGATGTATTACAGCGTTTGGTGGGCCAGAGGGATTGCTTGTGCCTCGGGCGTTGATTACATATTGTCTTGGTTTAATCACACATTGGATCAGATTCACTGTAGATAATGTAATTACGAATCCATCCCCTCTTCTACTTCTTCCCTTTTTTAAAGTTCTCTTGTGCCAGTGGTAATCATGCCTTTCTATGTTGTGTCCCACTCGAGTAAAGGTATGTCCGGTTTACTGTGTCTGCATGGCACGATGTAACCAGGGGAATACTTTTCTAATCTTTAACTGTTTTGTAGTGCTTACTGTGGCTGCATAACGTCATATTGTTTTTGTGGTTTACCTGTATTCCACTGTACCTTACCTGCATTCCATGTGATGTTGTCACCTTCTGGAACCAGAATCCAAGACTCTGGAGGGCGGTTGGGTGGTAGTGGTGCCCGTGTGGTGTCATAGATTGCATTTATATATATTAACCATATATCATGTTACATCAACGGATGCCTGTTGTCTTATCTATGTTTTGACGAGGAGGAGGGGATTAGCTGTATTCCACTGTACTTTACCTGCATTCCATGTGGTGGTGTCACCTTCTGGAACCTTAATCCAAAGCTCTGGAGGACGGTTGGGAGGTGGTGTTGCCTGTGCGGTGTTATAGATTGCATTTATATATATTAACCCTATATCATGTTACATCAACGGATGCCTGGTTTCTTGTCTATATTTTGGCGAGGAAGAGGGGATTAGCTGTATTCCATTGTATTTTGCCTGCATTCCATCTGATGGTGTCACCTTCTGGAAACCTTCATCCAAGACTCTGGAGGGCGGTTGGGTGGTGGTGGTGCCCGCGTGGTGTCATAGATTGCATTTATATATATTAACCCTATATCATGTTACATCAACAGATGCCTGGTGTCTTGTCTATGTTTTGGCGACGAGGAGGGGATTACCTGTATTCCATTGTACTTTACCTGCATTCCATGTGGTGGTGTCACCTTCTGGAACCAGAATCCAAGGCTCTATAGGATGGTTGGGAGGTTTGGTGCCCGTGAGGTGTTACAGATTGAACCTTTATATATTAAACGTAGATCAGGTTACATCAACGGATGCCTATTGTCTTCTCTACATCTTTGTGATGAGGAGGAGGAGGAGATTACCTGTGTTCTATGTGGCATTGTCACCTTCTGGAATCAGAATCCAAGGCTCTGGAGAATGTTTGAGGGGTGGTGGTGCCCGTGGGATGTCACAGATTGAATGTATTCATATTAAACCTATGTGACATTACATCAACGGATGACTAGTGTCTTCTCTAGATTTTGGCGAGGAGGAGATTACCCGTATTGCATTGTACCTTACCTGCGTTCCATGTGCTCTCGTCCCCATCTGGAACCAGAACACAAGGATCTGCAGGACGGTTGAGGGGTGGCTGTGCCCATGGGTTAAGAAAGTCATAAACCACCTGTTAATTGTAGAAAAATATATATTTATTTTATAATTGCCATTATTGCTTAATTAAAAATGACTTTTAACTGCTGAGAAGGCATCACTATAATTCACATCAACACTTGTGATAAGTAATACATGACTGACGCATGGACAAAGGTAAAGAAAAGGAATACCTTCACCACATACACCCAATATGTGACTTAGAATAATTCTGAACACAATCACAAAAAGAACAATAGCTAAACACAATCATAAAAAGCTGCTTGCCCTATTCCAAGTGCACAAAGGAACATAAGAGATCAATTCTTGTGTTTCATATCCGACATGTTTCTCTAATTTTGCCCACACAGCTGACATTCCTCAGGGATTTCAAATTTAGCAATGTCTATAGAGATGACATAACTGTCGTCCAGCACAGGATAATGTATCCACATTTCTAACACTGAAAACTGGAAACACTTTGACATTCTATTATTAGTGATGTATCTACAAAGAAGATAGAAAAGGTAGGCTTCACTAAATTATGCCAACACATTTTCAGATTAGATGGGAAAAGCTATACAAACATTCTATTGCCGTTACCTTGTAGTCCTCCTTTAGTGTCAAAACGCGTTTTCATTATAACTTGACACCAAACGTATCCTCTTGATCCTTAATTGACCTGACAAGAATTCAAAACATCACAATAAAGACCCTCTTACTATCGTGTACTTAATGGCATGTGTACGCAATTTGTTTTACTATCAACAAGACACCGTGTGAAATAGCTTACTCGCTTCATTACTTGGCCACCAGGGCACTCGAGATGTTTCTAGACCAGACGGGTTCATACCAGAGAAGAGGGTGGTGCAGTACACAAACGCATCTATCTAAAAAAAAGAAGACACAACAAACTGTCGGTTTAGAACTACCGACAAGCGAAAATTGTTGTAATCTATATCTTTGCTAGAGAGCCATGGAAAGTCTCCCTTTATATTCATCACAACCATCTCGCTCAGCAAACCGCACACACTTCACCACACCGCTACAACAACAAACAACACATAAGCCGCACCAACAGCACACAAGAACTCGCATTGGTCCGATACTCACACCAAAGCTCAGCGCACGGTGAAAACCGAACTGAAGCTGCCAACAGCACACCGCTTCTCTCACCTATTCTCTATTCACCCGACTAACCCCCCACCTTCTTGCTTGCAGATCTGCCTGAGCGCCTGGAGACCAATTCCGTTGGTGATGGTGCGCGGTATAAATACCTTTAACATTAACTGCTATCTATGTACTGTTTGTAAGCGGCTGTAGCCACAAATGGCAACCGTGGGAGGACGCGGAGGACGATGTGAAAGTGCTCCTTTCTTTACCTTTGTCTATGTGTCAGTCATGCATTACTTATCACAAGTGTTGATGTAAATTATAGTCATGGCATCTCAGAAGTTATAAATCATTTTTAATGAAGCAATAATAAAATAAATATATATTTGTCTACAATGAATAGATGGTGAATGAGCTATGTTCTTAATATGTATTGGCAAATCCAGCTTGTAAGATTTTCCTTCTCCCTCGCGGTCTTGCAGTATGTGAGTGGCACCCAAGGCGTGTCACGGACTGAATTCAAATATATATTAAACCTATATTGCGTTATAAAACTGATGTCTGGTGTCTTCTCTACAAACCTGTATTTAACAAACGAATGCATTCTATGAGTTATGATATGATATGGCATTTGTAACGCGCCTATACACAAGTGTGTCAAGTGTTGTAGTGTTGTAGAGTTGTAGTGTTTGTTACTAAAGCAATAGAACCCAAGGAGGGGGGCATTACGGGGCCGGCATGCAAGGGCTTTAACGTAAGCCCCAGGGCATTACCAGATGGGTAATGCCACCACCCCATATGGGTTCTATTGCAATTACTACCCTGGCATGTTGTACCGGGGTACTAATAGTAATTTTTCTCCAGTTGCGTAACAGCATTAAAGCAGTTTCTCAACTCAAGAAAAAAAATGCCTGCCATCTAACAGGGAGAAGGGACTGACTACACATAGTCCCTTCTCCCTTTCCGTGGCAGCCAAAAAAACTTGCCATGGGTACTGTGCCCGACGCCATCGAGAGACAGCACAGGTAAGTATGGAAGTGTAGGAAGGGGAGCAGATATGTGGAAAAGGGGGGTGGGGTACTTAACTTCGTTCCCGGCAGGGGTCCCGCTCTGAGGAGGCTTGAAGAGGGGTCTTTCCATGTGTGGTTGCGACCTGTGCCGAGCCTCCTCATTGGCTGGGAGGTCGCAGACCCCCCCCCTCGCCGGGTTCTAATTTCAATTAACTCTGTGAGTTTTCTGCCCAACCAGCTGCCAGGAAATGCTGCCTTTATCTGTGAAGCCGTGCATCTGTTGCATGCTGCTTGTTCTCGTTATCAGGCTTCTTTTTTTTGTAACCTTATGCCTGGCCTAAAGCACTCTTCCTCTGATTCAGCCCCCCCCTCCTGCCCTTCCTTACCTTGACCGGATGCCCCACTCCACTGGTCCCTTCACCCAGCTATCTTCCTGCTTGCATGGTGTTATGTTTGTAAGTAATCTCTGTATCCAGTCCCTTGTACACCAATGTTCCAAGTGATGTAAACACATTCTGAGAATCCCCAACTACATGTATTCCTTTAGAATGGTTATGTTTGACTAAGGCAGTTGATCCCAGCCTCTGAACCTATAGGCGCGTCTGCTCCCTGCTGTGATCTTACTTCAATTAAATCGTTGTTTATACTCTCTCGGTGTCGTACTTCTCTTAACACTGGCAATGAGGACGAACTACATGCCTCTCAGGCTTTGATCTCCTTGCCCGCTCTCATCCTAGGACCTGCCACCTGCGAACCAGGACTAGAGAGCGGACACCCCCGCCGTGCTTCCGAGGCGCCACTCCTCCCTGCCCCAGGGAGTGCCGAGCGGCACACGTGTGACCTACAGCCCCAGCTACACTGTTTCGGCCGCCAACAGTCAGGTCAGAGGGTGTGTGCCGCATTTGGGGGGAGGAGGTACCACGTTAGCAGAGGACTCTTCAGAGCCCACTATTGTGCAGCAGCTTCCGTGCGCACATTTTGGGAGGCCCGTCCATGTCATCATGGTACGTGGAGGCAGGCCCAGCCGTTGCAGCAGAGTACATGTTTACATTTGTATTGCTGCCCATCGTTGCCTAGCAACACATCCATAGCGTCGAAAAGCAGCAATTGCATGGACTTCATTGTGACTTCACGTAGAATATTGAAATGAACATTCCTATTGGATTCCACACAAAGAGCAGCTGAGCAGGGGCTCATTATGATGTCACAGTAGCCTATTGTCTACACTAAACCCGCCTGCAAAGTGCCCAACTTTACTTGACATTCCAAAACCACAAATCTCCCGAACAAATAACATTCTATACAGACTGTGCAGCTCACAACCTCAAGGATTCTAATGATCTGACTTCTGTGCACCAGAAGTTTTTAAGATTGACAACATGGCTGCAGCAATCCCTCCTCCCGCCCCTTTTCTCTCTGAACCAGGCCGACCTCCCGTGAGATGGGACAGATGGGTCAAAATGTTTGAAAATTATATTGTGGCCATTGGGGGTGACAGATACAGCTCTGCAAGGAAAAAGGCACTACTCCTGCACAACTTAGGGCCTAAAGGGCGCATTGTGTTCGATGGTCTCACGCATGGCGTGGAGGAAGGTGCTGGAGATGCTGATGAGTACATCACACCGTGGGCAATAATAAGCAGCGCTTAGATACCTGAGGGTTAGTAGCGCTATATAAATGCAAAATTATTATTATTACAGCTATAAAAAAGATCGAAGATCATTTCGAACCTAAGAAGAACGTAACGTTCGAGAGGCACAAGTTTTTTTAACGCGCACAGGACAGCGCAGAATCAGTGGAATCGTATGTGGCATCCTTGAGGACATTGAGCCACACATGTGATTTCGGCAATCTGACCGACTCTCTTATTAGAGATCAATTAGTAAGATGCACCAAAAGTCTTAGAGTGCAGGAAAAATTACTTGCCAAAGATATCTCTTTAGAGCAAGCCATAGAATTGACACGCAGCATCGAGCAGACTTCGCAATATATGAAGTTTATGAAAATTGACAAGCAGTCCTCGCAGAGTGTTGCGCAAGGTGTGTGCGCGGTGATGCCTAAAAAGAGAACAACAACCAGAAGGGAGTGGTGGAATCAGAAGTGTTCCAGGTGCGGCAACTCCAGACACTCAGCGAATTTCCCTGCTTGCCCGGCAAGGTTGGCAGAATGTTACAGATGCAAGCGCAAGGGCCACTTTGCAAACATGTGGAAAGAATCGTCTGTCAATTCTGTGGAACAGAGGGACCCCGAACATCAATCTGGTAGCCAGCCTTTGAACGGAATGTCAAAAGAACTACCCATCCAGGAGAATAACACTAGACACATATTTAATATTTATGCTGTGTCTAGTGATGTCAAGGGACCAATTGATAATTTCTTGATTGATTGGTGTCATCTCAAAATGAAAGTAGATTTGTGTTCACCTTGGACCATAACATCCAAAGACACATTCAAAAATGTCCTTGGCAAAAATTCGGATGTTCTAGTCCCTTCCGGAGTCCAAACCTGTGGCTACAGAGAATTTGACATTGCTTTAACTGGTGAATTCCATGGAATAGTGTCATATAAAGGAAGAGAATACTCTGCAAGAATATTGGGCGCAAAGAAGGGAGCATCGCTCTTAGGTTGGGAAGAACAGAGAGAATTGGGTGTCCGCATTCAAGCCAGTGCTGCAGAACCTGTGACAATTGCAGAAGGCGAAGAGAAATGGTCTAAGGAGTTTCCCGAGGTCTTCACTTCGAGTCTGGGAAAATTGAACAATTTCGAGCACAACATAAAACTGAAAACAAATTCACAACCAGTGGTACACAAAGTGAGACCCGTCCCACTGAAACTCTGCCAGCAGCTTCGTGAAGAGCTTGAGAGTCTGATCCAGAAAGTAGTGATTGAGCGCATTGAAGGTACTGAATGGCTCTCTCCTGTTGTCCTAGTCACGAAAAGCAATGGGAGTTTGAGACTCTGCGTCAATATTAGAAATCTTAACAAGAACATTTTCATTTAAAGACATCCTCTACCCATAATATCAGAAACTCTTGCTACCCTAGGAGAACCTAATTGGTTTTCAGTAATAGATCTATCTGTAGCTTATCATCAAGTGCCTCTATCGGACAGTTGTCAACATGTAACAGCATTTGTCACACCAGAAGGCACTTTCAAATATGTACGAATGCCTTTTGGATTAGCATCCGCTGCCTCAGTGTTTCAGAGGGTCATAGAGGAAGTGCTCAAGGGTCTTAAAAATGTCACTTGGCCTCATTACGACCCAGGTGGTAAGTTACTGCCTGGGTCGTACCTTTACCACCATGGCGTAAACTATGTTTACGCCATGGTGGTTGGCGGACTTACCGCCCCATTCCGAGGTCGGCGGGGCGGTAAGTCCCCAATCCCCATTTCCCCTTCCCCATTCCCATGTTTGCCCCATAGGGCATAATGGGAGTGGGGAAGGCGTTAATTACGCCACCGTAAATTACAGTGGCGTAATTAACAACAAGGTCCCTTAGCGCCATGGATTTTAACACCTGCTAAAAGCAGGTGTTAAATCCTCCATGGCGCTAAGGGACCTCGGAATCAGGCGGTAAGGGTCGGCGCTGTTTACGCCGCCGTAAACCCCTTACCGCCTTGGTCCTAATGAGGCCCACTGTATTTCAAGACGATATACTGATTTATGCAGGATCTGAAAGTGAACATGATTGTGTGCTAAGGAATGTGTTACAAAGGCTTAAGGTAGCGGGTCTTACTGTACAGAGGGAGAAATGTCAGATTGCTCTCAGAGAGGTGGAATATTTAGGACACAGGGTGTCTGGTCAAGGTGTGTTGCCGAAAACCAACTTAGTGGAGAATATTTGTGGAGTACCTGCTCCTATCGACAAGGATCAAATCAGATCCTTTATGGGTATGGCAGAGTTCTACCACAAATTTGTAGAAAAGTTTGCCACCATTTCCTCACCTTTAAGGAATTTATTAAAAAAAGGAGTAGGATTCAAATGGACCCCTGAGTGTCAAGACGCATTTACTGTGATAAAAGAAAGCATATCGAGAGCCCCTTACTAGGTGGCTTTGTGAGCGGTAGGAAGACAATTCTCCTGGTGGACACTAGTTTGTCCGGTTTAGGGGCTTCACTATGCCAAGTTGACTCAGGAAAAGAATCACGCACAATTGCATTTGCTTCTAGGCCTTTGAGAGGAGTTAAGTGTAATTGCTCAGTAATTGAGAGGAAAGCATTGGCTGTCTACTGGGCTATTTTACACTTCAAATTCTTTCTTTGGCGACAGGAGTTTCTAATAAAATCAGACCACAAGCCATTAGTGCAACTGTTGAGTAGTTGCGATTGGGCAAAGGGTTCCCCTAGGATTGCCAGATGGATGGTTGGATTACAAGGCTATAATTTTAAGATGAACTACATTCCAGGCAAGGACAATGTGATTGCTGATTGCTTGTCCAGACTTCCCTCGGGACATGGCGAAAATATCTCAGGAATGGTCAATGAAGAAGAAATTACTATTTCAGATATGACGGCATGTGCAGTGGGAAAGGAGGAATGGCTTGAAGCAGATGCATGTGATACTTATCTGACCAGGTTGAAAGAGTGGACAAGAAACAGATGGCCCAACAGAGATGCCTTAGAAAGAAATATTGATCGGTTATATGAGGTCAAGTTGGAATTAAGCTTATCTGAAGATGGAGTGAAACTGAGAAGAGGATCCAAGATAATTCCTCCTTCAAGCATTAGAGCCCGTTTAGTTGACTTAGCACATCAAGGTCACCTAGGGATAAATGGTACAAAAAGGCTGTTGAGACAATCATATTGGTGGCCAGGCATGGACAGTGTGGTGGAGAAGAAGGTGCATGGTTGCAATGAATGTGAAAGAGCAGACAAAGGGAAAATGTTCAGAGAGGTTCCCTTCAGCCCTGTTCAAGTTCCTTGTGAACCCTGTAAAAAGCTTGCTATTGACATAATTGGCCCTATACAAGATTTGGGAGATGGATTCAAGTTTATGGTTCTACTTGTAGATTATCACACCAAGTGGTTAGAAAAAGCCCTAAGGGAGAACACCAATGAATTAATCACATTCTTCGAGGAAGTCTTCCATAGAGAAGGTTTTCCTACAGAAATCATTACAGATAATGGGGTGCAGTTCTGCTCTCAAAGGATGACATTCTTGGTGCGCTATGGGATCAAACACTTAAGAACCGCTCTGTACCATCCCAGAGCAAATGGGTTAGTGGAAAGAGCTAGTAGATTTATCAAAGGTGGTATTCAATTAGCGCTCAATTCTGGTCTTTAATGGTCAGAACTGCTAACAAAAATGGTTTGGAGCTATCGCACCACTCCACATTCCATAATTCAGTTCTGCTCTCAAAGGATGAAAGAATTCTTGGTGCGCTATGGGATCAAACACTTAAGAACCGCTCTGTACCATCCCAGAGCAAATGGGTTAGTGGAAAGAGCTAATAGATTTATCAAAGGTGGTATTCAATTAGCGCTAAATTCTGGTCTTGAATGGTCAGAACTGCTAAAAGAAATGGTTTGGAGCTATCGCACCACTCCACATTCCATAACCAAGGTGTCACCATTTGTGTCTTTGAAAGGTCGGCAACCAGCTACCAGACTGTGTCCAGGATGGCTAGAGGCATCTGGTTGTGTAGTGGTAGACAGGCAGAAAATAATTAGTTTAATTTATGATGCTCAGAATGAATACAGACAAAGATTCAATACTACTTTTAATGTTAAAGATGTGATGTTGTCTGTAGGGGATTTAGTGTGGATTAAAAATCTGCGCTTTGGTGTGAAATGTACAGAAAGTAAGTTTATAGGCTCAAGAAGAGTAAAAGTTATACGAGGCAGTGTTGTCATACTTGAGGGGGGTGAATGCTGGTAAAAGTCTAGACTGGTCAAACGCACAACCAACCCTGACCGTGAATGTGTGATGAAAGACAATCTGGATTGTGAAAACCAAGAAGAACAGGAGGATGAAGTATCACAATCACAATCAGACAATGGGACTTCAGAAAACACAGAATCCAGTGTTAAGGCATAATGCAAAAGGGCAAGGAAACTGCCAAATCGCTTCAAGGACTTGTATCTTGAATAGTTATAGTAAAATGGTTGTTTATGTGTAAGGAGGGAGGTGTGTTATGTTTGTAAGTAATCTCTGTTATCCAGTCCCTTGTACACCAATGTTCCAGGTGATGTAAACACATTCTGAGAATCCCCAACTACATGTATTCCTTTAGAATGGTTATGTTTGAATAAGGCAGTTGATCCCAGCATCTGAACCTATAGGTGCACCTGCTGCCTGCTGTGATCCTAGTTCAAGTAAATCCTTGTTTATACTCTCTCAGTGTCATACTTCTATTAACACATGGCCTCTCTTCGGATTCCATGGAAACGTTGCTCAGAGCCCCATGCTCTATTGCCACGGACTTCATTATGGCTTCACGGGTTGTGCGCTTGCTGTGGGCCATGTAATCTTTAGAGCCCTTAGAACCCTGGGATTTCCCCTCCAGGCAGCTAATAGCAATAATACCCACATCTAATGGCCGTTCCGGGATGTAACATCATTTAGTTCATAACGCGGGCCTCGGTGCCTCCCGGAACGGCCCTTACCACCCTTAATTCAGCACATTTGACGTATGCACTTGATAACAATGATTTGCAAAAGAAAAGTACAGAACTGAAAATTACAGTGCTTAGAAGTGGGAGCTTTCCACAATGAAACACTATATGAAAATGTGAAATTATCATTACTCTACAGTTAAACTTGTAATAATAGTATCATGGGTTTCTTGTATAACTGAGTGAGCACTTTTTGCTGTGAAGACACAGAGGCCTCGAACTGTCATGATAATGTTGTGGTTGTGATGCAAGTGTGGCTGTGGTGTAAATCGGGGTGGAGTGAAGTGTGGCTTGGAGGCACCTGACATGGGGAAAAGTCGGGGGCCGGGGTGGTCGTTTCTTTTAATAATGGTTTTAAAGCTAGAATATAACAAACGATGGCAAAATGTATGTTCAATTTAAAGTGAATATTAAATGCTTGTAAGACCAAATGCTTTTTTTGCTGGGCTTTTTGCAATTGCCGACAGTAATCTACCTTACAAGGCTGAATAATAACATCCTGGGTACAGGTTATTCCGAGCTGGCATTAAGTCCTCCTTCTTATCAGTGCCACCAGCTTCATGAAAGATATGTTTAGATAAAGGATTCTGGCCCGCATGCCCATATTGGTTTGTGCACCCGAAATATTGATGCAATATTGGGTTCGAGAGGCGCACCTGCTGTAGAGACCTGTGCGCATCATGGGCCTCATCACGACCCAGGCGGTAAGTTACCGCCTGGGCCGTGACTTTACCACCATGGCGTAAACTACGTTTACGCCATGGTGGTTGGCGGACTTACCGCCCCATTCGGACCTTGGCGGGGCGGTAAGTCCCCAATCCCCATTTACCCTTCCCCATTCCCATTTTTGCCCCATAGGGCATAATGGGAGTGGGGAAGGCGTTAATTACGCCACCGTAAATTACGGTGGCGTAATTAACTCCATGGTCCCTTAGCGCCATGGATTTTAACACCTGCTAAAAGCAGGTGTTAAATTCGCCATGGCGCTAAGGGACCTCGTACTCAGGCGGTAAGGGTCGGCGCTGTTTACGGCGCCGTAAACCCCTTACCGCCTGGGTCGTGATGAGGCCCCATGACTGCTCCCTCCGTCAAAGGGAAAGAGGACCTGTAATCATACAGTCATTATTCCAGCCCATACCCCAGAAAATGAAGCATGTATACTTGTGTGCTTCTCTAAAAAAAAAAAAATGGTTAAGGCAACCGTGTTGGCTTTTGTGTGGGCATGGGATAGGCATTTGCCAGGCAGTGGCATAATGGTACTACCTGGCCGTAAATCGGCAACAGCTGGAACATGGTTTTAGTACCTGGTAATATGAAAGCAGGGCTGCCTGACAAATCCCTATCAAAAACCTGTATAGAAGCCAAATTGTTGGCTTTGTCAATGCTTGTTTTTAACAGGACTTACTTCAGATGTGAAAGCACACATACCACTTATAAATCAAGTAGCTGAAGGTACACCTGGCTAAGACATTTTTGTTATACTGGTAGTGTGTTCACAGCTGCAATTAAGCCATTTACTCTCAAAAGACTGCTTTGAAATAACAGTGGCAGGCCCTTCACAGAACAAAGTTTGATATTACTGCTTGATAGAGCTAGCTCAAAGAGATCTCAGGGGATGTATTGTGGGAGGGAAGGGGCAGGTAGTGGGTGGGAATGGCCCTAGGTATTAAGATGGCTAGCAGTGGTCAATGGGTGGGTAATTAACCAAACAACACCCACAGGCCGTGTGCACCTCCCCACATCTCATCCCACATTTCCCATTGAATTGATTGTTTATTTATGTGTGTACCTCCTCACGTCTCATCTCTCTCTACTTCCCATGACAATAGTTTCGGCTTATAGGCAGTGCGCTTTCAGTGTCACCTAATAAAAACTAAAAAGCAAGTAAAAACGGTGGAAAAGTCGGCTTAAAAAAACGAGGGTTTTCCTTCTGGCAGCACTCTGCGGTGATCCGTGAGCCCTTGCGCTCCTTTTATATTTCAATGCCTCCAGGTTTTGAAGGGCAAGCAGTGCTGCTGCAGAGGCAGCATGTCAGGAGCGTGGGGGAAGGGGAGGGTTAGGGATGGGGGGCAGAAGGAGAGTCTGCCCTTGGTGGGGATGGAGGGGGCAAGCTGTCTCGTTATGGTGTTGTTGAGGGACATTTGACACTTAAAGTGCTCTTACAGCCCTGCTCCTGTGCAGTTCCCCCTCTCCTGTTCTGTCTAATGTCTAGCGCCCAGTGGTCACCCAGTCTTCTGTTGGCGCCATTTGTCAGTGATGGTTTATAAGCCTTCTTGTTGCAGCATCAGTTTCCCCTTGCCGAGGCTTATTGAGCGGAATGGCGCCGGAGGCTATAAATAGCGGCTTCCGGGGGCTAGCTCTGTCCTGCGGTTATTTCTTCCGGCCTGCAACTGCGCCAGCTGACTCAGCAAAAGATCACTGCAGGAAACCTGCATCCTATTCACTGGGAAGGGGCTGCACCTTTAGGTGTGTCATCACATGAAAAGAAAACCATGCAGCAAAATGATGCTGCGAAATCCCGGCCTCAGATGTGATTTGCCCAATATCACTCATTGGCTGCAGGATAAAGTGCAGGGAATGGGGCAGACACGTTTTGAAGGGCTTTTTTGAATGGCTTGTAGCTAGACGAGCTTAATCCTGGAATGCGCGCATGGTATAGATTTGTCAATATAAAATTGTGCTGCAAACTGTGATGATGTTTGGATTTCTTTGAAAAGATCATGACCACTGACCTCGATCCTGGCAACCCATAAAGCCCTGGTTTGTTAGCCTCCAATGCCAATACAGAAAGGGAAGGACCATATGCAAATCAGAATTTTCCCCACCCTAAAAGGGACAGAGGTCAGTCGGAACTGTAATGCCAACTGTAAAGCCACATTCATTCTGTACCAGTAGACCGGCAACCTGAGCAATGTCGGTGGTTATGATTAAGTCTAAAGCTATCACTGTTCAATGTGGCTGGAATCATAGCCGAAATTCTAGCTACAGGTGCAAGGAGTAGAGCAAAAGATTAGGCTACGATGGAGCGCCTCCCTAGAGGAAATTGTAGATGAACGGAAACAGATGGTTTCTACTGGATCCATATGTTCTATGTGGGGTTTTAAGGTATCGGACTAAATATTTTATTAGGACAAGAAAACTAGGGATATTCTAGTGGTTAAATTTAAATACATGGAACAGACAGACACCAATAAAAAGCAGGGTTGGACTAGGCCATAAAATTGTCTCGGGCACCAATGAAAAAGTGGCCCACAGTTGCGAATGGCAATTCATTCCTTTTGTTACACTGTTTGAATAGTAACCAAGGGGGAGTTTTTTGATAAAGTGTGGTGCAAATTGGGCATTTTAAAGAATATTTATTCAGCAACACTGGTCAAAACTACTAGCCGGCAAGAGAATTAACTCTTCAAATTGGCCAAAAAAGTGGCCTACTTTGACCAAAAGAAACGGACCCACACAAGCATTTTGTGGTTTTGGTTCGGCCCTGGGCCTATTGGCCTATAGGTCAGTCCGAGCCTGATAACAAGTTCCAACATGCTATTAATTCAACTGGAATATTCTCTTTAATGGGTACAATACATGTTCAAAAGCAAAACCTCCAGCTATTGGAGTAGGTAGAAAGAGTTTGTGGCTAGGCAGCTTGGCTTTCAGTCTGGGATGTCGTTTTTTCAAAGACTCAGGCAGGGGAGCCCAGAAAAGTCTGGGATGTCGTTTTTTCAAAGACTCAGGCAGGTGAGCCCAGAAAGCTGGAGTAAAAATAGCAAACGAGAAACATAGAACGAATATTAAAGACGCAAGAGGATGGGGAGCAAGCGCAAACATAAAAGCCCCAACGCAGTGCACAAAAAAGGGCATTACATTCCAAGGAACATAGAGGGCTTCATTACAAGTTTGCAGGTAACTTGCAACCAGCGGTGGCCCTGGGATTTGCGGGGCCAAGTGTGGCAAATTATGTACAGGCCCCTACATTTGCATTTGATAACATCACAGGAAGTGACATCACAAGACAATGCCACTACCTATGTAGGCAGAAGCGAAAACATGGTATTCCGAGAGGAGAATTTCCAACAATTACACTACCAAAGTATAAAAAAAATTGCCACCTTTTAAACCCAACAATTTATAATGAATTATTCCAAAGAAAACAAAATCTAAACATGGGAAGTGCGTTTTAGTGGCACTTTTATGTGTTCTTGTGGGTCAGCGTCTGCATTGGAAACATGACAACCTGGTGTTAAATCCTAGTAGCTGAACACTTGAGCATGCACACTTTTTTTAATGCTGCCCTCAAAAACACAGAACCGGGGTTGCATCTATCCATTGAAAAAAGTGGGCGGACGCTGTCCACCCACATGTATCGACTTGCACCCTGAAAATGAGTGCAGGGCCAGAACCAGAGAAAATATACCCTCCAGTCTCCAGGAGGACAACTTTGTGTCACATCCTTGGAAAATATTCATGGCTCACTTGCATACTTCATATATAATGTGAGGAATATGTTACATCTACTTAAACGCTTTTTGGCTTGAGAAATATAAACATGTGGAAATAAGGCAAATTGCTAAAACGATTTTGTGCAAAATGTTTCATTGTGCTGGAGTGCTGGAGGAAGGCGCAGCTTTTAGGCAGCTACCTGCTGCTTTGCATGTGCTTTCAAAATAAAAATGCCCCATTTCAATTCTTAACACAACTATGGTCTCTTAAATAGGCTATTAATAGTAAATTGCACCCACTTTAAACGCTCTGCTTTATGAAAGAAAGTGATCAGCAGTGCTTATGAGGCCCGCGCGCCTATTGGGCCGCTGGGAGGGGGTGTGGGACGTTTGTCTGTCAAGTAAAACCCCCAGGCACAGCCGCTTTTGAAAAAGATATTCCGGCAAGCTTCCCCGTCATCATGCAGACTGCAGCGTGTGCCGCCTGCGTGCTCAGAATGGACCGCAGCAAGCTTAGGGACTCTGAGTACACGGCCCATGCAGCAGGCTGCACCTCGGGGCCCTCGCAGGCGCGGGGCCAGGTACAACGGCACATGCTGTTGACACCTAGCGCCGGCCCTGCTTGCACAGACTGTAGTTCTGAAAACCAAATGTTTATCTGTGCTGCGTAATTCAGACTCTGACACTGCACGCAGAAACACTGGATGGGTAGAGGTTGATAAATGGAGCAGAAGAAAGGCCTAGGCTGATTAGCCTTCGGTGTGGGCTGCACACGCTTACTACCCACTGTGGGTTAAGCAATTTCCTGATGCTTCTGTATCAACTTCAACGCGGTTATCCTTGTTTCAAAGTGATTTTATTTTCCAAAACGTGTATTTCTCAAATACCAAATTTTAGATTCGATTTCATCTTTTAGGCTAATGCTGAGACTGTGGCAAACAGTAACCCATCGGGCTAATGCATTTCGGAGTTTTCCTTCATCAGAGCCTGGGTTATTAATACTAGTTTCATGAATTATTAAATCAATTTATGCATTATGACACCACTAATCATATTTCCAAAATGCATGTGACAAATGTTTCAAAATACGTTTTCAATAGACAGGGCGCCCACAAGTACAAACAAACATTAAACAATGAGTAGAGAAAACGAGAGAGAAAACATTGGCTTTATCAATCTCCAATTTCAATTAAAAGCATGTCCTGCTACCTTTTAACATTCGTGCCTCATGTCTAGTTAGTATGCGTGCAAGTGTTATAGTGCATCTGGCATATGTTTAAATATGGCTCTGTTCTGGTCGCGTTCACTAAAGTCGTACTATTCATGCAATACTCCCCGTAATTGTGATTAATGACTAATACGGCTGGTGAACTTTCTACCTCTATATAGTGAATGAAGAGCGCGACTGTGCATTTTCTTGCTGACATTCACAGGAGTCACTGACCTATCTGCCGTGATTTCAGTTCACACAGAGAATTCCGTGTAGTATGATCGTGTTGCACTGTTGGGCGATCAGAAATTCAAGTTGGAGTATATCAATCTCATACTGATATTATCTTTTACCATATGCTTCTGCATTAATGTCATCTTACCTTAGTGTGCAAAAGAGCCAGTTCGTGCTCCTGCTGCTGTTGCCGGCGAAAAACTGTTCGCGGTTCGTAGCGTTGCTATAGTAACGTTTGAGTACCAATATGGCCGCGCGCATGTTGCCGCGTCGGCCATATTGGTGGAGGAAAAATAAGTTAAGTGAACTGCTTACTGTGGTCTATGTATTTAAGCCTATATGGTGCTGCAGTTGTGAACTCTTAACTATGTGTTGTTCGCGTTCACATGTTCATAATAGCATATGTGTGTGTCTGTTATTCGATATATTCGTAATTCGATTGAATCATGTGTTCTTGTAAACATACACTGGATTGATTCGTGCTACCCTAATCTTATCTATAAGTTACGGTATGTGTCACGGGGTGCTATATTATGACATAACACTTATGGTTAACAGGTGCTAAGGACTAGCATTCGTATTGTATTAATGAAGTTCCTTTGTACTTTGGGCAAAACAAAAACAGGTCAACAATGTTATTTACAATAAACAAAAGCAAATAGTCAAAATTATTTACAAAAAGCAATTAAGATCAAACTCTTCATTAAGTCCTCGTGGGGATAGTGCTTCTAAGCGGTTTATCCAGTATGCTTCTTTTTGTTGCCTTCTCTTTTTGATGTCTGTATGTGAACCATGTGATTCAATTGTTTCCAACACTTGGAATTTGTTCTGAGAGGTGTTGTGTTTTTTCTCGTTGTAATGTCTTGCGACTGCAGAGTTCATGTTATTGTTGCGTATACACGACTTGTGTTCGTTTATTCGAATTCTCAGCTTCCGTTCTGTTTCTCCTACGTAGTAGAGTCCACACGGGCAACGTATACAGTAAATACAGTTCTCTGTGTTGCAAGTCGCATAGCATCTAACTGTTATTTTTTCTCCAGTATACGGGTGTGGTACTAATCCACCTTTCATGATGTTGTTGCAATTACTGCAATTGAGGCAGGGAAAAGTCCCTATTTTCTTTGGTTTGCTCCTTTTCTTCTTGGTATCTCTAGTGTTTACTAGTAAGCGCCTCAAGTTACTGGATCTTTGATACGCGAATGTGGGAGTTTTAGAAAAAAGAGTCTTGGTTCTTTCATCACTCCTCAGTATTGTCCAGTGTTTGTTGATACACCTTTTATTCTGCATACTTTGTGAGGAAAATTTTGATACATACACTAAAGCTGGAGATTGTTTCTTGTCTTTGTGTGTAAGTGTACTAGCCCTTGTTTTGGTTGACAACTTGTCCTTTGCTATTTGTAGATCTTCATTGGGATAGCCTCTTTCTTTTAATTCCGTACTTAATTTCTCTAGCTCTTGTTCACATTCTCTCTCGTCACTGATGATCCGTTTCAAACATAGCATTTGACCATAAGGCAAGTTCTTCAAAGTGTTCTGTGGGTGGAAACTCATACGGTGTAGTAAATTATTTCTGTCAGTTGGTTTTGTGAATAGGGAGGTTGTAATCTGATTGTTGTGTACATTGACCTCAATGTCCAGGTAATGTATGCCTGGATTACCGATTTCCGAGGTGAATTGAATCCGTTGGTCAATGCTATTGATGTAAATCATAAATTCATCAAGTGACTCTTTAGTTCCTTGCCAAATGCCAAATACATCGTCGATGTAACATACCCATTTTTTCAAATTATTTTGCCATTCCGCATTTTGTAGAATATGGGTGGTTTCAAAATGGTGCATGAATGCATTTGCGTAGGGGGGTGCCATTGTTGCACCCATAGCTGTGCCGGAGGTTTGAATATAAAATTCCTTTTTGTATTCAAAGTAAGAGTTCATTGAAATGAAGGTAAGAAGTGTCATGATAAATTCTTTTACAGCTCCTATATCTCCTTCTTGTAACAGTAGCCACTCTGCCGCTTCTTGCCCTAGATCGTGGGGAATACTTGTGTACAAATTAGTCACATCGATGGTAAAAGGAATATCCTGCTCATTAAGTCGTACATCTTCTATTATGTTCAGAAAATGAGTGCTGTCTTTTATGTAGGTGGATGTCTTCTGTATTAAAGGTTGAAGGAAGTAGTCGAGGTAAGTTCCTAGTGGTTGCAGGATACCACCTGTGGCAGCCACTATTGGTCTTCCTGGAGGGTTAATGAGACTTTTGTGTATCTTAGGTAACAAGTAGAAGTGTGGTATGTTAGGACTCAGATTAAGTAAGAAGGCTCTGTTTTTTTTAGTTATCATTTCTCTTTCCTCTGCTTTGGCAAGCAGTAATTCTAAATTCTTTATTATTTCCATTGTCGGATCATGATCAATTTTTGAGTAAACATTGTGGTTGTTA
The DNA here is from genome assembly GCF_040938575.1 of Ambystoma mexicanum. Taxonomy (NCBI): domain Eukaryota; kingdom Metazoa; phylum Chordata; class Amphibia; order Caudata; family Ambystomatidae; genus Ambystoma; species Ambystoma mexicanum. Next base: position 1,278,353,168 of record NC_090932.1, on the reverse strand, counting down.
AGTTGTCTCTTGCATTCTTCCTCGTAATCCAGTGTGTTTTGTAATACTAACGCTCCCCCTTTGTCGGCCGGTCTTATGGTTATCGTGTCATCGGAATATAAGTTCTGAATTATTGACAATTCCCCTCGGCTGAGGTTTTTATTCTTAAATGTGACATACTTGATTTTCTTGAGATCTACTGTGACCATGTTTTCGAAAATGTCTATAGAGGGAACACTTATAGGTGGTACAAATGTACTCTTAGGTTTAAATTCAATTAATTCTGATGGTTCCTGTGGCGAAGCTGTGTTCTCCATTTCTGCAAAGAAAACTTTGAGTTTCAATTTTCTGGTAAGTTTATGTAACTCAACCTTGGTGTTAAATAAATTGGTGTTATAGGTAGGTACAAATTTCAACCCTTTTTGTAAAACATCTTCTTCTTGTTTGGTGAGAGTCCTGCTTGAAATGTTAACTACTAGGTTGTTCGCGCTTGCAATCTCGTTTGTTCTCCTGGTCCTTTTCCTCTCCCCCCTCCTCGTTTGTTTCTTCCTTGTTGATTGTCTAAAAAAGACACTGAACTGGTGCTTGGAGTAGCTCTACTGTCACCTCTTCCTTCCTCTGTTCTTTGTTGTGGTGCTTGTGTGGTCTGCTCGTCTCTGTTTGAATCAGTATCTGAACTACTGTTATCTGAGTTGGGATTAAGTTTGCGTGGTCTCTGGGGTTGATTCTGGTATTTATCTGCCCATGTATACACTTCGTCCCCTAGATAGTCAAAAGTGTCTCTTCTGAATTTTCTGATTTTTCTAGCTTCTAGATCTGCTTCATACCCTTCCAATCGTTTGTTGATGTCTGTAAGTATTTCTTGAAGGGTTTCTCTACTTGTAAGTGCTGTGATTTCCTCTGATAGTACTTGTATTTCTTGTTCTAGATTCTGTAAATTGCTCGAAAGTTCTTTGATGGTCAACAAGATTAGGTCGAGAGAGCACTTATTGAGGATCTGCTCCCATTTTTGCACAAACTCTTTATTTTCTTTACATAGGGTCGGTTTCAACCCAATTCTCAAACCTCTTGGGATCCTTTGTGCTTTATAATACCTGCCTAGCATCACTGCATGAAGTTTGCGGTTTATTGACTTCCTGATAATATATTCCAATTGTTTAATTTTTTTGTTCGGATCTGTGTCTTTAGAGGACCTGTTGGTTTCCTTAATTAGTCCTAGAATAGCGTTTGCCTCGTCTGTTGAAAAGCCTAATGTTGTCGCTCTTGTATCCGTTAGTTTCTCTATTTCTTCATATGACATAGTAGCGTGCTAACTCTCCAATGTGCACGGAAGTGAAAATAATGGAGCTAAAGAAGGGCGAGAGTGCACAGCTTTTTTCTTTTCATATGTTGTACTGTTTCTCTTTCAATATTGTTTCATTAATTAAGTGTTCTTTAGTGGGGTGCAGCCCACTGTCAAGTGCCACCGTGTGGGGCACTAAAAGTGAACTGGAGCAGAAGAAAGACCTAGGCTGATTAGCCTTCAGTGTGAGCCGCAAACCCTACTACCCACTGTGGGTTAAGCAATTTCCTGATGCTTCTGTATCAACTTCAACGCGGTTATCCTTGTTTCAAAGTGATTTTATTTTCCAAAATGTGTATTTCTCAAATACCAAATTTTAGATTCGATTTCATCTTTTAGGCTAATGCTAAGACTGTGGCAAACAGTAACCCATCGGGCTAATGCATTTCGGAGTTTTCCTTCATCAGAGCCTGGGTTATTAATACTAGTTTCATGAATTATTAAATCAATTTATGCATTATGACACCACCAATCATATTTCCAAAATGCATGTGACAAATGTTTCAAAATACGTTTTCAATAGACAGGGCGCCCACAAGTACAAACAAACATTAAACAATGAGTAGAGAAAAGTATACACAAAAGTCTCATTAACCCTCCAGGAAGACCAATAGTGGCTGCCACAGGTGGTATCCTGCAACCACTAGGAACTTACATCGACTACTTCCTTCAACCTTTAATACAGAAGACATCCACCTACGTAAAAGACAGCACTCATTTTCTGAACATAATAGAAGATGTACGACTTAATGAGCAGGATATTCTTTTTACCATTGATGTGACTAATTTGTACACAAGTATTCCCCACGATCTAGGGCAAGAAGCGGTAGAGTGGCTACTGTTACAAGAAGGAGATATAGGAGCTGTAAAAGAATTTATCATGACACTTCTTACCTTCATTTCAATGAACTCTTACTTTGAATACAAAAAGGAATTTTATATTCAAACCTCCGGCACAGCTATGGGTGCAACAATGGCACCTGCCTACGCAAATGCATTCATGCACCATTTTGAAACCACCCATATTCTACAAAATGCGGAATGGCAAAATAATTTGAAAAAATGGGTATGTTACATCGACGATGTATTTGGCATTTGGCAAGGAACTAAAGAGTCACTTGATGAATTTATGATTTACATCAATAGCATTGACCAACGGATTCAATTCACCTCGGAAATCGGTAATCCAGGCATACATTACCTGGACATTAAGGTCAATGTACACAACAATCAGATTACAACCTCCCTATTCACAAAACCAACTGACAGAAATAATCTACTACACCGTATGAGTTTCCACCCACAGAACACTTTGAAGAACTTGCCTTATGGTCAAATGCTATGTTTGAAACGGATCATCAGTGACGAGAGAGAATGTGAACAAGAGCTAGAGAAATTAAGTACGGAATTAAAAGAAAGAGGCTATCCCAATGAAGATCTACAAATAGCAAAGGACAAGTTGTCAACCAAAACAAGGGCTAGTACACTTACACACAAAGACAAGAAACAACCTCCAGCTTTAGTGTATGTATCAAAATTTTCCTCACAAAGTATGCAGATTAAAAGGTGTATCAACAAACACTGGACAATACTGAGGAGTGATGAAAGAACCAAGACTCTTTTTTCTAAAACTCCCACATTCGCGTATCAAAGATCCAGTAACTTGAGGGACTTACTAGTAAACACTAGAGATACCAAGAAGAAAAGGAGCAAACCAAAGAAAATAGGGACTTTTCCCTGCCTCAATTGCAGTAATTGCAACAACATCATGAAAGGTGGATTAGTACCACACCCGTATACTGGAGAAAAAATAACAGTTAGATGCTATTCGACTTGCAACACAGAGAACTGTATTTACTGTATACGTTGCCCGTGTGGACTCTACTACGTAGGAGAAACAGGACGGAAGCTGAGAATTCGAATAAACGAACACAAGTCGTGTATACGCAACAGTAACATGAACTCTGCAGTTGCAAGACATTACAACGAGAAAAAGCACAACATCTCTCAGATCAAATTCCAAGTGTTGGAAACAATTGAATCACATGGTTGACATACAGACATCAAAAAGAGAAGGCAACAAAAAGAAGCATACTGGATAGACCGCTTAGAAGCACTATCCCCACGAGGACTTAATGAAGAGTTCGATCTTAATTGCTTTTTGTAAATAACTTTGACTATTTGCCTTTGTTTATTGTAAATAAAATTGTTGACCTGTTTTTGTTTTGCCCAAAGTACAAAGGAACTTCATTAATACAATACGAATGCTAGTCCTTAGCACCTGTTAGTCATACTATAGCACCCCGTGACACATACCGTAACTTATAGATAAGATTAGGGTAGCACGAATCAATCCAGCGTATGTTTACAAGAACACATGATTCAATCGAATTACGAATATATTGAATAACAGACACACACATATGCTATTATGAACGTGTGAACGCGAACACACATAGTTAAGAGTTCACAACTGCAGCACCATATAGGCTTAAATACATAGACCACAGTAAGCAGTTCACTTAACTTATTTTGCCTCCACCAATATGGCCGACGCAGCAACACACGCGCGGCCATATTGGTACTCAAACGTTACTATAGCAACGCTGCGAACCGCGAACTGTTTTTCACCGGCAACAGCAGCAGGAGCACAAACTGGCTCTTTTGCACACTAAGGTAAGATGACATTAATGCAGAAGCATATGGTAAAAGATAATATCAGTATGAGATTGATATACTCCAACTTGACTTTCTGATCGCCCAACAGTGCAACACGATCATACTACACGGAATTCTCCGTGTGAACTGAAATCACGGCAGACAGGTCAGTGACTCCTGTGAATGTCAGCAAGAAAATGCACAGTCGCGCTCTTCATTCACTATATAGAGGTAGAAAGTTCATCAGCCGTATTAGTCATTAATCACAATTACGGGGAGTATTGCATGAATAGTATGACTTTAGTGAACGCGACCAGAACAGAGCCATATTTAAACATATGCCAGATGCACTATAACACTTGCATGCATGCTAACTAGACATGAGGCACGAATGTTAAAAGGTAGCAGGACATGCTTTTAATTGAAATTGGAGATTGATCAAACCAATGATTTCTCTCTCGTTTTCTTTATTCATTGTTTAATCTTTGTTTGTACTTGTGGGCGCCTTGTCTATTGAAAACGTATTTTGAAACATTTGTCACATGCATTTTGGAAATATGATTGGTGGTGTCATAATGCATAAATTGATTTAATAATTCACAAAATTAGTATTAATAACCCAGGCTCTGATGAAGGAAAACTCCGAAATGCATCAGCCCGATGGGTTACTGTTTGCCACAGTCTCAGCATTAGCCTAAAAGATGAAATTGAATCTAAAATTTGGTATTTGAGAAATACACGTTTTGGAAAATAAAATCACTTTCAAACAAGGATAACCGCGTTGAAGGTGATACAGAAGCATCAGGAAATTGCTTAACCCACATTGGGTAGTAAGGGTGTGCGGCCCACACCGAAGGCTAATCAGCCTAGGTCTTTCTTCTGCTCCAGTTCACTTTTAGTGCCCCACACGGTGGCACTTGACAGTGGGCTGCACCCCACTAAAGAACACTTAATTAATGAAACAATATTGAAAGAGAAACAGTACAACATAAGAAAAGAAAAAAGCTGTGCACTCTCGCCCTTCTTTAGCTAGAGCAGGGGTCCCCAACCTTTTGTGCGCAATGAGCAAAATTGGCATATCAAATTAAATGGTAAGCAACATCCATTTTTCGACGGAATATATCAGCGCACAGTTGGCGGACAAATTGTTTGCAACACAAATTAGAAATGTAACAAAATTGAAACTGCATATAGAACATTTAATTTGCAGTACTTAATATTTATCTAGACCACGTGTTATACTAGTCAAGAAAATGTGCAAGGCCATTAACTACATTTGACGTTAAGTGGTTGTTTACAAGGAATGTTGAGGAAATTGAGTGGTAAGTAGTACATTTATAGACATATAGGACCAGTCCAGCTGTTCAAAAATAGAGTAGGAGTAAATAAACATTACCAGGAGTTTCAGGTTCCCGAGAAAAATATTAGTGCAAATGTATGGACAGTAAAAATGGCCACAAACGGAGGCTGAGATTATGCCTAGGAATTTATGGGATCTTTAATGGCAAATGGCGCATTCCTAAGCATGCAAGATCGGCAATACTGTTCCACAGTCATTGATGACTGTATTGTGGATGTTTTTTTTCTTCAGGAATGTTATGAAATGTTACATTTCTTATTGATCAAAGAGTAAACACAATCCTCTTGAGTTCATTTTCCAATGGCCAGGGTAGGCACCACGAAGAAGATATCTGACAGCCAGAGAAGCTGGTTGGCGATGCCTATGCTCGAAAAAGAGGCATTGGAAAGAATTACTAATTCAGAAGAAATTAACATATTCTCTTAAAACTGTTGAACAGTTCAGAAGCCACAAAGGAAAGTCTTTAGGAGAAACTATCCAGGACAGAGCTATTGGCAAACCGTGCCCCCAAGTTGAGGAGTTCCAGGTTATAGAAAGGGATGCACCATGGTTTGATGCAGAATGTAGAATCTCGAAAAGAAAACTGAACCATGATTTAATGAGGGGTGTGTACACGGCTGGTCAGACTTATAGTTTCAAAATGGCATAAAAAATTGCGCTAAGACAAAAAAAGAATTTGAGAAAAAAATGGGAGCTTTTTTGAAGGACACCAAACCGTTTTATGTTTATTGCTGTTGTCAAGACAGGCATTTTGCCATCCCCTTAGACAAGTATTTCTTGGACCACCAGCCCCTCAAGGTTATAGGCCAATTCGCTTACTGGACATTGGGGCTTATTACGAGTTTGGTGGCATCTCAACTGTACCGTTACTGCCACTTGGTCCAGCGGTATCACTGCCAGATTCCAAGTGGTGGTTTGGCGGTGTTAGTCCCCAATTATGGAGTTCGTAGCACTCCAGGGTGGATTTCGTCGGTATTTGATTGATAGAAACATAATGTGGCGGAATTTACATTTTATTGGAGTCTGTGACAAATCTGTGGATGCTGTCCCTTCTCCCCTATGGGGGAGACCATTCCCAAGCAGCCAGGGTGGTACGTCCTCGGTACAATAGTTCCCCTGAGGGTGGTGCACAGGGAGAAAATCACATGGGAAAGGAAACCCCTCCTGGTACTAGGAACAACCCTACCCTGAGAACGCAATATACTCGCCAATCACCAGACCCTAGCACCCCCCCATTCCTATGACCCAAAGAACAACCCCTTCCCTAGATAAGTACTGTGACTATGAAGAGCACAACTGACCCAAGGGAGATCAAGGTTAGAAATACTGAGAAGAGGAAGAATGGAGAAGAGTTGAAAGATATGTTATTGACAACCACTGAGACAAATAAGATGCATGGAGGAATGTAGAGTGTTCTGCATAACCAACATGAGCATTCTAGACAACTTGGAATAAGTACTGGGATGAAGAGGAGGAGCGGAGGCATGAAGAGTTCTCCTAAGAACCACAATGAGCAGTCTAGTTGTTGCTGGCTGCTCATTGGTCAATGCATAGTAGAAAAGGATGAGGGACTCAGGAAGAAGTTGTCTAGTCCTCCATGAAGGAGCTGCAGGAGCCAGCACGGTGCAGGAAAGTGCAAGGAAGCCCACCAGGATGCCAAGAGAGGAGCTGGAACTACAAGGGCCAGTCCACAGTGGAAGGACCGAAAGGCGAGCTGGCAGAGAGAAGCTCCTGGTGTTCCTGCAGACAGGGAAGTGTGTGAAAGGAAGACCACGCTGTCCTGGGAAAGATTGACACTGCAGTGTTCCTGGGCAGACCAGAGCCCACTACAAAGGGAAGCACTCAGGCTGGCTGGTGGGAAACTAAGACGGTGCAGTCAGCATCTTAATAGTCACAGTACCTGGCAGGCATGTGAACCATGTCTGTCCCCCAACAAGAGAAACTTAAGGGTCTGGGACCCACCAAACGAAAGCAACATGAGTCCTCTTCCTTGTGGCGGTACTTGGGAGGAAAGGGCTCCCAGTACCCACACACAAAGAAGGTGTCTGGGACCCACTACACGAGAACCACACAAGTCATCTTCCTCGTGGTGGTACATGGGAGGAGAGAGCTCCAAGTACCTTCACGCAAAGAAGGGGGGTTTGGGACCCACTACAAGAGAAACACACAAGTCCTCTTCCTCGTGGTGGTGCTTGGGAGAAGAGGGCTCCCAGTTCCCAAACATAAAGAGGGTTCTGGGGCACAATCCCATGAGAAGAAGGGAAACCACAGAGTAATTTACTAAGGACCATACTTGGCAGGGAAGTGAACCAAGTTGGCCCAAGCAGAAAGAGAGAAAGGCAGAGATCTAGGACCTACAAGAGAAGGAACCAGGGCAAAGGAGTCATTGCCCCTGGCTGTGGTCCAATAAATAGAGAGTTGCCAAGAGAAGGAACCAGGACAAGGGAGTTGTTGCCCCTGGTTGCTACAAAGTTTGTGCAACAGAGAAATATCTAAGAACTTTATGGAACTTTGTTTTACATTTAAGAACTTTGGGTTTGGAACCTGTGTTATTTGGAACTCTTTGATTGGATCTACAACCTATTCTTCTGAATTAAGAAGACATTTTGTTTTTTATAGGTTAGTAAATAGTGTGAGGGATGGAAATAGGCTTCGGACCTGTGACAGTGGACTATTTACTTTAGACAAGGCATACTGGCAGTTTCCTTAGTTTTGGTTGAGGAAGGGAAACTCCTCTTAGCTTTAGGGAAAGGCAGGAGTGAGTTCCACAGTCCCCCACCCTTTTTACTTTCAATAAAAGTATATGTCAATCAACATGAGCCCACTGTGTCCGAGTCCAACTTCTACATTCTTACTGGTCACTAATGGTTTTTTAAGTCTTATCCAATGTGATACGCAGACATCTCAACATCTGTCCAATATACAAGATTGTGGAATTATACACTGTTTTCCAACACCAATAAAGATGTCAGTTGGTCCCAATATATTCCTTTTGGATGTTGATTCTAGTACTTCTCTTAGGAAAGTTAATCCATCCTCCACCTGAAGGGTTCACTTTATAGCATGCTTCCTTATGCAGAAGACACAACTAATTTGGCCTTGCCCCTAGCAGGTCTCCAACAGGGCCTGCTAAACACAAGTTACTATTTTGGGAATTACAGTTTGAAATTAAATATAATAAAAACAAAAATTATGGTGTTCAGGCAAAGGGTGAAACATTGTAGATAGTTTTAAATGAATGTAGAGATGAAGGGGCAGTCTCATTTTTACCTGAGCCTACTCTTCTGAAAGAGCAGTGCTTGCGTCAGTCATTTTATCATTTTAAGAAGATAGCTGAAAAGGCATCATTAATGATTAAATGGCTTTTTACATTGTTATTTCAGGTTTGCTGCATCCTGATTGGAGAAGTTGGAGGTATATAAGACAAAGGTCTGCTCCATGATTTTAAGGCCGCAAAATCTAGCGTGGTTAGAACTGTCATTTCCTGGAGAGGTTGCAAAATAAATTCCTGTGCCAAATAGCAGGTCTCTCTACAGATACACCTGCTAGCCCCTTGCGAGCCGAATTGGGGGTGTTCAATTTGAAAGTGTCAGGCCAGTTAAGAATGTTCCTTATTTTTTAAAAGCACATCTGGGATTTTCTGCTAATCAAAGTGAATTTCAGTGCAAGTGCAATTGTAGCCTCCCCTGGTGAAGAGAAATACTTGTGGTTATAGGCGGTTGTAAGGCACTGTCCATTTGGATAGGGATGCAATATAACTACATTTGGTACATTAAGCGACCTCAAAATAGCTCCAAAAGCTAGAGCGTGTCCAATGGAAAAAGAGTCAGATGTCCAAAATATACATAGGCTGCCCACTTTAGCCTTATATACAGACTTACGTACACATATAAGATGGCAAGGAGAAATCTGTCAAATAAGATCCCCAGAATGCAGGAGGCTGGTGGTAATGGTACGTTTAAATGTACCCACTCCCCAATAAATTGAGAAAGTGTGCAGGAGGAAGCACAAAGTGCGCTCTCAAAATAGGAGTCAAAGATTTGGTTCATTTTCTGTTCATTTGCTGTTGTTTCTCTGTTTTGCATAAGCGTGGAATGCATGGAAGTTATGTTATATATAATTAATAGTAATGTTCAGACTTGTATATATAGCAAGTTTGATTATGTTAAAGTTGCTTTTTTATTTTGGGCTTGTTCTGTGTGAATTGTATGAAAAATATGAAACATGTTTTTAAATGTTGCTGACTTAATGGAGAAATACGATTAAATATGAATTAGTACTTCAGGTCATTACATGGTAGCCTTTAAAGATCACTTCATTGGGCCTTTGGAGGTTACCTCCTGAGAATTATTTGGGAATGTTATGGCAAATGGTGTGTATTAAAGCTCCAGAAGGCTGTTGAATTGGTGAAAAAGTGGTTAGGAATAAAAATAATACCTTTCTCAATTATTTGGAGCATATGTACTCTGCCCAAAAGGGATTTTACACAAGACGTTGTGGCAAACATTGGTCAAACCTTTGAGCATTTGATGACCACTTCATGGAGGGGTGTGGTGGTGTTAACTGAGTATTTGAATCAATTAATTGACTTGTTAGTTTCAACCTATTAACAATAAATCAATTGGATTGGAATACAGGGCAATTAATTATGAAAAATGTGGCATGCATTTACCGTATCTGCCCATTAACCATGTGCTAGATGGGCAGGTTATCAAACGATTACCTTTTTTCCGCTAGGACACTATGTAATAATAAATACAGGAGACACCAAAATGAATATTGTCGATAAATATACATGGTGGGATCAAACACAAACCTCACTTGAACAGAAAGTGTGCATGCACATTATTTAATAAAGGAAAGTCGGGTATGCATACCACCTCCTTGTCCATTATGCTCATACTAGTTGTACCAAAGAACAGAATATGCCAATTTTCTCCATGACACAAACATGGTTCAAATATTGTACTTATTAATACATTTGTCAGCTGGGCAAAGTAACTGGAGATGACAGGGTTTTAGCAATGACACTACCATAACAAGTAAGGACATTTACTGAAGAATTATGTGCATGGTGGCACCAAACAAATCTTGCATGTATAAAAATAATCCAGCTGGAAACACAGCGGCTCATTGGCCAACATTCTTGCACAGTCCAGGACTCTGTCCTGACTACAGTGCTACTGAGGTCTCATCCATTCAGCACCTCCTTCTAGGCCTTCACACCATGGCCCAGGGCAACTGGCGAGCAACAATTTAGGGTGCCGTGAGCAACATGTTGCTCCCGAGCTACAGGTTGGGGATCCCTGAGCTAGAGGTTGATAACTGTCACATATCCCATGTGATAAGCACAGTGTTGTATTCTGCCTGTCATAATGTTGGTGCATGAAGATGATGCATTCAGGGTCGTCATTTCACCAAAGTTCAAGGGGTAAGAGAAGTGACATCACACTACCGGTGCCCTCTGATGACATCACAGGAAGTTATGTCATTTGACCCCGCCCCAACTGACATCATAGGAAGTGATGGCACACAACCTTTCACCCCTTGACAAAACAGGATGTGGCATTACATAGCATTGTTCCTCAGTACACTAAGAAAAATATGGCTATGCTATCACTGTAATATGATATACATTTCATACAAGAATGATATGTAGCGTTAATATCATGTATAAGCCCATTTTACCAAATTACTGTGAATGGAAGCATTTGCACTTACCGTGCCTTGCCTGAAGTTACGGTCATCTCATGCTTCTGGACAAGGCAATAGAAGCTGCTCCTGCTTGGTGTTGGTGTGCTCTGGCCGTCCTGCTCCCGGTCCTCTGCCACAGGGTACAAAAACCCTGGCATAGAAGAAAATGGCAACGCGTTGCCAGGGTGCACAATTACACTTAAATTAATGCAACGTGCATCTACCAAAAAAGAGGCAAAGCAAATCTTGACTAGCTGTGATGTCCTTGGGCTTGTTAGGGAATTTTGAAAAAACAATGGCGTTGAGAAAATATTCAGGTCAAGTTTGTAGAGGCAATATAATCAACGAGCAAAAAAACAGATACAGACATAATTCACACATGTGCAGTATGAGTGCAAAAGAAAAAAAAATGAGCATCCAAAAAACTATTATAACCCCTTGGAAATCACCAGTCCCCCACATCTATTACAGGCAAATGCCTGACGATTTAAGATAAGGTAAGAATTGATGTAAAAAGATAGCACAGGTAATGAGATGGGCAAATCAGCCCTATTGCAATATAGCCCTAGTCACCCTTGCACTTGGATGCTTTAGGGTCATAACCCTCGTATTACCGCTGCCCCAAATGTATTTCCTCCCCATATCTAGAAGTACAGTGAATCATGGCGGGGGCATGACAGTGAGTGCAATACCGGCCCAATGTTTCTTCGTTTCACCAGCGGCGGGCTCATATGTTGCATAATGACTTGAGAGGGTGCAACGCCTTCTCTCTCTTTCATGGTGGTCATTTCTCAACAGGGAGGAAGGACAAGAGCCCATAGGACCTCACAGCAAACAGTGGACATATACAATCCCTGGCCTCTTACAACCCATAGCAGTAGCAAAAGCAGTGTGTGAGCAAATGCAATCAATGGGTACATACACTCCATGGATGCAAGCAATCTGTAGCACAAGTAATCGGTTTTCAAATACAATCATGGGCAAATACAACACAGCTAAATGAATCTATTTGCAAATACAAACCAGAAGAGAGCCTGTCTATCCACAAATAGAAACCGTAGGTGCCAAACACACAGTATAGAGGTAATTGCAATCCATAACAAAATCAATATGTGGGAATCTGCAAACCACGTGTACACACAACCAATATGCAAATTAACACCATAACCAATTGTGGCAGATGTGGACCATCTGATTGCAGTGGGACAGTGACAACGATAAGCACTTAGGACAACGCTGAATGTCCATCCTTGGTCTGAGGGAGTTCAAACCAATCTTCATTAACAACCTTCACAATACTGGACGTGTCGTCTAACCCTACATTATCAGTGATAGTGGCTCAGCTCCCTTCTCACTAATTTCTCCCGCAAAGTGTGTAGCTAAGTGTTCTGGTGAGGCCGTTCTGCTGTCCTGGCAGTTGCTTATTCTCAGACTCTCCTGCGAAGGTGCTTCTGGCTGGTTAAGAACTTGTGGCCGCAGAGCATTATAAACACACTGGCCCGCAGAAGCGTGTAGCTAAGTGCTCTGCTGTTCGGCTGCGGCGGTCTGCGGAAAAAAGGAAAGGACCAGAAACAAACTGACCCGGTCTTGACTGGAGCAGAACTGCAGCCTTCTTATGCCACAAATGTGAGAAGTTGGTCTGGCCTCAGTTATTACGGCAATGTGGGCTACAACGGGAGGGTATGTATTTTACCAGTTGGGGGTGGAGGGAGCGGGCAGAACCCGACTGCCCATGTTAAGGAAAGGATCAGAAACAAACTGACCAGGTCTTGAATGGAGCAGCTGTCTGCAGAAATTATCATCAACCAAGCTCTAGTGGTGAGTTTTATTTCAAGCAAACTTGTAATAGGAACTGTCACTGAACACTAACTGTCTTTTGTCATTGCTCCAGTCATGTGTGTTTAAGGATTTGTAAACGGTAATCCCTATTGAGCAAAGTCAGGGAGAAACACTGCAGCGGTTCTCTGTTTGTCTAATTTGTGTTGACTTATTTTGTGGAGTGACGCGTTGCAGCAGTCAGCCCCGTTTCTTGGCCCGGCAGAGCGAGCGACGGCCCGGGGGACAGTGCTAAATAGCTCAGGAGGTGGGCACAGTAAGGGGCCCACACAGAAAGCTGCCAGACAGCAGATTAAGCAGTGCCGGCAAGTGCTCCTCTGCACTGTGTGGCTGGCTGCTCTCTGCTGACTTGTGGATGACTGCATGCGTTTGGAATATGCAAACAAAGGAATGCACATTCCAACCGCAGCTTGTGAGGGGCTCTGGAGTCACGCACCCTGTGCCCATCATTCTTTGTGCTGATAGCATTTCAAGTGGGGCAATGTATAAGTGATGACTCACTTAACAAGCCATTGGTTTCACACAGTATCTGCTTAACACTTAAGTGTTAAGAACTGAACATTGGGCATTTTTATTCACCAGACCAGCAAAAGTATTAGCTGACCAAACCCATGCATGCTTTAAAGAGAATTAACGGTCCACACAGAAAAGTTTTAAAACAATTTCTTTATTTTTATTTCTCTTTATTTGACACACCAAAACTTTTTTTAAATATATATATATATAACTTTTTAGTTACATATGTAGCACCCCTGGATGGTTAACTTTAATTTTCTTAGTTAAGTATTCTAGTAGCTGCTTTGGGACATGGACTAAAGGCATCTTCTCTGCATCAAAGGTCTTTTAATTGTCTAAACAAGCAAGCCGCGGCCTAGTGCGCACACCAAAGGGCAACTCAATGTCACCTGGCACCTTGATTAGGAAAGTAGAGTTTGTTGCGTGTCACTGTGCAGACAGTAGTCCATGGCAAATCAATACAGTGAAATGTTTGCAGCAATGATTTGTACGCTGCACAAGTCACCACCCTGTTGGTTAATTGCGTCTATGTGGTGCTCCTTTATGTAAAAGACCATATACCTGTTTTTGTCTGATGTGCCCAATGTCCATACAAGAGCACACTGGGATATTGTGTGTATGTGGCTCTGATGAGCATGCCATACTGTGCCCACACTTAAACACATAAAACAATCAAATAAGTTGCCTCAAAATGTAAATCCACTAGGCCAAACTCCCTTTCTACATTGCCACATTATGATTTTCACTAGCTTCAGGCCAGCACTAATAAGATGTGCTAATGCCAGCTCTGTTAGATAAAGCATGGGCCTATTCTTTGTTGCCAAAATAACCCCTGAGGTCTGTGTAATAGTGAGAAGTTAGTGGCTGAGGAACTGTGGACCCTTTACCATGCATCAGAAGCCGATTTTGTTTAAAACCCTTCATCAGCTCATTACTGGTCAGGCTAAAGTTTGAACGAGGTACAATCCTTTCTGTGCATTGTTCATTAGTTCTCTCTTGTGCAGTATCTTGCCCTATCTGTAGATATAATTCCCTAAAGATGTTTCTGTATTGGGTTTGGGCATGCCCACACTGAGACCCAGCCCTTCCTTCTCTAAAATACTTCAGAAACAAGACGCAAAAGAGCCCTTGTACCCCATTTGAGTGGCTGATGTTGCAGCCATTTTATACTCACATCCAGAAACCTAAGCTGTTCAAATGGGCATGTATGGGTCAGGGTTACAACCATTTTAATGTTAGGGTGAGTATTGTGAACCATAATGTGAGCACCAAGCCATGCATCAGTTATGAATTTAGAGATTCACACATACAATCCTTTTATCACAGACTTGTTTATCAAATGCAAAGATCTCTGATCACTGTTATAGTCCTGATATGCTCTCTGATTTAATGCAAAGCATACAGGAATCCTCATTGGTGCTATTTGTCTCCTTTCCCACTCTGAAAGAGTACATTAAGAATGTACGAGATTGTCCATCTTGGAATGATACCGTTCTATCAGAAAATAATTCATATGGTTAGTCTCGTATTGCCCCTTGCAAAATACAAGTGAGGTGGTACGAACAGAACACCTGTAACACAGGGCCAGGTCAGTGGGCCCTCAGACCCCGGTAGGCTGTTCAACCACAGTGTGCCAGTAGGGACAATTTGAAACTGCACTCAGGCAAGGCCTTCCCTAAGAGCAGGTGACAGAAAAAACATTTACATGGGCATCAACAGCTGTGTTTTCACATTAGAATTCTTCTGTAAAGTACTTGAATCACAATGTAATGAAACCAGCTTCATTTATATAGCAGTTAGTTATTCATATTGAGGAGGGGTTTTGTCGCACAACAGAGTTGTAGTTTAGGAGTGACATGTGCTAGTGGTGAGGGAGTCAGGGGAGGCGAATTCTGATGGTTCGCCTTGGACACCAAGTTGGCTGGAAACTGCCCTGGCATCAGTAACATCAGTAACAGCCGGTACACTCCGCTGATTACGGATTGTGGAATTAAGCTTAGGAAAGCAGGCTGATTTTTTGGCTGGGAGTGTGACCGCGTGCCGGGAGCCTGTGAGCCCTCCCAGCTGATGTACCTACGATTTACCTACGATTCACTGCACGCAAACAATGCGTTTGAGAAGTCATCCCTCGGGAGGTCGGGGGGGGGGGACAGTGTGGATAAAGAAGCCCTACCAATAACAATAAATTAATCGCTGGCAGCAGGGTGGCTGGTCTTAAATGTGGCCGAAATGACAGAGGTTGAGAAGGTAAATCCTTCTGTGTGCACAATGGGTCTGCAAAATCCTTCCTGCAACCAGTCATTTTCCAACGCTTTAGAAGCCTGTGAAAGTGGAGCCCAGGCTCTATTGATTTAAGCCTGGGAAAGTGGAGCTCAGGCTCTATTGACTTTAGCCTGTGAAAGTGGGGCCAGGCTCTATGGACTTTTAGCCTCTGAAAGTGGAGCACAGGCTCTATTGACTTAAGCCTGTGAAAGTGGAGCTCAGGCTCTATTGACTTTAGCCTGTGAAAGTGGAGCCCAGGCTCTTTTGACTTAAGCCTTTGGAAGTGGAGCCCAGGCTCTATTGACTTTAGCCTGTGAAAGTGGAGGCTAGGCTCTATTGACTTAAGCTTGTGAAAGTGGAGCCCATGCTCTATTGACTTAAGCCCGTGAAAGTGGAGCCCAGGCTCTATTGACTTAAGCCCGTGGAAGTGGAGCCCAGGCTCTATTGACTTAAGCCCAGGGGCGTTGCTAGGGGGGGGCTAAGGGGGCTATAGCCCCTGGTCTTTTGGTTGTAGCCCCGGATAGAATCTCAGGAGCTACAGCCAAAAGACTAGCTAGCCCCCAGTCCCAACAGTTCCTACATTAGCTTAGCCCCGGGTCGTTTCCAGACCTAGCAACTCCCCTGCTTAAGCCTGTGAAAGTAGAGCCCATGCTCTATTGACTTTAGCCTGTGAAAGTAGAGCCCTTGCTCTATTGACTTTCCATTTGCATTTAACGCTGATAAAAGCCAGTACCGAGCCAGTCGACGTCGGTTGCATGACTATGTTAGCAGCTATATGTGTGCACTAATGTACAAACAGTAATGGGGAAACTCTCTACAACTGTTAATTTAACACCACTGAAATCAACCTCTGCAAATGGAAACATTATTAATTCAAGCACGCCTAGACAAAAGGATCACGGGAAAGACAAAGGGCCTGTATTGGCACTTTCATCAGTTTCAATTCAGTAAACAGAACCAAAGCAGGTTTGGACGAGTGTCGCAAATCATAGCCAGACTTCCATTCTTTGTGCAAAAACATTGAATGCCATGTCCACAACAAAGAAAAAGCCATTTGACATGGAGGATGACCCAAATAGGGTTTCTCAGGGACTAATTCATAAAACTGTATTACAGAAGACCTTCGAAACCTGAGATCAACCAGCGGCCAACAATTCCTTGACAAATGAAGATCACCTGATAAGTTACATATTAGTGGCGGACAAGAGCTCAGTCCCTATCAGCAATGTAAGTCTTTTAGAATTGGCACCACAAGCAGATTTGACACACTTACTGCATAGGGGAGCATCGTCTTCTCACTCCTCCAAACCCTTTGAGGCAGAAGTCGCTCTCTCGCTCCTAACTGAACCCTCACATAGTAGCCAGGATATGAAATCGGAAAATCGTGAAAACAGTTTGGGGCACCCTCAACAGATAATGCATCACACCCTCTGCATTGAATATGGGGTTCAGTTCTATCTCTACACCACATGATAGAATATGTGTGGAATTAAACACACATATGTTGCAGTTAAGTAACATGAAGATATACCTGGAAATGAAGCATGATTCAGTTCGGGGCCTTACTGGAGCAGTTGAATTACTTGGAAACTCAAAAACCTTTGCTTTTACGTCTCGTGAATTAGATAAGGATGTTGAAGCACCACAAAAGGTGCTAGAATATCAAAGTGACAACCAATGAAGGACTAATACAAAAGATGGTAAACAGGGAAAGGCATCCCGGAAAGCTGGCTCAAGAACATTTCTAAGACCTTTGCATCTTACTGAAGAAACAGCAAATGTGACAGGAGCTATTAGCTCTGTTATGATTCAAGAGTCTGATACAGAGCGACTGGTATTATTGAATAATCTCACTTCTGTCACAGAGAGAGAGGAAAGAGATAACCTAATTACCGATGAGAAAATAACAGACTGTCCAACTCCAGCTGTAGACATGAACATTGAACACACTTCAGCTTCCCAACAGCTGAAAAGCAAAACAAAAATGGCTACTCAGGACCAATGCCCACAGAAACTGTTTCAGATCTTCCATTTAACATCATCACCAACTGTTTGTAAATGTGACATCATTGAAACAATTGATGCAGATATTGTGGGGGAAATTGTAAGTTCATGCAGTGTAAATAATTTAGAAAAGGGGTCCCGTGTTTTTCAGCTGAGTCTGGGTACGTAAATAACTAAACAAGGTGCTTCAGCTGACCAGGTTAATGCCAAGGATTGACACCCACTAATTGTTATGGGGTTGATTTGGAGTCCAAGGTTGTCTAGTTAAATGAAAACCAACTAATTATGAGCGAAACTAGTGAAATTTGGAGAGCAGATGTTTTTGCGACTAGTTTGTAAAATCTTTATTTCAAATGGTTGGGATTGAAAAAACTCCTATTCTGCTTTATAACTAAGATGGGAGTAGTGTCGACCATGAAATAATAAATAGCACAGTCCTTGTGGAGTTTGTCAAATCAAAATGGCCTATGCTAACAAAAACCTAATGCCTGCCCTATCACTTGTACAAAAAGTGTGAAAAGGAAACATTTCTACAAAAGGAAAAATCAGTGTTCAAATCATAATGTGGTTAAACCAGCTCTCCTCCCCACGTTAGGTCTCACGGAGTAAGGCAATCCTTGTAGGCAGGATGACACACTGTGGCTCAGTTTTCAACACAATATATATAGTTCAGAAAGCCGTGGATCGTGGCCCCCCTGACCTTCCACGCTTGACTCCTTCTCTTTCTTCCAAAATAATGTCTGATCCAATACATTCCGAAAAGATTCCCATCTGCTGGACTCAGACTTTTCACTAAACATTTCACTACACAGTTCTTTTAGATCTCCCTCATCTGTCTCAGATCTCCTATGCTAAAGTTCAGTGCAAGTTGCAAGGTGGGGGTTCCCTTTTACAAGCTTATGTCACTTCAGGACTCCCTCTGCTGGCTCGGACCATTCACAGTAACTTTCAACATAAACTTTGGGTCTCCCTTTGTCGGGCTCGGACCCCCCTTTGTCGGGCTCGGACCCCTTTCGGAAGTCAAAGACTTTTGAATGTGCGTGGCTTATTTGTCAGAGCACTGCAGGACCACTTCGACTCAAAGTTCACTATGTTACTTTCACTCTTCCCTTCTCTTAGGATTAATCTTCCTCCTTTTACTTTTACTGTTTATTCACTTTCTCACTTTAAACAAAGTATTTTTTACTGAGACTTTCGGGTGGGTTACTTACGTTCACTGGACCACTCCGCTACTTAGTATCGCTGATTTCCTGTCATGCGCCGTATTCAATCTTGGCGCATGTGGCCCAGGTTCCGTTTTCGTGCCCCCTGCAGCCTTTTCACATCTGCTTCTACATACATCCAAGCGGTCTAGTCTTTTTTCCCACTTCCAGATGTACGTAGGTTTACTTTAGCCACGCTTTTCATTCAGCGCATCGCATTGCAACTGCTACGGTCAGCTGCCGCCGTTGCTTATACGTTGTGCTTTTTTCCTTTTCTTTCGCTCCAGATCTCTTGAGGAGCACATTTCTTTTCCCTGTACTTACCTACTACCTCTTCCCTTGCTCTCTCATGTCCTCCTCCCTTCGGTTCCGCTTCCCTCTCTTTGTTCCTTGGTTCACAGTCCTGACTCATTCCTCCTACTTTGCTTCTTTTCGCTCCTTCGGCCCCGTTCTGCCTTTTGTTGCTGATTTGGGTACTTGCTGGTTTCTGCTATTTCTGTTCCGGGGTCCGTGGATTTCATCGCCCATCTTTCATTCTTCAAAGAGGAGCCCAGTTTCCAAGAGGATTCCTGTCTGCCATCAGCAGTGTTTTTTTCCGCCGTCAACGGCTTTTTCCCCTCAATGTCCCTACCGGGCACATGTTACTCGACCTATTCCTATTCCAGCTCACACTGTTAGTGATATCGAATATGAGGTCTCGCACTTATGTGATTCCAGATACCCTAGAGGTCAGTTGGAGTACCTCGTTCATTGGAAGGGTTTCTCTAGTGCTGAGGATTCATGGGAACCTCTTTCTCATATCCATGCCCCCGTTCTCCTTAGAAGGTTTTATAGGGCTCATCCTGGCAAGCCGGGGGGTTCGGTGTGAAGAGGGGGGCATACTGTCATGCGCCGTTTTCAATCTTGGCGCATGTGGTCCAGGTTCCGTTTTCGTGCCCCCTGAAGCCTTTTCACGTCTGCTTCTACGTACATCCAAGCCGTCTAGTCTTTTTTCCCGCTTCCCGATGTACATAGGTTTACTTTAGCCATGCCTTTCATTCAGCGCATCGCGTTGCAACAGCTACGGTCAGCTACTCGGCTTTGCTGCAGCCGTTGCTTATACGCGTGTGCTTTTTTCCTTCTCTTTCGCTCCGGACCTCTTGAGGAGCATGTTTCTTTTCCCTGTACTTACCTATACCGATTCCCTTGCTCTCTCTTGTCCTCATCCCTTCGGTTCCACTTCCCTCTCTTTGTTCCTTGGTTCACAGTCCCGACTCCTCCCTCCTACTTTGCTTCTTTTGGCTCCTTTGGCACCATTCTGCCTTTTGTTGCTGATTTGGGTATTTGCTGGTTTCCGCTATTTCAGTTCCGGGCGCCGTGGATTTCATTGCCCATCTTTCATTCTTCAAAGAGGAGCCCAGTTTCCAAGAGGATTCCTGTCTGTCTTCAGCAGGAGTTTTTTCTGCCGTCAACGGCTTTTTCCCCTCATTGCCCCTCCCGGGAACGAGGTCACAGTGTGGTGCTTTTCGCCAGCCTTCATTGTGGTTCCTCCCATGTGAGACACAAACGCCTGACCAAAAAGGAAAAGGATTACAGATCCCGAAGATCCCTCAGGCCAGAGGACGGCGATTACTACAGTACAGGTGAGGAGGAGGAAGAGGGGAGTTGGGACATAACAAACACACAGAACACAGAGTCTGACAGTTTGCAACGCCCATTGCCAATGATGGCTACTCCAGACCAAGTGCAGGAATTAGTAGCCGCTGTTCAAAATTTCTCACTAGAGATGCAAAACATGAAGGCTGACAACACCCTGTTGAAACAGATGGTAGCAGCCGTCCACAGATTTACCCCCTATGGCTCTTTCTTCAGGCAAGTTTGAAGGGTAGCCAAAAAGACTAAAGGAATTTTTGGATGCTTGCAAGGTGTACTTTACATTCAGATCCCGCACCTATGCCTCAGACCACGCCAGGGTGGGCTTCCTGATCTCTAATATGTCAGGAAACGCCCTAGTCTGGGCTACCCCTCTGGTGACCAGTGCAGACCTGGTGCTTCAGGATTATGGGGCTTTTGTGGATCTCTTAAAACGCACTTTTGAAATGCCCGAGATTGCCATGGCAGCTGGTGAAGATCTGCCAGACGTTCGCCAGGGACAGGCCGACGTACTTTCTTACATCTCCTCATTTAAAAGACTGGCTATGGAAACAGGCTGGTCAGAACAGACCCAATTCATCTTGTTTCGACGCGGTCTCAGAGAAGATCTGAAAGATGAACTGGCTTGTTCTCCACGTCCTGATTCTTTTGCAGATTTGTTGACTGCTGCTCTTCAAATGGAATTCAGAATGCAAGAAAGGCGACATGAGAGACATCAGACTCAGCCTTTTTTCTCCAGGAACCCCTTTCCTCCTCCTCCTTCTACGGTCAAAACGGACTGAAGAACCCATGCAGATTGGTGCAGCTCGTCGTTCTCTTACTCCAGAAGAAAGGAAGATAAGGAGGGACCAAGGGTTATGTGCTTATTGTGGATCAGACCAGCATTCAATAAGAAACTGCACTGAACTACCAAGTAAACAGCCGGAAAACGAAATCCCTCGATCCTAGAAGGGACAGGATATCGAGGGAGACCCAGTAGTCCCTATGTCTCAATGTCAATCGGCTCTACCGACACCTCAGAGGACTCTCGCCTCATGGTTGTGACTGTACAGGTTACCATCGGTGGTAACCAAATTGAGGCGTTGGCATTGCTTGATTGCGGAGCTGCAGGCAATTTTGCTGATACTCTTTGGGTGAATAAAGTTGGAGCTAGGCGCATTGACCGCTTGGAAGGCCAGAAAGTGGGGGGCGTGGATGGTAAACCTTTGAGCTCTGGTCCAATCACCCAAACCACTGAACCACTGCAACTCATCATCCACCAACATTCCGAAACCATAACATGTGATATCATCCGTGCTGCACATTTTCCACTCATCTTGGGAGTAAGCGAGTAACCGGGCTGGGTGGCATCCCTGTGGATACCAGGTGAGCGTAACAGAACACAAAGCCTACCATAACAAATCCACCTGGGTGCCATAGAGGCATCAGAAATGGACCAATTGGCCCAATTACTAGGAAAGCTTCGTGCTGAGGTTCATTCTGCCCGACACGAGACTAATGCCCTCCGGAGAGGCCTAATAGTGACCAAAGAACGCACTGAAGAGATTAGCAGGCAATACTTGCAATCACAGGCAGGACAGACGCCTCTACCTGGAAGCAATCCAACAATGCTAAACCCTGCCATACCACCCACTCCGGTACAGATCACGTTACCTGGAACAGTGCCCCTGGCACCACCAGAAAGGTTCTCAGGCGACACACGGAAGTATGCGGCATTCATCAATCCGTGCCGCCTTCACTTTCTTTGTAGGCCTGGAGCATTTCCAAACGACCTAGGTCGGGTAGCTTTTGTCTTATCATACCTGAGTGGTAGTGCAGCAGATTGGTCGGTGCCGTTGGTAACCCATGACGATCCTCTATTACATGACTTTTGGGTGTTCCAGAGAGAAATGGAAAAAAATGTGCTCGCCATACCCAGGAACAAGCAGTAGACAATGAACTCTTGTCCCTCCGACAGGGGAATCAGGACTTGTTAACGTACATTGCTACCTTCAACAGAGTGGCTGCCGAAGCTAGGTGGCCAGAAAACAAAAGAACCACGTTATTCCATCAAGGCTTACGAGGCGAATTAAAGGACGTCTTAGCCCAGGTGGTTGATCCACCCAGAGAATGTGCAGAATTCATAAATCTGGTCGTGCAGCTAGACAACCGGTTTCAGGACCGAAAGGCAGACCGGTCTAAGACGGACCCTCGGACCGTGTATGTTCGGCCAAGGGAAAACACACCTTGTGTACCTGAAAATGCTGTAGAACCCATGCAGATTGGACAGATATGGCCTCCATTAACAAACCAAGAGCGGGACAAAAGAAGACAACAACAGCTTTGTTTCTATTGTGGGAAACCAGGACATTTCCTGAAGGACTGTCCAGTAAAACCCCCAAGAAGAACAGTCGGGGCCACAGAGAAGGATGAAGCTAAGGAATCGGGAAACTACCAAGCTCGACAAACGTAGAGGTCAGTTTGTCGAGTGAGAAGAAAGAGTTGCTGACCTCGCACTTTTCAATACCAGTGATCTTAATTAACCACCAACAGTCGTCAAGAATGCATGCCGTTGAAGCATACATCGATAGCGGAGCAGTTGGAAATTATATTGATCAAGAACTGGCAGCAGAGATGGGGCTTCCTTTGTGTTCTAAGCCAACTATGGACAAGGTAACCAACGTGGATGGGAGAGAAATTGCTTCCGGACCAGTAACCCAGTGCACAGCCAGGGTAACCTTGCTGTGCCAGGACGGACATCGGGAGGCCATTCATTCGATCTCATCAAGGCACCTCAGTTCAGGCTAATACTAGGGATGCCATGGTTGGTTGCTCACAACCCTTTGATAGACTGGCGGGCATGAAAATGAACCTTTCCCGGTGACTGCTCCCCTGCCTGCTATTACCAAGAGGAGAAACGCGACGTCTGTATCCCCATGACTCCCGGAGCGACAGTATCAACCCTGGGAGCAACTAATACCTTGTGAAATGAATACCATGATTTCCATGATGTTTTCCGAAAGGACCAAGCCAATACATTGCCGCCGCACAGGCCCTATGACTGTCAGATCGATCTTGTTCCTGGTGCACAAATCCCTTGCGGCAGGATCTACGCTCTCACAGAACCAGAAAACCTTCATTTGAAATCCTATTTAGACCAGTACCTTGCAAACTGACATATCCGTCCTTCGAAGTCCCCCGCAGCCAGTCCTTTGTTCTTCGTACCGAAAATGGAAGGAGACTTGAGAACCTGTATTGACTACCGCGCATTGAACCAGATCACTGTGAAGAACCGCTACCCCTTGCCACTTATCCCTGAGATGCTAGACCAAGTTAAAGATGCCCAGATTTATACCAAATTGGACCGTCGAGGAGCGTACCACCTGGTCTGAGTCAGAAAAGGAGATGAATGGAAAACGGCCTTCCGTACTAAGTATGGCTTGTTTGAATATCAAGTCATGCCCTTCGGGTTATGCAACGCTCCTGCGGCATTCCAATATTTCATGAATGACGTCTTAAGGGAGTTAATTGATGTGTGCGCCTTAGTGTACATAGATGACATCTTAGTATACTCAGCCTCGGAACAAGATCATGTCAGACACATTCGTTCAGTCCTCACCAAGCTCCGTCAACATCGCTTGTTTGTAAAGCTTGAAAAATGCTTTTTTCACGTCACCGAAGTAGAATTTCTTGGTTTTAGCCTTACTCCAGGAGGCATCAGAATAGACGTGCACAAGGTAGATGCCATTCTGAAATGGCCTTCACCGACGTCTCTGAAAGGGGTACAAAGCATGCTGGGCTTTGCGAACTTCTACCGCCGGTTCATCCCAGACTTCTCTCAGGTTGTGCACCCAATCACAGTACTATTATGAAAAAAACAATAAAAAGTTTGCTTGGACAGAAGAAGCCTTTCAAGAACTTAAACGAAAGTTTACGTCTGCTCCAATCCTGCAACATCCTCGTCCAGACCTCCCTTATGTCATTGAAACTGATGCGTCCAGTCTCGCAATGGGGGCTGTCCTTTCACAGAGAGACCCGGAAACCGGCCAGCTACATCCTGTGGCCTTCTGGTCGAAAAAGTTCTCACCTCCAGAGATTAATTATGCCATCACGGACAAGGAACTCCTGGCTATCAAATCCGCCTGTAAAGCCTGGAGGCACTACCTTCTGGGGGCCAGACACACCATTAGAGTCATCACAGACCACCGAAATTTCAATATCTCAAAACAGCCAAGGCCCAGTCCTCGCGCCAATTACGGTGGGCCCTTTTCTTCACCGAATATAATTATGTAATCACATTTCGACCAGGAGTCAGATACGGAAAGGCGGATGCCTTATCTCGCATGGGCATAGATGAAATAGTATATACAACTCCAGACCCAATACCTATTATACCTGAAGACAAACTCTTGGGTATCACGACAGCCTTAACACAAGCAGAACTACTAAAAGAAATCCAACAGACAATGAATCCTGATGCCTACCTCGCATGGCAAACTCAAAGAGAACAATATACCATCAAGGACCACCTACCCTTTTTTAGGGATCGCCTATATGTACCCAAGAAGGAATTACAACAGCATATTATTTTAAACTATCACGATTCACTGATCGAAGGGCATCCTGGGATCGCCAAACTCTAGCTAAGGTGAAAGAGAACTTTTGGTGGCCTACCTGGCGTAAGGACATCATTCAGTATATTCAGTCCTGTGGTGTCTGCGCGCAAAATAAATCACAGAAACAAAAACCATCTGGTCTCCTACAACCATTGGACATTCCTTCAGTTCCATGGCACACTCTTTCCCTTGACTTCATCACTGATCTACCTCCAAGCCAAGGGTTCAACACCATCCTTGTAGTTGTGGACTTATTCTCGAAGATGGCCCATTTTATTCCTCTCAAAGCCCTCCCAGACGCAGCCACTTTAGCAAAAGTGTTCCTTGAGGGTGTGGTTAAGTTACATGGCTTCCCTTAGGTTCTGGTCTCTGATTGAGGCAGCCAGTTTGTTTCAAACTTCTGGAAAAAATGCTGTGCAATGGTGCAGATCGTCGTTCGTCTATCTACCAGTCACCATCCCCAAACGGACGGCCAAACCGAGCGAACCAATCAGACACTCGAGTAATATTTACGGTGCATGCTGCACCACGAACAAAGGAATTGGAAAGACCTACTATGGATAGCCGAATATGCATATAACAATTCTTTGCATTCAAGCACGGGACAAACGCCCTTCTATACCCTTCATGGCAGACATCCACATACCTCTGAACTAGACCTTCCAGCCAGCTTGGAAATGCCAGCGGTAAAGACTCTACACACAACCATTACTCAGGCTTTCAAAAGGGCAAAGGAACACCTTATTCATGCCAAAGAAAAACAAAAGAGAATCGCCGACCAACACCGGAAAAAGGCCCCTGATTATCAAGTAGGAGACAAAGTTTGGTTAGCCGCTAAATTCGTACCCATCAAGGGAACCCGGACCTTTCATCCCAGATTCTTAGGACCCTATACCATTAAGGCAATTATCAACCCAGCAGCTGTGAAACTAGATTTACCATCTAATCTACACATCTACCCGGTATTCCATGTGTCCCTCCTGAAACCAATGCAACCCGGCACACGGATTGGGACACCACCTAAGCCCATACTTGTTGACGGAGAACCAGAATTCGAAGTCAAAGATATCTTGGACTCTAAATACCCTAGGACCAAGCTATATCATCTCGTCGATTGGAAAGGATTTGTACCACAAGATAGATCCTGGGAGCCCAGTGAGAATATCCACGCACCACGTCTAATCAGGAAATTCCATCGGAACTTCCCAACCAAACCTGGGCCAGATAGAAGGAACACCATGGGAGGGGCCTGAGGGGGGAGTGCAGTCACGAAACCCCCTCTGGCAAACCCATTGGCCAGATGGAGTCAGAACTCGGGCCTCTAGAGCCTGGCATCCTCTTCAAAAACCCTCATGGGGCCAGTCCTGGTGCCTATGGCGCCAGGCTCATACACCATGAACAACAATGTGCTTGGGAACTACTTTATTGTATTGTCAGCCAACATGGAGGCATCCACATAGCTTGGTTCCCTTAGAACCAATGTGGTCTAGTGTTTTGGGTGTGGCAGGCCTGGAACTACTTTCCCTGGTACTACTTTACCTGGGCTATATAAACCACACCCTGACTGCAGAACATGCTTCGTGTTACTTTGCAGCTTGCAACGTGACGCTCACCGTGTCCAGCTATTCCCTCGAACCTCGGAGAAGCAGAACCTGCAAGGAGACAAAAGGAACATCATTAGCAGCAGCATCTTACCTGCAGTCTTCATCCTTAAACACTCACAGCTACTGAGAACAGCTTCCTCGAATCTGCACGCCTCCCAGACAGAATGACCTGAAAGAGGAAGATAGAGGCAATATTAAAGAAAGCAGTAGAGACATTTACAAAAGGCTTACCTGGCTGGTCGCCTCTCAGCTGGCACCACTCCGGACATTCCACTCGCGCTGAAGAACACTGCGACCTACAAGGAAGGGAAACACAGGTTAGCAAAGGCAAGACTTCTCAGCGCTGCGCATAGCGCTTACCGCATCATAGCGCTCTTAATTCGCCATCATTTACCAGCGGGGCTTAAACCAAGCCAGTTTGCCGCGCTGAAGCTCCGCATACCTAAGGGAGAAAAAAGAGACATTTTAAGCAAAAAAAGGCACGCAGGATAGCAACAAAACTAAAGAACAGCAATAAGACCTACCTGAACAATATCAAACGGGCCGGTGTCAGTGAAATAACTGGACCGCACTTGCCCATGAAAGACAATGCGCCCCTGCAAAGAAGGCAGGCAGGACGGAGAGCACGCCTAATTCTACCACAAGGTAAGGAGAGGGCACCAGAGGGACTGAAAGCATACAGGGGTGGAGGGAGGATGCTTACCCCAGTCAGTCCTTCTGTATTTTCAGGCAGAACCTTCCCCGCAGACCACATCAGGGCAAAGCTGAGAAGCATACCAGCGAGTAACCCGGCTGGGTGGCGTCCCTGTGGATACCAGGTGAGCGTAACACCTATTTGCAAAAGTAGTGGCTCGGTATAAGGAATGGGCCTGGATTTTAGTCTATTTTTTGTATATTTTCTCTTGCTGTCTTTCGTGGTAAAAACGGAAGGAAGGTGGATGGGTCGCAGTGTGTGTGTCTATGTGTGAAATCAAAGGGGAGAAAGTGTAAAGGGGGTGAGGAAAAAAAGGGTTGATCTGTATTTTTGAAGCGCATGCAGCATAGAAGTAGGGTTTAGGTGAAGCATTAGGGACGCGTACAAGAAACTCCAATAAACCACATGCATAGGGTTCTGCCACTGTATTGTGATAAAATAAATGAACAATGGATAGTAGAAACAAAGGAGGGGGATGTCCTGCTCCTGGCCAGAACAGGGCTCCCATAATAGAAACATGCTAGAAAAAATGTCCATCTTTGTAGCAGCAAAATATGAAGGGAACAAGTCCCAAAAAAGAAACAAGATTCTCGATCTCTGGCAATTAGTTGTGGATATGGAAGATCAGGAAGGTGAAAAAGAGATCCAATGTAAGGGGATATACCCCATAAGGCCTAAACCTACAATAGGGTATAAAAACACAGTCTATAAGCCTCCAGTGGTAGAGGGAGTGTCAACAGGATTATGAGGATTAGCAACTAGGATGGGGGACTCAAGATCTTTTGCACCTCCATATAACAAATCCACAAGCGCTAATATGCCCGTAGCATTGGTGTACACAGAGGGTCCAGAAGTAGACATAGACAAAGAGTTAAAAGCATTGCGGCAAAGGTTGGTCAGGTTACAAGAACCTGAGAAAGTATCACCAGAAATAAGGGTATTGGTACAGAAAACTGATTTTTTCTTTAGATTCAACCATGGGGCAATAAGACATGTTTACGTTGAAAAAGATGATGGACAGAGGGTATAGATGGTCCTGGGACAAGAAGTTGAACAAACAAGGGATAATTGAGGCGAAAATCAAGGTGGTAGAAATAATGAAGAGGCAGGGCAAGAAGGAGCTCAAGGTGAGGAGGTACCGAGAAACCTGTCCCTGCCACAAGAGGCAGTGAGGAGGGACAGAAATAGACCAGATTTAATCATGGTAGTACAAGGTCAGAAGAAGAATAAAGGGGTAGAAAACAAAATACATATGCAGATGCCTCCTATACATAAAAGAGTAGAGATAACGCAGCATGTGCCATGTCCTCAAATGGACAAAAATAATTTGATTAAAGCTCTCCCCCAGCTTATAGACGGATCTAGTAAATGGATCTATGAATTTGAACAACAAACAGCAGGGATAGCCTTAGCACTAGGATATTTTAAGAGTTTACTGTTCACCATAGTTGGGGACCAGGTTGGGGTAAATCTTGCAGATAATGAACATAATAGAGCAGCCTTTGATGAGGTAAGGGCAAAGGTACGGACTGCCCTACGAAGGATGTACCCAGATACCCCTGACTTACATTCTTTAATGCAGTGCACAATGGGTGATGATGAGGACCCAGTTAGGTTTAATCTTAAATTACATGAAATGTGGAGAGTTGAGACAGTATAATTTTTCTATTTTATTGTAAAGAGGGGATTACCAAAAGAGGTCCAGAAGGCACTAGATAAAATTGTGGGAATTGAAGTCAAAGGGTGGGCAGAAATACAAAGTATAATAGTCCAGAATTGTAAGAGAATCAAGGAGCAGGACAGGGAGACAGCCTAGAAGCGGCAAACAGACAGGGCAAAACTAGTGGAAAAGAAACTAAACAAGGTTGTCGTCCAAACACAGTTGATGGCACTGGCTCAGGGGGAAAGGAAAGGAGATACTCAACAAATTGAGAATGCCACAATTGCGGCACTATGGGGTGAAGGAGGACAGGGGCAATGAGGTGGGAGGGACAGTACCCCAACCCACAGTGGCAGTATGAAGGAGCACCAAGGGGAAAAGGAGGATTTCGAGGAACAAGAGCAGGAGGCTTTGGGAGAATAGGGCCTCTGGGAGGAGGTTTGGGAACATCACAGTGCTAGTATTGCGGGAAATGGGGGCATTTCGCAAGGCAATGCAGGAACAGGCCTGGGATGAGAATTAATTATGGGCCATGACCTCCAGGGCAGGGATTCCAAGGGCCTCAAGGAAGGAGACAACAGAAATTTGGACAAGGGGGTCAAAATCAGTTCCCTTAGAGGGCTGAAAGGTAAGGGCAACATGGGCAACAACTACAGCAGGGTTAGGGAACATAATTTAACAGGATGGCAGGGGGAACAGGCGCCCCATTCTAAGGAGTGGCAATGACGGGGCAACCCTTATTCATTCCCCAGGACAAATACATATTCTGATTAAGACAGCCCACAGAAAGCACTCGCATGTCCAATCCTATTGATAACCGCACACCCTGAAGAGGAGCCCTTGGTGGAAGAGGAAATAGGAAACATGCAATTTATATTTATGATAGATTCAGGTGCAACCAAATCATGCATCATGGAGGGGAACTTTCCATTATCAGGTCAAACTCTTTACATGCAGGGATTCTCCGGTGCTATTTCTGCAGTCCCATACACTCAGGAGCTGGATATAAAAGTGGGAGGGAAGGTAGTATGAGCCCCCTTGTTATATTCAGAGAGTTCCCCTGTGAACGTGTTGGGTAGGAATCTGCTCAGCAAACTAAATGGAACTGTATCATTCACAGATCAAGGGGTAGTGTGTTTCACTCTAGGGATGTGTGTAGCTCAAGCAATGGTAATAATCAATGCAATAGCAAGGGAGTCAGTAGTCCATGTGGTCCCTCTGGACCTAGAGATATTTATTTTTATGGTATTAAGGTATTAGTAAAAGTGGTGCCTCAAATTGCGAAAAAGTGTTGGCGAGTGCCTACAGATTTTATTTTTTCGACCCATGGTGCCACCTGAGATGGTGGCAGGGACAATATTGTCATTATATTTGCAAGGACTAGTAATATCAGAAAAAGAGATCCTGATTGCAACAGACCAGGATGGGTGCCAGTAGCGCACAATATTATGTATAAACCTGAAAAGAAATGACGGATAAGCAGTTATTTGAGGATAGTGAGCAAAATGGGGTGATTATTTTGGGAATTTGCACCCTTGCAATGTAACGCTCACCTGGCTCCCACGGAGGCGCTGACCTGGTCTGGATTGCTGTGACCTCTTCAAGCGTGATGCGCAGGATTCGAAACACCGACTGAACTGGACCCCCAAATCTGGCTTGTCTGGCCCGTAGAAAAATCTTTCTGTAGGTGGAGAAAGGGGATTAACTGACTGCAGAGTAATGTGATTGCTTCCCACCTCCCCTTTGCTCTTCTCCGACCACCTCCGAAATCCCCAATCAAGGCTCACCTTAATGTTTGAATGGATGAGCTCTCCATCCTGCTTCTGGTGCAGTGGCGCGTATTTGACCAGTTACTTCACTGGTTTCGGAAGGCGAAATGCCGTAAGTATGCAGTTTAAAAAGTTCCAGAGTAGAGTCTTCTCTTTGTTTGCTTTTCTTAACCTTCGATCTGTCCTTATTTTCAGGTGCAGAGTGGAAGTGATGCTTCGAGGGATATTACCGGAGATAAACTCAGGTGAGTTTGTGATAAAATGATCCCTTTAAATGTCTTTGAATCCCTCTAGTAATGTCTTTCTTTTTTCCCCTTTGGGGCCGGGGTGCGTTACTAGGCCAAGAAGTGGCGCCGACCCGAAATGAGGAGTGGTTCCGTCAAATATGGCCAGGTAAGTCTTGTGACGGAAAATCAGGCTTTCCTCATTTGTTCCTCCTGCTCACCTATTGTCTCTTCTTCTCCCCTGCAGGTGCAGAGAAGTGGCGGAATGCCCAGAAGGTCACGGTGGATAGTGAAGAGCCCACGAGGTAGGTGAGTGATGCGCGGCGCTGCAACCAGTAGCGCGATGCTTTTAAAGAATGTCTATCTTCAGGATCGCTTGTGTGACGGTTCCGGACACAGGTAGGAAGTTAGATTAAGTTCTTGGTTTTCACCTTTTCTCTTCCCTTCCTTCCTTTCAGGTATCCCAAGATCGAGGCGGGTGTGGCTGGAGGCAAGATGCAGGAGCAGGCACGGTGAGCGTTCAGCTGCTAGATGCAGAGCAACGCGAAGCACTTGTGACAGTCCGGGTGTGGTTTAAATAGCCTTGGAAGAAGTTCCAGGTAAGTATTCTTCCACGGTCCCCACCCAAGTAAAATAGTTCCTTTGATAAAATAGTCCCTCCTAAGCCTCATTTGGCTTGAGGCTTCATGCAGCATGGTCTGCGTCAGGTAAGTGCACCAAACACCCTCTTTTATGAGCCTGGCGCCTATGGCACCAGGACTGATGTCCAACATGAGCATGGCGCCAAAGGCGCCAGGACAAAGTCCAAAGAGCCCCTATTAGGGGCCGCTGGGCTTTTACCCGAGGGCATGATGCCTGCTCCCGGGCGTGCTGGGCCTGTCCTGGTGCTCCGGGGGTAGGCATCATGACAGCACTCCCCCCCAAGGCCCCTCCCAAGGTCGTTCCCTCTGGAGGTTTCGGTTTGTTTGGGAAATCCCGATGGAACCTTTTTACCAGCCGAGGTGCATGTACGTGGTCGCTGGGTTCCCAAGACCTTTCCTGAGGCCCGTACCCTTTCCAATCAATTAGATAGAAAAGTTTTGATTTTGAAATTTTAGAATCCAAAATGTTCTTCACCTCGAATTCAGGCTCCCCATCTATCTGAATTGGTTCTGGTGGCTTTATTAATCTGGTTCCTGGTTGCACTGGTTTCAAAAGTGACACATGAAAAACGGGATGAATCCGCATGTTAGCTGGCAGATCGAGCTTGACTGCCACTGGATTAATGATAGCTTTGATCAAATAAGGGCCCAAATACCTTGGATTAAAAGTTTGAGGTCCCTTGAGCAATAAATGTTTGGTAGCCAACCATACTTGGTCTCCTATTTGGTATGAAGGCGCCTCCTTCCGATGCAGATCTGCATTTTTCTTGTATTTTTCTTTTGCTTGTTGCAAATGGGCAGTTGCATTCTTGAATGCTTGAGTTATAGTGGAATGCAAATGGTCTACTGCGGGCATTTCAAGGCTCAGAGGAGAGTCCAGGTCTGAAGTACGAGGGTGATGTCCATATAGGGTGTAAAAGGGGCTTTGTCCAGTTCCAGAGTGCACCGAGTTATTGTATGCATATTCGGCCACCCATAACAAATCCTTCCAATTACCCTCCGATTGGTGCAACATACACCGTAGGTATTGTTCAAGGGTCTGGTTCGTTCTCTCCATCTGACCATCGGTCTGTGGGTGATGGCTGGTTGAGAGTCTTACGTCGATTTGTGCCAGTTGACAACACCTTTTCCAAAAATGTGAAATAAACTGGCTTCCCCGGTCGGAGACTAATATGGACAGGAATCCATGCAAGCAGATGATATTTTCGAGGAATTCCTTAGCAAGGACAGCAGCTGAAGGTAATCCTTTCAACGGAATAAAATGAGCCATTTTAGAAAATAGATCCACCACAACCAGAATAGTATTGTATCCATTACAAGGGGGCAGGTCCGTGATAAAATCTAGTGACAAGGTGTGCCAAGGCGCTGGTGGAATGTCTAAAGGCTGAAGAAGACCGGCGGGTTTTGTCTTTTGGCCTTTGTTTTGGGCGCAAACTCCACAGGACATCACGAAAGATTTAATATCCTTTCACCAGGAAGGCCACCAGAATTGTCGTTTAATTTTTTCCTCAGTTTTGGCAATGCCAGGATGCCCTTCCATCAGGGTATCATGATGATGGGAAATAACCAGTTCTTGTAATTCCTTTTCTGGCAGAAATAAGCGTCCTTGGAAGTAAGGTAGGCCATCGTTGACCGAAAAGTAAGACCCCCTTTGGATCCAATCCTGCAAGGCGGTAGAATCCAGGAGTTGTTTTACTCGTGCTTGAATGTCTTCAAAGGTTTGTAAGGAGGTTAATCCCAAAATTCTTTGTTCGGGAATGATCGGCACAGGTTCTGAATTAGTGTCTATTTCTCCCATTCCTATTCTAGATAGTGCGTTTTCTTTGCCATTCTTACAGCCGGGATGGTAAGTGATTACGAAATCAAACTCAGCAAAGAACAAAGCCCATCAGAGCTGACGTGATGATTGAGCCTTGGCAGTCTTTAAATATTGTAAATTTCGGTGATCAGTGATCACGGTGATGGTGTGCCTGGCGCCAAGAAGATAATGCCGCCAAGCCCTAAAGGCGGACTTAATGGCTAATAATTCCTTATCGGTAATTGCATAATTTACCTCAGGCGGTGAGAACTTTCTGGGCCAAAATGCCACAGGATGCAGTTGGTTGGTTTCAGGGTCTCTCTGAGACAGGACAGCTCCCATGGCTAACCTGGACCCATCAGTTTCGACTATATATGGGAGATCGGGACGTGGGTGCTTCAAAATAGGTGCAGACTTGAATTTAGCTTTCAATTCCTGAAAGGCCTGTTCGGCTTCGTTGGTCCATTCGAAACGTTTATTTTTCCGCAAAAGTGCAGTGATGGGTTGTACCACACGTGAAAATTCCAGAATCAATCTGCGATAAAAATTGGCAAAACCAAGCATGCTTTGGACCCCTTTTACCTAGCTAGGAGATGTCCATTTGAGGATGGCCTCCACTTTCCGTGAGTCCATTCGGACCGCATTAGGTGTCAGGATGAATCCAAGAAACTCCACCTCGGTAGTATGGAAAACACACTTTTCCAGCTTAGCAAACAGTTTGTGCTGGCGCAATTTCCCAAGGACGGCCCGGACATGCTTTCTGTGATCAGATTCCGAAGAGGAGTACACAAGAATGTCATCGATATATACGACAACACAAACATCGATAGGTTCCCGAAGGACATCGTTCATGAAGAATTGGAAGGCAGCAGGCGCGTTGCACAACCCAAAAGGCATCACCTGGTATTCGAATAAACCATATTTTGTACGGAAGGCCGTTTTCCATTCGTCGCCTTCTTTTACTCACACCAGATGATAAGCCCCCCGGAGATCTAAGTTGGTGTATACACAAGCGTCCTTGACCTGGTCCAGGAGTTCAGGGATCAAAGGCAGAGGGTAACGGTTTTTAACCGTTATCTGGTTCAATGCGCTGTAGTCGATACAAGTTCTAAGGTCGCCTTCTTTTTTGGGCACGAAGAACAAAGCCGAGGATTCCAGGGACTTTGACGGGCGAATGAAACCATTGGCTAGGTATTGATCTAAATATTGTCTCAAATGCCGGTTCTCTGGTTCAGTAAGGGCATAAATCCTGCTACAAGGGGGCTGTGCACCGGGCACCAGATCGATTTGGCAATCGTACGATCTGTGTGGGGGTAACGTGTTGGCCTGTTCCTTTTGGAAGACGTCCTGAAAGTCTTGGTATTCCGGAGGTAGTTTCATGGAGACAGAGGTTACAGATGCTAGACTAATCTTCAGATTTTCTGGGTAGCAGGTTTGTGCACAATCCGGGAAGGTTATTCTCTTTGCTTGCCAATCAATTCGAGGATTATGTGTCTCTAACCAAGGAATTCCAAGAATAACCTGAAACTGTGGGGCCTTGATTACATCAAAAACAACTGCCTCCCGATGGCCGTCCGGACCAATAAGAGTCACCTCAGTAGTGGAATGTGTCCTGAGGCAATTTCAGTTCCATCGACTGTGGTGATGACATCTTTGCTGGTTTTTGGACGCAGAGGGAGGTTAATCCTAGAGACCAATTCACGAGCCACATAGTTTCCTATAGCCCCACTATCGATGTATGCCTTTATTGCATGCAACCGCTTAGGCTGTTCCGGATCTACGAGAACCATTGGCACAATGAAATGCAAGGTCTGAGAGTTAGTTTTCAAGCTCAGCAAGCGGACCCCTACGCTTGTCGGGCAGAGTCATTTCCCGAAACAGAGTCTTCATGGTTTTTATCAGCGGCTCCTACCGCCTTTCGGGGCGGTTTTGCCGGGCAATCTCGTAGAAAGTGTCCAGAGGATCCACAATAAAGACATAATTTTAACTGCCGCCTCCTTTCACGTTCCTTTTGGGTTAAAGGTCCTCTAACCCCTCCAATTTGCATAGGCTCGGAGACATCGGCACCCTTGGGAGTGACGTGGGTCTTGACCAACAACCGGGTTTCAAACTTGGACCGATCCGCTTTTCGTTTTTGGAGCCTGTGATCCAATTGGACCACTAAGTCTATATATTCTGTGCATTCTTGGGGCGGATTTACAACTTGGGCCAAGACATCTTTAAATTCTCTGCGTAGACCGCGATAGAATAATGTGATTCTTTTATCCTCTGGCCACCTAGTTTCCACGATTAGTCTGTTAAAGGTTGCTATGTAGGAGAGGAGGTCTTGGTTGCCCTGTCGCAGGGATAGAAGTTGATCATCCACAGCTTGTCCCTGAGAATGTCGAGCAAATAATCTCTCCATGCTTGCTTGAAATCCTTGGAAATCCCGGAGGATTGGGTCATCTTGAGTAACCAGTGGTACTGACCAATCGGCAGCACAGCCGCTAAGGTACGACAACACAAAAGCTACCTTGCTCTGGTCATTAGGGAAGGCCCCAGGTCTGCATAGGAAGTGCAAACGACATTGATTCATGAATACGGCGAACCGTTTGGGGTCCCCAGCAAAGCGTTCAGGTGGGGCCAGCGGCATATTTCCAGGTAGATTGATTTGCACAGGGTTACTTGAAGCCACAGGAACAAAATTTCCCCCAGTAACCAGGTAGAGGGGTTTGCCCAGCTTGACCTTGCATTACCTGCCTAGCCAGGTCATCAGTACGTTCCTTAGATACGATTAGTTCCCTCCTGAGGGCATTAGTCTCTTGACGAGCGGCATGTACTTCGGCCCGTAATTCCCCCAGTAATTGGGCCAACATATCAGTCTCAGAAGTTTCCATAGCGCCTGGGTGGGAATTTGTAGGAAGGCTTCGCGTTCTGTAACGCTCATCTGGCTCCCACGGAGGCGCTGACCTGGTCTGGATTGCTGTGACCTCTTCAAGCTTGATGCGCAGGATTCGAAACACCGACTGAACTGGACCCCCAAATCTGGCTTGTCTGGCCCGTAGAAAAATCTTTCTGTAGGTGGAGAAAGGGGATTAACTGACTGCAGAGTATTGTGATTGCTTCCCACCTCCCCTTTGCTCTTCTCTGACCACCTCTGAAATCCCCAATCAAGGCTCACCTTAATGTTTGAATGGATGAGCTCTCCATCCTGCTTCTGGTGCAGGGGCGCGTATTTGACAAGTTACTTCACTGGTTTCGGAAGGCGAAATGCCGTAAGTATGCAGTTTAAAAAGTTCCAGAGTAGAGTCTTCTCTTTGTTTGCTTTTCTTAACCTTCGATCTGTCCTTATTTTCAGGTGCAGAGTGGAAGTGATGCTTCGAGGGATATTACCGGAGATAAACTCAGGTGAGTTTGTGATAAAATGATCCCTTTAAATGTCTTTGAATCCCTCTAGTAATGTCTTTCTTTTTTCCCCTTAGGGGCCAGGGTGCGGTACCAGGCCAAGAAGTGGCGCCGACCCGAAATGAGGAGTGGTTCCGTCAAATATGGCCAGGTAAGTCTTGTGACGGAAAATCAGGCTTTCCTCATTTGTTCCTCCTGCTCACCTTTTGTCTCTTCTTCTTCCCTGCAGGTGCAGAGATGTGGCGGAATGCCCGGAAGGTCGTGGTGGATAGTGAAGAGCCCACGAGGCAGGTGAGTGATGCGCGGCGCTGCAACCAGTAGCGCGATGCTTTTAAAGAATGTCTATCTTCAGGATCGCTGGCGTGATGGTTCCGGACACAGGTAGGAAGTTAGATTAAGTTCTTGGTTTTCACCTTTTCTCTTCCCTTCCTTCCTTTCAGGTATCCCAAGATCGAGGTGGGCGTGGCTGGAGGCAAGATGCAGGTGCAGGCACGGTGAGCGTTCAGCTGCTAGATGCAGAGCAACGCGAAGCACGTGTGGGACTCCGGGCGTGGTTTAAATAGCCTTGGAAGAAGTTCCAGGTAAGTATTCTTCCACGGTCCCCACCCAAGTAAAATAGTTCCTTTGATAAAATAGTCCCTCCTAAGCCTCATTTGGCTTGAGGCTTCATGCAGCATGGTCTGCGTCAGGTAAGTGCACCAAACACCCTCTTTTATGAGCCTGGCGCCTATGGCACCAGGACTGATGTCCAACATGAGCATGGCGCCAAAGGCGCCAGGACAAAGTCCAAAGAGCCCCTATTAGGGGCCGCTGGGCTTTTACCCGAGGGCATGATGCCTGCTCCCGGGCGTGCTGGGCCTGTCCTGGTGCTCCGGGGGTACGCATCATGACATGCAATATGATGGTGCAGTATAGGGAGGTACAGTTCCCCCTGATGGCAGTGGTAACTCAGATGTTTTTATTTTTTTAGGAGGACATGCAAAATATTGCAGCATAATTATGGACTGTTAATCCACATGATGTTGGGTTACTGAGAGATGTGAGCCCTGTACAGATTACATTGAAGTCAGGTGCTTAGCACAATCATCCATTATGTTGATGATTGGTTGGTATGTAGTGAAAATGAACATCAGTGTAGGAGGGATTCTGTTGCATTATTGCAATTGCTGACTCACATATAGGCTACAAGGCAGATACAACAAAGTTATAATACAGCCAACAGGAGGGACTATACTTGGGACAACTCATTTTTGAATGGAGAAAAAATATTATCAGGCCCAGTTCTGTGAAGGAATGTGGCAGTTTTTTGGGCGTATGTAATTATTGTAGGGCATGGATGCTAGACTACGCAGTCTACACAAGGCCACTGTTAAAAAGTCTCAGGGAAGGATAGAGGATTTAAAAGTAAATTAAAATGGACTGACAAAATTACTAGACAATAGGAGCTATTTGCACGGCCCCTGTTTTAGCAACTCTGGATAATACGCAGGAGTTTTATTTATTCCCACTCTGATGAACGGCTTATGCATTGATGGAAGGAGACATATTATATGTTGATGGGTCATACATAATTGACCAGGGGACGGGATGGAGGCACACAGGGGCTGTAGTGGGGCATGGTAAAGGGGGAGAGGAATAGTGACCACCCCTGTAGAAAGCGAGACCACAGTTCCAAATAAAATCATTACCCATATTACAACTGAACCATTGTTATCCGGGGAACTGATCAGATCCAGGTTTAAAGTTCCATATGAGGTGGTGTTCTGTACTCCTCTGGCCGTCTGTATGAGGGAGTTAGATATTGGGTGCATCTCTCAGATGCCCGAAGAGCACCTGAAACAAGGCAAAGTTTAGTAAGTGCATAGCCAAAGAAATTACATTTTTGAGGATCCATTCCAGGTGTTGTGCAGCGGCACACGCCTGATTTTTCTTTTTTCTTTCTTTTTTGATTTTATTTATTTTTTATTGTTTTTTCTTGGGCATTTTTTTTATTTATCAATTTTTTTGGAAGGTTCAGAACCTGGTCTGCCTTGGTGGAAAAAGGGTCTCCCTCTCCCCCCATCTCTTTCTTTCTTTCTTTCTTTC
Source organism: Ambystoma mexicanum (assembly GCF_040938575.1). Lineage (NCBI taxonomy): Eukaryota > Metazoa > Chordata > Amphibia > Caudata > Ambystomatidae > Ambystoma > Ambystoma mexicanum. The sequence continues at coordinate 1,278,314,229 of NC_090932.1, read as the reverse complement.
TTTCTTTCTTTCTTTCTTTCTTTCTTTCTTTCTTTCTTTCTTTCTTTCTTTCTTTCTTTCTTTCTTTCTTTCTTTCTTTCTCTCTCTCACTCTCTCTTTTTCTCTCCTCTCTCTTTCTTTCTCTTTCCTTCTCTCTCTCTTTCTACCTCTTTCTTTCTATCTTTCATTCTCTCTCTTTCTGTCTCTTTCTTTCCATTTCTCTTTCTTTCCATTTCTCTTTCTTTTCTCTTTCTCTCTCTTTTCTCTTTCTCTCTTTTTCTTGATAACCTTGTTTCTCCTCTCCAGGGATAAGCAAATATGGCTGACCAACCTCTCTGTTATGTAGGGATAAAGTTTAAAGACATTACATTTGTTTTAGAAAGTATGTAGTGCCTCTTTTTAGTACTATGTTTTGTATGATACTGGTTGTGGTTGGGGTGGATGAAGGTATGTCTGTTTTATGGGTGGCCATATAAAGGGAGGATGGACAGATGTGTATAAAATGCTAATATGTCTATAAAAAAGGAATTACAAAATGGCTCCCTTTTTGCCGGCCACCCCTACAAGTTTTCTTAGACTAATTAAACGGGAAGTATGATTGATGTATGATTTCTATAAGGGGTTGGGCTTTGACACTATTTCTGACTTTCAGAATGTAGAAACATTGAATAGCTGGTACTCTGACATGTGCATTGCAGGAAGGAATGTAATCAATGAAAGCTGTTACATGTGTGCACATATCGCGCACATATCAGGGTCTCCTAAGGTTTTAGTTCCACATCCAGTCCCAATTACAGAGGCACAATGCTGGGTACATCTTGCACTAGAGGGGATAAAGGGCACATTCCAGGCACACAGCGTGCAGTTAAGGAGCGTTGATCTATCTCCAGTGTTATGCAATGGCAACACAAAATACCGCCAGTGTCTACAAGGACCATATTTTTCCTTGGGAGGCCACTCAAATGACAATGACAAATGGCAGGGCACCACAGTGATGTGCCTAGCAGATGGACTGATCGAGTACAGCAGAGAAGCAATAGCCCAAGTAGAGACTAATGTGTGCGCAAATATTATCCCAGCACATCAAAAAGGCTGACCCGGACTGCAACAATGAAGAAGCCAGTGCGAATAGATAGGGCCGAAAATGTTGAAGTTTGTTTTAGCAATGAAAGAACAGTTCCTGGTGGCGCAAACACACAGTGCAACCACACTCTTGTAATCCCTGATATGACGAATGGTACAGCAGCGGTGATGGATTACTACTGGGTTTGTGGCCGACAAGCCTACCTGCACCTCCTACCTCTTTGGAGGGGCATGCGTTCACCTGCCACCCTGCACTCAGTGCTACTAGTAATCCTGGAAGAACACATGAAGGGAGAAGAAATGCCTGTGTAGGTGCCAACACCCACTCTAGCACCTAAAGAAGCAGAAAGAAGCTTGCAGGTCATACAAGAATTTGGTATGCATCCAGAAAAAGGACGATTTCAATGGAGGGAAGAAAGAAGGGCTCAAACTGTCTCAAAAGACTGTGCCGCACTGCTCAGAGGAATACCTGACAAGTACTGACTTTTAAGATCAGCAGAGACTTTCTTTTTCATCTTTTTGGCTGTTGGGGTACAAGCAGCTGCTGCTGTTACGCTCACCTGATATCCGCGGGGACGTCTGGAAGGCTCTGAGATCTGGAACCCTGGATGCGTAGTTGCCCAGTGCTGAATAATGAATCTGCAATTACAGAAGGGAGGATTTGTGATAACTGTCTCTAATGGGTGAATCTCCCACCTCCCTCTGACTGATTCCCTTCCCACTGGGTTCTTTTCTCACCTTAGTTATTTGTAGGGTGAGCTGTCCGTCCTGCGTTTCTTGTGCAGGGGCGCTTGACGTTTGTTGGCGAACTGCCCGAGTTGCTTCACTGGTGCATTACGCCTTCCTTGGGCCCAGGCATGCTGTGACCCTGAATCTGCTGGTAGGCTTGTAGGTATGTTAATTGTAAGTCTTTGTTCTGTTTATGGTGGGAATTCGTTAATGTCTTTATCTCCTTCTTTTCAGTTGCGAAGGTCTTGATGCTGGCCTTCTGGATGTAGAGGCACGTTTTCTAGGTAAGAGAAAGCGCGAAGCACAGCGCCTTTATTGTCGGGGCGCTTGACCTTTGTTGGCGAACTGCCCAAGTTGCTTCACTGGTGCATTACGCCTTCCTTGGGCCCAGGCATGCTGTGACCCTGAATCTGCTGGTAGGCTTATAGGTTTGTTAATTGTAAGTCTTTGTTCTGTTTATGGTGGGAATTCGTTAATGTCTATATCTCCTTCTTTTCAGGTGCGAAGGTCTTGATTCTGGCCTTCTGGATGTAGAGGCACGTTTTCTAGGTAAGAGAAAGTGCGAAGCACAGCGCCTTTATTGTCTTTTAAAGCTAACCTGTGTTTTCTTCTTCTTCTCCTCACAGGCTGCTGTGGTGCTGTAAGTGGATGAAAGCGCGATGAAAAACAGGGCCCCGGAATCCTTTAAGGTAAGTACAGCGCTGTGCGTTTGTTTAATATTGAAAGTGAACCTGAATATGTCTCTTTTCCTTTGCAGATGTTGCTGTGGTGCTCCGGATGGAAGCGTGGCGTAGCGCGATGGATTTCAGGTAAGACTGATGGAATTCGATGTTTTGGAAGCACGCGTTCTAATATTGTTTTTCCCTTTCTCGTTAGCAGGTTACAACGTTTGAACAACAGCTGTGGTAGTGGTTCACCGGAAGTCCTTAAGCTAGTACTCACAGGTGAGTGATGTTTCTTCTTCTCTCGGTTTCCACAGATTGCAGCCCAGTTGAGATGCTGAGTGCTGGATGGTGTTTTCTCAGGTAAAACAGAATAATCTTCTGCTTGTTCTTGCAGGATTATAGGAAGATGCTGAAGACCAGGAACTGGACACAGTGAGCGCCACGCTGCTGGTTTCAGAATAACACAAAGCGTGTTCTGCAGTCAGGGTATGGTTTATATAGCCCAGGTAAAGTAGTACCAGGGAAAGTAGTTCCAGGCCTGCCACACCCAAAACACTAGACCGCATGGCTTGGTTCTTAGAACTATACTGTGTGGGTGCTTCCATGTTGGTTTTAAAGGCCCATGTACATAAATGGGACCTAGTCTGAACAGCCCTTCCTTCCTACATACAAACCTGGTGCCGAAGGCGCCAGGACTGGCTCCAGGAGCCCTTTTGCAGTGGTGTTAAGGCCCTCAGGTTTCTGGTGGGAGCCTGCTTGTGGCACAACTTGTGCCCCCTCACAGTGGTCATGACAGCTGCTGCACTTTTATACCCCCGGAGGATGCTGAGAATGGGTCACTATCCCACGTCATCTAGGCGGTGCACATTCTAGGTGTTCAAGTGAAGAAAGAAGGTGGAGTTTAGAATACAGATTGGCTATTGTGTGCCTATGATTGCGTCCTGTCATGGCTGGAGGCAGCAGTAAAATAACTGATTCCTGTGATCGTGTTCTTCTTGGTTCTCTTCTGCACATGCCAATTGGGTCTCCAATGTTGTGTTCATATAATCCCTAATAGTGCAAAGATGATGGTATCAATTGGGGGATCTAAAACACCTTGCCATACAATAAACAGCAAAACTCAAACTAATATTTCTGGGATTGTAGATATGTGGGGTGAGGATGAGCTTGTTACTGTAGAAGTATCAAAAGGGGAATGTTGGGAAGGAGCCTAGTGTTTTTCTTTATTCCCAAGCTTCCCAAGTGCTTTAGAATTAGGCAAGACTCATGTTAACTGTATTCTAAGCACTAGAACAGTCCAGGGGAGAGGAGGGTCACTAAATGAAGATAGTTAGGATTTAAATATAAGGTGCAAATAACCATTAGTTGGAAACATGTGTAAATGTCATTCTGTGCAGTTTTAACATCTCAAAGCAGGCTCTGAGCCAGAAGGAACGCAGCCTGTGCTAAACGTAGACTACAGGCATTGCGTGGGGCCCAGCTAGCTCTAGCAGCGCACACGAAGTGGCTGAGCAGCTGTTTCTGTTCATCAAAAGCCCATGCAGACTAAGAATAGGAGACTGTACATGTTCATGCATACATTGCAACATTATGTCAAAATGAGGGTTTTTACTGGACCAAGCGAAATATAAGAATATTGAGTGAAGTGTTGAGAGTATGGCGGGAAGGTGTTTTTATATATGAATGTTTATAACATAGCAAATGATGATAAATAGGAGCTATAATGTATTTCTGCTGAGGCAGCATTAGGTTAAGTAGGGTGGTCTGAATGACAACTTGGCCATGTAACAATTGAGATTTCAGAATCCCTTGAAAGGCAAGAAGGACAATTTTGGATGAGCTCTGCCAGTATCCAGTAACCAGGTCAAGAGTATTTAAGCTCCAGGGCAATATGCTAAAGGTTTCTAGATCTTCTTGTTCTTCCCCCTCCTCTTCTCTTAGGCATCCTATTTCCATAGGCTTCTCCTTTTGGTTTTTGGGACAGTGTCAGGCAGATGGGAGGTGATGGTGTAATCCCTCTGGGTTCTTCTCGCCTTAATTCTTCCTTAGCCTTAATAGCAGGTTTCTTTTTATTTCTAACCTCTCTTTCGGGATCCACTCTCAGTTTTTATAAAGTCCCCCTCGTTGTAATGTCATATTTTGTGAGCGATAGGTTGGTTATTGATCTATTTTTTCTTCGGTCTTATGCAAGGTATAGAAATGTTTTATTGCATCCGAATGATTTTGGGCAGTCTCAATATCCAGGCTAAGGGTGGACCAATTTAGTTGCAATACGGCATTCTGTAGAAAAGGTGGTAGAAAGTTAGTAAATTGTTTACAGGTAATAATTTCTATTTGCCAACTCACGGGGAAACAGTGTTTTTAATTAATTTCCATACTTCCAGGGGGGTCTCTCTGGGGTTTAATCTGGTGGACCTTAGTTTTTGCCAATAACAATTATTGGTTTGGCCTATTCTCTTATGGAGTCCTTCCTTGATGGATATGAAGGTAGCTCCCATGCCTAGATTAAGTAACTGATAAGAGGTCTGTGGCTCACCTTTTAATAGAGGTCCTAAGTAGGATTTCTTTAAGTTTTCTCCCCATCCCAGTTGTTCAGCTAATCTCTCAAAATTCAGAAGACAATTCCCTACTTCTTCTCCTTCCTGATAGGGTTGTAATATACCTTAAGGTAATAGGGTTCTGGATTGTAATTCGACCAACTTTGTTAGATTTTCTTGAAGTCAGGCTTTGGTCTGCATCTGATGAGCGGCCATTTGAGCCATGGTTGTTTCAATATCGGCCATATGTTCAAGAGGGGGGAGGGTTACTTCTGTTGGGGTCTCGGGTTCAGAGAAGAAAAGGGTTTTAACTTCTTCAGACAGTGTTTCAAAGTCGTCTGACCCTTCCAAGCTTGTTTGTGATGGGGAAGGTTTGGTCCCGAAAAAAATAAAGGTTCAGGAAGTGATGGGTTTAAGGCAATGAATATATGGGAGGGTCTTATTTTTAAGACTATTCCGTCCCACTGTTGTATTTGATAATGGGCTATTGGTATGGTGTCTAATAGCACCTGGGTTTTGAAAACCAAATCCTGTTGGCTAACTGGGATTTGAAGTTGGGAGAATAAAGTCTCCTTAATGGTGGATATTCAATCAGAATCAAGAATTTCAATAACCCTTTTCTCCCCTCCTGGCAGGATGACAATTACTAGCATGGGTTCTCAACTGTTATCAATTGAGTCTCATTCCACTTACTGACACCATATGTAGGGGGGGCATGGTATCACAAGCAGAGACTGAAACAATGGGCATGATTTGTAAAACCTTTATTTACATGGTTGGGATTGGAAAAACTCCTTTTCTGCCCTGTAACTAAGATGGGAGTAGTCTCGACCATGAAATAATAAATAATGCAGTCCTAGTGGAGTCTGTCAAATCAAAATGGCCTATGCTAACAAAAACCGAATGTCTGCCCTATCTCTTGCATAAAAAGTCTACAAAAGGAAAAATCAGTGTTCAAATAATTATGTGGTTGAACCAGCTCTCCTCCCCACGTCAGGCCTCACAGAGTAAGGCGATCCTTGTAGGCAGGATGAAACACTCTGGCTCGGTTTTCAACATAATATGTATAGTTCAAAAAGCCATGGATCGTGGCCTGCCTGGCCTTCCACCCTGGAAACTCCTTCTCTTCCTTCCAAAATAATATCTTATCCAAAACGTTCCCAAATGATCCCCCTCTGCCAGGCTTAGACTCTTCACTACACAGTTCCTTTAGATCTCCCTCTGTCAGACTCAGATCTCCTATGATAAAGTTCAATGAAAGTCGCAAGGGGGGTTTTCTTCCCGAAGCTTATGTCACTTCGAGTCTCCTTCTTTTGGGCCCAGAGCCTTTTCGGATGTCTAAGACTTTCGAATGTGCATGGTTTATTTGACAGACCACTGTCGGACCACTTCGACTCAAAGTGCACTGTGTTACTTTCACTCTTCGCATCTCGAGGAATTAATCTTCTTACTTTACCTTTTACTGTTCATTTGCTTTCTCGCTTTTAACAAAGTACCTTTCACTGAGACTTTTGAGTGGGTTGCTTCCTTTCACCGGACCACTCCATTACTTAGTATTGCTGATTTACCAGCTGTTCTTTACATCAAAGTTCATTCACAGGTCTGCCTTTCTTCACATCTCATCCACAAGCATGCAGCTTTCACTTGTGATATGCTGTTGCTAACTTCACTCACTTTAACACACACTGGTCTCCCAGGTTGCTTGTCAACTCACTGGCTGTATGCGTCTCTTTCTTGTTTGTCGTTTTCCGATTTGCGAGTCAAGGTTAGTGCTAGAGGCTTGACCTCACTGCCCCAACTTTGCCGTTCACCCGGGAGGGTCACTGGCATCCTGGAAACACAATGCAATCTTCACTTGTGGGATCTGGCCTTCTCCACGCGTCTTTTACGGCCTGTCGGAGGCAACGACCTTCAATAGGGACGCCATGGGGTTTTCGGCCCACTGCTCTCTTTCCTTGGTCTGTTGCTCTGCTCCAGTAGGTGTGCCTTCATCCAGGAGGTTCTGCTCATTCTCGTGTTCTGCCTTGCTCAGAGTGTGTCTTTGGTTTCTGCTTTTTAATTCGTGTGAGGAGAGCTAATTTGTTATCAGGTATATGGAGTTAGCATTAAGTGCCTGAATTTGCCTGACCCAATTAGCGGGACATGGCCAGTACGATGTATGCACGTCACCATTGTTATTCTCAGTCATCCTCTTCCTCTACCCAGTGTTTGTGTACAAGGAGGGTGGGGGGGCTTGGGATCTCAGAGCATCCTAAAACGTAGGATGGATTCGATACACAAAATAAGGGTAAATAGCGCCTCTTGCCATCGGCTATCGCCCCCCTCACTCCCCGAAGACCCCTCACCCAGGTGATCCTCCCGCACTGGTTCACCACCTGAAACTGGATCCAAAAGCTATGGCCGTGTCCTGGCCACCTGCATATCAAGTCCCAGAGGAATAGTGGGTGAGATACCCTTTCTGATAATGATGTGAATGTGGTGGAGGTTGTAAAAAAACAAAGGGCTCCCTTGAAATGGGTGGAATCTTGTCAACTGGGGCATCAGCTAAACCTAGGTAGTGATAGGCTCTAAACTACATAAAGAAAACAGCAGGGATAAACAAAGCCACCTGGGGGCAGATCTGGTGAGATCCTATGAAAGTAGGCCATTATTGACCACCTGTGCCCTTCGTCCTTGGGACAGTAGTGCCCAAGTCTCAAATTTGGCCTCAGACATCACAATCAAAAAACAAATGGAGGAGGTGTACTCCTCGACTGTCTTGCCCACAAAATTCCTTTTAGAAAGGATAGTAAATGGCCAGCACATTACATTGAACAGAGCAAATGGTATAAAACTATTTCATGAAATTCCAGAGATACTGAACAGGTTTTCTTTCCAGATTATTTATTTACTTTAATATGCATATAGCCAAATTAGACTTTACATATATCATCCTTAATTCATCATCAAAAATACGCATTGTGAATAAAAATCCCATACAAAGTTAAAATACAAGATTTAAAAAAGCATATATTTCGGAGTTCCTGAGATATCCTCCCTCTGCTGTATAAACATCCTGCTGTTACTTTTCGAGGCCAATTGTATCATGTCTCTCTCTTGCCCAATCGCATGTATAGCCGTTTTCAACAAATGTTTTACTTTAGCTGTTGAGTATTCCAACCAACTGTTTGCATTCTCTTGTGCCCATTTGTTGTAAATAGATTTCATCGAACCAAGTGTGTATATTACCTTGTTAGTCTCTATTACATTGACCGCCTTGATCATGTCAACCATCAGTGTCCCATTATCTAGAATACACAACTTTGTATATAACATAGCAGATCTATATTCTATGACATCACTAATCCACATCTGATTACAGTAAAAAATAATGCATTCACTATGTATTGCTTTGGGAATGCGAAGCAAGATTTTTAAGATTTTGCCTTCAAATATATTAATTTCGCCCATTAATTTTATACCCCAGATATCAACACCACATAGAAGACATGACACTATTTTTGCTTCATATAACAACATTATCGTCTTAATGGAAATTCCTGCTTGTTTTCCAATAAAATGACTTAACATCATGGTGATATTCATGCATTTAGATATTATGTCTAACCATTGTTGTTTCCAGGATAGATTCTGATCTATAATCACTCCCAAATATCTATAACATTCACCAACTTCAATCCTTTGACCATCGATAGTCCATTTCAGATTTTTTCGCACTACGCGGTTCGTTTTCCCTGAAAGAACTATCACCTTGGTCTTACTTAGATTTATTTTAAGCCCATTCTTAATCACAAATGCTTCTAGGGCTGATAGTTTATATTGGAGACCAGCCGGTGTATTGTGCAACAGAAGGAGATTGTCTGTGTAGCCAAGCCACCCAATGTCAAGGGGGCCTATTTTAAGGTCATTAGACATCGGCTCATTGAAAGCCTCAGGTAGATCTGCTAAGTACAAGTTAAACAGGGTTGCAGCTAAATTGCTACCCTGCTTAACTCCTGGGCATGTTGGAATTGACCAAGAAACTTTACCCTCTCCATCCAGTCTTACCTTTACGAATGTGTTCGTGTACAATAACCTAATCATTGACAACAAACAAGGTGGAATATTCCAGCACCTCAATTTATTCCAAAGTTTGTTTCTTAGAATCATATCGAATGCAGAGGAAAAATGTATAAATGCCCCATACACTGGATACCACAATAGAATTGTTGTGGAGGGTCAATGATTTGCTTGAAATCCCGAATGGTTTGAGATTGAAATACGACATTAATTGATCCATTGAATCAGTTCAATATGTAATATTTTAGCGAAGATTTTACCTGGAATATCCAGCATCGCTAACTTGCGATAATTACCCGGATCTTTAGCACAACCTTTTTTATACACGTGCATATTGAACTATCCTGCCATGTTTTGGGTGCCTTGTTATGTTTACCTATCCATGTAAACAATATATGTAGAGCACTGGCACATTTGTCCGGTTATAATTTTATCAAAGCATTACATGTACAATCTGGTCCCATTGCTCTTGAAGAGGGGAGACTTAATGTCAGCGCTTTCATTTTTTCCACTGATAGATCACACTTCCATTCATCTACCATGAGTTCTGAGATTTCATCAGGAAGTTCCAGAGCTCCTAGCATTTTTCCAACATGAGCATACCATTCATGTTCACCAACACAATTAACAGGAAGAACATTTTTTTTGGATTGGTATACTATCGCCCATATACCTTTCCAGATTATGAGAGACTAGACAGCATCCAACTAAAGTTCAAATCTAATATTATGATACACATGAGTTGAAATAAATACCCTAATGTCTTTTGGCTATGATTTAAGGAATCCTACAGTCCCCTGCCTCATTGCACTTACCCAAAGCCATGCTGCCCTGGCTGCACTTACCCAGAGCCATGCTGCCCTGATTGCACTTTTCCTTTAATTCTCCCAGGCACTTCCCCCTTATGTCCCCTTGCACGTTGCGTTGTCGCACTTGCACGATCTGAATGGCAGAAGGCCTAGTAAGATTGTTTGTTTTGTCCTCCCTCGCTTGTTATGCCTGGAAACACGTGTGTATAGGCGCGTTATAAATGATTTATATCATATCTAGCAGAAGACACGTAACAAGGTTGTAAGGGCTAATGAGCATGTGAGCGGAAACAGATGAGCCAGGAAGTCCCACACTAAAAAAGGGGATCAAGTGATTGTCCTCCAAAATCCGTCAAGGACCAAGCTAGCGAGTCTGTTTGAGGCCGAGCACTGGACAGTGACTCAACGGAAGGGGACCATGATCACTGCAAGCCAGAAAGGAAAGGGAATCACCAGAAACGTATCATGGTTCAAGAAAGTTCCCCTGACATTGTGGAGAGAAAAGAGAGACCCAATGGACGGAAGGGAGACAGCAGAGAGAGAGGCGACAGTGAGGGACCAGAGCCAAGGAAGAGACTGGCGCCAAACCGTCATCCCAACTGACATGACATACCCAGGCCAGGAAGATGAGGTGTGCCAGACCTCCAGATCAGCCCACGGTGGCAGCCGAGAGCAACATCAAGCAGAGACAAAGCCGCGCAGCCCTCCACTGGATCCAGCAGGCCGGCAGCACCGCCGATAGCACCTGAGGGTAGCACGGAACCATCCAGACAAGCTAAGTGACTATTTGCGCTAACAAGGTCTTCAATTATGCAATGTAAATGTGTGCATGTTTGTTTAATTGAAAGAAGAGGGATGTTATGTACGCGTCACCATGTAAGTGTGGTGATGTGCAATAAACGCCTTGACGCCCATCCGGCAATGGAAAGGGAGGTTACGGGAGAACACAGACAAGTGTGGACATCTCTCATTGTGCGGTACACAGCGTGCGCAGCACACCGGTCCCAGGCCTCTACCAGTAGCGCCTGGAGCACCAGCACCATTATAACATTCACAATGCTTTTCTATTAACTCCCAGCAGGTTGTTCAGCAGAAAAGTGCTAAGCCGCGCTTTGGGAAGGCCCTGCAGAAAGGAGAATAAACACCCTCCTACTCACCCAATAGCCCCTGAAACGTGAAGGTCTGTAGGTAAGAAAGCTGTGTATTTATGAACAAATCTCCAGTACTGCAGTCTGTGGTAGGGGTGCAACTGTTTCCAAGCATGGCTAACGCACTCCAAAGGGTGTGTGGGGTTGGAAGGCGAGTGATGCAGTGTGAAGTCCGAACATGCCTCCAGCACTGCAGTGTGTGGAGAGGGGTGACGCAGGGAGTGGGCCGAACACAGGTCTTGTTAATATTCGTGGATAGCACCGCACTGCTGTGCTTTAAACAGTTTTGCAGACATGGTCGGGCTGGGGCATAAAATTGTCTAAGGGTTCAATAAAAAAGTGGCCAACAGTTGCAAATGGCAATTCATTCTTTTTGTGATTGACTGTTTGGATAGTACCAAAGGGGTAGTTTTTTGATAAAATGTGATGCAAATTGTGGAATTTAAAGAATGTTTATTCAGCAACAATGGTCAAAATTAGCCACATAGTGAAGAAACTCATCAAACTGGGCCACATTGGTTGAAAATGTTGCCCACTTAGACCAAAAAAACAGCCCCACGCTAGCATTTTGCCTTTTTTGGTTTGGGCATTGCCCTATTTCACTATAGGCAAGTCGGAGCCTGCCTGCAGATGATACTGGGAGTGGTCTGGTCACCAGCTCTTACTTATAACCTATCATATCATATCAAAGGACAGTAAACTTACGGTACGACAGGACACATAACAAGAAACATATATAGCGCTGCATATTTATTTATTTACCCTTTTGTTTAAAAATCACTTTCAATGGTTTATGGTCAGTTCTGAAGGTAAATTCCACCCCCACACAAAATCATGAAGTTTTTCAACTGCCCAATGACATTCAATGGCTTCCTTCTCCAATACAGAATAATTCCTTTCCACACCTCACAACATCCTTGGCGCATGCGTGATGATTTGCTCACATCCATTTTCACCACTCTGGGTTAATAAAGCGCCAATACATGTATCATTGAACATGGATAGACGTCTCACCAAATCAATGTCACTCTATATCTGGCCAAATTCTTTCTCACACTCCGCTTCCCAGCAGAATTCCACACCCTTCTTTAATAGGGCCCTAATTTTCACAATTCCATCGGCAAAACTCTGCACTCATTTTTGGTAAAATTCGATCATGCCTAAAAAGGACCTTAACTCCCCTTTATCCTTTGGAGATGGCACCTTACTTCCCGCATCCACCATTTCACATTTGGGTTTTAAGCCATAAATCGAAATCTCATGACCTAAATACTCAACTGACTCTTTCCCAAAATCACATTTCTATGCTCTCAATGTAATACCTCTCTTCTCTACCATCTCCAGAACCTTCCTGACATTCTCCTCATGCTTTGCCCATTTCTCTCCACAAACCAAGATATCGTTCTGAAAGCAGTGCACATCAGCACATCCTTCAGCGATATGTCCATCATCTTTTGAAAGACTGATGAGACCAAAACCAACCCAAAAGGCATCCTCCGGAAGTGAAGTATTCCCTCATAGGTAATAAAGGCAGTAAACTTCCATGATTGCTCATCTAACTCAATCTGTGTCACAATCTCATCCCCACCGAGGGCTCACAGGGCCCTAAAGACCTTATTCGGTCTCCCTCGGATTCCTTCGAGCCAGTCCTGGCGCTGTTGGCATCGGAGATACATGCTGGGACGGGGTTTCAATGGGCAATGGACAAGCATGGCCGCCCCCATGTGGAATACTGGCAAACTGCATTCAGCGGTCTAGCATCCAGGGCGGGGCCCGCCCGAAGGCACCTGGGATACCACCTGGCTATTTAAACCACACCCGATCAGAGGCACGCGCTTTGCATTATTCTGATTTTGCAGCGTGACGTTCACCGGGTCCTGCTCTGCATCCTGGCCTACCGGGGCGAGAAGAGGCAAGAACCATCGCCATCCTTACCTGCTCTGCAGCATCTTCTGGCAATCGAAGTCGTCCAAGGCAAGAACCATCACAATCCTTACCTGCTCAGCAGCATCTTCCGGAAATCGAAGTCGTCCAAGGCAAGAACCATCGCCATCCTCACCTGCTCTGCAGCACCCTCCGGCGATCGAAGTCGTCCAACGCTTCTTGTCCTCCTCCAGCACCTTCAAGATATCTTTTGTCCCCTTGGATTCCTGGGGACCATTCATCTTCAGATCTTCTCGACCTGCAAGACAAACAATAGCGCAGGTTAGCCATTTACAAGGACGCTCTCAGCGCCGCTTGGCGTTCCATCTTACCTTCTTGAACCCGGCTCCGGCTTCCACCGCAGCTTCCAACACCTGCAAGAAGAAGTGAGAAGGTTACGTGCAAATCCAAATAAAGACATTGCTTTCACCAATAAAGACTTACCTGAAAAGAAGGAGTTGCAGCTGGTCTGGACTCCGGCCCTCGCCAGTGAAGAAACTCGGCGGTACGGTGTCATTAAAGACGCGCCCCTGCCCAGCGCGGCAGGATGGAGAGCGCATCCTTATAGAATGCAAGGTGAGAGACGTCTCCTGGGGGGAAGTGCAAAGGAACTCGGGAGGTGGGTTGCAACGGAAGGAACAGCAGTTAAACTTCACCTCCTATCTTCCAGAGCCGATCCTCGACAGCCTGAACTCCTGGAAAGGTGAGAGGCCCCGAAGAGCTTACCGTTTTATCGTGAGGCGTCCCCGTGGAAACAAGGTGAGCGTTACAGAACGCGAAGATCATAACTTAATTATCCACCTGGGCGCCTAGTATGGAAACTTCAGAAACAGACCAGTTAGCCCAGTTGTTGGGGCAGTTGCGCACGGAGGTCCATTCTGCGCGGCAGGAAACTAATGCGTTGCGAAGGGAGCTAATTGTGGCCAAGGAGAGGACGGATGACCTCGGGAGGCAACTTCGCCAGTCACAAGCAGGACCAGCCCCGTTGCTCGGAACTAGTCATCCCACCTCAGCCACCACAAGCAATCCGGTTCAGATCAACCTCCCTGGGACAGTGCCACTGGCTCCTCCGGAACGGTTTGCGGGAGACCCCCGGCGATTACCTACCTTCATGAACCAGTGTCGCCTCCACTTTCTGTGTAGGCCTGGGGCGTTTCCCACAGACCAATCACGTGTGGCCTTCGTGTTATCCTACCTTAGCGGGAGTGTGTCAGATTGGTCAGTACCGTTCATTAGTCGAAACGACCCTCTGTTACAAGACTTTGATGGGTTTCAGCGAGAGCTGGAAAAACTCTTCACCGGACACTACCATGGGCAGGCTCTAGACAACAAACTCTTGTCCCTTCGTCCAGGAAGCCAGGATCTGCTGACTTACATCACAACCTTCAATAGGCTGGTGGTCGAGGCAGACTGGCCTGAGGACAAATGGTCTACATTGTTTCACCGGGGTCTTCGTGGGGAGCTAAAGGACGTTCTGGCCCAAGTCGTGGATCCACCCCGGGATTGTGCTGAATTTATTAGTCTGGTGGTCCAGTTGGATCACCGACTGCAAGATAGGAAGAGCGACCGGTGGAAATCAGATTCAGGCCCCTTATTCGTACGACCCAAAGATCAAACTCCGCGGGGCACCGACGGGACCAGTGAACCCATGCAGATAGGAGGATTCAGGCCCCCTCTAACCAAAGCCGACCGAGATAAAAGGAGGAAGTTGCACTTGTGGCTGTATTGTGGAAAAGCAGGCCATTTTCTGAAGGAATGCCCGGTTAAACCACCCAGACGAACCGTCGGAGCCATGGATAAAGAAACCCCTGAAGAGGAATCAGGAAACAACCAAGCCCGACAATTGTAGGGGTCCAATTGTCGAGCGAAGAAATCCAGCTTCAGACCTCCCATTTTGCGCTACCTGTAATCTTAATTCCCCATCAACAGCCGTCCAACATTCATTCATTGGAAGCCTACATCGACAGCGGAGCGGTGGGGAATTCCATCGATCAAGACCTTGCAGCAAAGATGGGGCTAAACCTTTGCCCCAAGCCAACCGCCGAGACAGTAACCACTGTTGATGGTACCGAAATTGCTTCGGTCCCTGTATCGGAGTGCACCACCAAACTCACCTTCCTGTGCAAAGATGGGCACCGTGAAATCATAGCCTTTGATCTGATTAAAGCCCCTCAGTTTCGGCTGATCCTGGGAGTGCCATGGCTGGTCACTCATAATCCACGAATCAACTGGCGAGCTCGCGAATTGGTTTTTGCCCACAGCTGTATGCACACCTGTTACCCGAAAGGGCAAAAGGCAAAACTCGCAAGTTCCCCGATTCAGGAGGGAATGGCGCATGCCCTCGGAGGGATCGTGACCCTGCCAGTCCATTACCAAGATTTCCAAGACATTTTCCAGAAGGAGCAAGCGAACACCTTGCCCCCCCACAGACCTTACAACTGCCAAATCGATCTGCTGCCTGGAGCCCGGATTCCATGTGGGCGCATTTACGCACTCACTGAGCCCGAAATTCAGCACCTGAAAACGTACCTGAAGCAGTACCTGGCCAATGGTTTCATCCACCCGTCCAAGTCATCGGCCGCGGCGCCGTTATTCTTCGTGCCAAAAAAGGATGGCGATTTGAGAACGTGCATTGACTATCGTGCATTAAACGAAGTTACCATCAAAAACCGCTATCCACTGCTTTTGATCCCGGAGTTACTGGACCAGGTTAAGGAAGCCCAGGTCTATACAAAACTGGATCTGAGAGGGGCCTACCATCTGGTGCGCATCAAAGAAGGAGATGAGTGGAAGACGGCATTCCGTACCAAGTACGGCCTGTTCGAGTACCAAGTAATGCCATTCGGCCTATGCAACGCCCCCGCTGCGTTCCAGTATTTTATGAATGACGTCCTCTGAGAACTTATCAATGTCTGCCCTCTTGTATGCATCGACCAACATCCTGGTGTATTCAACATCTGATCAAGAACACATTAGGCACGTGCAGTCAGTCCTGACCAAACTTTGAGAACACCATCTT
The DNA here is from genome assembly GCF_040938575.1 of Ambystoma mexicanum. Classification (NCBI taxonomy): domain Eukaryota; kingdom Metazoa; phylum Chordata; class Amphibia; order Caudata; family Ambystomatidae; genus Ambystoma; species Ambystoma mexicanum. Next base: position 1,278,298,278 of record NC_090932.1, on the reverse strand, counting down.
TACGCTAAACTGGAAAAGTGCTAGTTCCATGTTACGGAAGTGGAGTTTCTGGGCTTTATCCTTTCCCCCAAAGGCATACGAATGGACGCTCATAAGGTGGACGCAGTCCTCAATTGGCCAGCCCCCACTTCAATCAAAGGAGTCCACAGCATGTTAGGGTTTGCGAATTTCTACCGTGGATTCATCCCTGGATTCTCCCAAGTTGTACACCCGATTACCTCATTGCTCAGAAAATGCAACAAGACGTTTAACTGGACTGAGGAAGCTGAAAAGGCCTTTCAAGAACTCAAGACAAAGTTCACCACCGCCCCCATTTTGCAACATCCACGACCAGACCTACCTTACATTGTAAAAATCTGATGCGTCCAGTCTGGCAATGGGGGCGGTTTTGTCCCAAAAAGACCCACTAACAGGCCAACTGCATCCGGTGGCCTTTTGGTCACGAAAGTTCACTCCAGCAGAACTCAATTACGCCATCACCGACAAAGAGTTACTGGCCATTAAAGCTGCCCTCAAGCCTGGCGACACTACCTGCTGGGAGCCAGGCACACCGTCACCGTGATAACGGACCACAGAAACCTCCAGTACCTAAAGGGAGCGAAGGCTCAATCGTCACGGCAGCTGCGCTGGGCCCTTTTCTTCGCAGAATATGACTTTGTAATTACGTACCGACCCAGAGTTAAAAAAGGCAAAGCTGACGCACTCTCCCACATGGGCACAGACGAAATGGCACACATGCCGCTGGACCCGGTGGCCATCATTCCAGAGAATAAAATCCTAGGTATCACAACCACCATGACCCAGAGTGAACTCCTAAACGAAATTCGACAGGTGTTCACACAGGAGCAGCTACAAGAGTGGGGTTCCAGAGGGGAGCATTACTGTATCAAGAATCAACTGCCGTATTACCGAAACCGGTTATTCGTACCAGTGAAGGAATTACAAGGACAGGTCATCTCCGAGCACCATGACTCCCTCATGGAAGGCCATCCAGGAATCGCCAAAACCCTGGCCAAGATAAAAAGGAACTACTGGTGGCCAACTTGGCGTAAGGATGTAGTGATCGTGAACCTATTCTCTAAAATGGCTCGTTTCTTCCCATTTAAGTGTCTACCGTCTGCATCCGGCCTCACCAAAGTCTTCCTGGAACACGTAGTGCGCCTGCATGGATTCCCTTCAGTTCTAATATCAGACCGTGGGACACAATTTGTATCTAGCTTCTGGAAGAAATGCTGCTGATTGGCTCAGATAGACATCCGTCTGTCCACTAGTCACCACCCTCAGACAGACAGCCAAACGGAGAGAACGAATCAGACTCTCAAGCAATATCTGCGCTGTATGCTGCATCAGGGTGAAGGGGATTGGAAAGAACTCCTATGGATCGCTGAGTACGCCTATAATAATTCACTACATAGCAGCACAGGACAAACCCCATTCTTTACGGTGTATGGAAGGCACCCAGACACTTCTGAATTAGACGTCCCCACAACCCTGGAAATGCCGGCAGTCGAGACCATGCACACAACCATCCCCCAGGCATTCACAAAAGCTGAAGAACACCTACAACAAGCTAAGGCACGTCAGAAAAGATGAGCGGATCAGCTCCACTCCAAGGCCCCTGTCTACCAGGTGGGAGATATGGTGTGGCTTGCCTCCAAGCATATACCAATAAAAGGAACGCAAACGTTTCGCCCACGGTTCCTGGGACCATACCCAGTGGAAACCATCATTAACCCAGCAGCTGTGAAACTGACACTGCCAGCCCACATGAGCGGATCCAGTATTCCATGTATCGCTCTTGAAACCAGTCAAGCCAGGTACCCGTGTAACTACTCCACCCGAACCGATCATCATTCAGGGAGACCCGGAATACGAGGTAAAAGACATTCTGGACTCCAAATATGTGAGGTCTAGACTCTACTACCTAGTAGATTGGAAAGGATATGGACCCCAGGATAGAACGTGGGAACCCAGCGAGTACGTCCATGCTCTGCGTTTACTCTAGCATTTCCATCGAAAATTTCCCTCCAAACCAGGACCAGGCCGGAGAACCACTTTGAGAGGGGCCTTAGGGGGGAGTGCTGTCACGATCTCATCCCCACCGAAGGCTCACGGGGCCCTAAAGACCTTATTCGGTCCCCCTCGGATTCCTTGAAGCCAGTCCTGGCGCTGTTGGCATCGGAAACACATGCTGGGATGGGGTTTCAATGGGCAATGGACAAGCATGGCCGCCTCCATGTGGAATACTGGGAAACTGCATTCAGCGGTCTAACATCCAGGGCGGGGCACGCCCCGAAGGCACCTGGGATACCACCTGGCTATTTAAAACATGCCCGATCAGAGGCACGCGCTTCGCGTTATTCTGCTTTAGCAGCGTGACGTTCACCGGGTCCTTCTCTGCATCCTGGCCTACCAGGGCGAGTAGAGGCAAGAACCATCGCCATCCTTACCTGCTCTGCAGCATCTTCTGGCAATGAAAGTCGTCCAAGGCAAGAACCATCGCCATCCTTACCTGCTCAGCAGCATCTTCCGGAAATCGAAGTCATCCAAGGCAAGAACCATCGCCATCCTCACCTGCTCTGCAGCACCCTCCGGCGATCGAAGTCGTCCAATGCTCGTTGTCCTCCTCCACCACCTTCAAGACATCTTTCGTCCCCTTGGATTCCTGGGGACCATTCATCTTCAGATCTTCTCGACCTGCAAGACAAACAATAGCGCAGTTTAGCCATTTGCAAGGATGCTATCAGCGCTGCTTGGCGTTCCATTTTACCTTCTTGAACCCGGCTTCCACCGCAGCTTCCAACACCTGCAAGAAGAAGTGAGAAGGTTACATGCAAATCCAAATAAAGACATTGCTTTCACCAATAAAGACTTACCTGAAAAGAAGGAGTTGCAGACGGTCTGGACTCCGGCCCTCGCCAGTGAAGAAACTCGACTGTACGGTGCCATTAACGACGCGCCCCTGCCCAGCGCGGCAGGACGGAGAGCGCATCCTTATAGAACGCAAGGTGAGTTATGTCTCCTGGGGGAACTGCAAAGGGAACTCGGGAGGTGGGTTGCAACGGAAGGAACAGCAGTTAAACTTCACCTCCTATCTTCCAGAGCTGATCCTCGACAGCCTGAACTCCTGGAAAGGTGAGAGGTCCCGAAGAGCTTAACGGTTTTTCGTGAGGCGTCCCCATGGAAACAAGGTGAGCGTTACAAAGCCATATCAAGTTTTGAAAAATACTTTGCCTTTCCAATCATAGTTAACATCTCCGTCATATTGGGAAGTGGGTGCCTCTCTGCAACAACACACTTATTGAGCTCCCTCAAATCCACACACAATCTCCTTTCCCTGGTTGGCTTCTTCATAACCACCAACGGGGATAACAACTCCAAACCCCCAGCACTCTCTATCACCCCAGACTCTCTCAATTTCTTTAATTCTATTTTAACTCCTTCCCTCATCACCAATGGCATGGGACACAATTTTGTTAAAACGGGCACCCTCCACTCTTTTAGGACAAACATGTGCTTCATACCTTTTACACGTCCTATGCTCTTTGAAAACACTTTGGGGAATGTATCTACCACACCAACATTGTGCCCCACATGCATTACTTGCTCATCCACATTGGGATCCCGTCAGAACTTCAAACCTTTCTGTTCTCTCCAACCCAACCAGAATTCCCCTCTCTTGGTAACATACATTTTTCCATGCATTTCTCTCATTTTAAACTTTAAATGAGCTACAAAATACCCTATTATTTCAATGTTGCCCAAGTTGTATCCTCCTGGCCTTTTATCTGAGGGTAGCAGGTCACATATCTGCCCTCCCATATGTTTCTCATATACGTCTTGGGACATCAGGGACACCTTTGCCCCAGAATCTGCCATCATTTGGACACCCCTACCATTTACAGCATACTGCAAACGGGCTGTCACATTTATCATCTTCACATTTTACCATGGTGACAACCTCCACTTGCTCTTCATCCTCATCACCAGAAGAGAGCTGAGTGTCTTCATTGACATACAATACTTTGCGGCCAGGTCCAAAAGAGAAATTCATACAACAATTGGCATAGTGCCCCCATATTTTGCATTTAGCACATGTAATTTTCCTTCCAGGACATATTGGTGAACTGGTAAAATGACTTGCACTAGCACACCTAAAACCTAATCTCTCATCACTTTTTTGCGTTTTAGGCTCATCTCATTTCCTGTCTGGAAGATCTCGAGGCTGTTGCCCACCACCCTTGACTTTCATTTTCTTCCCCTTCCCAGCATCTCCTACCCTTAAGATGTCTGTAGTAACAATGTCTTATGTCTTTCCTTCTTGGACACAAGCCATTGAATGCTTTACTCGTTTGACAATTCCTATAACCTCATCTAGACGGAATAGGAAAAAATGACTGAGGGCAAAAAGTCTGAGGTTCAAAAGTCTGACCCCTATTTGTTCATATATATATGGGGGGTGGTAAAGTTAATAAAAATGTATAAGTGTAAGGTGGGGGGCTGTTGGGGGGTCTCCCCCCACATACATATATGCGAACAAATAGGAAAAAAGATTAGACTTTTGGGACTCAGACTTTTAAAATCGGCATTTCACGCAAATCCATCTAGACTTGCCTCATCTTTGAGCCACAACTCTTCCCTTATCTTGTCATTGAAAACAGTGTATCATGAACTGGTCCCTTATGTGCTCATCTAACTTCTCACCAAATGTACACGTAAGAGATAAATGACACAAGGCAGTAAGATATTCCTCAACAATCTCTGTCCTTCTGCATCCTAATACCAAAATTATATCTTTTGAAAATGGTACTAGTCTTCAGGTTAAAATGTAACTCCAGTTTATGCAGAGCTGAGTCAAATTCATTTGAAACGCTCTATTCCTCTGCTTGACTTAATTCTGGCAGGGTTTCAAATATGTGCTGCCCTTCGTAGCCCAAGAAATGCATTAACAGAGAAACCTTCAGATCAGTCGATATTGTGTTCCCACAAGCAGCTCTAACATAGTGTCAAAAGCCCCTTTTTCACAGGGCCCATTTAATTTTAACAGGTCCCAGGGACGGCATGAAAGCTGGAAGACCTGGAACACCTGGCATGGCCATTTTGAGCAAAAGAAGCACATGCATGCACACACTAGTAGAAGTTGTTTCTGGGCTATGCACCATGCCTTATCTGCCCAGCTTTTCCCTTTGGCACCTTCTCATGTATTCTTCCGTGGCGTAGACTCTGTAATGTTCAACTTTATTTTAGATTGCATTCATCCTTACTTGCAGGCTCCTCACTTTGCCTGTAGAACATTACTCCAGCAACCAGAATGCGAAGCGTGAGCCGGCTGTCGCCTTTCTCGAATGCAGCCTTCTTGTTTTGCCGTAATACGTTGCCCCAGTAATCTGAACACAAAGCATGGGCTGCGCTTCACATGTCTGCACTGTTCATGCACTTGAACCACGTTGCCCCGGTAACCTGAATTCAAAGCGTGGCCTGCGCGTTGCACATTGGCACTATTCCAGGTGCTTTACTCTAAAGCGGCCTCTCCTTCTCTATGAACTTTACGTGGAGATACCATCCTTTCCAGAAACTCACGCAGGTGCATATTGAACATCAGCTAGAAGCAGGGCATTGAAATCATTACTCCCCTCTTGAGGCTCTTTATCAATGAAGCGACACCACAGCAGTGGCAGCACCTGTCTTTCCTATTCTTTCGCTTCCCTTTCCCCCCTGGAGCAAAGCATCAATGGCCGGAGCACAGGGGAGCGGTTTCCCTTGGCTTCTAGGGGTATTTGACCTCCTTACTGCCATCCCTTTTGTCCCTCCAAGGACCTCCAACGGGACAATCTCCACAGGATTCCAGGTCAGACCTACTCATCTGAGGGGCATGGGAGCCGGGGGTTGCTGGTGGGGGTAACGTTACCTCGTTGCCAGTGAAATTAAGTCCTTTACGCACATAGGTTGTGTCATCAGGGATCTTTATGAAGATCATACAGCACAGCAACCCCCCGCACAGGTAGTAGCCACCTCTTCCATCTCCAACTGAAACTTTCCTTCCTCCATTACTCCAGCCTGGAATGCATGACAGTGTTCCACCCAAGGGTTCCATGACCAGAGCACATTACAAGACAGCAAAGAAGGACACAATATAACAGTCTTCATATGCTAGATCAACGTACCAAATTCCAGCAAGGCCAACTCTGCTCTTCTCGTATTTGAGGTTGATAAGCTTGCGCATATATACTTTGTTGATAGTAACACCTACTGTGCCATAAAACAATATACCTACATCAGAAAGAGCTGGCTATACAAAGTAACATAGCATCACTACCTCTAGCTGAGTTTTGTAAACTGGGCAGCCCCTAGGAAGAGCATAAAATGTTGGTAGGGAGAGGTGATGAGGTAGCCACATTCGAGACTGTGGAACCAAAATGGTAAGGCTTGAATGCTCCCTTTGACAGGGAATGGAACAGTCATTCTGGACAAATCATCTTATCTCACTGTGTAGTAAAGTGATGTCTTCTGTGAAAAGCTGTGTCATTTCACACACAGTGACGTTAGTTAGCCCATTGCCTGCTCTTTCTATTAATGTAGGCTATTTGAGTGGCAGGGGTCCTACGCAGAAGCGAGCTGATCAAATGTAGTAGTCCTCTGTCAAGCGTATTTTCAGGCGGGCCTATTTGACACAAAAAAACTGCTTTTATGTACAAGTTCAAAGGTCCTTCTGCAAATCATAAATAACAGTCTGGAAGAATGTGTGTCAGGTGTATTTAAGGAAAACCCAGCTGAGATCTTTTAATCTTACATCAATTAGTATTCTGGTACTTGCATATTTCCCTTGATGATCCGGAAAATGAAGCTCAAATCATTATACTTTGCATAACATGCTTCTATAACGTGTTTTTAAAAATATTGTCAGGCTAGGTTATAATGTGATGTGTACACTTTCCAAGTCAGCTTTAAAAACAGGATATTAGTTTAGTTCATGGAAGTCCAACATGTATAAATATGTTCACCTTGATGTATGATAAGAACTGGTAAACAATATGGTCAAGTGCAGGCATTGCAGAATGGGCTGAAATCCCAGGTTCATTTATCTTAACCAATATGCGTGATCCTGGGCAAGGCATTTAATCTCATAGTGCCTAGCCTGCCAAAATTGCCTGTTCCTAAACGTTTCAAAATTGTCAGCCCATAAGAGTGATACAATTCTAAAGGTTTGCTCATCAAAAAAAGCCCTTGCTATAATATTGATGCATGTATAATAATACATACAACAAAAAGGTATCCTGCCACCGGATAAGTTTATGACAATACGGTATTCATAGTATGTCTTTTTGATTTTACAGAAAATTAAAGCATAGCATAGAAATTTAGCTAGATGGCCCCAGACATTCTTGTTAGTTGGAGGATTCAATCCCTACAGTTTATTATGTAGCCAAAGATTCATTTATAAATCAGCTTTTATTTCATTTTGCTGATATTTTGTCTATTCTCTCACATAGACCACTTGTATTTGGTAGCAATAAGGCATAATTCATTGCAAAATAGCGCATGTTAAATTCCACAGAAAATAATATGCAAAACAAAGCATATACCATTGTACTCATAAAGGAAGGAAAAGAAAAAGGAGTGATAGCAATCAAATATTACAATATATTTGTCACTTACATATACATTCAAAACATAAATACAATTTCTAAGTGGTAGGGCTCACATAGTTCTGCAGCATATCAAGGAAGCAAGAGGGGCCATTGAACCTTAGCAGCCAATTGAAGAGCAAGAGGACCACCGTATGGTCATAAACGTATCCGGTGGTAGGATACCTTTTTGTTGTATGACTTGCCAGCCCTTCATCCTTCCACGCAGAGGGCTATCCCTTCTGTTACCTGTATAATAATACAGCCCATTGATACATTGCATCTAAACGTCATTTGTTTGGTTGTTCACCAATGGCAATACCACTTGAAACCAAGACCATCTTTCAATGCCCGTCTATCCGACTATGTGCACCTTCCTGCTAGCTTCTAATCTGTGCCCACTAGGTATGCTCTTGTATGTGTTCTTTTCTCACTGCTTCCTCTGTCTTGTGCATCCCTGCTTTAGCATCTCTACATTATGTGAGGCTGCTAATCTGAATTGTGTGCATATGCTGAGGTATAGGTACCTTGTCATACTGCTACTGATCTTTGCCTTTGTCTCGGGAGGATAGCTCCGGGGCACCGTGCTCCCCTTGGAAGCAAGACGACACGGAGAAACAGAGGTTTGATCCCCGGGGCCATGCTTAGAAACCTCTGGGTATTAAGCGCGTTATAAATAACCTATCATATCTACTCTACGGCCTGTTTACATTCCTAGCGCCTGCTATTGTTAAAATGTGCCCTTTACCTATGCTAGAACACAAGTCGTCTTATCAATGACTGATATTGTGCCCTTGAAATCACTTTCCATTATACTAATTTCAGCAAGTATGAAGTCGAGCAAGGGCTTGTAGGGAGTACTCATCCTTATTGTGATTGCAATATGAAGCTGTCAAGCTATGGGGAGTACAGGTGCTGCAAGGAGTGGTCATGCCACTGCAGTGTGTGGGAGGGGAGTACAGGTGGTGCAAGGAGTGGTCTGGCCATTGCTCATGCCACTGCAGTGTGTGGGAGGGAAGTGCAGGTGCTACATGGAGTGGTCTGAAAATGACGTAAGCCACTGCAGTGAATGGGAGGGAGGTCACATTGGTGCAGGGAGTGGTCTGAACATGGTGCAAGCCACTGTGATGTTTCAGAGTGCAGGTGAAGCATTGAGCGCTTTGAAAATGGCTTCATTCCTGAAGTGTGTGGGAGGGGGCGCAGGTGATCATGGGAGTGAACTGCAGTTTGTGGGATAAGGTGGCAATGATGCTGGGAGTGTTCTTAACATCACCCCTCCAGTGCAATGTGTGGGAGGGGGAGCAGGGGATACAGGGAGTGGCAAGAGCCTGGCTGCAGGGCTGCAGTCCATGGGAGCAGGTGAAAGTGATGTAGGGAGTATTCTGAATATCACCCCTCCACTGCATTGTGTTCGAGGGGAGAAGGTGATACAGGGAGTGGTCAGATCATGGATACAGCACTGTCGTCTTTAAGAGCGGGTGTAGGTGATGCATGGGGTGGTCTGCACATGACTCTATCACTGAAGTGTGAGAGATACTGTGCAAGTGATGCAGGAGTGAACCGAACACCAATTCGGCACTGCAGTTTATAGTAAGGGGCTGGGGGGTGGGGTGCAGGTGAGTGTTGCAGTGAGTATTCATAGCATGCCCCCTGCATTGCATTGTGTGGCTGGTGGCGCATGTGATCCAGGGAGTGGTTAGAGTATGGTCCCTGCACTGTAGTGTGTGTGGGCAGGTGATGGTGATGCAGGGAGTGGTCCTGCACTGCAGTGTGTTTGGGCAGGTGGTGGTGATGCAGGAAGTGGTTAGAGTATGGCTCCTGCACTGCAGTGTGTGTGGGCAGATGATGGTGATGCAGGGAGTGGTTAGAGTATGGCTCCTGCACTGCAGTGAGTGTGGGCAGATGATGGTGATGCAGGGAGTGGTTAGAGTATGGCTCCTGCACTGCAGTGAGTGTGGCAGATGATGGTGATGCAGGGAGTGGTTAGAGTATGGCTCCTGCACTGCAGTGTGTGTGAGCAGATGATGGTGATGCAGGGAGTGGTTAGAGTATGGCTCCTCACTGTAGTGAGTGTGGGCAGATGATGGTGATGCAGGGAGTGGTTAGAGTATGGCTCATGCACTGCAGTGAGTGTGGGCAGATGATGGTGATGCAGGGAGTGGTTAGAGTATGGCTCCTGCACTGCAGTGAGTGTGGGCAAGTGATGGTGATGCAGGGGGTGGTTAGAGTATGGCTCCTGCTTTGAGTGTGGGCAGATGATGCAGGGGGTGGCTAGAGTATCGCTCCTGCACTGCAGTGTGTGTGGGCAGATGATGGTGATGCAGGGAGTGGTTAGAGTATGGCTCCTGCACTGCAGTGAGTGTGGGCAGATGATGGTGATGCAGGGAGTGGTTAGAGTATGACATCTGCATGGCAGTGTGTGTGGGCAGATGATGGTGATCCAGGGAGTGGTTAGAGTATGGCTCCTGCACTGCAGTGTGTGTGTGGACAGATGATGGTGATGCAGGGAGTGGTTAGAGTATGGCTCCTGCGCTGCAGTGTGTGGGCTGGTGATGGTGATGCAGGGAGTTATTAGAGTATGGCTCCTGCACTGCAGTGAGTGTGGGCAAGTGATGGTGATGCAGGGGGCGGTTAGAGCATGGCTCCTGCACTGCAGTGAGTGTGGGCAAGTGATGGTGATGCAGGGGGCTGTTAGAGTATGGCTCCTGCACTGCAGTGTGGGTGAGCATATGATGATGATGCAGGGAGTGGTTAGCGTATGTCTCCTGCACTGCAGTGTGTGTGGGCAGATGATGGTGATGCAGGGAATGGTTAGAGTATGGCTCCTGCACTGCGGTGTGTGTGTGGACAGATGACGGAGATGCAGGGAGTGGTTAGAGTATAGCTCCTGCACTGCAGTGAGTGTGGGCAGATGACGGTGTTGCAGTGAGTGTTCAGAGCATTCCGCCTGCATTGCATTGTGTGGCTGGTGGTGCGGGTGATCCAGGGAGTGGTTAAGAGTATGGCTCCCACACTGCAGTGAGTGTGGGCAGGTGATGGTGATGCAGGGGGTGCTTAGAGTATGGCTCCTGCACTGCAGTGTGTGTGGGCAGATGTTGGTGATGCAGGGAGTGGTTAGAGTATGGCTCCTGCACTGCAGTGAGTGTGGGCAGATAGAGTGTGGGCAGATGATGGTGATGCAGGAAATGGTTAGAGTATGGCTCCTGCACTGCAGTGAGTGAGGGCAGATAGAGTCTGGGCAGATGATGGTGTTGCACGGAGTGGTTAGAGTATGGCTCCTGCACTGCAGTGTGTGTGGGCAGATGATGGTGATGCAGGGAGTGGTTAGAGTATGGCTCCTGCACTGCAGTGAGTGTGGGCATATGATGGTGATGAAGGGAGTGGTTAGAATATGGCTCATGCACTGCAGTGAGTGTGGGCAGATTATGGTGATGCAGGGAGTGGTTAGAGTATGACTCCTGCACTGCAGTGTGTGTGGGCAGATGACGGTGATCCAGGGAGTGGTTACAATATGGCTCCTGCACTGCAGTGTGTGTGGGCAGATGATGGTGATGTAGGGAGTGGTTAGAGTATGGCTCCTGCACTGCAGTGTTTGGGCTGGTGATGGTGATGCAGGGAGTTGTTAGAGTATGGCTCCTGCACTGCAGTGAGTGTGGGCAGATAGAGTCTGGGCAGATGATGGTGTTGCAGAGAGTGGCTAGAGTATGGCTCCTGCACTGCAGTGTGTGTGGGCAGATGATGGTGATGCAGGGAGTGGTTAGAGTATGGCTCCTGCACTGCAGTGAGTGTGGGCAGATGATGGTGATGCAGGGAGTGGTTAGAGTATGGCTCCTGCACTGCAGAGAGTGTGGCAGATGATGGTGATGCAGGGAGTGGTTAGAGTATGGCTCCTGCACTGCAGTGTGTGTGAGCAGATGATGGTGATGCAGGGAGTGGTTAGAGTATGGCTCCTCACTGCAGTGAGTGGGGGCAGATGATGGTGATGCAGGGAGTGGTTAGAGTATGGCTTATGCACTGCAGTGAGTGTGGGCAGATGATGGTGATGCAGGGAGTGGTTAGAGTATGGCTCCTGCACTGCAGTGAGTGTGGGCAAGTGATGGTGATGCAGGGGGTGGTTAGAGTATGTCTCCTGCTTTGAGTGTGGGCAGATGATGCAGGGTGTGGCCAGAGTATTGCTCCTGCACTGCAGTGTGTGTGGGCAGATGTTGGTGATGCAGGGAGTGGTTAGAGTATGGCTCCTGCACTGCAGTGAGTGTGGGCAGATAGAGTGTGGGCAGATGATGGTGATGCAGGAAATGGTTAGAGTATGGCTCCTGCACTGCAGTGAGTGAGGGCAGATAGAGTCTGGGCAGATGATGGTGTTGCACGGAGTGGTTAGAGTATGGCTCCTGCACTGCAGTGTGTGTGGGCAGATGATGGTGATGCAGGGAGTGGTTAGAGTATGGCTCCTGCACTGCAGTGAGTGTGGGCATATGATGGTGATGAAGGGAGTGGTTAGAATATGGCTCATGCACTGCAGTGAGTGTGGGCAGATTATGGTGATGCAGGGAGTGGTTAGAGTATGACTCCTGCACTGCAGTGTGTGTGGGCAGATGACGGTGATCCAGGGAGTGGTTACAATATGGCTCCTGCACTGCAGTGTGTGTGGGCAGATGATGGTGATGTAGGGAGTGGTTAGAGTATGGCTCCTGCACTGCAGTGTTTGGGCTGGTGATGGTGATGCAGGGAGTTGTTAGAGTATGGCTCCTGCACTGCAGTGAGTGTGGGCAGATAGAGTCTGGGCAGATGATGGTGTTGCAGAGAGTGGCTAGAGTATGGCTCCTGCACTGCAGTGTGTGTGGGCAGATGATGGTGATGCAGGGAGTGGTTAGAGTATGGCTCCTGCACTGCAGTGAGTGTGGGCAGATGATGGTGATGCAGGGAGTGGTTAGAGTATGGCTCCTGCACTGCAGAGAGTGTGGCAGATGATGGTGATGCAGGGAGTGGTTAGAGTATGGCTCCTGCACTGCAGTGTGTGTGAGCAGATGATGGTGATGCAGGGAGTGGTTAGAGTATGGCTCCTCACTGCAGTGAGTGGGGGCAGATGATGGTGATGCAGGGAGTGGTTAGAGTATGGCTTATGCACTGCAGTGAGTGTGGGCAGATGATGGTGATGCAGGGAGTGGTTAGAGTATGGCTCCTGCACTGCAGTGAGTGTGGGCAAGTGATGGTGATGCAGGGGGTGGTTAGAGTATGTCTCCTGCTTTGAGTGTGGGCAGATGATGCAGGGGGTGGCCAGAGTATTGCTCCTGCACTGCAGTGTGTGTGGGCAGATGTTGGTGATGCAGGGAGTGGTTAGAGTATGGCTCCTGCACTGCAGTGAGTGTGGGCAGATAGAGTGTGGGCAGATGATGGTGATGCAGGAAATGGTTAGAGTATGGCTCCTGCACTGCAGTGAGTGAGGGCAGATAGAGTCTGGGCAGATGATGGTGTTGCACGGAGTGGTTAGAGTATGGCTCCTGCACTGCAGTGTGTGTGGGCAGATGATGGTGATGCAGGGAGTGGTTAGAGTATGGCTCCTGCACTGCAGTGAGTGTGGGCATATGATGGTGATGAAGGGAGTGGTTAGAATATGGCTCATGCACTGCAGTGAGTGTGGGCAGATTATGGTGATGCAGGGAGTGGTTAGAGTATGACTCCTGCACTGCAGTGTGTGTGGGCAGATGACGGTGATCCAGGGAGTGGTTACAATATGGCTCCTGCACTGCAGTGTGTGTGGGCAGATGATGGTGATGTAGGGAGTGGTTAGAGTATGGCTCCTGCACTGCAGTGTTTGGGCTGGTGATGGTGATGCAGGGAGTTGTTAGAGTATGGCTCCTGCACTGCAGTGAGTGTGGGCAGATAGAGTCTGGGCAGATGATGGTGTTGCAGAGAGTGGCTAGAGTATGGCTCCTGCACTGCAGTGTGTGTGGGCAGATGATGGTGATGCAGGGAGTGGTTAGAGTATGGCTCCTGCACTGCAGTGAGTGTGGGCAGATGATGGTGATGCAGGGAGTGGTTAGAGTATGGCTCCTGCACTGCAGAGAGTGTGGCAGATGATGGTGATGCAGGGAGTGGTTAGAGTATGGCTCCTGCACTGCAGTGTGTGTGAGCAGATGATGGTGATGCAGGGAGTGGTTAGAGTATGGCTCCTCACTGCAGTGAGTGGGGGCAGATGATGGTGATGCAGGGAGTGGTTAGAGTATGGCTTATGCACTGCAGTGAGTGTGGGCAGATGATGGTGATGCAGGGAGTGGTTAGAGTATGGCTCCTGCACTGCAGTGAGTGTGGGCAAGTGATGGTGATGCAGGGGGTGGTTAGAGTATGTCTCCTGCTTTGAGTGTGGGCAGATGATGCAGGGGGTGGCCAGAGAATTGCTCCTGCACTGCAGTGTGTGTGGGCAGATGTTGGTGATGCAGGGAGTGGTTAGAGTATGGCTCCTGCACTGCAGTGAGTGTGGGCAGATAGAGTGTGGGCAGATGATGGTGATGCAGGAAATGGTTAGAGTATGGCTCCTGCACTGCAGTGAGTGAGGGCAGATAGAGTCTGGGCAGATGATGGTGTTGCACGGAGTGGTTAGAGTATGGCTCCTGCACTGCAGTGTGTGTGGGCAGATGATGGTGATGCAGGGAGTGGTTAGAGTATGGCTCCTGCACTGCAGTGAGTGTGGGCATATGATGGTGATGAAGGGAGTGGTTAGAATATGGCTCATGCACTGCAGTGAGTGTGGGTAGATTATGGTGATGCAGAGAGTGGTTAGAGTATGACTCCTGCACTGCAGTGTGTGTGGGCAGATGACGGTGATCCAGGGAGTGGTTACAATATGGCTCCTGCACTGCAGTGTGTGTGGGCAGATGATGGTGATGTAGGGAGTGGTTAGAGTATGGCTCCTGCACTGCAGTGTTTGGGCTGGTGATGGTGATGCAGGGAGTTGTTAGAGTATGGCTCCTGCACTGCAGTGAGTGTGGGCAGATAGAGTCTGGGCAGATGATGGTGTTGCAGAGAGTGGCTAGAGTATGGCTCCTGCACTGCAGTGTGTGTGGGCAGATGATGGTGATGCAGGGAGTGGTTAGAGTATGGCTCCTGCACTGCAGTGAGTGTGGGCAGATGATGGTGATGCAGGGAGTGGTTAGAGTATGGCTCCTGCACTGCAGTGTGTGTGAGCAGATGATGGTGATGCAGGGAGTGGTTAGAGTATGGCTCCTCACTGCAGTGAGTGGGGGCAGATGATGGTGATGCAGGGAGTGGTTAGAGTATGGCTTATGCACTGCAGTGAGTGTGGGCAGATGATGGTGATGCAGGGAGTGGTTAGAGTATGGCTCCTGCACTGCAGTGAGTGTGGGCAAGTGATGGTGATGCAGGGGGTGGTTAGAGTATGTCTCCTGCTTTGAGTGTGGGCAGATGATGCAGGGGGTGGCCAGAGTATTGCTCCTGCACTGCAGTGTGTGTGGGCAGATAACGTCTGGGCAGATGATGGTATTGCAGGGAGTGGTTAGAGTATGGCTCCTGCACTGCAGTGAGTGTGGACAGATAACGTCTGGGCAGGTGATGGTGTTGCAGGGAGTGGTTAGAGTATGACTCCTGCACTGCAGTGTGTGTGGGCAGATGACGGTGATCCAGGGAGTGGTTAGAGTATGGCTCCTGCACTGCAGTGTGTGTGTGGACAGATGATGGTGATGCAGGGAGTGGTTAGAGTATGGCCCCTGCACTGCAGTGTGTGGGCTGGTGATGGTGATGCAGGGAGTTGTTAGAGTCTGGCTCCTGCACTGCAGTGAGTGTGGGCAGATGATGGTGATGCAGGGAGTGGTTAGAGTATGGCTCCTGCACTGCAGTGAGTGTGGGCAGATGATGGTGATGCAGGGAGTGGTTAGAGTATGGCTCCTGCACTGCAGTGAGTGTGGCAGATGATGGTGATGCAGGGAGTGGTTAGAGTATGGCTCCTGCACTGCAGTGTGTGTGAGCAGATGATGGTGATGCAGGGAGTGGTTAGAGTATGGCTCCTCACTGCAGTGAGTGTGGGCAGATGATGGTGATGCAGGGAGTGGTTAGAGTATGGCTCCTGCACTGCAGTGAGTGTGGGCAGATGATGGTGATGCAGGGAGTGGTTAGAGTATGGCTCCTGCACTGCAGTGAGTGTGGGCAGATGATGGTGATGCAGGGAGTAGTTAGAGTATGGCTCCTGCACTGCAGTGAGTGTGGCAGATGATGGTGATGCAGGGAGTGGTTAGAGTATGGCTCCTGCACTGCAGTGTGTGTGAGCAGATGATGGTGATGCAGGGAGTGGTTAGAGTATGGCTCCTCACTGCAGTGAGTGTGGGCAGATGATGGTGATGCAGGGAGTGGTTAGAGTATGGCTTATGCACTGCAGTGAGTGTGGGCAGATGATGGTGATTAGGGAGTGGTTAGAGTATGGCTCCTGCACTGCAGTGAGTGTGGGCAAGTGATGGTGATGCAGGGGGTGGTTAGAGTATGTCTCCTGCTTTGAGTGTGGGCAGATGATGCAGGGGGTGGCTAGAGTATCGCTCCTGCACTGCAGTGTGTGTGGGCAGATGATGGTGATGCAGGGAGTGGTTAGAGTATGGCTCCTGCACTGCAGTGTGTGTGGGCAGATGACGGTGATCGAGGGAGTGGTTAGAGTATGGCTCCTGCACTGCAGTGTGTGTATGGACAGATGATGGTGATACAGGGAGTGGTTAGAGTATGACTCCTGCACTGCAGTGTGTGTGGGCAGATGACGGTGATCCAGGGAGTGGTTAGAGTATGGCTCCTGCACTGCAGTGTGTGTGTGGACAGATGATGGTGATGCAGGGAGTGGTTAGAGTATGGCTCCTGCACTGCAGTGTGTGGGCTGGTGATGGTGATGCAGGGAGTTGTTAGAGTATGGCTCCTGCACTGCAGTGGGTGTGGGCAAGTGATGGTTATGCAGGGGGCGGTTAGAGTATGGCTCCTGCACTGCAGTGTGGGTGGGCATATGATGGTGATGCAGGGAGTGGTTAGCGTATGTCTCCTGCACTGCAGTGTGTGTGGGCAGATGATGGTGATGCAGGGAATGGTTAGAGTATGGCTCCTGCACTGCAGTGTGTGTGGGCAGATGACAGTGATGCAGGGAGTGGTTAGAGTATAGCTCCTGCACTGCAGTGAGTGTGGGCAGATGACGGTGTTGAAGTGAGTGTTCAGAGCATTCCGCCTGCATTGCATTGTGTGGCTGGTGGTGCGGGTGATCCAGGGAGTGGTTAGAGTATGGCTCCCACACTGCAGTGAGTGTGGGCAGGTGATGGTGATGCAGGGGGTGCTTAGAGTATGGCTCCTGCACTGCAGTGAGTGTGGGCAGATGATGCAGGGGGTGGTTAGAGTATGGCTTGTGCACTGCAGTGTGTGTGGGCAGATGTTGGTGATGCAGGGAGTGGTTAGAGTATGGCTCCTGCACTGCAGTGAGTGTGGGCAGATAGAGTGTGGGCAGATGATGGTGATGCAGGGAATGGTTAGAGTATGGCTCCTGCACTGCAGTGAGTGTGGGCAGATAGAGTGTGGGCAGATGATGGTGATGCAGGGAATGGTTAGAGTATGACTCCTGCACTGCAGTGTGTTTGGGCAGATGATGGTGATGCAGGGAGTGGTTAGAGTATGGCTCCTGCACTGCAGTGTTTGGGCTGGTGATGGTGATGCAGGGAGTTGTTAGAGTATGGCTCCTGCACTACAGTGAGTGTGGGCAGATAGAGTCTGGGCAGATGCTGGTGTTGCAGGGAGTGGTTAGAGTATGGCTCCTGCACTGCAGTGAGTGTGGGCAAGTGATGGTGATGCAGGGGGTGGTTAGAGTATGGCTCCTGCTTTGAGTGTGGGCAGATGATGCAGGGGGTGGCTAGAGTATCACTCCTGCACTGCAGTGTGTGTGGGCAGATGATGGTGATGCAGGGAGTGGTTAGAGTATGGCTCCTGCACTGCAGTGAGTGTGGGCAGATGATGGTGATGCAGGGAGTGGTTAGAGTATGACATCTGCATTGCAGTGTGTGTGGGCAGATGATGGTGATCCAGGGAGTGGTTAGAGTATGGCTCCTGCACTGCAGTGTGTGTGTGGACAGATGATGGTGATGCAGGGAGTGGTTAGAGTATGGCTCCTGCACTGCAGTGTGTGGGCTGGTGATGGTGATGCAGGGAGTTGTTAGAGTATGGCTCCTGCACTGCAGTGAGTGTGGGCAAGTGATGGTGATGCAGGGGGCGGTTAGAGTATGGCTCCTGCACTGCAGTGAGTGTGGGCAAGTGATGGTGATGCAGGGGGCTGTTAGAGTATGGCTCCTGCACTGCAGTGTGGGTGAGCATATGATGAGGATGCAGGGAGTGGTTAGAGTATGGCTCCTGCACTGCAGTGAGTGTGGGCAGATGATGGTGATGCAGGGAGTGGTTAGCGTATGTCTCCTGCACTGCAGTGTGTGTGGGCAGATGATGGTGATGCAGGGAATGGTTAGAGTATGGCTCCTGCACTGCAGTGTGTGTGTGGACAGATGACGGAGATGCAGGGAGTGGTTAGAGTATAGCTCCTGCACTGCAGTGAGTGTGGGCAGATGACTGTGTTGCAGTGAGTGTTCAGAGCATTCCGCCTGCATTGCATTGTGTGGCTGGTGGTGCGGGTGATCCAGGGAGTGGTTAAGAGTATGGCTCCCACACTGCAGTGAGTGTGGGCAGGTGATGGTGATGCAGGGGGTGCTTAGAGTATGGCTCCTGCACTGCAGTGAGTGTGGGCAGATGATGCAGGGGGTGGTTAGAGTATGGCTCCTGCACTGCAGTGTGTGTGGGCAGATGTTGGTGATGCAGGGAGTGGTTAGAGTATGGCTCCTGCACTGCAGTGAGTGTGGGCAGATAGAGTGTGGGCAGATGATGGTGATGCAGGAAATGTTTAGAGTATGGCTCCTGCACTGCAGTGAGTGAGTGCAGATAGAGTCTGGGCAGATGATGGTGTTGCACGGAGTGGTTAGAGTATGGCTCCTGCACTGCAGTGTGTGTGGGCAGATGATGGTGATGCAGGGAGTGGTTAGAGTATGGCTTCTGCACTGCAGTGAGTGTGGGCATATGATGGTGATGAAGGGAGTGGTTAGAGTATGGCTCATGCACTGCAGTGAGTGTGGGCAGATTATGGTGATGCAGGGAGTGGTTAGAGTATGACTCCTGCACTGCAGTGTGTGTGGGCAGATGACGGTGATCCAGGGAGTGGTTACAGTATGGCTCCTGCACTGCAGTGTGTGTGGGCAGATGATGGTGATGTAGGGAGTGGTTAGAGTATGGCTCCTGCACTGCAGTGTTTGGGCTGGTGATGGTGATGCAGGGAGTTGTTAGAGTATGGCTCCTGCACTGCAGTGAGTGTGGGCAGATAGAGTCTGGGCAGATGATGGTGTTGCAGAGAGTGGCTAGAGTATGGCTCCTGCACTGCAGTGTGTGTGGGCAGATGATGGTGATGCAGGGAGTGGTTAGAGTATGGCTCCTGCACTGCAGTGAGTGTGGGCAGATGATGGTGATGCAGGGAGTGGTTAGAGTATGGCTCCTGCACTGCAGAGAGTGTGGCAGATGATGGTGATGCAGGGAGTGGTTAGAGTATGGCTCCTGCACTGCAGTGTGTGTGAGCAGATGATGGTGATGCAGGGAGTGGTTAGAGTATGGCTCCTCACTGCAGTGAGTGTGGGCAGATGATGGTGATGCAGGGAGTGGTTAGAGTATGGCTTATGCACTGCAGTGAGTGTGGGCAGATGATGGTGATGCAGGGAGTGGTTAGAGTATGGCTCCTGCACTGCAGTGAGTGTGGGCAAGTGATGGTGATGCAGGGGGTGGTTAGAGTATGTCTCCTGCTTTGAGTGTGGGCAGATGATGCAGGGGGTGGCTAGAGTATCGCTCCTGCACTGCAGTGTGTGTGGGCAGATAACGTCTGGGCAGATGATGGTATTGCAGGGAGTGGTTAGAGTATGGCTCCTGCACTGCAGTGAGTGTGAACAGATAACGTCTGGGCAGGTGATGGTGTTGCAGGGAGTGGTTAGAGTATGACTCCTGCACTGCAGTGTGTGTGGGCAGATGACGGTGATCCAGGGAGTGGTTAGAGTATGGCTCCTGCACTGCAGTGTGTGTGTGGACAGATGATGGTGATGCAGGGAGTGGTTAGAGTATGGCCCCTGCACTGCAGTGTGTGGGCTGGTGATGGTGATGCAGGGAGTTGTTAGAGTATGGCTCCTGCACTGCAGTGAGTGTGGGCAGATGATGGTGATGCAGGGAGTGTTAGAGTATGGCTCCTGCACTGCAGTGAGTGTGGGCAGATGATGGTGATGCAGGGAGTGGTTAGAGTATGGCTCCTGCACTGCAGTGAGTGTGGCAGATGATGGTGATGCAGGGAGTGGTTAGAGTTTGGCTCCTGCACTGCAGTGTGTGTGAGCAGATGATGGTGATGCAGGGAGTGGTTAGAGTATGGCTCCTCACTGCAGTGAGTGTGGGCAGATGATGGTGATGCAGGGAGTGGTTAGAGTATGGCTCCTGCACTGCAGTGAGTGTGGGCAGATGATGGTGATGCAGGGAGTGGTTAGAGTATGGCTCCTGCACTGCAGTGAGTGTGGGCAGATGATGGTGATGCAGGGAGTAGTTAGAGTATGGCTCCTGCACTGCAGTGAGTGTGGCAGATGATGGTGATGCAGGGAGTGGTTAGAGTATGGCTCCTGCACTGCAGTGTGTGTGAGCAGATGATGGTGATGCAGGGAGTGGTTAGAGTATGGCTCCTCACTGCAGTGAGTGTGGGCAGATGATGGTGATGCAGGGAGTGGTTAGAGTATGGCTTATGCACTGCAGTGAGTGTGGGCAGATGATGGTGATTAGGGAGTGGTTAGAGTATGGCTCCTGCACTGCAGTGAGTGTGGGCAAGTGATGGTGATGCAGGGGGTGGTTAGAGTATGTCTCCTGCTTTGAGTGTGGGCAGATGATGCAGGGGGTGGCTAGAGTATCGCTCCTGCACTGCAGTGTGTGTGGGCAGATGATGGTGATGCAGGGAGTGGTTAGAGTATGGCTCTTGCACTGCAGTGAGTGTGGGCTGATAACGTCTGGGCAGATGATGGTGTTGCAGGGAGTGGTTAGAGTATGGCTCCTGCAGTGAGTGTGGGCAGATGATGGTGATGCAGGGAGTGGTTAGAGTATGACTCCTGCACTGCAGTGTGTGTGGGCAGATGACGGTGATCCAGGGAGTGGTTAGAGTATGGCTCCTGCACTGCAGTGTGTGTGTGGACAGATGATGGTGATGCAGGGAGTGGTTAGAGTATGGCTCCTGCACTGCAGTGTGTGGGCTGGTGATGGTGATGCAGGGAGTTGTTAGAGTATGGCTCCTGCACTGCAGTGGGTGTGGGCAAGTGATGGTTATGCAGGGGGCGGTTAGAGTATGGCTCCTGCACTGCAGTGTGGGTGGGCATATGATGGTGATGCAGGGAGTGGTTAGCGTATGTCTCCTGCACTGCAGTGTGTGTGGGCAGATGATGGTGATGCAGGGAATGGTTAGAGTATGGCTCCTGCACTGCAGTGTGTGTGGGCAGATGACAGTGATGCAGGGAGTGGTTAGAGTATAGCTCCTGCACTGCAGTGAGTGTGGGCAGATGACGGTGTTGCAGTGAGTGTTCAGAGCATTCCGCCTGCATTGCATTGTGTGGCTGGTGGTGCGGGTGATCCAGGGAGTTGTTAGAGTATGGCTCCCACACTGCAGTGAGTGTAGGCAGGTGATGGTGATGCAGGGGGTGCTTAGAGTATGGCTCCTGCACTGCAGTGAGTGTGGGCAGATGATGCAGGGGGTGGTTAGAGTATGGCTTGTGCACTGCAGTGTGTGTGGGCAGATGTTGGTGATGCAGGGAGTGGTTAGAGTATGGCTCCTGCACTGCAGTGAGTGTGGGCAGATAGAGTGTGGGCAGATGATGGTGATGCAGGGAATGGTTAGAGTATGACTCCTGCACTGCAGTGTGTTTGGGCAGATGATGGTGATGCAGGGAGTGGTTAGAGTATGGCTCCTGCACTGCAGTGTTTGGGCTGGTGATGGTGATGCAGGGAGTTGTTAGAGTATGGCTCCTGCACTACAGTGAGTGTGGGCAGATAGAGTCTGGGCAGATGATGGTGTTGCAGGGAGTGGCTAGAGTATGGCTCCTGCACTGCAGTGTGTGTGGGCAGATGATGGTGATGCAGGGAGTGGTTAGAGTATGGCTACTGCTTTGCTGTGGTGTCGGCAAATGATGGTGATGCAGGGAGTGGTTAGAGTATGGCTCCTGCACTGCAGTGAGTGTGGGCAGATGATGGTGATGCAGGGAGTGGTTAGAGTATGGCTCCTGCACTGCAGTGAGTGTGGCAGATGATGGTGATGCAGGGAGTGGTTAGAGTATGGCTCCTGCACTGCAGTGTGTGTGAGCAGATGATGGTGATGCAGGGAGTGGTTAGAGTATAGCTCCTCACTGCAGTGAGTGTGGGCAGATGATGGTGATGCAGGGAGTGGTTAGAGTATGGCTTATGCACTGCAGTGAGTTTGGGCAGATGATGGTGATGCAGGGAGTGGTTAGAGTATGGCTCCTGCACTGCAGTGAGTGTGGGCAAGTGATGGTGATGCAGGGGGTGGTTAGAGTATGGCTCCTGCTTTGAGTGTGGGCAGATGATGCAGGGGGTGTCTAGAGTATCGCTCCTGCACTGCAGTGTGTGTGGGCAGATGATGGTGATGCAGGGAGTGGTTAGAGTATGCCTCCTGCACTGCAGTGAGTGTGGGCAGATAACGTCTGGGTAGATGATGGTGTTGCAGGGAGTGGTTAGAGTATGGCTCCTGCACTGCAGTGTGTGTGGGCAGATGATGGTGATGCAGGGAGTGGTTAGAGTATGGCTCCTGCACTGCAGCGTGTGTGTGGACAGGTGATGGTGATGCAGGGAGCGGTTAGAGTATGGCTCCTGCACTGCAGTGTTTGGGCTGGTGATGGTGATGCAGGGAGTTGTTAGAGTATGGCTCCTGAACTGCAGTGAGTGTGGGCAGATAGAGTGTGGGCAGATGATGGTGATGCAGGGAATGGTTAGAGTATGGCTCCTGCATTGCCGTGAGTGTGGGCAGATAGAGTCTGGGCAGATGATGGTGTTGCAGGGAGTGGTTAGAGTATGGCTCCTGCACTGCAGTGTGTGTGGGCAGATGATGGTGATGCAGGGAGTGGTTAGAGTATGGCTCCTGCACTGCAGTGAGTGTGGGCATATGATGGTGATGCAGGGAGTGGTTAGAGTATGGCTCATGCACTGTAGTGAGTGTGGGCAGATGATGGTGATGCAGGGAGTGGTTAGAGTATGGCTCCTGCACTGCAGTGTTTGGGCTGGTGATGGTGATGCAGGGAGTTGTTAGAGTATGGCTCCTGCACTGCAGTGAGTGTGGGCAGATAGAGTCTGGGCAGATGATGGTGTTGCAGGGAGTGGCTAGAGTATGGCTCCTGCACTGCAGTGTGTGTGGGCAGATGATGGTGATGCAGGGAGTGGTTAGAGTATGGCTCCTGCACTGCAGTGAGTGTGGGCAGATAGAGTCTGGGCAGATGATGGTGTTGCAGGGAATGGTTAGAGTATGACTCCTGCACTGCAGTGTGTTTGGGCAGATGATGGTGATGCAGGGAGTGGTTAGAGTATGGCTCCTGCACTGCAGTGTTTGGGCTGGTGATGGTGATGCAGGGAGTTGTTAGAGTATGGCTCCTGCACTACAGTGAGTGTGGGCAGATAGAGTCTGGGCAGATGATGGTGTTGCAGGGAGTGGCTAGAGTATGGCTCCTGCACTGCAGTGTGTGTGGGCAGATGATGGTGATGCAGGGAGTGGTTAGAGTATGGCTACTGCTTTGCTGTGGTGTCGGCAAATGATGGTGATGCAGGGAGTGGTTAGAGTATGGCTCCTGCACTGCAGTGAGTGTGGGCAGATGATGGTGATGCGGGGAGTGGTTAGAGTATGGCTCCTGCACTGCAGTGAGTGTGGCAGATGATGGTGATGCAGGGAGTGGTTAGAGTATGGCTCCTGCACTGCAGTGTGTGTGAGCAGATGATGGTGATGCAGGGAGTGGTTAGAGTATAGCTCCTCACTGCAGTGAGTGTGGGCAGATGATGGTGATGCAGGGAGTGGTTAGAGTATGGCTTATGCACTGCAGTGAGTTTGGGCAGATGATGGTGATGCAGGGAGTGGTTAGAGTATGGCTCCTGCACTGCAGTGAGTGTGGGCAAGTGATGGTGATGCAGGGGGTGGTTAGAGTATGGCTCCTGCTTTGAGTGTGGGCAGATGATGCAGGGGGTGTCTAGAGTATCGCTCCTGCACTGCAGTGTGTGTGGGCAGATGATGGTGATGCAGGGAGTGGTTAGAGTATGCCTCCTGCACTGCAGTGAGTGTGGGCAGATAACGTCTGGGTAGATGATGGTGTTGCAGGGAGTGGTTAGAGTATGGCTCCTGCACTGCAGTGTGTGTGGGCAGATGATGGTGATGCAGGGAGTGGTTAGAGTATGGCTCCTGCACTGCAGCGTGTGTGTGGACAGGTGATGGTGATGCAGGGAGTGGTTAGAGTATGGCTCCTGCACTGCAGTGTTTGGGCTGGTGATGGTGATGCAGGGAGTTGTTAGAGTATGGCTCCTGAACTGCAGTGAGTGTGGGCAGATAGAGTGTGGGCAGATGATGGTGATGCAGGGAATGGTTAGAGTATGGCTCCTGCATTGCCGTGAGTGTGGGCAGATAGAGTCTGGGCAGATGATGGTGTTGCAGGGAGTGGTTAGAGTATGGCTCCTGCACTGCAGTGTGTGTGGGCAGATGATGGTGATGCAGGGAGTGGTTAGAGTATGGCTCCTGCACTGCAGTGAGTGTGGGCATATGATGGTGATGCAGGGAGTGGTTAGAGTATGGCTCATGCACTGTAGTGAGTGTGGGCAGATGATGGTGATGCGGGGAGTGGTTAGAGTATGACTCCTGCACTGCAGTGTGTTTGGGCAGATGATGGTGATGCAGGGAGTGGTTAGAGTATGGCTCCTGCACTGCAGTGTTTGGGCTGGTGATGGTGATGCAGGGAGTTGTTAGAGTATGGCTCCTGCACTGCAGTGAGTGTGGGCAGATAGAGTCTGGGCAGATGATGGTGTTGCAGGGAGTGGCTAGAGTATGGCTCCTGCACTGCAGTGTGTGTGGGCAGATGATGGTGATGCAGGGAGTGGTTAGAGTATGGCTCCTGCACTGCAGTGAGTGTGGGCAGATAGAGTCTGGGCAGATGATGGTGTTGCAGGGAGTGGCTAGAGTATGGCTCCTGCACTGCAGTGTGTGTGGGCAGATGATGGTGATGCAGGGAGTGGTTAGAGTATGGCTCCTGCTTTGCTGTGGTGTCGGCAAATGATGGTGATGCAGGGAGTGGTTAGAGTATGGCTCCTGCACTGCAGTGAGTGTGGGCAGATGATGGTGATGCAGGGAGTGGTTAGAGTATGGCTCCTGCACTGCAGTGAGTGTGGCAGATGATGGTGATGCAGGGAGTGGTTAGAGTATGGCTCCTGCACTGCAGTGTGTGTGAGCAGATGATGGTGATGCAGGGAGTGGTTAGAGTATAGCTCCTCACTGCAGTGAGTGTGGGCAGATGATGGTGATGCAGGGAGTGGTTAGAGTATGGCTTATGCACTGCAGTGAGTGTGGGCAGATGATGGTGATGCAGGGAGTGGTTAGAGTATGGCTCCTGCACTGCAGTGAGTGTGGGCAGATAGAGTCTGGGCAGATGATGGTGTTGCAGGGAGTGGCTAGAGTATGGCTCCTGCACTGCAGTGTGTGTGGGCAGATGATGGTGATGCAGGGAGTGGTTAGAGTATGGCTCCTGCACTGCAGTGAGTGTGGGCAGATAGAGTCTGGGCAGATGATGGTGTTGCAGGGAGTGGCTAGAGTATGGCTCCTGCACTGCAGTGTGTGTGGGCAGATGATGGTGATGCAGAGAGTGGTTTGAGTATGGCTCCTGCTTTGCTGTGGTGTCGGCGAATGATGGTGATGCAGGGAGTGGTTAGAGTATGGCTCCTGCACTGCAGTGAGTGTGGGCAGATGATGGTGATGCAGGGAGTGGTTAGAGTATGGCTCCTGCACTGCAGTGAGTGTGGCAGATGATGTTGATGCAGGGAGTGGTTAGAGTATGGCTCCTGCACTGCAGTGTGTGTGAGCAGATGATGGTGATGCAGGGAGTGGTTAGAGTATAGCTCCTCACTGCAGTGAGTGTGGGCAGATGATGGTGATGCAGGGAGTGGTTAGAGTATGGCTTATGCACTGCAGTGAGTGTGGGCAGATGATGGTGATGCAGGGAGTGGTTAGAGTATGGCTCCTGCACTGCAGTGAGTGTGGGCAAGTGATGGTGATGCAGGTGGTGGTTAGAGTATGGCTCCTGCTTTGAGTGTGGGCAGATGATGCAGGGGGTGGCTAGAGTATCGCTCCTGCACTGCAGTGTGTGTGGGCAGATGATGGTGATGCAGGGAGTGGTTAGAGTATGGCTCCTGCACTGCAGTGAGTGTGGGCAGATAACGTCTGGGCAGATGATGGTGTTGCAGGGAGTGGTTAGAGTATGGCTCCTGCACTGCAGTGTGTGTGGGCAGATGATGGTGATGCAGGGAGTGGTTAGAGTATGGCTCCTGCACTGCAGCGTGTGTGTGGACAGGTGATGGTGATGCAGGGAGTGGTTAGAGTATGGCTCCTGCACTGCAGTGTTTGGGCTGGTGATGGTGATGCAGGGAGTTGTTAGAGTATGGCTCCTGCACTGCAGTGAGTGTGGGCAGATAGAGTGTGGGCAGATGATGGTGATGCAGGGAATGGTTAGAGTATGGCTCCTGCATTGCCGTGAGTGTGGGCAGATAGAGTCTGGGCAGATGATGGTGTTGCAGGGAGTGGTTAGAGTATGGCTCCTGCACTGCAGTGTGTGTGGGCAGATGATGGTGATGCAGGGAGTGGTTAGAGTATGGCTCCTGCACTGCAGTGAGTGTGGGCATATGATGGTGATGCAGGGAGTGGTTAAAGTATGGCTCATGCACTGCAGTGAGTGTGGGCAGATGATGGTGATGCGGGGAGTGGTTAGAGTATGACTCCTGCACTGCAGTGTGTTTGGGTAGATGATGGTGATGCAGGGAGTGGTTAGAGTATGGCTCCTGCACTGCAGTGTTTGGGCTGCTGATGGTGATGCAGGGAGTTGTTAGAGTATGGCTCCTGCACTGCAGTGAGTGTGGGCAGATAGAGTCTGGGCAGATGATGGTGTTGCAGGGAGTGGCTAGAGTATGGCTCCTGCACTGCAGTGTGTGTGGGCAGATGATGGTGATGCAGGGAGTGGTTAGAGTATGGCTCCTGCACTGCAGTGAGTGTGGGCAGATAGAGTCTGGGCAGATGATGGTGTTGCAGGGAGTGGCTAGAGTATGGCTCCTGCACTGCAGTGTGTGTGGGCAGATGATGGTGATGCAGGGAGTGGTTAGAGTATGGCTCCTGCTTTGCTGTGGTGTCGGCAAATGATGGTGATGCAGGGAGTGGTTAGAGTATGGCTCCTGCACTGCAGTGAGTGTGGGCAGGTGATGGTGATGCAGGGAGTGGTTAGAGTATGGCTCCTGCACTGCAGTGAGTGTGGCAGATGATGGTGATGCAGGGAGTGGTTAGAGTATGGCTCCTGCACTGCAGTGTGTGTGAGCAGATGATGGTGATGCAGGGAGTGGTTAGAGTATAGCTCCTCACTGCAGTGAGTGTGGGCAGATGATGGTGATGCAGGGAGTGGTTAGAGTATGGCTCCTGCACTGCAGTGAGTGTGGGCAAGTGATGGTGATGCTGGGGGTGGTTAGAGTATGGCTCCTGCTTTGAGTGTGGGCAGATGATGCAGGGGGTGGCTAGAGTATCGCTCCTGCACTGCAGTGTGTGTGGGCAGATGATGGTGATGCAGGGAGTGGTTAGAGTATGGCTCCTGCACTGCAGTGAGTGTGGGCAGATAACGTCTGGGCAGATGATGGTGTTGCAGGGAGTGGTTAGAGTATAGCTCCTGCACTGCAGTGTGTGTGGGCAGATGATGGTGATGCAGGGAGTGGTTAGAGTATGGCTCCTGCACTGCAGTGAGGGTGGGCAGATGATGGTGATGCAGGGAGTGGTTAGAGTATGGCTCATGCAATGCAGTGAGTGTGGGCAGATGATGGTGATGCAGGGAGTGGTTAGAGTATGACTCCTGCACTGCAGTGTGTGTGGTCAGATGACGGTGATCCAGGGAGTGGTTAGAGTATGGCTCCTGCACTGCAGCGTGTGTGTGGACTGATGATGGTGATGCAGGGAGTGGTTAGAGTATGGCTCCTGCACTGCAGTGTGTGGGCTGGTGATGGTGATGCAGGGAGTTGTTAGAGTATGGCTCCTGCACTGCAGTGAGTGTGGGCTTATAACGTCTGGGCAGATGATGGTGTTGCAGGGAGTGGTTAGAGTATGGCTCCTGCAGTGAGTGTGGGCAGATGATGGTGATGCAGGGAGTGGTTAGAGTATGACTCCTGCACTGCAGTGTGTGTGGGCAGATGACGGTGATCCAGGGAGTGGTTAGAGTATGGCTCCTGCACTGCAGTGTGTGTGTGGACAGATGATGGTGATGCAGGGAGTGGTTAGAGTATGGCTCCTGCACTGCAGTGTGTGGGCTGGTGATGGTGATGCAGGGAGTTGTTAGAGTATGGCTCCTGCACTGCAATGGGTGTGGGCAAGTGATGGTTATGCAGGGGGCGGTTAGAGTATGGCTCCTGCACTGTAGTGTGGGTGGGCATATGATGGTGATGCAGGGAGTGGTTAGCGTATGTCTCCTGCACTGCAGTGTGTGCGGGCAGATGATGGTGATGCAGGGAATGGTTAGAGTATGGCTCCTGCACTGCAGTGTGTGTGGGCAGATGACAGTGATGCAGGGAGTGGTTATAGTATAGCTCCTGCACTGCAGTGAGTGTGGGCAGATGACGGTGTTGCAGTGAGTGTTCAGAGCATTCCGCCTGCATTGCATTGTGTGGCTGGTGGTGCGGGTGATCCAGGGAGTGGTTAGAGTATGGCTCCCACACTGCAGTGAGTGTGGGCAGGTGATGGTGATGCAGGGGGTGCTTAGAGTATGGCTTCTGCACTGCAGTGTGTGTGGGCAGATGTTGGTGATGCAGGGAGTGGTTAGAGTATGGCTCCTGCAGTGCAGTGAGTGTGGGCAGATAGAGTGTGGGCAGATGATGGTGATGCAGGGAATGGTTAGAGTATGGCTCCTGCACTGCCGTGAGTGTGGGCAGATAGAGTCTGGGCAGATGATGGTGTTGCAGGGAGTGGTTAGAGTATGACTCCTGCACTGCAGTGTGTGTGGGCAGATGACGGTGATCCAGGGAGTGGTTACAGTATGGCTCCTGCACTGCAGTGTGTTTGGGCAGATGATGGTGATGCAGGGAGTGGTTAGAGTATGGCTCCTGCACTGCAGTGTTTGGGCTGGTGATGGTGATGCAGGGAGTTGTTAGAGTATGGCTCCTGCACTGCTGTGAGTGTGGGCAGATAGAGTGTGGGCAGATGATATTGATGCAGGGAATTGTTAGAGTATGGCTCCTGCACTGCCGTGAGTGTGGGCAGATAGAGTCTGGGCAGATGATGGTGTTGCAGGGAGTGGTTAGAGTATGACTCCTGCACTGCAGTGTATGTGGGCAGATGACGGTGATCCAGGGAGTGGTTACAGTATGGCTCCTGCACTGAAGTGTGTTTGGGCAGGTGATGGTGATGCAGGGAGTGGTTAGAGTATGGCTCCTGCACTGCAGTGTTTGGGCTGGTGATGGTGATGCAGGGAGTTGTTAGAGTATGGCTCCTGCACTGCAGTGAGTGTGGGCAGATAGAGTGTGGGCAGATGATATTGATGCAGGGAAGGGTTAGAATATGGCTCCTGCACTGCAGTGTGTGTGGGCAGATGATGGTGATGCAGGGAGTGGTTAGAGTATGACTCGTGCACTGCAGTGTGTGTGGGCAGATGACGGTGATCCAGGGAGTGGTTACAGTATGGCTCCTGCACTGCAGTGTGTTTGGGCAGATGATGGTGATGCAGGGAGTGGTTAGAGTATGGCTCCTGCACTGCAGTGTTTGGGCTGGTGATGGTGATGCAGGGAGTTGTTAGAGTATGGCTCCTGCACTGCAGTGAGTGTGGGCAGATAGAGTCTGGGCAGATGATGGCGTTGCAGGGAGTGGCTAGAGTATGGCTCCTGCACTGCAGTGTGTGTGGGCAGATGATGGTGATGCAGAGAGTGGTTAGAATATGGCACCTGCACTGCAGCGAGTGTGGGCAGATAGATTCTGGGCAGATGATGGTTTTGCAGGGAGTGGCTAGAGTATGGCTCCTGCACTGCAGTGTGTGTGGGCAGATGATGGTGATGCAGGGAGTGGTTAGAGTATGGCTCCTGCACTGCTGTGGTGTCGGCAAATTATGGTGATGCAGGGAGTGGTTAGAGTATGGCTCCTGCACTGCAGTGAGTGTGGGCAGATGATGGTGATGCAGGGAGTGGTTAGAGTATGGCTCCTGCACTCCAGTGAGTGTGGCAGATGATGGTGATGCAGGGAGTGGTTAGAGTATGGCTCCTGCACTGCAGTCTGTGTGAGCAGATGATGGTGATGCAGGGAGTGGTTAGAGTATAGCTCCTCACTGCAGTGAGTGTGGGCAGATGATGGTGATGCAGGGAGTGGTTAGAGTATGGCTTATGCACTGCAGTGAGTGTGGGCAGATAATGGTGATGCAGGGAGTGGTTAGAGTATGGCTCCTGCACTGCAGTGAGTGTGGGCAAGTGATGGTGATGCAGGGGGTGGTTAGAGTATGGCTCCTGCTTTGAGTGTAGGCAGATGATGCAGGGGGTGGCTAGAGTATCGCTCCTGCACTGCAGTGTGTGTGGGCAGATGATTCTGATGCAGGGAGTGGTTAGAGTATGGCTCCTGCACTGCAGTGAGTGTGGGCAGATAACGTCTGGGCAGATGATGGTGTTGCAGGGAGTGGTTAGAGTATGGCTCCTGCACTGCAGTGTGTGTGGGCAGATGATGGTGATGCAGGGAGTGGTTAGAGTATGGCTCCTGCACTGCAGTGAGAGTGGGCAGATGATGGTGATGCAGGGAGTGGTTAGAGTATGGCTCATGCACTGCAGTGAGTGTGGGCAGATGATGGTGATGCAGGGAGTGGTTAGAGTATGACTCCTGCACTGCAGTGTGTGTGGGCAGATGATGGTGATCCAGGGAGTGGTTAGAGTATGGCTCCTGCACTGCAGCATGTGTGTGGACAGGTGATGGTGATGCAGAGAGTGGTTAGAGTATGGCTCCTGCACTGCAGTGTGTGGGCTGGTGATGGTGATGCAGGGAGTTGTTAGAGTATGGCTCCTGCACTGCAGTGAGTGTGGGCAAGTGATGGTGATGCAGGGAATGGTTAGAGTATGGCTCCTGCACTGCAGTGTGTGTGGGCAGATGCCGGTGATGCAGGGAGCGGTTAGAGTATAGCTCCTGCACTGCAGTGAGTGTGAGCAGATAGAGTCTGGGCAGATGATGGTGATGCAGGGAGTGGTTAGCGTATGTCTCCTGCACTGCAGTGTGTGTGGGCAGATGATGGTGATGCAGGGAATGGTTAGAGTGTGGCTCCTGCACTGCAGTGTGGGTGGGCAGATGATGGTGATGCAGGAAGTGGTTAGAGTATGGCTCCTGCACTGCAGTGAGTGTGAGCAGATAGAGTCTGGGCAGATGATGGTGATGCATGGAGTGGTTAGCGTATGTCTCCTGCACTGCAGTGTGTGTGGGCAGATGATGGTGATGCAGGGAATGGTTAGAGTATGGCTCCTGCACTGCAGTGTGTGTGGGCAGATGCCTGTGATGCAGGGAGTGGTTAGAGTATAGCTCCTGCACTGCAGTGAGTGTGTGCAGATGACGGTGTTGCAGTGAGTGTTCAGAGCATTCCGCCTGCATTGCATTGTGTGGCTGGTGGTGCGGGTGATCCAGGGAGTGGTTAGAGTATGGCTCCCACACTGCAGTAAGTGTGGGCAGGTGATGGTGATGCAGGGGGTGCTTAGAGTATGGCTCCTGCACTGCATTGGGTGTGGGCAGATGATGCAGGGGGTGGTTAGAGTATGGCTCCTGCACTGCAGTGTGTGTGGGCAGATGTTGGTGATGCAGGGAGTGGGTAGAGTATGGCTCCTGCACTGCAGTGAGTGTGGGCAGATAGAGTGTGGGCAGATGATGGTGATGCAGGGAAGGGTTAGAGTATGGCTCCTGCACTGCAGTGAGTGTGGGCAGATGATGGTGTTGCAGGGAGTGGTTAGAGTATGGCTCCTGCACTGCAGTGTGTGTGGGCAGATGATGGTGATGCAGGGAGTGGTTAGAGTATGGCTCCTGCACTGCAGTGAGTGTGGGCATATGATGGTGATGCAGGGAGTGGTTAGAGTATGGCTCATGCACTGCAGTGAGTGTGGGCAGATGATGGTGATGCAGGGAGTGGTTAGAGTATGACTCCTGCACTGCAGTGTGTGTGGGCAGATGATGGTGATCCATGGAGTGGTTACAGTATGGCTCCTGCACTGCAGTATGTGTGTGGGCAGATGATGGTGATGCAGGGAGTGGTTGGAGTATGGCTCCTGCACTGCAGTGTTTGGGCTGGTGATGGTGATGCAGGGAGTTGTTAGAGTATGGCTCCTGCACTGCAGTGAGTGTGGGCAGATAGAGTCTGGGCAGATGATGGTGATGCAGGGGGTGGTTAGAGTATGTCTCCTGCAGTGCAGTGAGTGTGGGCAGTTAAGAGTCTGGGCAGATGATGGTGTTGCAGGAAGTGGCTAGAGTATGGCTCCTGCACTGCAGTGTGTGTGGGCAGATGATGGTGATGCAGGGAGTGGTTAGAGTATTGCTCCTGCACTGCAGTGAGTGTGGGCAGATGTTGGTGGTGCAGGGAGTGGTTAGAGTATGGCTCATGCACTGCAGTGAGTGTGGGCAGATGATGGTGATGCAGGGAGTGGTTAGAGTATGACTCCTGCACTGCAGTGTGTGTGGGCAGATGAAAGTGATGCAGGGAGTAGTAAGAGTATGCCTCCTGCACTGCAGTGTGTGTGTGGGCAGATGATGGTGATCCAGGGAGTGGTTAGAGTATGGCTCCTGCACTGCAGTGTGTGTGTGGGCAGATGATGGTGATGCAGGGAGTGGTTAGAGTATGGCTCCTGCACTGCAGTGAGTGTGGGCAGATAGAGTCTGGGCAGATGATGGTGTTGCAGGGAGTGGCTAGAGTATGGCTCCTGCACTGCAGTGTGTGTGGGCAGATGATGGTGATGCAGGGGGTGGTTAGAGTATGGCTCCTGCACTGCAGTGTGTGTGAGCAGATGATGGTGATGCAGGGAGTGGTTAGAGTATAGCCCCTCACTGCAGTGAGTGTGGGCAGATGATGGTGATGCAGGGAGTGGTTAGAGTATGGCTTATGCACTGCAGTGAGTGTGGGCAGATGATGGTGATGCAGGGAGTGGTTAGAGTATGGCTCCTGCACTGCAGTGAGTGTGGGCAAGTGATGGTGATGCAGGGGGTGGTTAGAGTATGGCTCCTGCTTTGAGTGTGGGGAGATGATGCAGGGAGTGGCTAGAGTATCGCTCCTGCACTGCACTGTGTGTGGGCAGATGATTGGTATGCAGGGAGTGGTTAGAGTATGGCTCCTGCACTGCAGTGAGTGTGGGCAGATAACGTCTGGGCAGATGATGGTGATGCAGGGAGTGGTTAGAGTATGGCTCATGCACTGCAGTGAGTGTGGGCAGATGATGGTGATGCAGGGAGTGGTTAGAGTATGACTCCTGCACTGCAGTGTGTGTGGGCAGATGATGGTGATCCAGGGAGTGGGTAGAGTATGGCTCTTGCACTGCAGCGTGTGTGTGGACAGGTGATGGTGATGCAGGGAGTGGTTAGAGTATGGCTCCTGCACTGCAGTGTGTGGGCTGGTGATGGTGATGCAGGGAGTTGTTAGAGTATGGCTCCTGCACTGCAGTGAGTGTGGGCAAGTGATGGTGATGCAGGGGCGGTTAGAGTGTGGCTCCTGCACTGCAGTGTAGGTGGGCAGATGATGGTGATGCAGGGAGTGGTTAAAGTATGGCTCCTGCACTGCAGTGAGTGTGGGCAGATAGAGTCTGGGCATATGCTGGTGATGCAGGGAGTGGTTAGCGTATGTCTCCTGCACTGCAGTGTGTGTGGGCAGATGATGGTGATGCAGGGAATGGTTAGAGTATGGCTCCTGCACTGCAGTGTGTGTGGGCAGATGCTGGTGATGCAGGGAGTGGTTAGAGTATATCTCCTGCACTGCAGTGAGTGTGTGCAGATGACGGTGTTGCAGTGAGTGTTCAGAGCATTCCGCCTGCATTGCATTGTGTGGCTGGTGGTGCGGGTGATGGTGATGCAGGGGGTGCTTAGAGTATGGCTCATGCGCTGCAGTGAGCGTGGGCAGATGATGGTGATGCAGGGAGTGGTTAGAGTATGACTCCTGCACTGCAGTGAGTGTGGGCAGATGATGGTGATGCAGGGAGTGGTTAGAGTATGACTCCTGCACTGCAGTGTGTGTGGGCAGATGACGGTGATCCATGGAGTGGTTACAGTATGGCTCCTGCACTGCAGTGTGTGTGAGGGCAGATGATGGTGATGCAGGGAGTGGTTAGAGTATGGCTCCTCCACTGCAGTGTTTGGGCTGGTGATGGTGATGCAGGGAGTTGTTAGAGTATGGCTCCTGCACTGCAGTGAGTGTGGGCAGATAGAGTCTGGGCAGATGATGGTGTTGCAGGGAGTGGTTAGAGTATGGCTCCTGCACTGCAGTGTGTGTGGGCAGATGATGGTGATGCAGGGAGTGGTTAGAGTATGGCTCCTGCACTGCAGTGAGTCTGGGCATATGATGGTGATGCAGGGAGTGGTTAGAGTATGGCTCATGCGCTGCAGTGAGTGTGGGCAGATGATGGTGATGCAGTGAGTGGTTAGAGTATGACTGCTGCACTGCAGTGTGCGTGGGCAGATGACGGTGATCCATGGAGTGGTTACAGTATGGCTCCTGCACTGCAGTGTGTGTGTGGGCAGATGATGGTGATGCAGGGAGTGGTTAGAGTATGGCTCCTGCACTGCAGTGTTTGGGCAGGTGATGGTAATGCAGGGAGTTGTTAGAGTGTGGCTCCTGCACTGCAGTGAGTGTGGGCAGATAAGAGTCTGGGCAGATGATGGTGATGCAGGGAGTGGTTAGAGTATGGCTCCTGCACTGCAGTGAGTGTGGGCAGTTAGAGTCTGGGCAGATGATGGTGTTGCAGGAAGTGGCTAGAGTATGGCTCCTGCACTGCAGTATGTGTGGGAAGATGATGGTGATGCAGGGAGTGGTTAGAGTATGGCTCCTGCACCGCAGTGAGTGTGGGCAGATGATGGTGATGCAGGGAGTGGTTAGAGTATGGCTCATGCACTGCAGTGAATGTGGGCAGATGATGGTGATGCAGGGAGTGGTTAGAGTATGACTCCTGCACTGCAGTGTGTGTGGGCAGATGAAAGTGATCCAGGGAGTGGTAAGAGTATGGCTCCTGCACTGCAGTGTGTGTGTGGGCAGATGATGGTGATCCAGGGAGTGGTTAGAGTATGGCTCCTGCACTGCAGTGTGTGTGTGGGCAGATGATGGTGATGCAGGGAGTGGTTAGATCATGGCTCCTGCACTGCAGTGAATGTGGGCAGATAGAGTCTGGGCAGATGATGGTGTTGCAGGGAGTGGCTAGAGTATGGCTCCTGCACTGCAGTGTGTGTGGGCAGATGATGGTGATGCAGGGGGTGGTTAGAGTATGGCTCCTGCACTGCAGTGTGTGTGGGGAGATGATGGTGATGCAGGGAGTGGTTAGAGTATGGCTCCTGCACTGCAGTGAGTGTGGGCAGATAGAGTCTGGGCAGATGATGGTGATGCAGGGAGTGGTTAGCGCATGTCTCCTGCACTGCAGTGTGTGTGGGCAGATGATGGTGATGCAGGGAGTGGTTAGAGTATGGCTCCTGCACTGCAGTGTTTGGGCTGGTGATGGTGATGCAGGGAGTTGTTAGAGTATGGCTCCTGCACTGCAGTGAGTGTGGGCAGATTATGGTGATGCAGGGAAGGGTTAGAGTATGGCTCCTGCACTGCAGTGAGTGTGGGCAGATAAGAGTCTGGGCAGATGATGGTGATGCAGGGGGTGGTTAGAGTATGGCTCCTGCACTGCAGTGAGTGTGGGCAGTTAAGAGTCTGGGCAGATGATGGTGTTGCAGGAAGTGGCTAGAGTATGGCTCCTGCACTGCAGTGTGTGTGGGCAGATGATGGTGATGCAGGGAGTGGTTAGAGTATTGCTCCTGCACTGCAGTGAGTGTGGGCAGATGTTGGTGGTGCAGGGAGTGGTTAGAGTATGGCTCATGCACTGCAGTGAGTGTGGGCAGATGATGGTGATGCAGGGAGTGGTTAGAGTATGACTCCTGCACTGCAGTGTGTGTGGGCAGATGAAAGTGATGCAGGGAGTGGTAAGAGTATGCCTCCTGCACTGCAGTGAGTGTGGGCAAGTGATGGTGATGCAGGGGCGGTTAGAGTGTGGCTCCTGCACTGCAGTGTAGGTGGGCAGATGATGGTGATGCAGGGAGTGGTTAAAGTATGGCTCCTGCACTGCAGTGAGTCTGGGCATATGCTGGTGATGCAGGGAGTGGTTAGCGTATGTCTCCTGCACTGCAGTGTGTGTGGGCAGATGATGGTGATGCAGGGAATGGTTAGAGTATGGCTCCTGCACTGCAGTGTGTGTGGGCAGATGCCGGTGATGCAGGGAGTGGTTAGAGTATATCTCCTGCACTGCAGTGAGTGTGTGCAGATGACGGTGTTGCAGTGAGTGTTCAGAGCATTCCGCCTGCATTGCATTGTGTGGCTGGTGGTGCGGGTGATGGTGATGCAGGGGGTGCTTAGAGTATGGCTCATGCGCTGCAGTGAGTGTGGGCAGATGATGGTGATGCAGGGAGTGGTCAGAGTATGACTCCTGCACTGCAGTGAGTGTGGGCAGATGATGGTGATGCAGGGAGTGGTTAGAGTATGACTCCTGCACTGCAGTGTGTGTGGGCAGATGACGGTGATCCATGGAGTGGTTACAGTATGGCTCCTGCACTGCAGTGTGTGTGAGGGCAGATGATGGTGATGCAGGGAGTGGTTAGAGTATGGCTCCTCCACTGCAGTGTTTGGGCTGGTGATGGTGATGCAGGGAGTTGTTAGAGTATGGCTCCTGCACTGCAGTGAGTGTCGGCAGATAGAGTCTGGGCAGATGATGGTGTTGCAGGGAGTGGTTAGAGTATGGCTCCTGCACTGCAGTGTGTGTGGGCAGATGATGGTGATGCAGGGAGTGGTTAGAGTATGGCTCCTGCACTGCAGTGAGTCTGGGCATATGATGGTGATGCAGGGAGTGGTTAGAGTATGGCTCATGCGCTGCAGTGAGTGTGGGCAGATGATGGTGATGCAGGGAGTGGTTAGAGTATGACTGCTGCACTGCAGTGTGTGTGGGCAGATGACGGTGATCCATGGAGTGGTTACAGTATGGCTCCTGCACTGCAGTGTGTGTGTGGGCAGATGATGGTGATGCAGGGAGTGGTTAGAGTATGGCTCCTGCACTGCAGTGTTTGGGCAGGTGATGGTAATGCAGGGAGTTGTTAGAGTATGGCTCCTGCACTGCAGTGAGTGTGGGCAGATAAGAGTCTGGGCAGATGATGGTGATGCAGGGAGTGGTTAGAGTATGGCTCCTGCACTGCAGTGAGTGTGGGCAGTTAGAGTCTGGGCAGATGATGGTGTTGCAGGAAGTGGCTAGAGTATGGCTCCTGCACTGCAGTATGTGTGGGAAGATGATGGTGATGCAGGGAGTGGTTAGAGTATGGCTCCTGCACCGCAGTGAGTGTGGGCAGATGATGGTGATGCAGGGAGTGGTTAGAGTATGGCTCATGCACTGCAGTGAATGTGGGCAGATGATGGTGATGCAGGGAGTGGTTAGAGTATGACTCCTGCACTGCAGTGTGTCTGGGCAGATGAAAGTGATCCAGGGAGTGGTAAGAGTATGGCTCCTGCACTGCAGTGTGTGTGTGGGCAGATGATGGTGATCCAGGGAGTGGTTAGAGTATGGCTCCTGCACTGCAGTGTGTGTGTGGGAAGATGATGGTGATGCAGGGAGTGGTTAGATCATGGCTCCTGCACTGCAGTGAATGTGGGCAGATAGAGTCTGGGCAGATGATGGTGTTGCAGGGAGTGGCTAGAGTATGGCTCCTGCACTGCAGTGTGTGTGGGCAGATGATGGTGATGCAGGGGGTAGTTAGAGTATGGCTCCTGCACTGCAGTGTGTGTGGGGAGATGATGGTGATGCAGGGAGTGGTTAGAGTATGGCTCCTGCACTGCAGTGAGTGTGGGCAGATAGAGTCTGGGCAGATGATGGTGATGCAGGGAGTGGTTAGCGCATGTCTCCTGCACTGCAGTGTGTGTGGGCAGATGATGGTGATGCAGGGAGTGGTTAGAGTATGGCTCCTGCACTGCAGTGTTTGGGCTGGTGATGGTGATGCAGGGAGTTGTTAGAGTATGGCTCCTGCACTGCAGTGAGTGTGGGCAGATGATGGTGATGCAGGGAAGGGTTAGAGTATGGCTCCTGCACTGCAGTGAGTGTGGGCAGATAAGAGTCTGGGCAGATGATGGTGTTGCAGGGAGTGGTTAGAGTATGGCTCCTACACTGCAGTGTGTGTGGGCAGATGTTGGTGATGCAGGGAGTGGTTAGAGTATGGCTCCTGCACTGCAGTGAGTGTGGGCATATGATGGTGATGCAGGGAGTGGTTAGAGAATGCTCATGCGCTGCAGTGAGTGTGGGCAGATGATGGTGATGCAGGGAGTGGTTAGAGTATGACTCCTGCACTGCAGTGTGTGTGGGCAGATGACGGTGATCCATGGAGTGGTTACAGTATGGCTCCTGCACTGCAGTGTGTGTGTGGGCAGATGATGGTGATGCAGGGAGTGGTTAGAGTATGGCTCCTGCACTGCAGTGTTTGGGCTGGTGATGGTGATGCAGGGAGTTGTTAGAGTATGGCTCCTGCACTGCAGTGAGTGTGGGCAGATAGAGTCTGGGCAGATGATGGTGATGCAGGGAGTGGTTAGAGTATGGCTCCTGCACTGCAGTGAGTGTGGGCAGATGATGGTGATGCAGGGAGTGGTTAGAGTATGGCTCATGCACTGCAGTGAATGTGGGCAGATGATGGTGATGCAGGGAGTGGTTAGAGTATGGCTCCTGCACTGCAGTGTGTGTGTGGGCAGATGATGGTGATCCAGGGAGTGGTTAGAGTATGGCTCCTGCACTGCAGTGTGTGTGTGGGCAGATGATGGTGATGCAGGGAGTGGTTAGAGTATGGCTCCTGTACTGCAGTGTGTGTGTGGGCAGATGATGGTGATGCAGGGAGTGGTTAGAGTATGGCTCCTGCACTGCAGTGAGTGTGGGCAGATAGAGTCTGGGCAGATGATGGTGTTGCAGGGAGTGGCTAGAGTATGGCTCCTGCACTGCAGTATGTGTGGGCAGATGATGGTGACGCAGGGGGTGGTTAGAGTTTGGCTCCTGCACTGCAGTGTGTGTGGGGAGATGATGGTGATGCAGGGAGTGGTTAGAGTATGGCTCCTGCACTGCAGGGAATGTGGGCAGATGACGGTGTTGAAGTGAGTGTCCAGAGCATTCCCCCTACATTGCATTGTGTGGCTGGTGGTGCGGGTGATCCAGGGAGTGGTTAGAGTATGGCCCCCGCACTGCAGTGAGTGTGGGCAGGTGATAGTGATGCAGGGGGTGCTTAGAGTATGGCTCCTGCAGTGAATGTGGGCAGATGATGCAGGGGGTGGTTAGAGTATGGCTCCTGCACTGCAGTGTGTGTGGGAAGATGATGGTGATGCAGGGAGTGGTTAGAATATGGCTTCTGCACTGCAGTGAGTGTGGGCAGATAGTGTGGGCAGATGATGGTGATGCAGGGAATGGTTAGAGTATGACTCCTGCACTGCAGTGTGTGTGGGCAGATGATGGTGATGCAGGGTGTGGTTAGAGTATGGCTCCTGCACTGCAGCGTGTGTGTGGACAGGTGATGGTGATGCAGGGAGTGGTTAGAGTATGGCTCCTGCACTGCAGTGTGTGGGCTGGTGATGGTGATGCAGGGAGTTGTTAGAGTATGGCTCCTGCAC
Organism: Ambystoma mexicanum; assembly: GCF_040938575.1. Taxonomy (NCBI): domain Eukaryota; kingdom Metazoa; phylum Chordata; class Amphibia; order Caudata; family Ambystomatidae; genus Ambystoma; species Ambystoma mexicanum. The sequence continues at coordinate 1,278,258,458 of NC_090932.1, read as the reverse complement.
TGCAGTGAGTGTGGGCAAGTGATGGTGATGCAGGGGCGGTTAGAGTGTGGCTCCTGCACTGCAGTGTAGGTGGGCAGATGATGGTGATGCAGGGAGTGGTTAGAGTATGGCTCCTGCACTGCAGTGTTTGGGCTGGTGATGGTGATGCAGGGAGTTGTTAGAGTATGGCTCCTGCACTGCAGTGAGTGTGGGCAGATAGAGTCTGGGCAGATGATGGTGATGCAGGGAGTGGTTAGAGTATGGCTCCTGCACTGCAGTGAGTGTGGGCAGATGATGGTGATGCAGGGAGTGGTTAGAGTATGGCTCATGCACTGCAGTGAATGTGGGCAGATGATGGTGATGCAGGGAGTGGTTAGAGTATGGCTCCTGCACTGCAGTGTGTGTGTGGGCAGATGATGGTGATCCAGGGAGTGGTTAGAGTATGGCTCCTGCACTGCAGTGTGTGTGTGGGCAGATGATGGTGATGCAGGGAGTGGTTAGAGTATGGCTCCTGTACTGCAGTGTGTGTGTGGGCAGATGATGGTGATGCAGGGAGTGGTTAGAGTATGGCTCCTGCACTGCAGTGAGTGTGGGCAGATAGAGTCTGGGCAGATGATGGTGTTGCAGGGAGTGGCTAGAGTATGGCTCCTGCACTGCAGTATGTGTGGGCAGATGATGGTGACGCAGGGGGTGGTTAGAGTTTGGCTCCTGCACTGCAGTGTGTGTGGGGAGATGATGGTGATGCAGGGAGTGGTTAGAGTATGGCTCCTGCACTGCAGGGAATGTGGGCAGATGACGGTGTTGAAGTGAGTGTCCAGAGCATTCCCCCTACATTGCATTGTGTGGCTGGTGGTGCGGGTGATCCAGGGAGTGGTTAGAGTATGGCCCCCGCACTGCAGTGAGTGTGGGCAGGTGATAGTGATGCAGGGGGTGCTTAGAGTATGGCTCCTGCAGTGAATGTGGGCAGATGATGCAGGGGGTGGTTAGAGTATGGCTCCTGCACTGCAGTGTGTGTGGGAAGATGATGGTGATGCAGGGAGTGGTTAGAATATGGCTTCTGCACTGCAGTGAGTGTGGGCAGATAGTGTGGGCAGATGATGGTGATGCAGGGAATGGTTAGAGTATGACTCCTGCACTGCAGTGTGTGTGGGCAGATGATGGTGATGCAGGGTGTGGTTAGAGTATGGCTCCTGCACTGCAGCGTGTGTGTGTACAGGTGATGGTGATGCAGGGAGTGGTTAGAGTATGGCTCCTGCACTGCAGTGTGTGGGCTGGTGATGGTGATGCAGGGAGTTGTTAGAGTATGGCTCCTGCACTGCAGTGAGTGTGGGCAAGTGATGGTGATGCAGGGGCGGTTAGAGTGTGGCTCCTGCACTGCAGTGTAGGTGGGCAGATGATGGTGATGCAGGGAGTGGTTAGAGTATGGCTCCTGCACTGCAGTGAGTGTGGGCAGATAGAGTCTGGGCAGATGATGGTGATGCAGGGAGTGGTTAGCCTATGTCTCCCGCACTGCAGTGTGTGTGGGCAGATGATGGTGATGCAGGGAATGGTTACAGTATGGCTCCTGTACTGCAGTGTGTGTGGGCAGATGCCGGTGATGCAGGGAGTGGTTAGAGTATAGCTCCTACACTGCAGTGAGTGTGTGCAGATGACGGTGTTGCAGTGAGTGTTCAGAGCATTCCGCCTGCATTGCATTGTGTGGCTGGTGGTGCGGGTGATGGTGATGCAGGGGGTGCTTAGAGTATGGCTCATGCGCTGCAGTGAGTGTGGGCAGATGATTGGTATGCAGGGAGTGGTTAGAGTATGGCTCCTGCACTGCAGTGAGTGTGGGCAGATAACGTCTGGGCAGATGATGGTGATGCAGGGAGTGGTTAGAGTATGGCTCATGCACTGCAGTGAGTGTGGGCAGATGATGGTGATGCAGGGAGTGGTTAGAGTATGACTCCTGCACTGCAGTGTGTGTGGGCAGATGATGGTGATCCAGGGAGTGGGTAGAGTATGGCTCTTGCACTGCAGCGTGTGTGTGGACAGGTGATGGTGATGCAGGGAGTGGTTAGAGTATGGCTCCTGCACTGCAGTGTGTGGGCTGGTGATGGTGATGCAGGGAGTTGTTAGAGTATGGCTCCTGCACTGCAGTGAGTGTGGGCAAGTGATGGTGATGCAGGGGCGGTTAGAGTGTGGCTCCTGCACTGTGGGCAGATGATGGTGATGCAGGGAGTGGTTAAAGTATGGCTCCTGCACTGCAGTGAGTGTGGGCAGATAGAGTCTGGGCATATGCTGGTGATGCAGGGAGTGGTTAGCGTATGTCTCCTGCACTGCAGTGTGTGTGGGCAGATGATGGTGATGCAGGGAATGGTTAGAGTATGGCTCCTGCACTGCAGTGTGTGTGGGCAGATGCTGGTGATGCAGGGAGTGGTTAGAGTATATCTCCTGCACTGCAGTGAGTGTGTGCAGATGACGGTGTTGCAGTGAGTGTTCAGAGCATTCCGCCTGCATTGCATTGTGTGGCTGGTGGTGCGGGTGATGGTGATGCAGGGGGTGCTTAGAGTATGGCTCATGCGCTGCAGTGAGCGTGGGCAGATGATGGTGATGCAGGGAGTGGTTAGAGTATGACTCCTGCACTGCAGTGAGTGTGGGCAGATGATGGTGATGCAGGGAGTGGTTAGAGTATGACTCCTGCACTGCAGTGTGTGTGGGCAGATGACGGTGATCCATGGAGTGGTTACAGTATGGCTCCTGCACTGCAGTGTGTGTGAGGGCAGATGATGGTGATGCAGGGAGTGGTTAGAGTATGGCTCCTCCACTGCAGTGTTTGGGCTGGTGATGGTGATGCAGGGAGTTGTTAGAGTATGGCTCCTGCACTGCAGTGAGTGTGGGCAGATAGAGTCTGGGCAGATGATGGTGTTGCAGGGAGTGGTTAGAGTATGGCTCCTGCACTGCAGTGTGTGTGGGCAGATGATGGTGATGCAGGGAGTGGTTAGAGTATGGCTCCTGCACTGCAGTGAGTCTGGGCATATGATGGTGATGCAGGGAGTGGTTAGAGTATGGCTCATGCGCTGCAGTGAGTGTGGGCAGATGATGGTGATGCAGTGAGTGGTTAGAGTATGACTGCTGCACTGCAGTGTGTGTGGGCAGATGACGGTGATCCATGGAGTGGTTACAGTATGGCTCCTGCACTGCAGTGTGTGTGTGGGCAGATGATGGTGATGCAGGGAGTGGTTAGAGTATGGCTCCTGCACTGCAGTGTTTGGGCAGGTGATGGTAATGCAGGGAGTTGTTAGAGTGTGGCTCCTGCACTGCAGTGAGTGTGGGCAGATAAGAGTCTGGGCAGATGATGGTGATGCAGGGAGTGGTTAGAGTATGGCTCCTGCACTGCAGTGAGTGTGGGCAGTTAGAGTCTGGGCAGATGATGGTGTTGCAGGAAGTGGCTAGAGTATGGCTCCTGCACTGCAGTATGTGTGGGAAGATGATGGTGATGCAGGGAGTGGTTAGAGTATGGCTCCTGCACCGCAGTGAGTGTGGGCAGATGATGGTGATGCAGGGAGTGGTTAGAGTATGGCTCATGCACTGCAGTGAATGTGGGCAGATGATGGTGATGCAGGGAGTGGTTAGAGTATGACTCCTGCACTGCAGTGTGTGTGGGCAGATGAAAGTGATCCAGGGAGTGGTAAGAGTATGGCTCCTGCACTGCAGTGTGTGTGTGGGCAGATGATGGTGATCCAGGGAGTGGTTAGAGTATGGCTCCTGCACTGCAGTGTGTGTGTGGGCAGATGATGGTGATGCAGGGAGTGGTTAGATCATGGCTCCTGCACTGCAGTGAATGTGGGCAGATAGAGTCTGGGCAGATGATGGTGTTGCAGGGAGTGGCTAGAGTATGGCTCCTGCACTGCAGTGTGTGTGGGCAGATGATGGTGATGCAGGGGGTGGTTAGAGTATGGCTCCTGCACTGCAGTGTGTGTGGGGAGATGATGGTGATGCAGGGAGTGGTTAGAGTATGGCTCCTGCACTGCAGTGAGTGTGGGCAGATAGAGTCTGGGCAGATGATGGTGATGCAGGGAGTGGTTAGCGCATGTCTCCTGCACTGCAGTGTGTGTGGGCAGATGATGGTGATGCAGGGAGTGGTTAGAGTATGGCTCCTGCACTGCAGTGTTTGGGCTGGTGATGGTGATGCAGGGAGTTGTTAGAGTATGGCTCCTGCACTGCAGTGAGTGTGGGCAGATTATGGTGATGCAGGGAAGGGTTAGAGTATGGCTCCTGCACTGCAGTGAGTGTGGGCAGATAAGAGTCTGGGCAGATGATGGTGATGCAGGGGGTGGTTAGAGTATGGCTCCTGCACTGCAGTGAGTGTGGGCAGTTAAGAGTCTGGGCAGATGATGGTGTTGCAGGAAGTGGCTAGAGTATGGCTCCTGCACTGCAGTGTGTGTGGGCAGATGATGGTGATGCAGGGAGTGGTTAGAGTATTGCTCCTGCACTGCAGTGAGTGTGGGCAGATGTTGGTGGTGCAGGGAGTGGTTAGAGTATGGCTCATGCACTGCAGTGAGTGTGGGCAGATGATGGTGATGCAGGGAGTGGTTAGAGTATGACTCCTGCACTGCAGTGTGTGTGGGCAGATGAAAGTGATGCAGGGAGTGGTAAGAGTATGCCTCCTGCACTGCAGTGAGTGTGGGCAAGTGATGGTGATGCAGGGGCGGTTAGAGTGTGGCTCCTGCACTGCAGTGTAGGTGGGCAGATGATGGTGATGCAGGGAGTGGTTAAAGTATGGCTCCTGCACTGCAGTGAGTGTGGGCAGATAGAGTCTGGGCATATGCTGGTGATGCAGGGAGTGGTTAGCGTATGTCTCCTGCACTGCAGTGTGTGTGGGCAGATGATGGTGATGCAGGGAATGGTTAGAGTATGGCTCCTGCACTGCAGTGTGTGTGGGCAGATGCCGGTGATGCAGGGAGTGGTTAGAGTATATCTCCTGCACTGCAGTGAGTGTGTGCAGATGACGGTGTTGCAGTGAGTGTTCAGAGCATTCCGCCTGCATTGCATTGTGTGGCTGGTGGTGCGGGTGATGGTGATGCAGGGGGTGCTTAGAGTATGGCTCATGCGCTGCAGTGAGTGTGGGCAGATGATGGTGATGCAGGGAGTGGTCAGAGTATGACTCCTGCACTGCAGTGAGTGTGGGCAGATGATGGTGATGCAGGGAGTGGTTAGAGTATGACTCCTGCACTGCAGTGTGTGTGGGCAGATGACGGTGATCCATGGAGTGGTTACAGTATGGCTCCTGCACTGCAGTGTGTGTGAGGGCAGATGATGGTGATGCAGGGAGTGGTTAGAGTATGGCTCCTCCACTGCAGTGTTTGGGCTGGTGATGGTGATGCAGGGAGTTGTTAGAGTATGGCTCCTGCACTGCAGTGAGTGTCGGCAGATAGAGTCTGGGCAGATGATGGTGTTGCAGGGAGTGGTTAGAGTATGGCTCCTGCACTGCAGTGTGTGTGGGCAGATGATGGTGATGCAGGGAGTGGTTAGAGTATGGCTCCTGCACTGCAGTGAGTCTGGGCATATGATGGTGATGCAGGGAGTGGTTAGAGTATGGCTCATGCGCTGCAGTGAGTGTGGGCAGATGATGGTGATGCAGGGAGTGGTTAGAGTATGACTGCTGCACTGCAGTGTGTGTGGGCAGATGACGGTGATCCATGGAGTGGTTACAGTATGGCTCCTGCACTGCAGTGTGTGTGTGGGCAGATGATGGTGATGCAGGGAGTGGTTAGAGTATGGCTCCTGCACTGCAGTGTTTGGGCAGGTGATGGTAATGCAGGGAGTTGTTAGAGTATGGCTCCTGCACTGCAGTGAGTGTGGGCAGATAAGAGTCTGGGCAGATGATGGTGATGCAGGGAGTGGTTAGAGTATGGCTCCTGCACTGCAGTGAGTGTGGGCAGTTAGAGTCTGGGCAGATGATGGTGTTGCAGGAAGTGGCTAGAGTATGGCTCCTGCACTGCAGTATGTGTGGGAAGATGATGGTGATGCAGGGAGTGGTTAGAGTATGGCTCCTGCACCGCAGTGAGTGTGGGCAGATGATGGTGATGCAGGGAGTGGTTAGAGTATGGCTCATGCACTGCAGTGAATGTGGGCAGATGATGGTGATGCAGGGAGTGGTTAGAGTATGACTCCTGCACTGCAGTGTGTCTGGGCAGATGAAAGTGATCCAGGGAGTGGTAAGAGTATGGCTCCTGCACTGCAGTGTGTGTGTGGGCAGATGATGGTGATCCAGGGAGTGGTTAGAGTATGGCTCCTGCACTGCAGTGTGTGTGTGGGAAGATGATGGTGATGCAGGGAGTGGTTAGATCATGGCTCCTGCACTGCAGTGAATGTGGGCAGATAGAGTCTGGGCAGATGATGGTGTTGCAGGGAGTGGCTAGAGTATGGCTCCTGCACTGCAGTGTGTGTGGGCAGATGATGGTGATGCAGGGGGTAGTTAGAGTATGGCTCCTGCACTGCAGTGTGTGTGGGGAGATGATGGTGATGCAGGGAGTGGTTAGAGTATGGCTCCTGCACTGCAGTGAGTGTGGGCAGATAGAGTCTGGGCAGATGATGGTGATGCAGGGAGTGGTTAGCGCATGTCTCCTGCACTGCAGTGTGTGTGGGCAGATGATGGTGATGCAGGGAGTGGTTAGAGTATGGCTCCTGCACTGCAGTGTTTGGGCTGGTGATGGTGATGCAGGGAGTTGTTAGAGTATGGCTCCTGCACTGCAGTGAGTGTGGGCAGATGATGGTGATGCAGGGAAGGGTTAGAGTATGGCTCCTGCACTGCAGTGAGTGTGGGCAGATAAGAGTCTGGGCAGATGATGGTGTTGCAGGGAGTGGTTAGAGTATGGCTCCTACACTGCAGTGTGTGTGGGCAGATGTTGGTGATGCAGGGAGTGGTTAGAGTATGGCTCCTGCACTGCAGTGAGTGTGGGCATATGATGGTGATGCAGGGAGTGGTTAGAGAATGCTCATGCGCTGCAGTGAGTGTGGGCAGATGATGGTGATGCAGGGAGTGGTTAGAGTATGACTCCTGCACTGCAGTGTGTGTGGGCAGATGACGGTGATCCATGGAGTGGTTACAGTATGGCTCCTGCACTGCAGTGTGTGTGTGGGCAGATGATGGTGATGCAGGGAGTGGTTAGAGTATGGCTCCTGCACTGCAGTGTTTGGGCTGGTGATGGTGATGCAGGGAGTTGTTAGAGTATGGCTCCTGCACTGCAGTGAGTGTGGGCAGATAGAGTCTGGGCAGATGATGGTGATGCAGGGAGTGGTTAGAGTATGGCTCCTGCACTGCAGTGAGTGTGGGCAGATGATGGTGATGCAGGGAGTGGTTAGAGTATGGCTCATGCACTGCAGTGAATGTGGGCAGATGATGGTGATGCAGGGAGTGGTTAGAGTATGGCTCCTGCACTGCAGTGTGTGTGTGGGCAGATGATGGTGATCCAGGGAGTGGTTAGAGTATGGCTCCTGCACTGCAGTGTGTGTGTGGGCAGATGATGGTGATGCAGGGAGTGGTTAGAGTATGGCTCCTGTACTGCAGTGTGTGTGTGGGCAGATGATGGTGATGCAGGGAGTGGTTAGAGTATGGCTCCTGCACTGCAGTGAGTGTGGGCAGATAGAGTCTGGGCAGATGATGGTGTTGCAGGGAGTGGCTAGAGTATGGCTCCTGCACTGCAGTATGTGTGGGCAGATGATGGTGACGCAGGGGGTGGTTAGAGTTTGGCTCCTGCACTGCAGTGTGTGTGGGGAGATGATGGTGATGCAGGGAGTGGTTAGAGTATGGCTCCTGCACTGCAGGGAATGTGGGCAGATGACGGTGTTGAAGTGAGTGTCCAGAGCATTCCCCCTACATTGCATTGTGTGGCTGGTGGTGCGGGTGATCCAGGGAGTGGTTAGAGTATGGCCCCCGCACTGCAGTGAGTGTGGGCAGGTGATAGTGATGCAGGGGGTGCTTAGAGTATGGCTCCTGCAGTGAATGTGGGCAGATGATGCAGGGGGTGGTTAGAGTATGGCTCCTGCACTGCAGTGTGTGTGGGAAGATGATGGTGATGCAGGGAGTGGTTAGAATATGGCTTCTGCACTGCAGTGAGTGTGGGCAGATAGTGTGGGCAGATGATGGTGATGCAGGGAATGGTTAGAGTATGACTCCTGCACTGCAGTGTGTGTGGGCAGATGATGGTGATGCAGGGTGTGGTTAGAGTATGGCTCCTGCACTGCAGCGTGTGTGTGGACAGGTGATGGTGATGCAGGGAGTGGTTAGAGTATGGCTCCTGCACTGCAGTGTGTGGGCTGGTGATGGTGATGCAGGGAGTTGTTAGAGTATGGCTCCTGCACTGCAGTGAGTGTGGGCAAGTGATGGTGATGCAGGGGCGGTTAGAGTGTGGCTCCTGCACTGCAGTGTAGGTGGGCAGATGATGGTGATGCAGGGAGTGGTTAGAGTATGGCTCCTGCACTGCAGTGTTTGGGCTGGTGATGGTGATGCAGGGAGTTGTTAGAGTATGGCTCCTGCACTGCAGTGAGTGTGGGCAGATAGAGTCTGGGCAGATGATGGTGATGCAGGGAGTGGTTAGAGTATGGCTCCTGCACTGCAGTGAGTGTGGGCAGATGATGGTGATGCAGGGAGTGGTTAGAGTATGGCTCATGCACTGCAGTGAATGTGGGCAGATGATGGTGATGCAGGGAGTGGTTAGAGTATGGCTCCTGCACTGCAGTGTGTGTGTGGGCAGATGATGGTGATCCAGGGAGTGGTTAGAGTATGGCTCCTGCACTGCAGTGTGTGTGTGGGCAGATGATGGTGATGCAGGGAGTGGTTAGAGTATGGCTCCTGTACTGCAGTGTGTGTGTGGGCAGATGATGGTGATGCAGGGAGTGGTTAGAGTATGGCTCCTGCACTGCAGTGAGTGTGGGCAGATAGAGTCTGGGCAGATGATGGTGTTGCAGGGAGTGGCTAGAGTATGGCTCCTGCACTGCAGTATGTGTGGGCAGATGATGGTGACGCAGGGGGTGGTTAGAGTTTGGCTCCTGCACTGCAGTGTGTGTGGGGAGATGATGGTGATGCAGGGAGTGGTTAGAGTATGGCTCCTGCACTGCAGGGAATGTGGGCAGATGACGGTGTTGAAGTGAGTGTCCAGAGCATTCCCCCTACATTGCATTGTGTGGCTGGTGGTGCGGGTGATCCAGGGAGTGGTTAGAGTATGGCCCCCGCACTGCAGTGAGTGTGGGCAGGTGATAGTGATGCAGGGGGTGCTTAGAGTATGGCTCCTGCAGTGAATGTGGGCAGATGATGCAGGGGGTGGTTAGAGTATGGCTCCTGCACTGCAGTGTGTGTGGGAAGATGATGGTGATGCAGGGAGTGGTTAGAATATGGCTTCTGCACTGCAGTGAGTGTGGGCAGATAGTGTGGGCAGATGATGGTGATGCAGGGAATGGTTAGAGTATGACTCCTGCACTGCAGTGTGTGTGGGCAGATGATGGTGATGCAGGGTGTGGTTAGAGTATGGCTCCTGCACTGCAGCGTGTGTGTGTACAGGTGATGGTGATGCAGGGAGTGGTTAGAGTATGGCTCCTGCACTGCAGTGTGTGGGCTGGTGATGGTGATGCAGGGAGTTGTTAGAGTATGGCTCCTGCACTGCAGTGAGTGTGGGCAAGTGATGGTGATGCAGGGGCGGTTAGAGTGTGGCTCCTGCACTGCAGTGTAGGTGGGCAGATGATGGTGATGCAGGGAGTGGTTAGAGTATGGCTCCTGCACTGCAGTGAGTGTGGGCAGATAGAGTCTGGGCAGATGATGGTGATGCAGGGAGTGGTTAGCCTATGTCTCCCGCACTGCAGTGTGTGTGGGCAGATGATGGTGATGCAGGGAATGGTTACAGTATGGCTCCTGTACTGCAGTGTGTGTGGGCAGATGCCGGTGATGCAGGGAGTGGTTAGAGTATAGCTCCTACACTGCAGTGAGTGTGTGCAGATGACGGTGTTGCAGTGAGTGTTCAGAGCATTCCGCCTGCATTGCATTGTGTGGCTGGTGGTGCGGGTGATGGTGATGCAGGGGGTGCTTAGAGTATGGCTCATGCGCTGCAGTGAGTGTGGGCAGATGATGGTGATGCAGGGAGTGGTTAGAGTATGAGTCCTGCACTGCAGTGAGTGTGGGCAGATGATGGTGATGCAGGGAGTGGTTAGAGTATGACTCCTGCACTGCAGTGTGTGTGGGCAGATGACGGTGATCCATGGAGTGGTTACAGTATGGCTCCTGCAGTGCAGTGTGTGTTAGGGCAGATGATGGCGATGCAGGGAGTTGTTAGAGTATGGCTCCTGCACTGCAGTGAGTGTGGGCAGATAGAGTCTGGGCAGATGATGGTGATGCAGGGTGTGGTTAGAGTATGACTCCTGCACTGCAGTGTGTGTGGGCAGATGTTGGTGATGCAGGGAGTGGTTAGAGTATGGCTCCTGCACTGCAGTGAGTGTGGGCAGATGACGGTGATGCAGGGAAGGGTTAGAGTATGGGTCCTGCACTGCAGTGAGTGTGGGCAGATAGAGTCTGGGCAGATGATGGTGTTGCAGGGAGTGGTTAGAGTATGGCTCCTGCACTACAGTGTGTGTGGGCAGATGATGGTGATGCAGGGAGTGGTTAGAGTATGGCTCCTGCACTGCAGTGAGTGTGGGCATATGATGGTGATGCAGGGAGTGGTTAGAGTATGGCTCATGCGCTGCAGTGAGTGTGGGCAGATGATGGTGATGCAGGGAGTGGTTAGAGTATGACTCCTGCACTGCAGTGTGTGTGGGCAGATGACGGTGATCCATGGAGTGGTTACAGTATGGCTCCTGCACTGCAGTGTGTGTGTGTGGGCAGATGATGGTGATGCAGGGAGTGGTTAGAGTATGGCTCCTGCTTTGAGTGTGGGCAGATGATGCAGGGGGTGGCTAGAGTATCGCTCCTGCACTGCACTGTGTGTGGGCAGATGATGGTGATGCAGGGAGTGGTTAGAGTATGGCTCCTGCACTGCAGTGAGTGTGGGCAGATAACGTCTGGGAAGATGATGGTAATGCAGGGAGTGGTTAGAGTATGGCTCATGCACTGCAGTGAGTGTGGGCAGATGATGGTGATGCAGGGAGTGGTTAGAGTATGACTCCTGCACTGCAGTGTGTGTGGGCAGATGATGGTGATCCAGGGAGTGGTTAGAGTATGGCTCTTGCACTGCAGCGTGTGTGTGGACAGGTGATGGTGATGCAGGGAGTGGTTAGAGTATGGCGCTTGCACTGCAGTGTGTGGGCTGGTGATGGTGATGCAGGGAGTTGTTAGAGTATGGCTCCTGCACTGCAGTGAGTGTGGGCAAGTGATGGTGATGCAGGGGCGGTTAGAGTGTGGCTCCTGCACTGCAGTGTAGGTGGGCAGATGATGGTGATGCAGGGAGTGGTTAAAGTATGGCTCCTGCACTGCAGTGAGTGTGGGCAGATAGAGTTTGGGCATATGCTGGTGATGCAGGGAGTGGTTAGCCTATGTCTCCTGCACTGCAGTGTGTGTGGGCAGATGATGGTGATGCAGGGAATGGTTAGAGTATGGCTCCTGCACTGCAGTGTGTGTGGGCAGATGCCGGTGATGCAGGGAGTGGTTAGAGTATATCTCCTGCACTGCAGTGAGTGTGTGCAGATGACGGTGTTGCAGTGAGTGTTCAGAGCATTCCGCCTGCATTGCATTGTGTGGCTGGTGGTGCGGGTGATGGTGATGCAGGGGGTGCTTAGAGTATGGCTCATGCGCTGCAGTTAGTGTGGGCAGATGATGGTGATGCAGGGAGTGGTTAGAGTATGACTCCTGCACTGCAGTGAGTGTGGGCAGATGATGGTGATGCAGGGAGTGGTTAGAGTATGACTCCTGCACTGCAGTGTGTGTGGGCAGATGACGGTGATCCATGGAGTGGTTACAGTATGGCTCCTGCACTGCAGTGTGTGTGAGGGCAGATGATGGTGATGCAGGGAGTGGTTAGAGTATGGCTCCTCCACTGCAGTGTTTGGGCTGGTGATGGTGATGCAGGGAGTTGTTAGAGTATGGCTCCTGCACTGCAGTGAGTGTGGGCAGATAGAGTCTGGGCAGATGATGGTGTTGCAGGGAGTGGTTAGAGTATGGCTCCTGCACTGCAGTGTGTGTGGGCAGATGATGGTGATGCAGGGAGTGGTTAGAGTATGGCTCCTGCACTGCAGTGAGTCTGGGCATATGATGGTGATGCAGGGAGTGGTTAGAGTATGGCTCATGCGCTGCAGTGAGTGTGGGCAGATGATGGTGATGCAGGGAGTGGTTAGAGTATGACTGCTGCACTGCAGTGTGCGTGGGCAGATGACGGTGATCCATGGAGTGGTTACAGTATGGCTCCTGCACTGCAGTGTGTGTGTGGGCAGATGATGGTGATGCAGGGAGTGGTTAGAGTATGGCTCCTGCACTGCAGTGTTTGGGCAGGTGATGGTAATGCAGGGAGTTGTTAGAGTATGGCTCCTGCACTGCAGTGAGTGTAGGCAGATAAGAGTCTGGGCAGATGATGGTGATGCAGGGAGTGGTTAGAGTATGGCTCCTGCACTGCAGTGAGTGTGGGCAGTTAGAGTCTGGGCAGATGATGGTGTTGCAGGAAGTGGCTAGAGTATGGCTCCTGCACTGCAGTATGTGTGGGCAGATGATGGTGATGCAGGGAGTGGTTAGAGTATGGCTCCTGCACCGCAGTGAGTGTGGGCAGATGATGGTGATGCAGGGAGTGGTTAGAGTATGGCTCATGCACTGCAGTGAATGTGGGCAGATGATGGTGATGCAGGGAGTGGTCTGAGTATGACTCCTGCACTGCAGTGTGTCTGGGCAGATGAAAGTGATCCAGGGAGTGGTAAGAGTATGGCTCCTGCACTGCAGTGTGGGCAGATAATGGTGATCCAGGGAGTGGTTAGAGTATGGCTCCTGCACTGCAGTGTGTGTGTGGGCAGATGATGGTGATGCAGGGAGTGGTTAGATCATGGCTCCTGCACTGCAGTGAATGTGGGCAGATAGAGTCTGGGCAGATGATGGTGTTGCAGGGAGTGGCTAGAGTATGGCTCCTGCACTGCAGTGTGTGTGGGCAGATGATGGTGATGCAGGGGGTGGTTAGAGTATGGCTCCTGCACTGCAGTGTGTGTGGGGAGATGATGGGGATGCAGGGAGTGGTTAGAGTATGGCTCCTGCACTGCAGTGAGTGTGGGCAGATAGAGTCTGGGCAGATGATGGTGATGCAGGGAGTGGTTAGCGCATGTCTCCTGCACTGCAGTGTGTGTGGGCAGATGATGGTGATGCAGGGAGTGGTTAGAGTATGGCTCCTGCACTGCAGTGTTTGGGCTGGTGATGGTGATGCAGGGAGTTGTTAGAGTATGGCTCCTGCACTGCAGTGAGTGTGGGCAGATGATGGTGATGCAGGGAAGGGTTAGAGTATGGCTCCTGCACTGCAGTGAGTGTGGGCAGATAAGAGTCTGGGCAGATGATGGTGTTGCAGGGAGTGGTTAGAGTATGGCTACTACACTGCAGTGTGTGTGGGCAGATGTTGGTGATGCAGGGAGTGGTTAGAGTATGGCTCCTGCACTGCAGTGAGTGTGGGCATATGATGGTGATGCAGGGAGTGGTTAGAGAATGCTCATGCGCTGCAGTGAGTGTGGGCAGATGATGGTGATGCAGGGAGTGGTTAGAGTATGACTCCTGCACTGCAGTGTGTGTGGGCAGATGACGGTGATCCATGGAGTGGTTACAGTATGGCTCCTGCACTGCAGTGTGTGTGTGGGCAGATGATGGTGATGCAGGGAGTGGTTAGAGTATGGCTCCTGCAGTGCAGTGTTTGGGCTGGTGATGGTGATGCAGGGAGTTGTTAGAGTATGGCTCCTGCACTGCAGTGAGTGTGGGCAGATAGAGTCTGGGCAGATGATGGTGATGCAGGGAGTGGTTAGAGTATGGCTCCTGCACTGCAGTGAGTGTGGGCAGATGATGGTGATGCAGGGAGTGGTTAGAGTATGGCTCATGCACTGCAGTGAATGTGGGCAGATGATGGTGATGCAGGGAGTGGTTAGAGTATGACTCCTGCACTGCAGTGTGTGTGGGCGGATGAAAGTGATCCAGGGAGTGGTAAGAGTATGGCTCCTGCACTGCAGTGTGTGTGTGGGCAGATGATGGTGATCCAGGGAGTGGTTAGAGTATGGCTCCTGCACTGCAGTGTGTGTGTGGGCAGATGATGGTGATGCAGGGAGTGGTTAGAGTATGGCTCCTGCACTGCAGTGAGTGTGGGCAGATAGAGTCTGGGCAGATGATGGTGTTGCAGGGAGTGGCTAGAGTATGGCTCCTGCACTGCAGTATGTGTGGGCAGATGATGGTGACGCAGGGGGTGGTTAGAGTATGGCTCCTGCAGTGCAGTGTGTGTGGGGAGATGATGGTGATGCAGGGAGTGGTTAGAGTATGGCTCCTGCACTGCAGGGAATGTGGGCAGATGACGGTGTTGAAGTGAGTGTCCAGAGCATTCCCCCTACATTGCATTGTGTGGGTGGTGGTGCGGGTGATCTAGGGAGTGGTTAGAGTATGGCCCCCGCACTGCAGTGAGTGTGGGCAGGTGATAGTGATGCAGGGGGTGGTTAGAGTATGGCTCCTGCACTGCAGTGTGTGTGTGGGAAGATGATGGTGATGCAGGGAGTGCTTAGAATATGGCTTCTGCACTGCAGTGAGTGTGGGCAGATAGTGTGGGCAGATGATGGTGATGCAGGGAATGGTTAGAGTATGACTCCTGCACTGCAGTGTGTGTGGGCAGATGATGGTGATGCAGGATGTGGTTAGAGTATGGCTCCTGCACTGCAGCGTGTGTGTGGACAGGTGATGGTGATGCAGGGAGTGGTTAGAGTATGGCTCCTGCACTGCAGTGTGTGGGCTGGTGATGATGATGCAGGGAGTTGTTAGAGTATGGCTCCTGCACTGCAGTGAGTGTGGGCAAGTGATGGTGATGCAGGGGCGGTTAGAGTGTGGCTCCTGCACTGCAGTGTAGGTGGGCAGATGATGGTGATGCAGGGAGTGGTTAGAGTATGGCTCCTGCACTGCAGTGAGTGTGGGCAGATAGAGTCTGGGCAGATGATGGTGATGCAGGGAGTGGTTAGCCTATGTCTCCCGCACTGCAGTGTGTGTGGGCAGATGATGGTGATGCAGGGAATGGTTACAGTATGGCTCCTGTACTGCAGTGTGTGTGGGCAGATGCCGGTGATGCAGGGAGTGGTTAGAGTATAGCTCCTGCACTGCAGTGAGTGTGTGCAGATGACGGTGATGCAGGGAGTGGTTAGAGTATGACTCCTGCACTGCAGTGTGTGTGGGCAGATGACGGTGATCCATGGAGTGGTTACAGTATGGCTCCTGCAGTGCAGTGTGTGTTAGGGCAGATGATGGTGATGTAGGGAAGGGTTAGAGTATGGCTCCTGCACTGCAGTGAGTGTGGGCAGATAGAGTCTGGGCAGATGATGGTGATGCAGGGTGTGGTTAGAGTATGACTCCTGCACTGCAGTGTGTGTGGGCAGATGTTGGTGATGCAGGGAGTGGTTAGAGTATGGCTCCTGCACTGCAGTGAGTGTGGGCAGATGATGGTGATGCAGGGAAGGGTTAGAGTATGGCTCCTGCACTGCAGTGAGTGTGGGCAGATAGAGTCTGGGCAGATGATGGTGTTGCAGGGAGTGGTTAGAGTATGGCTCCTGCACTGCAGTGTGTGTGGGCAGATGATGGTGATGCAGGGAGTGGTTAGAGTATGGCTCCTGCACTGCAGTGAGTGTGGGCATATGATGGTGATGCAGGGAGTGGTTAGAGTATGGCTCATGCGCTGCAGTGAGTGTGGGCAGATGATGGTGATGCAGGGAGTGGTTAGAGTATGACTCCTGCACTGCTGTGTGTGGGCAGATGACGGTGATCCATGGAGTGGTTACAGTATGGCTCCTGCAGTGCAGTGTGTGTTAGGGCAGATGTTGGTGATGCAGGGAAGGGTTAGAGTATGGCTCCTGCACTGCAGTGAGTGTGGGCAGATAGAGTCTGGGCAGATGATGGTGTTGCAGGGAGTGGCTAGAGTATGGCTCCTGCACTGCAGTATGTGTGGGCAGATGATGGTGACGCAGGGGGTGGTTAGAGTTTGGCTCCTGCACTGCAGTGTGTGTGGGGAGATGATGGTGATGCAGGGAGTGGTTAGAGTATGGCTCCTGCACTGCAGGGAATGTGGGCAGATGACGGTGTTGAAGTGAGTGTCCAGAGCATTCCCCCTACATTGCATTGTGTGGCTGGTGGTGCGGGTGATCCAGGGAGTGGTTAGAGTATGGCCCCCGCACTGCAGTGAGTGTGGGCAGGTGATAGTGATGCAGGGGGTGCTTAGAGTATGGCTCCTGCAGTGAATGTGGGCAGATGATGCAGGGGGTGGTTAGAGTATGGCTCCTGCACTGCAGTGTGTGTGGGAAGATGATGGTGATGCAGGGAGTGGTTAGAATATGGCTTCTGCACTGCAGTGAGTGTGGGCAGATAGTGTGGGCAGATGATGGTGATGCAGGGAATGGTTAGAGTATGACTCCTGCACTGCAGTGTGTGTGGGCAGATGATGGTGATGCAGGGTGTGGTTAGAGTATGGCTCCTGCACTGCAGCGTGTGTGTGGACAGGTGATGGTGATGCAGGGAGTGGTTAGAGTATGGCTCCTGCACTGCAGTGTGTGGGCTGGTGATGGTGATGCAGGGAGTTGTTAGAGTATGGCTCCTGCACTGCAGTGAGTGTGGGCAAGTGATGGTGATGCAGGGGCGGTTAGAGTGTGGCTCCTGCACTGCAGTGTAGGTGGGCAGATGATGGTGATGCAGGGAGTGGTTAGAGTATGGCTCCTGCACTGCAGTGAGTGTGGGCAGATAGAGTCTGGGCAGATGATGGTGATGCAGGGAGTGGTTAGCCTATGTCTCCCGCACTGCAGTGTGTGTGGGCAGATGATGGTGATGCAGGGAATGGTTACAGTATGGCTCCTGTACTGCAGTGTGTGTGGGCAGATGCCGGTGATGCAGGGAGTGGTTAGAGTATAGCTCCTACACTGCAGTGAGTGTGTGCAGATGACGGTGTTGCAGTGAGTGTTCAGAGCATTCCGCCTGCATTGCATTGTGTGGCTGGTGGTGCGGGTGATGGTGATGCAGGGGGTGCTTAGAGTATGGCTCATGCGCTGCAGTGAGTGTGGGCAGATGATGGTGATGCAGGGAGTGGTTAGAGTATGAGTCCTGCACTGCAGTGAGTGTGGGCAGATGATGGTGATGCAGGGAGTGGTTAGAGTATGACTCCTGCACTGCAGTGTGTGTGGGCAGATGACGGTGATCCATGGAGTGGTTACAGTATGGCTCCTGCAGTGCAGTGTGTGTTAGGGCAGATGATGGCGATGCAGGGAGTTGTTAGAGTATGGCTCCTGCACTGCAGTGAGTGTGGGCAGATAGAGTCTGGGCAGATGATGGTGATGCAGGGTGTGGTTAGAGTATGACTCCTGCACTGCAGTGTGTGTGGGCAGATGTTGGTGATGCAGGGAGTGGTTAGAGTATGGCTCCTGCACTGCAGTGAGTGTGGGCAGATGACGGTGATGCAGGGAAGGGTTAGAGTATGGGTCCTGCACTGCAGTGAGTGTGGGCAGATAGAGTCTGGGCAGATGATGGTGTTGCAGGGAGTGGTTAGAGTATGGCTCCTGCACTACAGTGTGTGTGGGCAGATGATGGTGATGCAGGGAGTGGTTAGAGTATGGCTCCTGCACTGCAGTGAGTGTGGGCATATGATGGTGATGCAGGGAGTGGTTAGAGTATGGCTCATGCGCTGCAGTGAGTGTGGGCAGATGATGGTGATGCAGGGAGTGGTTAGAGTATGACTCCTGCACTGCAGTGTGTGTGGGCAGATGACGGTGATCCATGGAGTGGTTACAGTATGGCTCCTGCACTGCAGTGTGTGTGTGTGGGCAGATGATGGTGATGCAGGGAGTGGTTAGAGTATGGCTCCTGCTTTGAGTGTGGGCAGATGATGCAGGGGGTGGCTAGAGTATCGCTCCTGCACTGCACTGTGTGTGGGCAGATGATGGTGATGCAGGGAGTGGTTAGAGTATGGCTCCTGCACTGCAGTGAGTGTGGGCAGATAACGTCTGGGAAGATGATGGTAATGCAGGGAGTGGTTAGAGTATGGCTCATGCACTGCAGTGAGTGTGGGCAGATGATGGTGATGCAGGGAGTGGTTAGAGTATGACTCCTGCACTGCAGTGTGTGTGGGCAGATGATGGTGATCCAGGGAGTGGTTAGAGTATGGCTCTTGCACTGCAGCGTGTGTGTGGACAGGTGATGGTGATGCAGGGAGTGGTTAGAGTATGGCTCCTGCACTGCAGTGTGTGGGCTGGTGATGGTGATGCAGGGAGTTGTTAGAGTATGGCTCCTGCACTGCAGTGAGTGTGGGCAAGTGATGGTGATGCAGGGGCGGTTAGAGTGTGGCTCCTGCACTGCAGTGTAGGTGGGCAGATGATGGTGATGCAGGGAGTGGTTAAAGTATGGCTCCTGCACTGCAGTGAGTGTGGGCAGATAGAGTTTGGGCATATGCTGGTGATGCAGGGAGTGGTTAGCCTATGTCTCCTGCACTGCAGTGTGTGTGGGCAGATGATGGTGATGCAGGGAATGGTTAGAGTATGGCTCCTGCACTGCAGTGTGTGTGGGCAGATGCCGGTGATGCAGGGAGTGGTTAGAGTATATCTCCTGCACTGCAGTGAGTGTGTGCAGATGACGGTGTTGCAGTGAGTGTTCAGAGCATTCCGCCTGCATTGCATTGTGTGGCTGGTGGTGCGGGTGATGGTGATGCAGGGGGTGCTTAGAGTATGGCTCATGCGCTGCAGTTAGTGTGGGCAGATGATGGTGATGCAGGGAGTGGTTAGAGTATGACTCCTGCACTGCAGTGAGTGTGGGCAGATGATGGTGATGCAGGGAGTGGTTAGAGTATGACTCCTGCACTGCAGTGTGTGTGGGCAGATGACGGTGATCCATGGAGTGGTTACAGTATGGCTCCTGCACTGCAGTGTGTGTGAGGGCAGATGATGGTGATGCAGGGAGTGGTTAGAGTATGGCTCCTCCACTGCAGTGTTTGGGCTGGTGATGGTGATGCAGGGAGTTGTTAGAGTATGGCTCCTGCACTGCAGTGAGTGTGGGCAGATAGAGTCTGGGCAGATGATGGTGTTGCAGGGAGTGGTTAGAGTATGGCTCCTGCACTGCAGTGTGTGTGGGCAGATGATGGTGATGCAGGGAGTGGTTAGAGTATGGCTCCTGCACTGCAGTGAGTCTGGGCATATGATGGTGATGCAGGGAGTGGTTAGAGTATGGCTCATGCGCTGCAGTGAGTGTGGGCAGATGATGGTGATGCAGGGAGTGGTTAGAGTATGACTGCTGCACTGCAGTGTGCGTGGGCAGATGACGGTGATCCATGGAGTGGTTACAGTATGGCTCCTGCACTGCAGTGTGTGTGTGGGCAGATGATGGTGATGCAGGGAGTGGTTAGAGTATGGCTCCTGCACTGCAGTGTTTGGGCAGGTGATGGTAATGCAGGGAGTTGTTAGAGTATGGCTCCTGCACTGCAGTGAGTGTAGGCAGATAAGAGTCTGGGCAGATGATGGTGATGCAGGGAGTGGTTAGAGTATGGCTCCTGCACTGCAGTGAGTGTGGGCAGTTAGAGTCTGGGCAGATGATGGTGTTGCAGGAAGTGGCTAGAGTATGGCTCCTGCACTGCAGTATGTGTGGGCAGATGATGGTGATGCAGGGAGTGGTTAGAGTATGGCTCCTGCACCGCAGTGAGTGTGGGCAGATGATGGTGATGCAGGGAGTGGTTAGAGTATGGCTCATGCACTGCAGTGAATGTGGGCAGATGATGGTGATGCAGGGAGTGGTTAGAGTATGACTCCTGCACTGCAGTGTGTCTGGGCAGATGAAAGTGATCCAGGGAGTGGTAAGAGTATGGCTCCTGCACTGCAGTGTGGGCAGATAATGGTGATCCAGGGAGTGGTTAGAGTATGGCTCCTGCACTGCAGTGTGTGTGTGGGCAGATGATGGTGATGCAGGGAGTGGTTAGATCATGGCTCCTGCACTGCAGTGAATGTGGGCAGATAGAGTCTGGGCAGATGATGGTGTTGCAGGGAGTGGCTAGAGTATGGCTCCTGCACTGCAGTGTGTGTGGGCAGATGATGGTGATGCAGGGGGTGGTTAGAGTATGGCTCCTGCACTGCAGTGTGTGTGGGGAGATGATGGGGATGCAGGGGGTGGTTAGAGTATGGCTCCTGCACTGCAGTGAGTGTGGGCAGATAGAGTCTGGGCAGATGATGGTGATGCAGGGAGTGGTTAGCGCATGTCTCCTGCACTGCAGTGTGTGTGGGCAGATGATGGTGATGCAGGGAGTGGTTAGAGTATGGCTCCTGCACTGCAGTGTTTGGGCTGGTGATGGTGATGCAGGGAGTTGTTAGAGTATGGCTCCTGCACTGCAGTGAGTGTGGGCAGATGATGGTGATGCAGGGAAGGGTTAGAGTATGGCTCCTGCACTGCAGTGAGTGTGGGCAGATAAGAGTCTGGGCAGATGATGGTGTTGCAGGGAGTGGTTAGAGTATGGCTACTACACTGCAGTGTGTGTGGGCAGATGTTGGTGATGCAGGGAGTGGTTAGAGTATGGCTCCTGCACTGCAGTGAGTGTGGGCATATGATGGTGATGCAGGGAGTGGTTAGAGAATGCTCATGCGCTGCAGTGAGTGTGGGCAGATGATGGTGATGCAGGGAGTGGTTAGAGTATGACTCCTGCACTGCAGTGTGTGTGGGCAGATGACGGTGATCCATGGAGTGGTTACAGTATGGCTCCTGCACTGCAGTGTGTGTGTGGGCAGATGATGGTGATGCAGGGAGTGGTTAGAGTATGGCTCCTGCACTGCAGTGTTTGGGCTGGTGATGGTGATGCAGGGAGTTGTTAGAGTATGGCTCCTGCACTGCAGTGAGTGTGGGCAGATAGAGTCTGGGCAGATGATGGTGATGCAGGGAGTGGTTAGAGTATGGCTCCTGCACTGCAGTGAGTGTGGGCAGATGATGGTGATGCAGGGAGTGGTTAGAGTATGGCTCATGCACTGCAGTGAATGTGGGCAGATGATGGTGATGCAGGGAGTGGTTAGAGTATGACTCCTGCACTGCAGTGTGTGTGGGCGGATGAAAGTGATCCAGGGAGTGGTAAGAGTATGGCTCCTGCACTGCAGTGTGTGTGTGGGCAGATGATGGTGATCCAGGGAGTGGTTAGAGTATGGCTCCTGCACTGCAGTGAGTGTGGGCAGATAGAGTCTGGGCAGATGATGGTGTTGCAGGGAGTGGCTAGAGTATGGCTCCTGCACTGCAGTATGTGTGGGCAGATGATGGTGACGCAGGGGGTGGTTAGAGTATGGCTCCTGCAGTGCAGTGTGTGTGGGGAGATGATGGTGATGCAGGGAGTGGTTAGAGTATGGCTCCTGCACTGCAGGGAATGTGGGCAGATGACGGTGTTGAAGTGAGTGTCCAGAGCATTCCCCCTACATTGCATTGTGTGGGTGGTGGTGCGGGTGATCTAGGGAGTGGTTAGAGTATGGCCCCCGCACTGCAGTGAGTGTGGGCAGGTGATAGTGATGCAGGGGGTGCTTAGAGTATGGCTCCTGCAGTGAATGTGGGCAGATGATGCAGGGGGTGGTTAGAGTATGGCTCCTGCACTGCAGTGTGTGTGTGGGAAGATGATGGTGATGCAGGGAGTGCTTAGAATATGGCTTCTGCACTGCAGTGAGTGTGGGCAGATAGTGTGGGCAGATGATGGTGATGCAGGGAATGGTTAGAGTATGACTCCTGCACTGCAGTGTGTGTGGGCAGATGATGGTGATGCAGGGTGTGGTTAGAGTATGGCTCCTGCACTGCAGCGTGTGTGTGGACAGGTGATGGTGATGCAGGGAGTGGTTAGAGTATGGCTCCTGCACTGCAGTGTGTGGGCTGGTGATGGTGATGCAGGGAGTTGTTAGAGTATGGCTCCTGCACTGCAGTGAGTGTGGGCAAGTGATGGTGATGCAGGGGCGGTTAGAGTGTGGCTCCTGCACTGCAGTGTAGGTGGGCAGATGATGGTGATGCAGGGAGTGGTTAGAGTATGGCTCCTGCACTGCAGTGAGTGTGGGCAGATAGAGTCTGGGCAGATGATGGTGATGCAGGGAGTGGTTAGCCTATGTCTCCCGCACTGCAGTGTGTGTGGGCAGATGATGGTGATGCAGGGAATGGTTACAGTATGGCTCCTGTACTGCAGTGTGTGTGGGCAGATGCCGGTGATGCAGGGAGTGGTTAGAGTATAGCTCCTGCACTGCAGTGAGTGTGTGCAGATGACGGTGATGCAGGGAGTGGTTAGAGTATGACTCCTGCACTGCAGTGTGTGTGGGCAGATGACGGTGATCCATGGAGTGGTTACAGTATGGCTCCTGCAGTGCAGTGTGTGTTAGGGCAGATGATGGTGATGTAGGGAAGGGTTAGAGTATGGCTCCTGCACTGCAGTGAGTGTGGGCAGATAGAGTCTGGGCAGATGATGGTGATGCAGGGTGTGGTTAGAGTATGACTCCTGCACTGCAGTGTGTGTGGGCAGATGTTGGTGATGCAGGGAGTGGTTAGAGTATGGCTCCTGCACTGCAGTGAGTGTGGGCAGATGATGGTGATGCAGGGAAGGGTTAGAGTATGGCTCCTGCACTGCAGTGAGTGTGGGCAGATAGAGTCTGGGCAGATGATGGTGTTGCAGGGAGTAGTTAGAGTATGGCTCCTGCACTGCAGTGTGTGTGGGCAGATGATGGTGATGCAGGGAGTGGTTAGAGTATGGCTCCTGCACTGCAGTGAGTGTGGGCATATGATGGTGATGCAGGGAGTGGTTAGAGTATGGCTCATGCGCTGCAGTGAGTGTGGGCAGATGATGGTGATGCAGGGAGTGGTTAGAGTATGACTCCTGCACTGCTGTGTGTGGGCAGATGACGGTGATCCATGGAGTGGTTACAGTATGGCTCCTGCAGTGCAGTGTGTGTTAGGGCAGATGTTGGTGATGCAGGGAAGGGTTAGAGTATGGCTCCTGCACTGCAGTGAGTGTGGGCAGATAGAGTCTGGGCAGATGATGGTGATGCAGGGTGTGGTTAGAGTATGACTCCTGCACTGCAGTGTGTGTGGGCAGATGTTGGTGATGCAGGGAGTGGTTAGAGTATGGCTCCTGCACTGCAGTGAGTGTGGGCAGATGATGGTGATGCAGGGAAGGGTTAGAGTATGGCTCCTGCACTGCAGTGAGTGTGTGCAGATGACGGTGATGCAGGGAGTGGTTAGAGTATAGCTCCTGCACTGCAGTGAGTGTGTGCAGATGACGGTGATGCAGGGAGTGGTTAGAGTATGACTCCTGCACTGCAGTGTGTGTGGGCAGATGACGGTGATCCATGGAGTGGTTACAGTATGGCTCCTGCAGTGCAGTGTGTGTTAGGGCAGATGATGGTGATGTAGGGAAGGGTTAGAGTATGGCTCCTGCACTGCAGTGAGTGTGGGCAGATAGAGTCTGGGCAGATGATGGTGATGCAGGGTGTGGTTAGAGTATGACTCCTGCACTGCAGTGTGTGTGGGCAGATGTTGGTGATGCAGGGAGTGGTTAGAGTATGGCTCCTGCACTGCAGTGAGTGTGGGCAGATGATGGTGATGCAGGGAAGGGTTAGAGTATGGCTCCTGCACTGCAGTGAGTGTGGGCAGATAGAGTCTGGGCAGATGATGGTGTTGCAGGGAGTGGTTAGAGTATGGCTCCTGCACTGCAGTGTGTGTGGGCAGATGATGGTGATGCAGGGAGTGGTTAGAGTATGGCTCCTGCACTGCAGTGAGTGTGGGCATATGATGGTGATGCAGGGAGTGGTTAGAGTATGGCTCATGCGCTGCAGTGAGTGTGGGCAGATGATGGTGATGCAGGGAGTGGTTAGAGTATGACTCCTGCACTGCTGTGTGTGGGCAGATGACGGTGATCCATGGAGTGGTTACAGTATGGCTCCTGCAGTGCAGTGTGTGTTAGGGCAGATGTTGGTGATGCAGGGAAGGGTTAGAGTATGGCTCCTGCACTGCAGTGAGTGTGGGCAGATAGAGTCTGGGCAGATGATGGTGTTGCAGGGAGTGGCTAGAGTATGGCTCCTGCACTGCAGTATGTGTGGGCAGATGATGGTGACGCAGGGGGTGGTTAGAGTTTGGCTCCTGCACTGCAGTGTGTGTGGGGAGATGATGGTGATGCAGGGAGTGGTTAGAGTATGGCTCCTGCACTGCAGGGAATGTGGGCAGATGACGGTGTTGAAGTGAGTGTCCAGAGCATTCCCCCTACATTGCATTGTGTGGCTGGTGGTGCGGGTGATCCAGGGAGTGGTTAGAGTATGGCCCCCGCACTGCAGTGAGTGTGGGCAGGTGATAGTGATGCAGGGGGTGCTTAGAGTATGGCTCCTGCAGTGAATGTGGGCAGATGATGCAGGGGGTGGTTAGAGTATGGCTCCTGCACTGCAGTGTGTGTGGGAAGATGATGGTGATGCAGGGAGTGGTTAGAATATGGCTTCTGCACTGCAGTGAGTGTGGGCAGATAGTGTGGGCAGATGATGGTGATGCAGGGAATGGTTAGAGTATGACTCCTGCACTGCAGTGTGTGTGGGCAGATGATGGTGATGCAGGGTGTGGTTAGAGTATGGCTCCTGCACTGCAGCGTGTGTGTGGACAGGTGATGGTGATGCAGGGAGTGGTTAGAGTATGGCTCCTGCACTGCAGTGTGTGGGCTGGTGATGGTGATGCAGGGAGTTGTTAGAGTATGGCTCCTGCACTGCAGTGAGTGTGGGCAAGTGATGGTGATGCAGGGGCGGTTAGAGTGTGGCTCCTGCACTGCAGTGTAGGTGGGCAGATGATGGTGATGCAGGGAGTGGTTAGAGTATGGCTCCTGCACTGCAGTGAGTGTGGGCAGATAGAGTCTGGGCAGATGATGGTGATGCAGGGAGTGGTTAGCCTATGTCTCCCGCACTGCAGTGTGTGTGGGCAGATGATGGTGATGCAGGGAATGGTTACAGTATGGCTCCTGTACTGCAGTGTGTGTGGGCAGATGCCGGTGATGCAGGGAGTGGTTAGAGTATAGCTCCTACACTGCAGTGAGTGTGTGCAGATGACGGTGTTGCAGTGAGTGTTCAGAGCATTCCGCCTGCATTGCATTGTGTGGCTGGTGGTGCGGGTGATGGTGATGCAGGGGGTGCTTAGAGTATGGCTCATGCGCTGCAGTGAGTGTGGGCAGATGATGGTGATGCAGGGAGTGGTTAGAGTATGAGTCCTGCACTGCAGTGAGTGTGGGCAGATGATGGTGATGCAGGGAGTGGTTAGAGTATGACTCCTGCACTGCAGTGTGTGTGGGCAGATGACGGTGATCCATGGAGTGGTTACAGTATGGCTCCTGCAGTGCAGTGTGTGTTAGGGCAGATGATGGCGATGCAGGGAGTTGTTAGAGTATGGCTCCTGCACTGCAGTGAGTGTGGGCAGATAGAGTCTGGGCAGATGATGGTGATGCAGGGTGTGGTTAGAGTATGACTCCTGCACTGCAGTGTGTGTGGGCAGATGTTGGTGATGCAGGGAGTGGTTAGAGTATGGCTCCTGCACTGCAGTGAGTGTGGGCAGATGACGGTGATGCAGGGAAGGGTTAGAGTATGGGTCCTGCACTGCAGTGAGTGTGGGCAGATAGAGTCTGGGCAGATGATGGTGTTGCAGGGAGTGGTTAGAGTATGGCTCCTGCACTACAGTGTGTGTGGGCAGATGATGGTGATGCAGGGAGTGGTTAGAGTATGGCTCCTGCACTGCAGTGAGTGTGGGCATATGATGGTGATGCAGGGAGTGGTTAGAGTATGGCTCATGCGCTGCAGTGAGTGTGGGCAGATGATGGTGATGCAGGGAGTGGTTAGAGTATGACTCCTGCACTGCAGTGTGTGTGGGCAGATGACGGTGATCCATGGAGTGGTTACAGTATGGCTCCTGCACTGCAGTGTGTGTGTGTGGGCAGATGATGGTGATGCAGGGAGTGGTTAGAGTATGGCTCCTGCTTTGAGTGTGGGCAGATGATGCAGGGGGTGGCTAGAGTATCGCTCCTGCACTGCACTGTGTGTGGGCAGATGATGGTGATGCAGGGAGTGGTTAGAGTATGGCTCCTGCACTGCAGTGAGTGTGGGCAGATAACGTCTGGGAAGATGATGGTAATGCAGGGAGTGGTTAGAGTATGGCTCATGCACTGCAGTGAGTGTGGGCAGATGATGGTGATGCAGGGAGTGGTTAGAGTATGACTCCTGCACTGCAGTGTGTGTGGGCAGATGATGGTGATCCAGGGAGTGGTTAGAGTATGGCTCTTGCACTGCAGCGTGTGTGTGGACAGGTGATGGTGATGCAGGGAGTGGTTAGAGTATGGCTCCTGCACTGCAGTGTGTGGGCTGGTGATGGTGATGCAGGGAGTTGTTAGAGTATGGCTCCTGCACTGCAGTGAGTGTGGGCAAGTGATGGTGATGCAGGGGCGGTTAGAGTGTGGCTCCTGCACTGCAGTGTAGGTGGGCAGATGATGGTGATGCAGGGAGTGGTTAAAGTATGGCTCCTGCACTGCAGTGAGTGTGGGCAGATAGAGTTTGGGCATATGCTGGTGATGCAGGGAGTGGTTAGCCTATGTCTCCTGCACTGCAGTGTGTGTGGGCAGATGATGGTGATGCAGGGAATGGTTAGAGTATGGCTCCTGCACTGCAGTGTGTGTGGGCAGATGCCGGTGATGCAGGGAGTGGTTAGAGTATATCTCCTGCACTGCAGTGAGTGTGTGCAGATGACGGTGTTGCAGTGAGTGTTCAGAGCATTCCGCCTGCATTGCATTGTGTGGCTGGTGGTGCGGGTGATGGTGATGCAGGGGGTGCTTAGAGTATGGCTCATGCGCTGCAGTTAGTGTGGGCAGATGATGGTGATGCAGGGAGTGGTTAGAGTATGACTCCTGCACTGCAGTGAGTGTGGGCAGATGATGGTGATGCAGGGAGTGGTTAGAGTATGACTCCTGCACTGCAGTGTGTGTGGGCAGATGACGGTGATCCATGGAGTGGTTACAGTATGGCTCCTGCACTGCAGTGTGTGTGAGGGCAGATGATGGTGATGCAGGGAGTGGTTAGAGTATGGCTCCTCCACTGCAGTGTTTGGGCTGGTGATGGTGATGCAGGGAGTTGTTAGAGTATGGCTCCTGCACTGCAGTGAGTGTGGGCAGATAGAGTCTGGGCAGATGATGGTGTTGCAGGGAGTGGTTAGAGTATGGCTCCTGCACTGCAGTGTGTGTGGGCAGATGATGGTGATGCAGGGAGTGGTTAGAGTATGGCTCCTGCACTGCAGTGAGTCTGGGCATATGATGGTGATGCAGGGAGTGGTTAGAGTATGGCTCATGCGCTGCAGTGAGTGTGGGCAGATGATGGTGATGCAGGGAGTGGTTAGAGTATGACTGCTGCACTGCAGTGTGCGTGGGCAGATGACGGTGATCCATGGAGTGGTTACAGTATGGCTCCTGCACTGCAGTGTGTGTGTGGGCAGATGATGGTGATGCAGGGAGTGGTTAGAGTATGGCTCCTGCACTGCAGTGTTTGGGCAGGTGATGGTAATGCAGGGAGTTGTTAGAGTATGGCTCCTGCACTGCAGTGAGTGTAGGCAGATAAGAGTCTGGGCAGATGATGGTGATGCAGGGAGTGGTTAGAGTATGGCTCCTGCACTGCAGTGAGTGTGGGCAGTTAGAGTCTGGGCAGATGATGGTGTTGCAGGAAGTGGCTAGAGTATGGCTCCTGCACTGCAGTATGTGTGGGCAGATGATGGTGATGCAGGGAGTGGTTAGAGTATGGCTCCTGCACCGCAGTGAGTGTGGGCAGATGATGGTGATGCAGGGAGTGGTTAGAGTATGGCTCATGCACTGCAGTGAATGTGGGCAGATGATGGTGATGCAGGGAGTGGTTAGAGTATGACTCCTGCACTGCAGTGTGTCTGGGCAGATGAAAGTGATCCAGGGAGTGGTAAGAGTATGGCTCCTGCACTGCAGTGTGGGCAGATAATGGTGATCCAGGGAGTGGTTAGAGTATGGCTCCTGCACTGCAGTGTGTGTGTGGGCAGATGATGGTGATGCAGGGAGTGGTTAGATCATGGCTCCTGCACTGCAGTGAATGTGGGCAGATAGAGTCTGGGCAGATGATGGTGTTGCAGGGAGTGGCTAGAGTATGGCTCCTGCACTGCAGTGTGTGTGGGCAGATGATGGTGATGCAGGGGGTGGTTAGAGTATGGCTCCTGCACTGCAGTGTGTGTGGGGAGATGATGGGGATGCAGGGGGTGGTTAGAGTATGGCTCCTGCACTGCAGTGAGTGTGGGCAGATAGAGTCTGGGCAGATGATGGTGATGCAGGGAGTGGTTAGCGCATGTCTCCTGCACTGCAGTGTGTGTGGGCAGATGATGGTGATGCAGGGAGTGGTTAGAGTATGGCTCCTGCACTGCAGTGTTTGGGCTGGTGATGGTGATGCAGGGAGTTGTTAGAGTATGGCTCCTGCACTGCAGTGAGTGTGGGCAGATGATGGTGATGCAGGGAAGGGTTAGAGTATGGCTCCTGCACTGCAGTGAGTGTGGGCAGATAAGAGTCTGGGCAGATGATGGTGTTGCAGGGAGTGGTTAGAGTATGGCTACTACACTGCAGTGTGTGTGGGCAGATGTTGGTGATGCAGGGAGTGGTTAGAGTATGGCTCCTGCACTGCAGTGAGTGTGGGCATATGATGGTGATGCAGGGAGTGGTTAGAGAATGCTCATGCGCTGCAGTGAGTGTGGGCAGATGATGGTGATGCAGGGAGTGGTTAGAGTATGACTCCTGCACTGCAGTGTGTGTGGGCAGATGACGGTGATCCATGGAGTGGTTACAGTATGGCTCCTGCACTGCAGTGTGTGTGTGGGCAGATGATGGTGATGCAGGGAGTGGTTAGAGTATGGCTCCTGCACTGCAGTGTTTGGGCTGGTGATGGTGATGCAGGGAGTTGTTAGAGTATGGCTCCTGCACTGCAGTGAGTGTGGGCAGATAGAGTCTGGGCAGATGATGGTGATGCAGGGAGTGGTTAGAGTATGGCTCCTGCACTGCAGTGAGTGTGGGCAGATGATGGTGATGCAGGGAGTGGTTAGAGTATGGCTCATGCACTGCAGTGAATGTGGGCAGATGATGGTGATGCAGGGAGTGGTTAGAGTATGACTCCTGCACTGCAGTGTGTGTGGGCGGATGAAAGTGATCCAGGGAGTGGTAAGAGTATGGCTCCTGCACTGCAGTGTGTGTGTGGGCAGATGATGGTGATCCAGGGAGTGGTTAGAGTATGGCTCCTGCACTGCAGTGTGTGTGTGGGCAGATGATGGTGATGCAGGGAGTGGTTAGAGTATGGCTCCTGCACTGCAGTGAGTGTGGGCAGATAGAGTCTGGGCAGATGATGGTGTTGCAGGGAGTGGCTAGAGTATGGCTCCTGCACTGCAGTATGTGTGGGCAGATGATGGTGACGCAGGGGGTGGTTAGAGTATGGCTCCTGCAGTGCAGTGTGTGTGGGGAGATGATGGTGATGCAGGGAGTGGTTAGAGTATGGCTCCTGCACTGCAGGGAATGTGGGCAGATGACGGTGTTGAAGTGAGTGTCCAGAGCATTCCCCCTACATTGCATTGTGTGGGTGGTGGTGCGGGTGATCTAGGGAGTGGTTAGAGTATGGCCCCCGCACTGCAGTGAGTGTGGGCAGGTGATAGTGATGCAGGGGGTGCTTAGAGTATGGCTCCTGCAGTGAATGTGGGCAGATGATGCAGGGGGTGGTTAGAGTATGGCTCCTGCACTGCAGTGTGTGTGTGGGAAGATGATGGTGATGCAGGGAGTGCTTAGAATATGGCTTCTGCACTGCAGTGAGTGTGGGCAGATAGTGTGGGCAGATGATGGTGATGCAGGGAATGGTTAGAGTATGACTCCTGCACTGCAGTGTGTGTGGGCAGATGATGGTGATGCAGGGTGTGGTTAGAGTATGGCTCCTGCACTGCAGCGTGTGTGTGGACAGGTGATGGTGATGCAGGGAGTGGTTAGAGTATGGCTCCTGCACTGCAGTGTGTGGGCTGGTGATGGTGATGCAGGGAGTTGTTAGAGTATGGCTCCTGCACTGCAGTGAGTGTGGGCAAGTGATGGTGATGCAGGGGCGGTTAGAGTGTGGCTCCTGCACTGCAGTGTAGGTGGGCAGATGATGGTGATGCAGGGAGTGGTTAGAGTATGGCTCCTGCACTGCAGTGAGTGTGGGCAGATAGAGTCTGGGCAGATGATGGTGATGCAGGGAGTGGTTAGCCTATGTCTCCCGCACTGCAGTGTGTGTGGGCAGATGATGGTGATGCAGGGAATGGTTACAGTATGGCTCCTGTACTGCAGTGTGTGTGGGCAGATGCCGGTGATGCAGGGAGTGGTTAGAGTATAGCTCCTGCACTGCAGTGAGTGTGTGCAGATGACGGTGATGCAGGGAGTGGTTAGAGTATGACTCCTGCACTGCAGTGTGTGTGGGCAGATGACGGTGATCCATGGAGTGGTTACAGTATGGCTCCTGCAGTGCAGTGTGTGTTAGGGCAGATGATGGTGATGTAGGGAAGGGTTAGAGTATGGCTCCTGCACTGCAGTGAGTGTGGGCAGATAGAGTCTGGGCAGATGATGGTGATGCAGGGTGTGGTTAGAGTATGACTCCTGCACTGCAGTGTGTGTGGGCAGATGTTGGTGATGCAGGGAGTGGTTAGAGTATGGCTCCTGCACTGCAGTGAGTGTGGGCAGATGATGGTGATGCAGGGAAGGGTTAGAGTATGGCTCCTGCACTGCAGTGAGTGTGGGCAGATAGAGTCTGGGCAGATGATGGTGTTGCAGGGAGTAGTTAGAGTATGGCTCCTGCACTGCAGTGTGTGTGGGCAGATGATGGTGATGCAGGGAGTGGTTAGAGTATGGCTCCTGCACTGCAGTGAGTGTGGGCATATGATGGTGATGCAGGGAGTGGTTAGAGTATGGCTCATGCGCTGCAGTGAGTGTGGGCAGATGATGGTGATGCAGGGAGTGGTTAGAGTATGACTCCTGCACTGCTGTGTGTGGGCAGATGACGGTGATCCATGGAGTGGTTACAGTATGGCTCCTGCAGTGCAGTGTGTGTTAGGGCAGATGTTGGTGATGCAGGGAAGGGTTAGAGTATGGCTCCTGCACTGCAGTGAGTGTGGGCAGATAGAGTCTGGGCAGATGATGGTGATGCAGGGTGTGGTTAGAGTATGACTCCTGCACTGCAGTGTGTGTGGGCAGATGTTGGTGATGCAGGGAGTGGTTAGAGTATGGCTCCTGCACTGCAGTGAGTGTGGGCAGATGATGGTGATGCAGGGAAGGGTTAGAGTATGGCTCCTGCACTGCAGTGAGTGTGGGCAGATAGAGTCTGGGCAGATGATGGTGTTGCAGGGAGTGGTTAGAGTATGGCTCCTGCACTGCAGTGTGTGTGGGCAGATGATGGTGATGCAGGGAGTGGTTAGAGTATGGCTCCTGCACTGCAGTGAGTGTGGGCATATGATGGTGATGCAGGGAGTGGTTAGAGTATGGCTCATGCGCTGCAGTGAGTGTGGGCAGATGATGGTGATGCAGGGAGTGGTTAGAGTATGACTCCTGCACTGCAGTGTGTGTGGGCAGATGACGGTGATCCATGGAGTGGTTACAGTATGGCTCCTGCACTGCAGTGTGTGTGTGTGGGCAGATGATGGTGATGCAGGGAGTGGTTAGAGTATGGCTCCTGCACTGCAGTGTTTGGGCTGGTGATGGTGATGCAGGGAGTTGTTAGAGTATGGCTCCTGCACTGCAGTGAGTGTGGGCAGATATAGTCTGGGCAGATGATGGTGATGCAGGGAGTGGTTAGAGTATGGCTCCTGCACTGCAGTGAGTGTGGGCAGTTAGAGTCTGGGCAGATGATGGTGTTGCAGGAAGTGGCTAGAGTATGGCTCCTGCACTGCAGTGTGTGTGGGCAGATGATGGTGATGCAGGGAGTGGTTAGAGTATGGCTCCTGCACTGCAGTGAGTGTGGGCAGATGATGGTGATGCAGGGAGTGGTTAGAGTATGGCTCATGCACTGCAGTGAATGTGGGCAGATGATGGTGATGCAGGGAGTGGTTAGAGTATGACTCCTGCACTGCAGTGTGTGTGGGCAGATGAAAGTGATCCAGGGAGTGGTAAGATTATGGCTCCTGCACTGCAGTGTGTGTGTGGGCAGATGATGGTGATCCAGGGAGTGGTTAGAGTATGGCTCCTGCACTGCAGTGTGTGTGTGGGCAGATGATGGTGATGCAGGGAGTGGTTAGAGTATGGCTCCTGCACTGCAGTGAGTGTGGGCAGATAGAGTCTGGGCAGATGATGGTGTTGCAGGGAGTGGCTAGAGTATGGCTCCTGCACTGCAGTGTGTGTGGGGAGATGATGGTGATGCAGGGAGTGGTTAGAGTATGGCTCCTGCACTGCAGTGAGTGTGGGCAGATAGAGTCTGGGCAGATGATGGTGATGCAGGGAGTGGTTAGCGCATGTCTCCTGCACTTCAGTGTGTGTGGGCAGATGATGGTGATGCAGGTATTGGTTAGAGTATGGCTCCTGCACTGCAGTGTGTGTGGGCAGATGACAGTGATGCAGGGAGTGGTTAGAGGATGGCTCCTGCACTGCAGTGAATGTGGGCAGATGACGGTGTTGCAGTGAGTGTCCAGAGCATTCCCCCTACATTGCATTGTGTGGCTGGTGGTGCGGGTGATCCAGGGAGTGGTTAGAGTATGGCTCCCGCACTGCAGTGAGTGTGGGCAGGTGATAGTGATGCAGGGGGTGCTTAGAGTATGGCTCCTGCAGTGAATGTGGGCAGATGATGCAGGGGGTGGTTAGAGTATGGCTCCTGCACTGCAGTGTGTGTGGGCAGATGATGGTGATGCAGGGAGTGGTTAGAATATGGCTTCTGCACTGCAGTGAGTGTGGGCAGATAGTGTGGGCAGATGATGGTGATGCAGGGAATGATTAGAGTATGGCTCCTGCACAGCAGTGTGTGTGAGCAGATGACGGTGATGCAGGGAGTGGTTAGAGTATGGCTCCTGCACTGCAGTGTGTGTGGGCAGATGACGGTGATGCAGGGAATGGTTAGATTATGGCTCCTGCACTGCAGTGAGTGTGGGCAGATGACGGTGATGCAGGGAGCGGTTAGAGTATGGCTCCTGCACTGCAGTGAGTGTGGGTCGATGACGGTGATGCAGGAGGTGGTTAGAGTATGGCTCCTGCACTGCAGTGTGTGTGGGCAGATGACGGTGATGCAGAGAATGGTTAGATTATGGCTCCTGCACCGCAGTGAGTGTGGGCAGATGAGTGATGTAGGGAGTGGTTAGAGTATGGCTCCTGCACTGCAGTGAGTGTGGGTCGATGACGGTGATGCAGGAGGTGGTTAGAGTATGGCTCCTGCACTGCAGTGTGTGGGAGCAAGCACAGGTGAAACAGGGAGTCTTTTAAACATGGCTCAAGCGCTGCAGTTTGTGGGATGTGGTGCGCGTGATGCAGGGAGTGTTAGAGCTTTGCCCCTCCACTGCATAGTGTGGGATAGGGTTCAGGAGTTGTCTGCACATCACCCCACCCCTGCAGTTTGTGGGAGCGGCTCTAGGAGATGCAGGGAGTGGTCTGAACATCACCTCGGCTATGCAGTGTATAGCAGGGGGCGCAGGGGATCCAGGAAGTGGTTAGAGCAAGGCCCCAGCACTGCAGAGTGTGCGAACGGGTGCAGGTGATACAGGGAGTGGGCTGAACACTGCAGCAGAATTATTATTTGCCTTTCACTCCGTGCCTGGATCCCAGCCTGCTGTGCGGAGCCAAGGAGCGCTGCATCCCCCGACTGTTAATGAGAGGAAGACACCATCGTACTGGGATATATATCAAGGAGAGTTAATGGCAGCCTCCTACGCAGCGTGACGCACGTGCCGGCGTTGTGCGTAGACGGAGCCCGGCCGCTGGGACTGAGATCAATGCTCGCCCCCTAGAAAGGCTCTGAAGGACTAATACGCGCGTGCTGCTTGCTTCTTCAGTCATTGTGTTGGAAGTTTGAACACATGTTTAAGTTATGATTTTGTCTCCCAGCGTTATGACTATTAAACACTGTGATCTCTTGCCTAGATTCCGTCACTGATAGAGACACTCTTCGTTCTCCGAGTGTATTTAGTCCACAGCACTGGACAGCGAGGTCTCCGCTCAGACCGCACCAGTGCAACTTTGGGCTAGAGAGGTATGTTTGCACATAAGGATTGCCATTAAAATGAGTCACTAGTAACCAAGCTGACTATAATAGAGCACCAACATGTTTTGGCAAGTATATTTGGAGATTCCCAGTCACCATGTCAAAATTATATATGGCTAATAGTTGGAGATTCATCTGCCACCAGGCGCTGGGAGCACCCAATAATAATAGTTTGGATCAGGGTAAAGGCAGGCCATGGCTACTGAACCACTGGGTTCGATCAGGCTGTTGACAGGAATGCACATTTCACTATTTAATCACCATGTTGTTAAATGTCAAGGCAGCTGCTTAGAAGTGTCAGTAGACAGACTGAGCAGTGTTATGAAGGAGAAGGACCAGTGCAAAGTATGATCAGGACACAGGAGAACGGCTATGATGGAGCACTACGACGAAGAAGAAGAGGATGAAAGACTATAATGAAGGAGAAGGACTAGGATGAAGGACTATGGTGAAGGAGAATGACTATAATGTTATGTTATTGGGCATTTGTATAGCGCCTTTTACCATTGGTATGATTCCAAAGCGCTGTGGATAGAACACCCTCTGGGACCGCAGTCCAGGTCAGTGGAGAGAATAATGTAGTAAAACATGCTTGGGTGCACTCGGTATGTGTGTAGCCAGTGTGGCATAAGTGGTGTGTAGCTGCGTACTAGTGCTAGATGTGGTGCAGTGGTTGTGTGAAATCAGTAGAATGTGTGCAGCAATGCTAATGGTTTTGGGAATTTGTATTCTGGGGGTGCTGGAGTTTGTGAATGAGATTATGCGTGCAGCTAGGCCGATTTCGAGAGGTATTGCTGTGTTCTAAAGGCTGTTGAGGTGATCGTGGAAGTGAATAGGTTTGTGTGCAGCTAGTTGAACTAATCGAGGGGTATAGCTACTTTCTATTGTTTGTTGGTGCAGAGGAAAGAGTTAGCATAATGGTGTGTTGGAGTGTCTGAGTGCTTTCCAGGGGAACCCTGTTCCTGTTGAGCTTCCAGTGCCTGTCGAGGGGGTGGAATCTTCCTCTGGGTTTGGGATGTTAGGCTAAGGTCCTCCCTGTGTCTTGTTGGGTCATATTGCTTTGGCGAAGACTGACGGGTTGTGACTGGGAGATCTGCCCCAACTGATGTCGTTACTGTATAGGTGCTAGAGACGTCCCCGGTTGGTAGTTCTGCTAGATGGGTTTCGGGATTGGTATTTCTGCTAAATACATTCCCAGATTGTTGGGATTAGCAAAGAATGAGGACTAGACAGCCCTCAGTGTATAGTTATGCTCAGGGGTTTCCAGATGTGTAGGATTAGCAGGCAAGGGCATTTCCTGGACTGATAGTTTCTGCTAGATAGATTCCCGGTAGGTAGTTCTGCAAAATACATTCCCAGATAAGTGCAATCAGCAAAATAATTGCTAAAAGGCCCCTGGTATCTAGTTCTGGCCATGGATTTCCAGATGAGTGGGATTAGCAATCATTTCTTGGACTGATAGCGTAGTGCATAATTGCATAGCATTGATCAAGCTCATAAGTGCCATTAGTGCTTGGGTTACAAGTCCAGCACAATCGCCCCAGATTATTGGAGATGGATATCTCTAGGCCTCAGAGCATAAGGTATTCCTGGCGGAAGATGGCAATGATTTAATTCTGTCATGTACATGAGTGCTACTACGATTCGGGTTTCAAGTCTGGGGCAAAGGCTCCAGGTAATGGGGGTAGATAACGCCTGGCCTGAAAGTCTATAAAAGGGCCCATATAGAGCTGGATATCACTCTATTTCTTGGTCGTGGTCGTAAATCGAGTGGTCAGGGCATTCACTTATGTGTTTTAGGCAAAGAGCCAAGTTTTGAGTGCCTTCCGGAAAGCCATGTAGCCTTTGCTGTGTCAAATGCGGGGAGGCAGTGAGTTCCACAAAGTTGGTGCCAGGGTTGAGTAGGTGGACCCTCCGTTCCTGGCCGAATTAGAGGTGGGGACCACTAGGAGGAGGGCAGTGCTTGACCGTAGGGTGCGAGCTAGGTAGTATGACGTAATCTTTTCTTGTAGGAATTTGGGGCCTGCTTTGTGCACCGCTCGGTGGGCAATACATAGGAAATTGAAGGTGGCTCTGTGGCCAATTGGGAGCCAGTGTAGGGTCCGGAGAGCAGGTGAGATGTGGTCTCTTCGTCCCAATGCAAGAAGCAGTCTGACAGCCGAGTTTTGTACTCTTTCCAGTTTGTTTAGCTGGTAGGCTGGTGCACCCAGGTAGATTGAGATCACATAATCAAGTCCGGGAATGACAATGGACATACTTGCTCCGAGTCTGTTGTGGTAGGGGAGATAAGGGAAGATGCACTTCACGAGCCCAAGGTGGAAATGACAGGATTTGGATGCATGGTAGATGTGGTGAGATATAGTTAGGTCCAAATCCATTGTGCAGCTGAGGGTTTTGATGGTGGTGGTTGTCACATGGGGTAAGAGGGAGGCCGAGTGAGGGTGGCAAGGGAGTCGGTTGGGGAAATAGTGCAGATTTGCCACATACCATGATCTCCATTTTACCTGTGTTCAGAAAGTGATGGTTAGTCGACATCTAGTGGTCAATGTCAATGAGACACGCTGCTAGGTCAGGGTGAGGGTAGGTGGTCAGTTTAGGAATTTTCAAGATGATTTGTGTGTCATCCGTATAGTTATAGCAGGTGAGGTTGGGTGAACGGATGATCCTAGGCAGGGGGGTCATGTAAAGATTGAAGAGAAGGGCAGAGAGGCAGGCGCCTTGCGGTACTCCATTGTTTACCGGGCATGCAGAGGAGAGAAAAGGGGGGAAATGGGTGATTTTCTGTCTCTTAGTGAGGAATGAGGTGATCTAGGTGAGCGCGGAATCTCGTATTCCTAGGGAGTCCAGTCTGTCAAAGAGGATTATGTGGTTAATGGTATCAAACACTACCGAGAGGTCGAGAAGAACAAGTGCTGCACATCCTTTTGAGTCTGCTGTGGCTTTGAGGTCATCCCAGATAGAGATCAGCATGGTTTCTGTTCCGTGGCACAGATGGAAACCTGATTGTCTGGGGTCTAGGAGATTGTTAGAGTCCACAAAACCATTGAGCTGTGAGTATGCAGTGCGGTTGATGAGTTTTGCCAGGAATCGGGTGTTGGAGATGGGCCTGTAGTTGATTGGTAGGACAGGGTCAAGGAATGCTTTTTTGAAAGATTCTGGAAAGTTGCAGGAGGTGATGGAGTCGTTAAGAATGGACCTCGCCAATTCTCCTGCACAGGTGGAGGTGAAGATTTCTTTGAGGAGAGAGGCTGGACAAGGGTCGTGGGGGGAGCCGGAGGGTTGGCTGAAAGAAAGTAGTTTCGCAAACTCCTTGCTCGAGATAGGGTTGAACAGAAAGAAGTGTTCTCGGGGGGGCGGGGGGGTTGGTTTTTGTAGAATGGGTTTAGGGTGGGCAGACAGGATGGAGTGTTTGGCGTTGAGGGTGGCCATTGTGTCTTGGGCTTTTTTGTGGAAGTTTTCAGACAGGGAGTTGCAGAGCGTTTGTGAGGAGGAAGTCAGGTTGGGCTCATGAATTATATGAAGATCCTGTGGAACTCTTTGCTGCCGCTATGTCAGTTCAGGATCATTTTATTATAGTAGGCTTTTTTGGCCTTTTGGATCTCCGATTTGAAATTTCTGTGGCGGTGGGCGCGTATGACGGAGAAGGACAAGGACACAAGGCTGCGATGAAGGGGAAGGGCTATGAGGAAGGACAATGCAAAGGAGAAGGACTAGGACAAAGAACTAGGGTGAAGGAGAAGGACTATGATGAAGGAATATGATGAGTGACTACGGTGAAGGAGAAGGACTAGGATGGAGGCCAATGACAATGGAGATGGACTAGCAGAAAGGCCTATGACAAAGGAGAAAGACTATGATGAAGGGCAAGGACAAGAATGAAGGACAATGACAAAGGATATGAACTAACACAGATGTCCATAATAAATGAGAAGGGCTATAAAGAAGGACTATGATAAAGGAGAAGGACTATTAGGACGGACTATGAGGAAGGAGAAGGACTTTTACACAGTACTCTGAAGTAGGACTACGATGAAGAACGACTATAACAAAAGACTGTGAGGAAGGTGAAGTACTATGATGGACTATGATAAAAGAGAAGGACTAATACAAAGAGTTATGATGAAGGAGAGGAAGTATGACAAAGGACAATGATGATGGACTATGATGGACTATGATGAAGAAACATAATGAAGGATTATGATGAAGGAGAATGACATGATGAAGGACAATGACAAAGCAGATGGACTAACACAGAGGACTATAACAAATGGGAAGGGAAGGCGAAGGACATGATGAAGGACAATAAAAAAGGAGATGGACTAACACAGAGGACTATAACAAATGGGAAGGGCTATGATGAAAGACTATGACAAAGGGCTATGATGAAGCACAGGGATAAAGGACAATGGCAAGGTAGATGAACTAGCTCAAATCACTATGGCAACGAAGAAGGACTATGAGGAAAGAGAGGAATTATCAGGATGGACTGTGAAGAAGAAGGACTTTTACAAAGGACTATGAAGTAGGACTATGATGAGGAATATGTTGAAGAACGACTATGACAAAACACTGTGATGAAGATGAAGTACCATAATGAAGGACTATGATAAAAGAGAATTACTATTACAAAGCACTTTGATGAAGAGACGTAATACGGCGAAGGACAATGATGATGGACTTTGATGAAGAAACATAATGAAGGACTATGATGATAGAGAAGGACTGTGACAAAGTAAAATGACAATGAATATGAAAAGGTAGGAACGCTTGGACTAGGATGAAGGTGAAGGACTGTGATGAAGGACTTTGATGAAGGAGAAGGCCTATGATGAAGTGCTATAATGAAACACTTTGATAGAGGAGAAGGACTAGGATGAAGTACTATGACAAAGGGGGAGGAGAAGGACTCAAAGAACTTGTCAGGTCGGGGCTGAGGGGGAGAGGCTGGTTGAATCGGGATCTATAGAGATTATGGGGGTGAATGGCTATGGTTAGTCAACATATTTCAGAATTTCCTTAACAAACATTATAGGGAATGGGATTATCCCATTCCAAGATAGAGAACCTTCTACTCAGGAAAGGCAGCTATGACATAACTTAGAACCTTCATCTAAATTCTAAACTGCCTTTCATCTGCGGACTCGAACCAGAGAGGTCACATAAATAAGAGCTCTACTATTCAAAAAGGAAAATACAGAGTCAAGAAGAAGCAAGCTAAGTATAAACTATAGAGACAGAGGTTTTAGATGTCAAGGTCATGTAAAAGTTCATGGAAGATAAGAAATCGTTTTTAGAAGAAACTGTATATAATTGAACTACAATTTGTTACTTCTGGAAAAAAACGTAACGTTTATTGGAAACGTGAACTGTTTATTTCTCAAAACAACCTATGAAGGTTAAGGCAGAAGTTGCAGCCGAACTAGAAGGTCAGGCGGCGTAAGCGCAAGAACTGTTTATTTAAATCTGTTTGTTGACAAAGAGATCAGCGTGGAGCCAAGTGGTCTTGCAGCAGAGTCCTTTTGCTGGAGGCGTGGTTTAATAATACTTATAATAATAATACCTTTATTGTGATTTAGTTCAAATTGAACTTTACACAAAATTTTACTTAACCTAATACAAATTCATACTGGTATTAATACATCATCTACAATTATTCAATCATCGATATTACATAGATAAATATACCTAGCTCGTCAAACATATAAAACACATAAAACATAAAACTTATGACAAGACTTGATATGATATGATGTGGCATTTATAACACCCTTGCACATAAGTGTTTTTAGGCGCGACAAGACACGGAGGGGGAAAAAAGGGAGGACAAAATAATGATTTTACTAGGCCTTGTGTCATTCAGATTGCGCAAGTGCAGCGAAGAGGTAAGGGGAGAAGTGCCAGGGGGAAGTGGAAGGGGGAAGTACAGTACATCAGGATAACTCATTTCATCCAAATGTCCTCAGTTACATCTTAAAAGACACTGGGCCTCATTACGAGGCTGGTGGTAAGGGGTTAACGGCACCGGTAAGGATGCCGGTGCCGTTAACGCCCTACTGCCGCATTCCGAGGTCCCTTAGCGGGTCGCGCTAAGGGACCAGGGAGCTTATAACGGGCCCGCTATTTGAGGGCCCGTTATTAGCTCCTTCCCCATTCCCATTGAGCCCTATGGGGGCTCGAATGGGAATGGGGAATGGTTTTCAGAATGGGGATTTAGTGGGTCCTCCAAGGTTGGAATGACCCGGTAAGTCCCCATACCGAGAACCCGGACCCGTTATGCGGTATGGGGGTAGCCATGGCGCTAATAGCACCATGGCTACCTCCATACTCGTAATGAGGCCCATAGTCTTACCCAATAATAAAGTAGAGTAAAATGTACCATATACTGAAACTAAAAAGTCTAAAAGGATGTAAAAGTTACTTCCATAGAAGATTCATATAAAATATGATACTAAATTCGTGCATACTCATTAAAACCTTTCACCTTTCCAACATAATCGTATATTTCTAGCTTACAATCCGCCCATTTGTTCACTGGGGAGCTTAACATAAACTCTACTATTCACTGGAGGGGAAAGGCACCTCCGCGTCACCTTCAACCACACTCGATATAAGGCAATCTGTGAGGAAATGGAATCAGTGTTTAAGCAATATTTCCAAAATGTTTGTTATAATAGCCTAGTATCTATGGACCAAACTTCCCAAGGCACACATAAATGTGGGGCCCATGCCTGCGCACTGTGGCAAAACATATCTGGCAGTCTCTCTTTTTCAGGGTTTTTATAGATACAGCAATAACGTGCTTCTAAGGCAAGTTGTATATGTGGGCCAAGCACATCAAAGTCAGGAAGTTGGTTCATTCTTAGCAGTAAAATGAACCGCATAACTTCTCTGTCTGGGCACAATAGTAGATAAGGCTGGGTTTTCCTATACCTATACACCACGTTAACAACTGCCTCATATACCTTTAGTTTAAACAGGTGTGTATAATTACCACACCAATCCCATCTATTGAGACGCCTCATAAAGGCCTCCTTCAGTGTGTCAAAGGGTGTTCCCAGGTCATAGTTAGGAGCCCAATCGATTTTTTGAAATATATTGAGATTTAAATTTGTAAAATTGCTGCCCCTAAAAACCACTTCTTTGTCACCCCTTTCTCTCAGCCGAGCCAACAGGGCACAGTGCGCTCTTAGACTTAGCCTTTAAGAAAAAACAACCACGTGCCCTGAGTGTCATACCCTTGAGTGATGTTAAACCTAGTTCAAGTCGTAGGTATTCCACGGGGCAAGAGGAACTAAGGTTCAAAACTGTGCACCAAAAGAAGCCCTCTTTAACCAGGCAAAGTCCTGCATGGCCAGGGCTTCAAGGCCATACAGGACCGTAGGGCATAGGCATTGCTTGTACAATGTTATGATACACTTAATAGAGTATCCAGCATTTTCATGCGCAAACTTTCGTGCTTGCAGGGTCAGTTGTTTGGCTCTCCTGACTTTGTTTGCAAAAGGAAGCGCTGCACCGTTAGAAACTGTTCGGGCTCTTCCGAGTCCCCACTCCCCCAGAGTCCTATAGGACTCTATGGGAATGGGGACTAGCATTTTCCTGGCACCTGACTTCCCGGGCTGGCGGACTTGTAATGTCTGGGTGGCACTGGGAAGTCAGGCGTCAGTAAAATATCACGAGTCCGGCGGCAACCCGCCAGTAGCACCGGCAGGGTTACTGCAGGACTTGTAATGAGGCCCTTAAGTCATCAGCATATAACATTGCAACTACTGGTTCCAAACCGATCTTAGGGGGGCAATTGGCTTTTTCTTGCAGATACTTAATAAGATCGGATATGTACACATTGAACAGCAGGGGACCCAAAGCACAGCCTTGCTTGACACCCCTGTTGACTCCGATCAATGGTATTACTGACCCTCCATTATCCAACCTAACCCCAGGCTCTGTTATTACTGTGAAGCTGCATTAGTAATTGCAACAGCCATGGCAGGCAGCCCAAATTGCCAAGTTTGATCCAGAGGATCTCTCTCTTTACCTGGTCAAAAGCAGATTTAAAATCCACAAAAGCCACATACAGTGGCGCTGAACCATTTCCATGAGTAGATTGAATAAGGAAATCTAATACCCTGATGTTATGGGTAGTCCCTTCCCCCTAGGTGAAATCCTATCTGAAAAGGGTGGAGGATATTATTCACCTCAACCCATTTCTGTAGTTCCTTTAGGACTATGGATGCAAACAGTTTGCCAGTAACATCCAGCATGGACAGCATCCTGTAATTATTAACATCCTTAAGCTCCCCTTTCTTGTAGATGGGTATAACAAAAGGCTGCTGCCATGAGGACGGTATCGCCCGCTCTTTGTACACACGGGCAAACAAGATAAGCATAACCTGTGCCCAGTTATCTGTCTCCCCTTCTAAAACCACATTAGCAAGGCCATTAGGCCCTGGGGCTCTTGTTTTCTTTACTTTATTTAAGCTAAGACAAGAGGCCAGGTCAAGTCAGCCAGTGCGAATGAGCATGTGGCAAGGGGGGCATAATATTTTTGCTGATGTGGGCGCACCAGGCTGCTCCCCAAATCGGGTTAACACAATTCTTGTCTCTATCCCCCCTAGCTTTTGCCAGTAGTTTCCACATGGCTACCGAATAGTATCTTGCATATACCTGGACACACTGTTCCCATTTCAACCTTTTGATAATGTCTTTATGTTTTTTTTTAACCAAGAACAGTAAGACTTTTTAATGCGCGCAATCTGAATCACACGGTCCCCTAGTTGTCCATTAGTTGTTAAACGTAGCCTAAGGTGGCGGATGTCTCTACGCATAAGATGTTTATGATCAGGGACGTCATTTCACCAAAATGCCTGGGGTAGCGGAAGTGACATCACCCGACCATTGACCTCTGATGACATCACAGGACGTGATGTCATTGGACCGCCCCGACCCAAAGCGAATCACAGGAAGCGATGGAACAAAACCTTTCACCCCTTGACAAAGCAGGATATTGACATCACATATTGTTCCTAAGTACACTACGAAAAATATTGCTGCAATATCACTATAATGTTATATACATTTCATACAAGAATGAATCACCATATGTATCGTTAATAATAGTGTGTGTATAGGCCCATATTACCAAATGACTGTGAATGCAAGCAGACGTCCAAGGCCAAATGATAATGATATGTTATTATATAGCACTTACGCTTAAGCGCTTTATATAGAACAAATAGACATACAATATCATCCAACCTGTATTGGTACTCATTTATCGACCTCATAAGGGTGAAAGGCTGAGTTGAGGTGTTTAAGAACAGGCAAAATCAGTGTCTCACCCCCTGAAGTGTGCCTGGAGATAAACCTTTATGAGTCTAGCAATTATTGGATAGAATTCCAGAAAGACAAATTATTTGTTATTCCTATTCTTTCTTATTTAGCGTCACTGCTCAAAGTGATACATTTGTGGAATCCCCTGGTTTTTTAAGAGGCCTGAACAACAAAGTCAGCAACTCCAAAAATAAAGAGCCACATGACACTGGCCACAGCCCAGGAGTCTATATTTTTTTAAAAAATGTACAAAAGAAATAAAAAAAAATCTTTTTTTTCTAGGGGTAGCAAGGGAGACCTCAGGGGTCACAACTACGACCCCTGGTGACCATCAAATGACATCCCTGCTTACGATCTCGGATCTTTACATCGAATACTTGAGTAGACTTGATGTTACTCACCCCCGTTGGTACTCTTTTACATCCCCCCTCCTCATGCGCCAGAGTTGAGAACCATTTCTCTATTTGATTAGCCTTTTTTCCCTTAAGACCTCTCCAATCGAAGTGACCCTATTTAAAAACCCTTGCGCACAGTTTGCCAATTTTAACCTCAGTCCAACAAAGTCAGTTTCCTGCAAAGTATGGTCCAACATTACCACACCGGGAGTTGGTGGTTTCTGTCACATTCATCTTTATGTCCAGCATTAACATAGCATGGTCACTGTATATGTTCGCGACAGATCTAAGAGTATTGACCATTTCCAGAAGACCGTTATTACCTGCATAATATTCCAATGTCGCCTTTTTGCCCCCTGAGAACCAGATTGGGAAGCCTGGGCAGTCCCCTTTCGTATGATCATTGAGCAAAGATAAGTTCCAAACCTTCAAGTAATTAAACCACTGCGTTCAATGTTTTGTGTGGCAAAGTACTTGATTTGGACATGTTTTCAAATACCGGCACTTCAGATCTATCGGCACATCTAGCATTCCAATCTCTACACAATATTAGGGGGCTGAGGGCTGCCTTATCTTCCCAATCAGCAAGAGCAAGATCTAGTTTAGCGTGTCCTTAGAGACCTCCTCGCGGGTCATAGATATTTATGATCAACATACTTTCAAGGTCATTCTCCACTTTCCTACAAATCTCGACGGCCAACAATTTACCGCCAATCTAATTGTGGCCAGCCAGCGAGGGGTTTCAATTGTTCCTGACCCCAATCAAGACCTCCCCAGACTGTCGTTCCACTTTCCCTTTGACGGCCTTAAATTGGATTACAACAAACCCATCAATATTGACATCAAATGTAACCCAAGTCTCTTGCAAAGCAAA
This sequence comes from Ambystoma mexicanum, assembly GCF_040938575.1. Lineage (NCBI taxonomy): Eukaryota > Metazoa > Chordata > Amphibia > Caudata > Ambystomatidae > Ambystoma > Ambystoma mexicanum. Next base: position 1,278,213,506 of record NC_090932.1, on the reverse strand, counting down.
AATGTCAAAATTGAGCAGGGCTTCCCGAGAGCCCCCCTTACACATCCAGTACTGGAGGCCTAGAATGTTCCAACTGAGTATCTTTCAGCTTCAGTGATTATGCCTGGATTTCGGGAGAACTCTCTGCAACCATTCCCAGCCCTTAATGTGATCGAACCGATTGTGAGAACTTTAGAGTCAAGTACTTGTACCTCTTGTTCCTATACTGTATAACTCGTAATTCAGGGAGGTTTCATCTTTTTCTTCAGGGACTACAGGCTTGGCCACTTTTTCTTTCTGACCTGAAGGCTGACTGTTAAGTGTAGGAAGCACAGCATTAATGATTGCCTGTTCTGGGCCTTCTTCATTCATCAGCCAACTGGTCAAGGTACCGTCTCCTTGAGCAGATCTCCTTTTTCCATCGGTCGCTCGTTTCCTTGCCTTTTTTAGTGTTTGCAAGGTTATCTGATCTCACTGTAGAATTAAGGCGCTGAGTGTCAATGATAACCACCTGGGACTTCTGGCCCTTTTTTGTCTTTGCTGCTAAGATTTGTAGGCGCTTTTTCTGCTGAAGCTGTTTACGGGTGGGAAGGCTAGATTGCAAAATTTAGCTCTTTTCGTTCGCTTCATGTACATTTTTAATCACAGTGGGGGTAATGTTAGAACAAGGTAATGCTGTAGCCTCAGAAGGATCAGTGCGAGGTGTAGGGTTGATGGGGTGCTGTTTGTTTGTACAAGTCAGAACTAAGAGTAACAATAGCATGCCCCCTTGGTTTTTAAGATCTTCATGGATAGCCCCACAAAGGTTTTGACCACAAATTGGAGAACCTTGATACTGAAGCCATTATTGGGTTTGTCTCCCAAAGTAACTTGTAGACCAGAGATCTTGGTGATTGGAGATGTTGCAAAGTGCGTATTTGTTTCATAGATCATTTTGGGGCTTCCAGATAGTTTCTCTTATATGCTTTAAATATGGAAAGTGTTAGTACCCTTATCACGTCCCCCCTCACTCAAGACCTTGTGACAGTCAGTACCAGTCACTTCCCTTTCCAAGGAAGGTGTATTTCATGAAACTGCTTCCTTGGTAGGGATATTTTCTAAGCTTCCATGTAAAGCATAACATAGCTTCAATAATGAGTTGTTATCAATGTCATGGAACGAGACGCTCTGGCTCTCCTGATTGGGGACCACATCCTCCTCTACAATAGACAAATTCGAAGGCCTTTTCACCCCCCGCCACCAATCTTTGTAGGGAAATAAGCATTAATTGTTCCCCTCCCACCTCCTGTATTCGCTGGTATAGTTTCTGGGTAATCATTATTCCTCAGCATGTTAGCTCCCAGCGGGGCATTCCACTTTTCACCGTTATTCAGAAGTCGGGGAGAGGGGCTTTCCCAGATCTGAGGCCGGACATCTTGGGATTCTGACCAAGTGTCAGCTTGGGGTGACCTCGGGCTTTCGCCGGAATCTGTGACAGGTTTTAATAGTCTGCACCTTACACAGGGTTATATAGAGCAATACAGGCCATAGGGCAGGAGAGAAAAGCCCATGTGCTCTGTTGTACTCTGGTGTCTGGACCAGCCGGTTTAAACACAAATACACACTCTTGGCCAGATGTACAAATATTCCCCACCAAGCGGCCATACGGCCCGCTCGGACTGCAGTGACTACCACTCAAAGCCACTCTGTGCCGCTACACGGGACGCCGGGGGTTTTAACAGAATGCTCCTCCTCCTCCACAGTTAGCACAGTAAACAGACTAGCAGTCTCTCCTGCAGTGACTGCCACTCAAAGCCCCTTCGCGTGGTTTACTGCTGGTGTTTTGCTGCATTGCCTTTAAAATCCCATTATACCGCGGAACGAACAAGTGGAGCCAAGTGGTCTTGCAGTGTTCTGGTGAGGGGGCTGCGAACGGCTGCAGATGCGTTTATCCATAGCTTCCTTCCACCACTTTAGCTAGTTTAGCGAATTGGTGTGCATAATCTGCATAATCTTGCCGATTTTGTAATTTTGCTCCTCTGACCTCCCGACCCCCCTCTAAAACCATTGTAGGCTAACTACAGGACCTGACCCGACCCGATCTCCACAAATTCTGCTACAATTCTGCTACAACTCTGCCAATCATGCAGAAGAGGGGGGCCTTAACTGTTACAACTCTCGGGTCCCCACCGGAGTCCCCGTGAGCCCCACCCGACCACAGACTCACACGAAAACCAGCTGCGTTCGGTTCAGGCGCCCCAGTCGCACTGATGCGGCTGGAAATGCCCCGTTTATTTATACCGCAATGTCACTCCGCCACGTGCATGCACCCTTAAAGGGGCAGCATCACATTCCTCCTTTTTCATAACAACGAAACACATGAACAAAGGATTACTAACTACCACACATAAAGGCACACTGCACACACATGTCCCCGGAGGCCCCTTTAATGACAGCCACCCTGGGTCCCATATGACAGTCGCCCCCCCCCCCGCTCGGGGTATCAATAACACACTAACAGTTCATTTAGCCCATCACATAGTCAGTGAGACGGGCAGGTTTCCCTCGCCCTGTCCTCAGGGGGTACCTCCTGTCAGTCTCTCGGATCGGAGTTCCTTCACCTGACCCCTCCTGGGTCGGAGACCCCGCCAGAAGAACCGGGCCGCCGCCCTCATCGGCACCTCCACCATGTCCATGTTTGAAGTCGTCTCTGCCCTGGATTCGCCCAGTCTTCTAAAGAAACTGGCATTGCGGGTGACAGATGCTGTTCCATCCAAAGCGGTGACCATCAACCCCTTTACCTCCACTACATCCATGGGCCCCGGCTCATATATGAGAGAGAGCTTCCCTTGTGGGTGCCGGTTCCTCACCAACACCTCATCACCGGAAGACAGTCTCTGGGGTTTCAGACCCCTTCGAGCGTTCTCTTCTCTCCCTTTCCACCTGCTCATTATCAATGACGGCGGGCTCGTGCTCCCCCACTTCCGGCAGAAGGCCCCTCAGGCATCGCTGAAACCTCCACTCCGCTGGTGCCAACCCTGTAGATGTGTGTGGGGTGGTCCAGTATCCCTGCAGAAAGACATACAGCGCCCTCTGCATACACTCCCCTTAGCCCTGGGCAATACGGAACACCTTATTTAACATTCTCATCATGCATTCCGCCTCGCCATTTGCTCTGGGCCACAACAGAGTGACCTTCCGGTGGTGTATCCCGTACCCTCTCATCAGGTCCGCAAAGCTCTAGACCTGAAAGGGTGCGCCGTTATCCGAGCACACCACTTTGGGCAGTCCGTGGGTAGCAAAGACTTTCACTAGTGCCACCACCACCTTCTCAAAGGCCACTAACTCGATGAATTCCACCTCTGGGTACCGGGACCACTCATCCACGACAACCAGGAAATGTGTGCCCCTCGTCATGGATCCAAGGTCTGCATGGACCACTTCCCATGGTCGTGTTCCGCGAGGCATGGTTTCTATGACCGGTTCCTTCAGCGCTGGCGACGCCGCCTGGCAACATACGAACAATGCCACAAATTCCTCCACCCGTCTTTCCAGCTCCGGAAACCAGACTTTCTGTCAAAGGTGGGCCTTTGTATTATCCGCACCCTGATGTCCTTGGTGGGCAAGCTCGATGATCTGCTGCACCTTTGCCTGTGGTACCACTATGCAGTCGTCTCTGAGTAGTAAGCCAGCCTCCGAGACGCCAGCTCCTCTCGCACCATCCACAGTTATTCCAGGGTGATCTTGGCCTCTTGAGTTCTTCGGGCCAGAGAGTCCATCACCGCCCTCCACCCGCCTTGCTCCATGGCGGTCTTCAGAATAATGAAACATTTGTCTGCCGCTGAGGCCTGCTCTAATTCACCCACCGGCACAGAGTTGGGCATCGCTGCCTCCACCACCAGCCGGACATGTATGCCCACTTCCTCCTCACATCTGGACTGCAGGTTTTCTCCTTCTCCCCTGGGATGTCTGAAGAGGTAGTCAGCCACATTGTTGCTGCCCAGAAGGTACACCAGCGACACGCCAAACTCAAGCAGCGCCAACATCCAGTATTCTATACTCGCAGGTGGTTTGGAGGATAAGCCTGCCAGGATGGGCAGTAGGGGCTTGTGGTCTGTGCCCACCGTCACCGGCCTCCCCACCACGTACAGTCTAAAGTGCTGGCATCCCCATAATACCGCCAGCCCTCCCGCTCAATCTGTGAGTACCTTTGTTCAGTGTCTGATAAGGCTTTACTGGCGTATGCTATAGGCCGGACCTCCAAATTAGCGTCAACCTGGGTAACCACTGCCCCCAGACCAAAAGGGCTTGCCTCGACGACAATCTCCGACTGAAGGGCCGGATTAAAGAAGGCCATGGTGCCCTCAGTGGTGAGAGCCCCTTTAATGTCATCAAACGCTGCTTGCAGCAGCGGCTCAGACCAGGAAGCCAGGTCCTTGATGAACCGGCCACAAATATGACCATTCCCAGAAATCTCTGCACTTCAGACACATTTTCAGGTGGCCGGGCATCCTGGATATCCCTCACCTTCCGTGGATCGGCGACACTCCACCTTCCTTAAAGACGAATCTGAAGAACTCAATTTCGCTCTTAAGGAACCCACACTTGCAATGCAGAATGAGACCAAGGGATTGGAGGTGCTCGAACGTCTCTGCCAGCCTGGTCAGATGCTCCGCCTCAGTCTTGGCGAACACCAAAATATCGTCAGTGATGTTGAGCACGCCCTCGAGATCATCGAGGGCCCCCCTGATGATATTCTGTAATACCTCTGCAGCTGATGACACCCCAAAGCTGACCCTCTTGTACTGGTACAAACCACGGTGGGTGGTAAATGTGGCGATATAATCTTGAGTCTGGGTGGAACACCACCTGGTGTTATCTGGCCCGCAGATCGAGTTTTGAAAAGAAGCGTGCCCCCTGTAGCTCGGTGATAATGTCATCAATGGTGGGCGTCAGGTGTCATTCCCACTTGATCGCTTTATTGGGGAGACGCATGTCCACACATATCCTGACTGAGTCAGGCAGCTTTGGCTTTCGTGCAATCACAATCGGGGAGACCCACGGAGTAGGGCCCTCCACCTTCTCAATGATGTCAAGTCCGACCAGGTTGTCTAGCTCCTGATCCACTAGATCCCGCAAATGGAATGGCACCCGCCGATGTTTTCGATGCAACAGGTTGGATGGAGTCATCTATGTGCAATCTGATCCGGTCACCAGTCATCCGCCCAATTCCTTCGAACAGACCTGAGTGTTTGTCCAACAACATCTGGATGTCCTCCACATACACCGAGTATGCAAAGGTGACGATGCCCAGGGCCTCCGCGCAACTGAGTAGAGTGTTGCTGCTGACAGGTGTTACATAGAATCTTGCTCGAATCTCGGACCCCCCCATGCTTCACATCTGCCACGAACACACAATCAAGCGGGATTGGCTGCGCACCTCCAAACGTAAAGATGCAAGCCTTGGGTGTAGAGAGGCGGGGCTGAGACTCCAAGGCATCATAATGTTGTCTTGCCATGACATTGACAGAGGCGCCAGTGTCCACAAGCACCGGAACGGATGACTCGTTGACCTGCACGTGGCATCTGGGTTGTCGCCTGGATTTTGGACGCAGGTTGCCCATATTAGACACAAGAAGACGTTTTCTTCTTCCCCTTCTTTTTTGCCGTCCAGACCTGTGCCTTCATCCCCTTGGTCGACCTGGGCCACATTTGGTGGGCGTTGCTGGCAAAAAAAACGAGCTCGGACAGGACCCCTTGGGACAACAAGCGGATTAGGGGCTTTACACATGCAGGCATAGTGGTCTGCAGCACCGCAGTGGCCACACGACTTCCCCACTGTTGGACACTCTGCCGGGTGTGGGAGGTCATACCCGCACTTCATGCACAAGTTGGCAGGGCCAGACCCTCTGTCATGCTGACCACCAGCCGGACGCCTGGACCCTCTGCCCCAGCCCACAGCACAGATGTCCTCCACTTTGTTGAGGCGTACCCCATCCTCCATGCGGGACGCCGTAGCTCCGACACCTCTTGACACCTTCCTAGTTCCAAAATGCGAGGGAGGGTGATGCCAGGTTCTCTCAGGATCTGTCGGCGCAGCTTACCAGAAGCACATCCTTGAATCTGCTGGTTTCTTATCATGGTATCAGGATTGTCCAGGCACAGGAAACTGCTAGCCTGCGCTGCCTCCCATAGTATGTGTCCAGCGTCTCATCGTCCTTTTGGCGAGACAAACTCATGAGAAAATGTTCATAATCGGCATTGGCAAGGGGCAGAAAGTAGTTGTGAAGAGCTTCCTTCGCCACAGCATAATAATTGTCCTGAGGCTGGAGGGACAGAAACACCAGCACAATACTACAGGGTTGCCACGTTGCTATCCTCGTTGGTTTCCATGGTGGCCCTGAAGTACATCTCCAACCTGTCCATCCACATTTTCCATCTGGGGCCCAGACTGGAACGGGCACCCGAAATATCAAATTCAAGAATTGGCTGCAGGGCGCCTGGTTTTCTCATTGCCGACCTTGGTGGCAGTGCTGGGGGCTGCTGGAGCACAGCCACTGGGGGCTGCTGGAGTGCCAGTGCAGGAGGCTGCTGGGCCGCAGCCAGGTCGTTGTTCATGGCAGCAAGCGCACAGGCACCCCAAATGGACTAAATGGGGCCGCAACTCTCACCTCACCTTGCAGCGCCGACTTCACTCCCTTTCACATTGACAAATCACTGGCAGGCTGAAGTTCTTCACCGACAGTCAAACAGGGGAGCACAAATATTCTCCAGGGCCCCAGTGGGTGTTCCAGAGTTTCCTGCACCAGGACAGACACAATCCCACAGTCTACTGATGGACAGATTCTGTAGTTAAAGTCATAGGCCAGTGGCGCCAAAAATTGAGCTGGATGGGTCCAGGGAATACAACAAAGGAATAGCAGGCCTCCCCTGGCTCCACACCCCAAAACTCAACAAAGATGGGTGAAAATGTAGGAAATTCACACCAGACGGCACATCATGTGCAACTAGCAGCTGTCCGCCGCTTAATTTTTCAAAAATTGGGCTTGGATGGCTCACCGTCACTCTAAAATTAAGCCGCGACCATCGTAGGCCCGGTTTGTAATATGGCCGCCTGCTGGGTGGTCTGCATCCCTCTCTGCGGCATTTCAGACAGTGAAATCAATATCACAACAAAGATTATCACTGCCGCTTTCACCGCCGTGCCCGGTCTGCAGATCCGCACTTGTCGCCACTGTTACAACTCTACGCCCCCCCACCGGAGTTCCTGTGACCCCACCCGACGACAGGCTCACATGAGACCAGCTGCGTTTGGTTCGGGCCATGGCAAAGAAAAAAAGACGCAAGGGCAGCTTCTAAATCCAGGGGCACTACAACAGAACTGGCAAACAACATCACAGGAGTAGGAATGCCAAGGCTCTCAGGGGTGCTGCAAAGGTGCATACATATCAAATTGTGCAATGCTGGTACCAATCAAAATAGAGCAAGTAACAGAATGTGATGTGGGGGGAAAGATAAATTCCAATGAAAAGATTGATATTGCTCTACAAACACCCCAGGGTGTCCTGTAAGGACCAATTAAAATGGGCACAAACGCGTCAAGAAGGCAGCAGCTACAAATAGAAAAGGCAAAGGACAAACAACCCTCAATCTGGGAGGACTGTTTCAGGCACTTAGACCACCAATATGGGAGTGCCAACTGGTGCAGTGTCTGATGCCACAGTGCAAACTGACTTGGCCAACATTCTTCCTGTAAAGGTTGCGAGTACGTTGCCTGCAAAGCCTATCACGCTGACCAAGTCCAAAACACCTGCACTACAAATCCAGAGTATCTTTGGACAGGACAAGTGCACCTATGTGAATAGATGCTAGGTGCTGGAACTTTTCCATTCTGTGATACCCCTGTGATTCATTGCTTCTAGAGATATATACGTATTGTCGACATCAGCGACTCCATCGGCAGGGGCCAAAACGGAAACATCTACTGTTTTCTTTCACGCAGATGGAACTTTGTCCTATGTCCTGGAACATTGTCAAGCACTGTTCAAACTGGGCTATGACTGTTCTGTTGTGGAGGTCTACCAGTGTAAATGTGTGGATCGTTTTAGTAACCCGGAGGTAAACCATAGCCACTCCACCGGGAGCCAGGAAAGCTAGCCACAATCAGAGGACATTCGGCAAGTGGTAAAGGGCAACTCGACACTCGAGGTGATGAAGGGTATTGGGCATGTCTGGCCAACCTGGTGGACCAACATGGTAGGCCTTGCTCCTAATCCCGAAAAGCCAGGCTCCACCTTCCTACTTAGTTGGAACACTAGGGTCAACTCCCATTTGCACGACCATGGAGGACTAATGTCGCATAGTGACAAATTTACCATGATTGCCTTACAAGAGACTTGGCTTACGTCCCCATTAGTGATAGACGGCTGGAACCTTTTCTCCTCTTTGGCAATTCAGGGGTCGGAGGGCCAGACCCAAAGGAGGCTTGGTATTAGGGGTTAGGAAGGATTTAGGCATTGAACTGATCCTACCCAACCATAAGGATGTACTGGCGGGAAGAATTTCAATCAAATCATCTTCCCCAGTTTCCCTGTGAAGGTTTTGTTTGTAGTTAATGTATACAATCCGCCGTACAAATCTTGTCATTTGAAGGTATTAGAGACTGTCAAATTGATCTGGGTAATAAGTTCCCGATTGTGAAATGTGGGGATTTTAAAGCCGGGATCCCGACTTCATCTCTGGCAGTAACAGGTGATATGCTAGATTACTCATCCGGAAGCTGCTCGGGTAGACTGGCCACTGGTTGCACACAAGGAGCTAGCTGGGCCAGTCTGTTGTACTCTAACAACTCTGAAATGCTCAATGGAAGTACTCCCTCAGACATTTCTCCAAGGTTCACGAGGGTGGGGAGAGTCACAAGTATCATTCTAGATTATGCATTTGTTACCAAACCTAATGATGTAATTGCTGATATGTGTGTGGCATATTGGACTGACAGTGATCATTTTTCACTGATCTTCAAAATGTACAAAATCCAAGCAAAACCGGCACCTATCGTCTAGGGGCAGCTGTCAGTTTACAACGCCCTGAGCCGGATATCCTGGTATGATGAGAACTTGAGGAAGGCCTCTACTAGGGCAAGGAATAACCTTAGTATTTTTTGTCATGACTGGGGTACCAGCCAGTGGGGAAGTAGTGCCTCGCAAGTCACAAACGCGATAAGCCATTTCTAAGCCTGCCTGGAGTACATGAAGGCTTTCTCGATTGGCCTTAAAAAAACACCAAAACAACAGCCAGGCGCTATCTTAAGAATCTCTTACACATATATGATTAATCAATTCAGGGAAAGAAAGGAGCTCTGCCTCAGGCTTTGCGTGCTGTTTCGTGGGAAAACATTTCCTGGCTGTGGGGTCCTATAACATCCCGGCTCATGTCGCTGCTTCCAAATTTCTATATACAAAAAACAGCAAGGACAAAGAGAAAATAATCAGGAGATGTAAATCATCCCGGGCACCGGGCCCTGATGGGGCGTGTGTTAGCGGAGTGTGGCAGAGCAGTCAGGCTTATCTTAAGAGGAAGATGTGAGCTGTAGGTAAGTACTCTGAATCTTAGTTGACAGGCACAAAAAAGAAGCACTTACACATATAGTTATATAAACGATATATATTCATTATATTTACACCAAAATCACTTCAAATACTTCAGAAGTTTATGGTAGAGCACTTATGGAAGAGCACTTAGGAATACTAGATAATACACTTCAAAGGGCACTTTCACTTTTGTGTTTGTTCACTGTTACATTTGTAGCAACGTTAGAAAGGGAAAAGAAAAGGTTATAGTATTATCGGTAATTGTGCACTCAATCGGTTTTCAACATGTCTTATGGTAACGCATTTACTCTGTAAACACATGTAGAAGAGTCACTTAAAGGGAGGAAAATAAGTGGTAGTGAAACATGAGCCTAGTTCAACGTTCTAGAGGCGGTTTCTTCGACTGGAACGTCTTTTAAGTCCAAAAACGCAACCCTAGCTAAAGGCAGTTCAGAGAGGGCTTTAAGTGTTGAAAAACAGCAAATAATGAAGAGTTCCTGCAGATTTCTTCCAGTGTCTAAAGCTATTGAAGCAGCAAGTTAGCAACTAACAAACAAGACCTAAAACGGACTCAAGAGGGGGACACACGCAGCAGCTTGGGTCAGAGGTAAGAGGGGGTTGCCCTGGACATCTCTACCTGCACTCCAACGCTCTGGAGCGACCTCTTAGAATCAGGTAAGCAATACCTTTTTCCCCACAGTACCTTTGGTTTGAATAAAGTGTTTGTGTTGTCTCCTCCGCAATGAGTTACCTCAAAAATGGTACTCTCCCTCAATTTTTGTTGATGGGGGGTCAAAGTCTTGGAACGGGAGAATGCCTTTCAATACACTATACAAAAATAGAGACTATTGACTACCCCCTCATTATCGAACCAGGATTGGGCTGGTGATATGTACTGTCATCTTAATTAATAACTTCCCATTTACCTGGTCTGATCACACGTATCTAACCAGCATTATTGTTTTGGAATTACTCAGTACCATAAATTACCACATGCTGTTTGTGCACCACAGAAACCATCGCTTAGACATACTTAAACACATACTACAAAACACTCTTCATCAATGAGTCCGATATGAATGTATTGTTTAGACACATTTAGAAAAAGATTTTGTGAAAAACTTTAGAAAAGTTGATAAAAACATGCAACATACAAATATCAATAACAATTCATCACTGCATGGTCAACTTAATCCATTTCTAAAAACAGAATCTTCTGTGCGCGGTTAATTGGATAAATCAACTGACTTCATTTACTTAAGCAGTATAACGATATCCGACTTCAATTTCTAAAGAGTCTTGTCAATTGTCGACATGTTTTGGCCCTTATGGAGATTAAGGCACTATCTCTAGTGTCTCTACACCCAATAATTTCTCGGCCTTCTTCAGGACAGACAATTTCTTTTCAGGCAGATGGAAACCTCTTTCATATACCCCAACAGATTAGCACAATCTAAAAACAAACATACACAGTTGTAAGCGACAGTATAACTCTGAGTACACAGTAATATATTGTTACTACAGTCAATCAAAAAAATTAAAGAAATTATTAAAAAAATCATTCACAAACATTTTTTTACAATGGGATAGTTGCTACATATCTTTCAAACAGAATGTGATAATCACAACATCATTCCCAAACGTTTTTAACAATGGGATAGTTATTACATATCTTTCAAAAAGCATATTGTGTTCGCCCCCCTAAAGTTTGCTTTTGTGGAGGGCACAAAACTTAAACCCTTTTTCAGGACTTGTATTTCAGGATCCGTTAACAGATGACTAGACAAATTAAAGATTGGAATTACCAGGTTACTGGAGGGCCTCTCCAGTTGCGTGTTTGCATCCTGGGTGGCCCCTGATTCCAGTTGCGCGGCCGCCTCCCTGATAATGGGACTGGTTATTGGAGTTTCCTGCAGAGCTTGTACTATCAGAGTCACTACTCGTCGTATTGGAGGTGTTCGAGAAAGTAACAAACTTATTCCTTTGTCGGTTGGTATTTCTTCCTCTAGTTTTTTGTAATTAATTTTGATCATCATAGTTGGACTCCACTAGATACGGATAGGTATTGGTTTCTTTATATGTCTCAGCATCTTTCTTGTACTTCCATATCTTTTTGTCGAGGGTACATTTTTTAAATTTGCCAATCTCTTCATCTATTTTTTCTAGTTTTTCTTTTATGTCTTTTATGTCTTTTATGAGTTGATCTCCCTTCAATTTAATTTCTAGGGTTTCAATCTCGATCTTTTGTTTAGTTGATTCTTCTGCGGCTGTGTCGATGATCAAGATGAGAAAATCTCTCGAACATTTATTCCCAACTGCACTAAAACTCCCTTTGAATTTTGGATTGTTTGTAAATACACATGGAATATTTTTAATTTGCAAACCTTTAGGAATTAAGCCTGCTTTTAAATACGCCAGCATCATCTGACCATGAGACTCAGTTCGTATTCATTTTTTCTTTTTTTTGTCAATAAATCAAGCTCATCAATCTGTGCAGGTGCAATGGTCCCCGCGGGTTCAACTGCAACTATAGACGGAAGGCCTATCAGTTTCTGATAATATTCTTCAGAAAACGAAAGTGTATTAACGTTTTCCATTATGCCTGCAATATTGCGGTTTATGCTGACAACCCGTGAAGTATTGAGATCAAGTTAAACAATCTTTAATAATTGGGTAAAGAACAATTGTTTATAAGTATTTTAAGTTAAAAATATGTAATAAGGAACTTGATGTCCCTATTATCTACAGGCCCCTAATACAGGCAGGGTGCTGTGACCTGCGAATACCTAGCACAAAGAAATAAGAAAAGAAAATAAGACTTGACACGGCTAAGACGTAGCCGGTTTCTGAAGCTCATGTACATCCGGGATGTAAGTGTGGGCTTGGTGGCATGTTGTGTCTGATGTCCCCTATGTTTCCATTTAGGGGGGCGAACACCATATGCTTTTTGAAAGATATGTAATAACTATCCCATTGTTAAAAACGTTTGGGAATGATGTTGTGATTAGCACATGCTGTTTGAAAGATATGTAGCAACTATCCCATTGTAAAAAATGTTTGTGAATGATTTTTTAAATAATTTTTTTGATTGACTGTAGTAACAATATGTTACTGTGTACTCAGAGTTATACTGTCGCTTACAACTGTGTATGTTTGTTTTTAGATTGTGTTAATCTGTTGGGGTATATGAAAGAGGTTTCCATGTGCCTAAAGAGAAATTGTCTGTCCTGAAGAAGGCCGAGAAATTATTGGGTGTAGAGACACTAGAGATAGTGCCTTAATCTCCAGAAGGGCCGAAACATGTCGACAATTGACAAACGACTCTTTAGAAATTGAAGTCAGATATCGTTATACTGCTTAAGTAAATGAAGTCAGTTGATTTATCCAATTAACCCCGCACAGAAGATTCTGTTTTTAGAAATGTATTAAGTTGGCCATGCAGTGATGAATTGTAATTTATATTTGTATGTTCCATATTTTTATCAACTTTTCTAAAGTTTTTCACAAAATCTTTTTCTAAATGTGTCTAAACAATAAATTCATATCGGACTCATTGATGAAGAGTATTTTGTAGTATGTATTTAAGTATGTATAAGCAATGTTTCTGTGGTGCACAAACAGCATGTGGTAATTTATGGTACTGAGTTATTCCAAAACAATAATGCTGGTTAGATACGTGTGATCAGACCAGGTAAATGGGAAGTTATTAATTAAGACGACAGTACATATCACCAGCCCAATCCTGGTTCGATAATGAGGGGGTAGTCAATAGTCTCTATTTTTGTATAATGTCCTCTGCAATGAGGCAGTTCTGGACCCAAACTCTGTATTCCTTGATCTGTTGACGAAAGGCAGGACAATGGATGGTGTTTCTCAGCAGCAGTCTCAAGGGAGGACCCGCAGCACGACTTCCAGCAACTTCTTGGTTCACTCTGCGGGTTCAGCGCCTTTTCAAGCACCAACAAAGGACACGGATCGCCCAGTCAATCTTCTTCACTTCTTGCAGTCCCACACTCTGGTGAGGGGGTCTGAGTGAGTTGGATTGGATCTCTGGAGTGTCCTTACAGGCTCAGCACAGACTTGCTGGGATTTCGGCCTTTCCACGACAATGCACTCAAAATGGGCAGCAGGTCTCCTCTTATTGGGGTTTCGCAGCTCTGGAAGCTCCTACGACCTCGGGAGATGGCTCGTTTCAAAGTTCGTCTTGGGACTGGTTGCTCCCACCAGCCAAAAGGAAGGAGTCGTCCCCTTCAGAGCTCCTCTGTCGCATAGAAAACGGGGTCAGGACAGCAGTGCTTGCTTCACAGTGTTGCAAACGGTCTGCAGGTGTCTCTCTGGTCGTCTTCTTTTTTGGTTACTTCTGTTTTCTGTGGTCGACTTGCTTCACACTCTGTGATGCTGGAAATGCATTGGAGGGATAGGGCCTCCCTGTCCTTGTCCTGTAGTCCTTTTACATTTGTGTTCTGTGTTGTTTCCTGCCCAGGAGTCCATGTGGGACTCCTGGCAGTGCAGCTCTTCCTGTTTTTGGTTTGGTGTACAGACCCATGGGATATCCTTATGGCACCCATGGGTGGGGGTACAACCCTATGCCCCCAGTGTATGTTTTTGGGCACCTGTGTGTGGCCCACAGAGCAGGGTATGGGCTGGTGGCAGCTCCATGCTAAATTTGACAGTTGCTCTGAATATCCTCCATTTTTGGGATACCCAGGCCCTGCCATTGGAATCAGTTGATTCCAGATAAGCAACCAGATGGCCCCTGTGGCCTCTTGCTTTCTATTGCCCGTTACCTTGTTTTCCCAAAGTCCTGGGAAGCCCTGACTCTGTCCCTTCCCCCTGACTGGCTGTTGGGTGGAAGTTCCATATATGGTGTTGTGAAGTCCAGGCCAGACTGGCTGGAGCCTTCCCAGTGACTGTATGTTGTGGGTACACCCTGTGGGTGGGACCTGGATGAATGGAGTGTGTGACCAATATGCACTTCTTGTTGTGGATGTCTGGTATTTGGTGTTTGACACAATGACTGAGACAGCCCCGCCCAAAACTGGTATGAATGCAGTGTGTAGTGTTGAATGGTTGGGTACTAGTCCCAATACACATTCCTTGTGAGTGTCTGAGAGGGAGGAGAATGGCCTGAATGCACTGTATGCCTGATTGGCTGACTGACTGCTGAATGCCCTTCTGAGTGATTGGTTGCCTGAGGGTGACCCAGCAGAATGAATGGGAGATCAACTAGTACATCTGGGGGCCTCTCACTGCTAGAATTTCGTTCAGAAGCTGGAGTTGAAACTAACATTGAAACTTAAGCTGAATCTCGAAGCCAAGCCTGACGAAGAAGGTTGACTGCTGTCTCCCTTTGCCGAAATCCGGAAGCCTTCGGGACTGATCCAAGAGAGGACCTGGTTAGGCGCCTTCTTCCCGTGCTCCGAGGGACCATCGAGCACCGATAACCTTTGCCGAAGCACCCTGGAAGTCAGACCCTCGACAGGCTGCTGACCGGAGACTGGGACCCGCTGAGGAGAACAAAGATAAGCACCGGACATTCCATTCACCGTCGTCGACCAGGGTTCGCAAGTTTGCTTTAACCGCTGGAGGCCCCTCAAAGCTGTATTGCCCAGAAGCGGGGACCGCTTGATTCTGTGCCATCGATGACCGGAGCCACACGCTCCTTTGCCTTTTGATTCATGGACGCGCTCGTCCACACCGCCCGCCTTATCCCGCCGGAGAAGGCCAGGCCGTCGATGGGCCGAGGAGCATCCGCCGGTGGGTTTCCCGCCACCAAAAGACCATAGAGACGCCGGACGACTCGACGCCCTTTCTGGGCCACAGTTCTTCACAATCTCTTTGCGGTCATGAACTATTGACATCGAGGTACCCCGCACGCCTCTTCCTTGAAGGACATCTTCGAATCGTCATCGCCAAGCACCGCTGGGACTGAAGCTGCCGCCTCAACGCCGAGTTCACTTTCTTCGAGGGATCTCGACGATCCGTGGCTCCTACTTTAAAGGGAGCCGCTCACGAAGGATCTGTCGATGACTCATTGTCGAACGCTGCTATTCCAGGTACATTGGGGTGGTAGAACATTAGAGAAGGAAAGAAGACTTATAGAACAATATATGGACTGGGCTTGTGATATATCTTTATTTTACAGGTTGCCCAGGTGGGGGGATCTCCACACAGAATTGTGTCTAGGTAACAGGACAGTATTCTGCCAATTGTTCTAACCAACTGCCTTCCTCCTATGTCTGTTGTTGGTTACCTTTATTAAGTGATTTGTGTGACATTTAACCAGAGTACAGTTGATGCACTTTAAGGAAATCTGATAATAATTGTGGTACCACTTAGAACTGTATATTTGCCATTGTAGATTAACTGAGCACAAAGTGAGTTATTGTGTATATAACCTTGAACCTTAATTATATAAAGACTGTGTTTTAACTAATACAGTGTGTGGACATTCTTGACATTTTTGTGTGGGTGCTTGGGGACTCCACTGTACTTAAGAACCAGCCTGCATCACCTCCTGAGAAGCTAGGCCTTGATTGCTTGTCCATTGCTATTGTAATAGAGAATCTTAGCTGGGTCCTCTGTGTCTCTCCTCTACCATATATAGAGCACGAGTACAGACACCCCCTCCAGTCTTTACACTGGTGGCAGCTGTGGGATGCTTATGGTTTTAAGAATCAGTGTATAACCGTGCCACTTACAAAATATCTGCACTTTGTTAAATTGAGGTTTAGTTGTGTACAAGATAACTGCATTACAAGCAATGGCGTCTATTGCAAATCGTAAATTGACTAGGAGGAGCTTAGAGGCTCTCCGGAGTGCTTGTGAAGCCAGGGAATTAGACTTTGAGGATAAGTCTAGGGCTGAGCTGATAGCTGCCCTGGTGGACTACCAGACTGATAGTGAAAATCTTGAAGGGGGGATGCAACCAATGAGGACTCTGCCCCTGGGGTTGTTGCTGAATATGATTCTGGGAATGCCACCATTCCTGCTGCCTCTGTTCCGAACCCCAGCACTGCTCTTCACGGGGAAGCCCTGAAGATTGAACTTTTAAAATTGGAGCTACAACGGGAACAGTTAGCCTTTCAATACAAAAAGTTGGAAATAGAAGCTGGGTTGAAGAAAGAGGAGTTGGCACTGCAAGTGATACTCAGAGATAGGGACACTGAGCACCAAAGAATCCAGCTAGAGAAAGCCAGAGTGGAAACTTGAGAGTGGCAGGTCCCCAGCTACCAAGTTTATGAAAGATTTGGTTGGTGCGTTTGTGGAGGGTTCAGATATCCTCCAATGGATTGAAGCGTTTGAAATGGCTTGTGCAATTCATGATGTTGATAAGAGAGATTGGGCTAAGTGTTAAGCAGAGTGCCTCAGACTGGATATGACTGTATTCTGAAACTGAGTGTGGAATAAAGGGGTCAGTATGAGTGCATGAAGTCTGCTTTGATTGCCAAGTTTGGCAAGAAACCTACCCAATACCTTAAAAGGTTCAGGGATTTTAAGAAAAGAGAGAATGTGTCTTGGGTTGACTGTGTGAGTGCTGCACATATGAACATGATGGGGTGGATTGATGGATACAAGGTGAAAACCTTTGTTGAATTGTCCCACCTGTTGTTTTTTGAGCATTTTTCGGATGCCTGTTCACCAGAGCTGCGTCAGTATGTTGCTGACCAGAACAGTTTGGATCCCTTTAAGCTGGCCAGGCTGGCTGACAAGTGGGTCTCCCACCGTGTCCCCTAAGGACTCCAGTAGGAAGGACAAGGACAAAGAAAAGGGGTCCTTTCAGAAAGCTGAGGAGTCCCAGAAGCAATCACAGTCGGGTAAACCAAAACCATCCTCTCCTAAGACCCAAAAATCTAGTGGGGATAAGTCATCTGTGGTTGGGAATAAGAGTAGTGGCCCACCTGCTGCAAAGCAGGCTCCCAGAGGTTTCAGTATCGTACCCTGCATTCCTGGCACTTATTGGGACTGTGGGGCTCTGGATCATACAAAGGGTGACCCCAAGTGTAAAGGTAAGGCACTTGGAGTCCAGGCTGTCAGCCTGAGCTACCTTTACCCCATGTCTGAGGTGGAGGCCACTGTCTTTCACGACCCTCGCCCAAAACCCCCTCTGGCAAACCCATTGGCCAGGTGGAGTCAGGACTCGGGCCTCTAGAGCCTGGCATCCTCTTCAAAAGCCCTCATGGGGCCAGTCCTGGCGCCTATGGCGCCAGACTCATGCACCATGAACAACAATGTGCTTGGGAACTACTTTATTGTATTGTCAGCCAACATGGAGGCTTCCACATAGCTTGGTTCCTAAGAACCAAGCTATGCGGTCTAGTGTTTTGGGTGTGGCACGCCTGGAACTACTTTCCCTGGTACTACTTTACCTGGTACTACTTTGCCTGGGCTATATAAACCACACCCTGACTGCAGAACATGCGTCATGTTACTTTGCAGCTTGCAACGTGACGCTCACCGTGTCCAGCTATTCCCTCGAACCTCGGAGAAGCAGAACCTGCAAGGAGACAAAAGGAACATCATTAGCAGCAGCATCTTACCTGCAGTCTTCATCTTTAAACACTCGCAGCTACTGAGAACAGCTTCATCGAATCTGCACGCCTCCCGGACAGAACGACCTGAAAGAGGAAGATAGAGGCAACATTAAAGAAATCTGTAGAGACATTTACAAATTACGAACTGCTCAAAAGACTTACCTGGCTGGTCGCCTTTCGGCTGGCACCACTCCGGACATTCCACTCGCGCTGAAGAACACCGCAACCTACAAGGAAGGAAAACACAGGTTAGCAAAGGCAAGACTTTGCAGCGCTGCGCTTAGCGCTTACTTACCGCATCATAGAGCTCTCAATGCGCCCTCATTTACCAGCGGGGCTCAACCAAGCCAGTTTGCCGCGCTGAAGCTCCGCATACCTAAGGGAGAAAAAAAGAGACATTTTAAACAAAGAAAGGCATGCAGGATAGCAACAACACTAAAGAACAGCAATAAGACCTACCTGAACAATATCAAAAGGGCCGGCGTCAGTGAAGTAACTGGACCGCACTCGCCCATAAAAGACAACGCGCCCCTGCAAAGAAGGCAGGACGGAGAGCATGCCTAATTCTACCACAAGGTGAGGAGAGGGCGCCAGAGGGACTGAAAGCATACGGGGGTGGAGGGAGGATACTTACACCAGTTTGTCAGTCTTGAACACAGTCCTCCTGTATTTTCAGGAAGAACCTTCCCCGCAGACCACATCAGAGCAAAGCTGAGAAGCATACCAGCGAGTAACCCAACTGGGTGGCGTCCCTGTGGATACTAGATGAGCGTAACAGAACACGAAGCCTACCATAACAAATCCTCCTGGGCACCATGGAGACATCAGAAACGGACCAATTGGCCCAATTACTAGGAGAGCTTCGTGCTGAGGTTCATTCTACCCGACAAGAGAGTAATGCCCTCCAGAGAGACCTAATAGTGACCAAAGAACGCACTGAAGAGATTAGCAGGCAATACTTGCAATCACAGGCAGGACAGACGCCTCTACCTGGAAGCAATCCAATGATGCAAAACCCTGCCCTACCACCCACTCTGGTACAGATCACGTTACCTGGAACAGTGCCCCTGGCACCACCAGAAGGTTTCTCAGGCAACCCACAGAAGTATGCGGCATTCATCAATCAGTGCCGCCTTCATTTTCTTTGTAGGCCTGGAGCATTTCCAAACGACCAAGCTCGGGTAGCTTTTGTCTTATCATACCTGAGTGGTAGTGCAGCAGATTGGTCGGTGCCGTTGGTAACCCACGACGATCCTCTATTACATGACTTTGGGGGGGGGGTTCCAGAGAGAAATGGAAAAACTTTTTGCTCGCCATACCCAGGAACAAACAGTAGACAATGAACTCTTGTCCCTCCGACAGGGGAATCAGGACTTGTTAACGTACATTGCTACCTTCAACAGACTGGTTGCCGAAGCTAGGTGGCCAGAAAACAAAAGAACCACGTTATTCCATCGAGGCTTACATGGTGAATTAAAGGACATCTTAGCCCAGGTGGTTGATCCACCCAGAGACTGTGCAGAATTCATAAATCTGGTCGTGCAGCTAGACCACCGGTTGCATGACCGAAAGGCAGACCGGTCTAAGACGGACCCTCGGACCGTGTATGTTCGACCAAGGGAAAACACACCCCGTGTACCTGAAAATGCTGTAGAACCCATGCAGATTGGAGGGATACAGCCTCCATTAACAAAACAAGAGCGGGACAAAAGAAGACAACAACAGCTTTGTTTGTATTGTGGGAAACCAGGACATTTCCTGAAGGACTGTCCAGTAAAACCCCCAAGAAGAACAGTTGGTGCCACAGAGAAGGATGAAGCTAAGGAATCGGGAAACTACCAAGCTCGACAAACATAGAGGTCACTTTGTCAAGTGAGAAGAAATAGTTGCTGACCTCGCACTTTGCAATACCAGTGATCTTAATTAACCACCAACAGTCGTCAAGAATGCATGCCGTTGAAGCATACATCGATAGCGGAGCAGTTGGAAATTATATTGATCAAGAACTGGCAGCAGAGATGGGGCTTCTTTTGTGTTCTAAGCCAACTATGGACAAGGTAACCACCGTGGATGGGACAGAAATCGCTTCCGGACAAGTAACCCAGTGCACAGCCAGGGTAACTTTGCTGTGTCAGGACAGACATCGGGAGTCTATTTCATTCGATCTCATCAAGGCACCTCAGTTCAGGCTAATACTAGGGATGCCATGGTTGGTTGCTCACAACCCTTTGATAGACTGGCGGGCACGAAAATTAACCTTCCCCGGTGACTGCTCCCCTGCCTGCTATTAGCAAGAGGAGAAACCCGACGTCTGTATCCCCATGACTCCCGGAGCGACAGTATCAACCCTGGGAGCAAATAATACCTTGCAAAGTGAATACCATGATTTCCAGGATGTTTTCCGAAAGGACCAAGCCAATACAATGCCGCGCACAGGCCCTATGACTGTCAGATCGACCTTGTTCCTGGTGCACAAATCCCTTGCGGCAGGATCTACGCTCTCACAGAACCAGAAAACCTTCATTTGAAATCCTATTTAGACCATTACCTTGCAAACGGATTTATCCGTCCTTCGAAGTCCCCCGCAGCCAGTCCTGTGTTCTTCGTACTGAAAAAAGAAGGAGACTTGAGAACATGTATTGACTACCGTGCATTGAACCAGATCACCGTAAAGAACCGCTACCCCTTGCCACTTATCCCTGAGATGCTAGACCAAGTTAAAGATGCCCAGATTTATACCAAATTGGACCTTCGAGGAGCGTACCACCTGGTCCAAGTCAGAAAAGGAGATGAATGGAAAACCGCTTTCCGTACTAAGTACGGCTTGTTTGAATATCAAGTCATGCCCTTCGGGTTATGCAACGCTCCTGCGGCATTCCAATATTTCATGAATGACGTCTTAAGGGAGTTAATTGATGTGTGCACCTTAGTGTAGATAGACGACATCTTAGTATACCGAGCCTCGGAACAAGATCATGTCAGGCACGTTCATTCAGTCCTCACCAAGCTCTGTCAACATCGCTTGTTTGCAAAGCTTGAAAAATGCTTTTTTCATGTCACCGAAGTAGAATTTCTTGGTTTTATCCTTACTCCAGGAGGCATCAGAATGGACGTGCACAAGGTAGATGCCATTCTGAAATGGCCTTCACCAGCGTCTCTGAAAGGGGTACAAAGCATGCTGGGCTTTGAGAACTTCTACCGCCGGTTCATCCCAGACTTCACTCAGGTTGTGCACCCAATCACAGTACTATTACAAAAAAACAATAAAAAGTTTGCTTGGACCTAAGAAGCAGAAGAAGCCTTTCAGGAACTTATACAAAGGTTTACATCCACTCCAATCCTGCGACATCCTCGTCCAGACCTCCCTTATGTCATTGAAACTGATGCGTCCAGTCTCGCAATGGGGGCTGTCCTTTCTCAGAGAGACCCGGAAACCGGCCAGCTACATCCTGTGGCCTTCTGGTCAAAAAAGTTCTCACCTCCAGAGATTAATTATGCCATCACGGACAAGGAACTCCTGGCTATAAAATCTGCATTTAAAGCCTGGAGGCACTACCTTCTGGGGGCCAGACACACCATTACAGTCATCACAGACCACCGAAACCTGCAGTATCTCAAAACAGCCAAGGCCCAGTCCTCGCACCAATTACAGTGGGTCCTTTTCTTCGCCGAATATGATTATGTAATCACATTTTGACCAGGAGTCAGAAACGGAAAGGCGGATGCCTTATCTCGCATGGGCATAGATGAAATAGTATGTACAACTCCAGACCCAGGACCTATTATACCTGAAGACACACTCTTGGGTATCACGACAGCCTTAACACAAGCAGAACTACGAAAAGAAATCCAACGGACAATGAATCCTGATGCCTACCTCGCATGGCAAACTCAAGGAGAACAATATACCATCAAGAACCGCCTACCCTTTTTTAGGGATCGCCTATATGTACCCAAGAAGGAATTACAACAGCATATTATTTCAAACTATCACGATTCACTGATCGAAGGGCATCCTGGGATCGCCAAAACCCTAGCTAAGGTGAAAGAGAACTTTTGGTGGCCTACCTGGCGTAAGGCCATCATTCAGTATATTCAGTCCTGCGGTGTCTGCGCACAAAATAAATCACAGAAACAAAAACCATCTGGTCTCCTACAACCATTGGACATTCCTCCAGTTCCATGGCACACTCTTTCCCTTGACTTCATCACTGATCTACCTCCAAGCCAAGGGTTCAACACCATCCTTGTAGTTGTGGACTTATTCTCGAAGATGGCCCATTTTATTCCTCTCAAAGGCCTCCCAGACGCAGCCACTTTAGCAAAAGTGTTCCTGGAGGGCGTGGTTAAGCTACATGGCTTCCCTTCGGTTCTGGTCTCTGATGGAGGCAGCCAGTTTGTTTCAAACTTCTGGAAAAAATGCTGTGCAATGGCACAGATCGACGTTCGGCTATCTACCAGTCACCATCCACAAGCGGACGGCCAAACCGAGAGAACCAATCAGACACTCGAGCAATATTTACGGTGCATGCTGCACCAGGTACAAAGGAATTGGAAAGACCTACTATGGATAGCCGAATATGCATATAACAATTCTTTGCATTCAAGCACGGGACAAACGCCATTCTATACCCTTCATAGCAGACATCCACGTACCTCTGAACTAGACCTTCCAGCCAGCTTGGAAATGCCAGCAGTAAAGACTCTACACACAACCATTACTCAGGCTTTCAAAAGGGCAAAGGAACACCTTATTCATGCCAAAGAAAAACAAAAGAGATTCGCCGACCAATACCGGAAAAAGGCCCCTGATTATCAAGTAGGAGACAAAGTTTGGTTAGCCACTAAATTCGTACCCATCAAGGGAACCTGGACCTTTCATCCCAGATTCTTAGGACCCTATACCATTAAGGCAATTATCAACCCAGCAGCAGTGAAACTGGATTTACCACCAAATCTACACATCCACCCGGTATTCCATGTGTCCCTCCTTAAACCAATGCAACCCGGAACACGGATTGGGACACCACCTAAACCCATACTTGTTAACGGAGAACCAGAATTCGAAGTCAAAGATATCTTGGACTCTAAATACTCTAGGACCAAGCTATATCATCTCGTCGATTGGAAAGGATTTGGACCACAAGATAGATCCGAGGAGCCCAGTGAGAATATCCACGCACCACGTCTAATCAGGAAATTCCATCGGAACTTCCCAACCAAACCTGGGCCAGACAGGAACACCATGGGAGGGGCCTTAGAGGGGAGTGCTGTCACAATCCTCGCCCAAAACCCCCTCTGGCAAACCCATTGGCCAGGTGGAGTCAGGACTCGGGCCTCTAGAGCTTGGCATCCTCTTCAAAAGCCCTCATGGGGCCATTCCTGGCGCCTATGGCGCCAGGCTCATACGACATGAACAACAATGTGCTTGGGAACTACTTTATTGTATTGTCAGCCAACATGGAGGCATCCACATAGCTTGGTTCCTAAGAACCAAGCTATGCGGTCTAGTGTTTTGGGTGTGGCAGGCCTGGAACTACTTTCACTGGTACTACTTTGCCTGGGCTATATAAACCACACCCTGACTGCAGAACATGCTTCGTGTTACTTTGCAGCTTGCAACATGACGCTCACCGTGTCCAGCTATTCCCTCGAACTTCGGAGAAGCAGAACCTGCAAGAAGACAAAAGAAACATCATTAGCAGCAGCATCTTACCTGCAGTCTTCATCTTTAAACACTCGCAGCTACTGAGAACAGCTTCCTCGAATCTGCACGCCTCCCGTACAGAACGACCTGAAAGAGGAAGATAGAGGCAATATTAAAGAAAGCTGTAGAGACATTTACAAATTACGAACTGCTCAAAAGGCTTACCTGGCTGGTCGCCTCTCGGCTGTCACCACTCTGGACATTCCACTCGCGCTGAAGAACACTGCGACCTACAAGGAAGGAAAACACAGGTTAGCAAAGGCAAGACTTTACAGCACTGTGCTTAGCGCTTACTTTCCGCATCATAGCGCTCTTAATGCGCCCCCATTTACCAGCGGGGCTCAATCAAGCCAGTTCGCCGTGCTGAAGCTCTGCATACCTAAGGGAGAAAAAGAGACATTTTAAACAAAGAAAGGCATGCAGGATAGCAACAAAACTAAAGAACAACAATAAGACCTACCTGAACAATATCAAACGGGCTGGCGTCAGTGAAGTAACTGGACCGCACTCGCCCATGAAAGACAACGCGCCCCTGCAAAGAAGGCAGGACGGAGAGCACGCCTAATTCTACCACAAGGTGAGGAGAGGGCGCCAGAGGGACTGAAAGCATACGGGGGTGAAGGGAGGATACTTACCCCAGTCGGTCAGTCTTGAACACAGTCCTCCTGTATTTTCCGGCAGAACCTTCCCCGCAGACCACATCAGGGCAAAGCTGAGAAGCATACCAGCGCGTAACCCAGCTGGGTGGCGTCCCTGTGGATACCAGGTGAGCGTAACACTGTCCTCCCCTCCTCTACAGGGATCACACTTGGTGCTCCTGTAGAGATCCTTAGTGTCCCTTGGGGCCTGGGACCAGTACGCAGACGTACTGGCGACTATCCCACAGAACACCCGCAAGTTTTTGAGAAGTGTCCTCTTGAATGGCCAGCCTTCTACTGGTTTGAGAGACACTGGGGCAAGCATGACAGTGGTGGACAGGACCCTTCTCAAGCCAGAGGACTATATAGGTGCTCCTCTGAAAACCACCAGGTTAGCTGGTGGGCCTCCCTAATTATCGCCTGTAGCCTTAGTCACACTCATAATTGGAGACAAGACAGCAAAGCTTCCTGTCCTGGTTCAGGACAATGTCCCTGCTAACATTCTGTTAGGAAATGATCTAGTAGAGTTGGGGTTGATCTCGGATGGTCTACCCATGACTGCTGCTGTAGTCACTAGCTCACAGGTGACACATTGTCTGGCTGTGAGTCAGGCACCCGAGCCAAAGCCGAGGCCTAAGGCAAGAAGACAGAAGACCAAGAAGGCCACCTCTGTGAAGGGGGCTCCTTCTCTTCCTGCTGTTCTTACAGCACCCATTGGGATCCATGCTCCGGACGGGCTGGGTCCAGTGGAAAACTCAAACTCAACTCCTGAGGGAGAAGAAGCAGAAGACCATCCTGCGGGAGAGGTGCTCAACCCGGAGGACCACCCCAACCTTCAATGCCTGTTGGTTGAAGGGGGACCCTACTGGGCGGACTTTTGTAAGGGACAGAGAGCGTGCCACTCTCTCGAGGGTCTGAGGAAACAGGCCCAGTCCCAGGCACAAGGAGAAGTGCCTAGGACATTCTGGATCTATTGGGAGAGTGAGCTCCTTGTTATTGAGCCCACTAAGCCTGAACCTGGTGCCCGCAAGAGGTTGGTGGTACCCCAGGTTTACAGGCCCTTCCTGCTGCAGTTGGCACATGAGGTGCCCTTAGCTGGTCATCTTGGTACTAAGAAGACTAAGCAGAGGCTCTCTGCCCATTTCTGCTGGCCTCGGATGCGAGTAGAAGTGAGCCCCACTGCAGGACCTGCCTAACTTGTCAGTTATCTGGGACGACTGGAGGCAGTGTCATTGCCCCACTGCAGTCGTTGCCAGTGGTTGACACACCGTTTGAGAGGGTGGGCATCAACATTGTCCGTCCCCTTGACCCTCCCACTTCAGGTGGACATCGGTTCATCCTGGTCTTGGTTGATCAGGCCACCAGGTACCCTGAGGCTATACCCCTTCGGACTGTTACTGCCAAGGTGGTTGCCAGGGCTCTCCTGGGCATTTTCACCTGTGTTGGATTCCCTAAGGAGGTTGTCTCTGACCGAGGATCCAACTTCATGTCTAGTTACATGAAAACCATGTGGAAAGAGTGCGGGGTAACCGACAAGTTCTCCACCACTTACCATCCCCAGACCAATGGGCTGGTTGAGAAATTTAATAAAACTCTGAAGGGCATGCTAGGCACTTTGGAAGAGCCCCTAAGGAGGAAATGGGATCTCCTCCTGCCATGCCTGCTGTTCGCTTACAGAGAGGTACCTCAAGAGGGTGTTGGTTTCAGCCCCTTTGAATTACTCTTTGGACATCCCGTGAGGGGGCCCCTTGCCTTGATCAGAGAAGGTTTGGAAGATACCCCTACATGGGGGACTATGTGTTAGGCCTCAGACGGAGGATGACACAGATGATGGGTCAGGTGGCAGCGAATCTCAAGGCCAGCCAGGAATTGAATAAGTACTGGCATGACCTTAACGCCTCACAAGTGGATTGGACTCCGGGACAGGAAACCCTTGTGATGGAGCCTACCAAGCCTAGAGCTTTGGCAGACAAGTGGACTGGACCCTTCAGGATCATCTCAAAGATGGGCAAAGTCAATTATCTGGTTGACATGGGAGTCCCTGGGGTAGCCCCTCAGGTATTCCATGTTAACAGGCTCAATCCTTTCCACAGGCGAGCTGAGGTCTCATGTCTCTTGCTAGCTTCTGAGCAAGAAAAGGATGAGAGTGACATCCGACATATCTTGGTTGACTGTTGTATTCATTGGTGTTTATTACAAATAAAGCAGATTAATTTGCTATATTGTATTGAGTGTTGACAACAGTCAACCTAGATATGTCGGATGCAATCCAGTTTATGTATAACAGATAATAGATATAATATGAACGAACATAAGAATCTAAATTAGAACACAGGATTCCTAAACGGAATCTGTATATTCGACATTCGGTAACGATTTCATTGAGGCTAGTGTCGGAAGATTTGTACGTTCATACATCCAAGATGGTGGACGGAAAAGCATACCGGCATTAGAGCATGTTTACATTTAAGGCGGACCAGCCCTTGTGGTCGCTTAGCAACAGCCCAATGCACCAAGCGCGAGGGACCGAACAACCAGACTCAGTACGCGTCTAAGTGATTTCTGAACAAAGGAGTGAAAGTAAAATGCAGATTACACCTTAGCCATAGTCGGATCAATCAAAGAAGTACGTTAATTGATACTAATGTACCTTAACACTCATTTCACTGAGCAAGCCGCCAAAAAGTGACTTTGAATACGGAGAAAGGGGATAGCGTCTAGCTACATGCGCTCCCCCATTACGGCAGAGAAGGGCCAGCCATGAATCGGACAGCGAGTCAGCTTAAACTCTGCAGCGTACCGCTCAGCAGACACAACTTGAACAGCCGAAATGAACGAGACACGAACACATTAGCGTTCAAGGTATGAATACGCCCAATAGCATCATGCAGATTAATACAGCGCAACAAACATATTGTGAGATGAATGAGCTAAGACAATGCCGATATTATTTACAGTTGAGAGACCACATCCACCCCACGAATCGGCCCTATAGATAGACGTTACCTGCACGGAGACAGTCTCTTGGTAAGTGCAATTAAATATATCCATGTCAACTACAAATGAGTCTCAAGACTGAAGGTGATCTCAGAGTGGGACCCAGCGCCTCACAAGCAACTGGTCCCACTCATGATCACCCATCACTTTATCTATAGACAGGAAACAGCCAATGCGGTTTTAAACATGGTGTCCTTTCCTTATAGAAAAGACACGAGACAGTAGAAAGCGTTGCATCTCAGCGAACGAGCGAATTATTAAATCCAGTTTGATCAGATAGAGAGCATTATGTATGTGCTCAGAACCAAATCTAAGGTTAGTAATTTAGATTGTTAAGTACACAAACATTTTATTTAAAAACTATAGCAGTTATGAATGGAATGTAAAATAATTTCTAATCATAGTTTAATTTACTTTTTTTTTAAAACAATTAAAGTTCTGATATCCTCACCTGAAGAAGGGCATATGAGAATCATCATTGCTTGAGCATCCATATAATTTCTAATCAAGATATCTGGACTGAACATAGTTCTTATACAATACGAAAGATGAACTATAATAGAAAACATATATTGTGACCACATGTTGAATGATAAACTAAAGCAATCAATGTTACTTACTAATTGTTGAAATATAAATTGCTGATCTGTAAGCATTGTAATGAAGACAATTACTGTGATGAACATACCGATGATTTATGCATGTAAAGATGGAGATTACCAATCAAAACATTTACTATGAAGAAAATGTTTTGTTGCAGACATATATAAAATATATGTTTTAACCATAAGGATCTGTATAATTGATTTTTGACCAATTACATTGGAAGAAGTGTGCCCTTGTTTGCCTCCCGTTTGACACGTTGGACCACCTCCATTCACAAGTTGTCGGTTTGGTAGCACAGACCTAACAAGGTGCATCTGAGAGAGATTTGCCATAGGGATAGAATCAGACACACATGATAAACTAGAGAGAACTGGCGTGCACCTCTACAACTAATCCTTCCATAGTATTTCCAATCAAGACAGCCAGCCCCCTGTGGGAGCTGGACCTATTCAGGCACTCTGGCAGACAAAGGACAGGGGGATAGAAGACTCCTCCCCCACTTCCTGCCTGCCCAGACACTCTGGAGCCTTGAAGGGGATACCTACTGGTTCCCACCAAAGGCAAAACACACACACACAGACCTCATCCTCCTAGAATGTTAGAAGAAGGGCTAATAAAGAACAACCGTGCTAGTAATGGCGAAAAAAGAAGGGAGGTCGCAAGTTGGTACTTTGGTGCCCCTATTGTGCACTAAAGAGGCTATGGACATAGCCTGCAATATAAAAAATACACAATAGTTGGTAAAATACATCCACTGCCACTAGCCATGACTAGGTGATTGTCTAGGTGACTAAAAAGTCACAGGAGCAGGGAGAAGGGGGATACTAAGTATCCCGTTGGCACTCCACATAAGGTGGGGTGTGCCAATCTCTCAGACTATAAGGTTTTGGGAGAGAAACTAAGTATCTCTCTATCCTTAAGAACTGCAGTTACTTAAAAATATAGAAAAATAATCTTAATGGAGGACCCTCTGGGACCTCAGCAACACTGCCCATAAGGAGCTGTGTGCTGCAGTAGTAAAACGCAGATACCTTTAAGAGCTATGGAGCAGAAAGACTCCATAGTACAGGTAGATTACAAAGAATAGAGTTCCAAAAGACAGAGCCCACAAGAATGAATGAGTGGAAAAAAGCCTCCACTCAATCAGGATTAAAAGAAAAAGGGCTAGATGTTTAGCAAATAGTGCTGGAGGCCTCACTAGGAGAGGGGATGAAGCACAATGATGATAACTCTCCCTAACAGTGTTCAGCTCATTTCTCAAGCTGGAGCCAGCTGTATTGGCAGCAGCCCTATATTGGATATTCTGCTGGATTGATGTTGTGAAAATCATCCCGACGTCATGGAAGGACAGCATTATTGTCCCAATCAACAAGAAGGGAAGGCCCGATGACCCAGAAAATTACTGCCTATTGGCGATGCTGGATATCCCAGCAAAGATCTATGCCCAACTATTATTGGCAGAGTTAGAAGAATGGGTGGCTGAGAAACACATCATCCCACCAAACCAGACCTGCTTCCGCAAGCGCTTTGATACAACCATAAAGAGCTTAGCCCTGGTCACAATCGTTCAGCAGGCTTGGTCTATCCGACAAACAGCAGTGCACGCCACATTTATAGACTTCAGTGCGGCGTTTGACGCAGTCGATATACCAAAACTCTGGACTAAACTGAGCAAATGGGATATTGCCCCGGGGCTCCTCAAAATGATAATACTTCTGCATGATAACACACTGGTGAAGGTACGAGCTGACCAAGCAGCGAGAACCACCAGTCGGATTAATACAAACAAGGGGCTTAAGCAGGGGTGTATCCTGGCGCCCATGCTCTTCAATCTCTACCTTGCTGACCTTGGGGGTGGGGGAGATTGCTAATCGTTCGGCAAATCCTCCTATGCTGGGGGATGTCCCAATTCAATGGCTGGGCTACGCTAACGATCTTGCTATCTTAGACTCTACCCCTTGGGGTCTGCAGGTGACTTTAGAAAGACTAGTCCAATATGTGGAGGCCAACGGTCTTGTAATTAACACTGATAAACCAAGATCATGGTCTTCCGGGTAAAAGACAGCAGAATGAAAGAGCTATTATGGTCCAGGAAGGAGGTCACAGTGGTGGTAGTGAGCGAGTTCAAACATCTGGGTATTTACCTAGATGCTGAACTACGAGGGCCTTCCCATTTGGAACACATTAGAACAAGAACGGCAATAGCGACCGGGTCTATACGCTCACTAGGTATTAAGGGAGGCGGCTATTCCCTAAAGACTCTCGTGCAATTGTATCAGCCCACGATCGTTTCCACCATCCTTTATGGGGCCGAAATCTGGGCTCTATGTAATACGGAGGGCATTGCTAGAATAGAAGGTCAACTGCTTAGGAGATATTTCTGACTGCCACCACGTGTACACATTGAAATGATGTATACAGAGTTTAATATAACATCTGTCTGTGTACTGCTGCATCTGTGCTGTTTGTTCTTGTACTGGAAAGTTTGCAATGCACTGTATGATTCCCTACTGTTTTTTTTGCACAACGAGCTGCAATCAAGAGCTAGGCTTGTGCCCAACAGAAACATCGCCTAAATCCAGACCCCCTGGCAACATCTGGCTGGAGATGGCACCTGATCAGCCGTTGAGTTGGCCAATTGGTAAATTTAAGAAACAAATGAAGCTGGTCTTATGTGAAAATGCCCACAAGCAACAAATAATGAAGCTGGCAACTAAATCTCAAGCTTTGTGTTTTCTTCATTACCTTAATACAATATCTAGTACACCTGGGTACATTGCTAGCTTTACGTGGAATGTGGTGGTTTGGAACTACATCAAAATGAAGTTCAATTGTGTAAATACAAATGAGATTGTTGGGGCTTGGTAAAAAAAAAAATACCCTGAAACCTACGCCAGTGTTGATTTTTGTGGAGACGCTTGCATTGAATTGGCAAAACATCTATTCATGAGCTGTGAAGCGCTTCTTTCTTTGCTGTTAATTGCATCCAGATGGATGGGTATGCATCATTTTCAGGTGACAAGTCTTGGCCGACACTCATGGCAGGGAACATGGAGGGTTGCATTTTCCATTTCTCTTTGCTATGTATTGTATCAATAAGGGATCACTTGTTTTTTTCTTTTCTATTTTTATTGGATTGTAGTTGTGTGATTTGATGATGTGGTGGCTTGTACAACAACAAAAAAACAGAAAGGACTATGGTAAAGGAGAAGGAGAAGGACTCAGACAAAGAACTTGTCAGTTCGAGGCTGAGTTGGAGAGGCTGGTTTAATCGGGTTCTATAGAGATTATGGGGCTAAATAGCTCTGGTTTGTCCAAATATTTGAGAACTTCCTTAACAAACATTATAGGGGAATGGGATTATCCAATTCCAAGATGGAGAACCTTCTACTCAGTGATGATTGGAGGAAAGGCAACTGTGACATAACTTGGAATCTTCATCTAGGTGCTAAACTGCCTTTCATCTGCATCTGCAGTCTGCAGAAGAAGCAAGCTAAATGTAAACTATGGAGACAGAGGTTTTAGATGTCAGGATCATGTAAACAGTGCACATAAGTAAAGAAATATTTTTAGAAGTAGCTGTATATAATTGAATTACAATTTGTTACTTGTGGAAAAAACATAACATTTATTGGGCACAAGAACTGTTTATTTCTGAAAACATACTGTAATTGTTAAGACAGAAGTTGCAGCTGAACTAGAAGGTCAGGCGGTGTAAGTGCAAGAACTGTTTATTTAACTCTGTTCGTTGACTGAGAGATCAGCGTGAGCAGCCCAGGTTTGAATAAAGGACCTCGCAGTGTGAGAAAGCGTTGCATCATCAGGAGGAGACCTTTGCCTACGAAGCCAATGTGAGCCGCTGCTGAGGTTAACATCGCACAAGCATTCCCAGCTTTGTGTGTTCTTCTGGCACACTTAAGCAACACATAACAAGGGACACGTTTTCAGCAAAGAGTCATGTGGGGCAGCACCGCCATTTGTGAAGTCCGTAATCAAATAAACAGCATCACGGAGTGCAAGGCTATTTATCTGGAGCACCCTTCTCCATTGGCTGGTCCACAGTAGCGCACGAGAGCCCAGAACGAGTTTACAGTACTGAAGTAGGAAAGTTTAAGGATTAAAAGAGATTGAAGTGCAAATAAACACTGACAGACAAGTTAAAGGAGATTGAGGTGCAAAGAAACACAGAAGGAAAATAAAAGAGATAGTGCTAAGAAACGCTGCTAGACAAGTAAAAGAGATTGAAGTGCTAAGAAAATGCACAGACTCACAGAGGGCTTCATGTGAAAAGAAGTATCAAGCTAAAGTCATCTTAATAAGCAAGAGAGGGAGAGAGACTAATAGACCTTGTAAAGGTTAAAGATATAACTGCAACAGTGATACAAAGCACAGAAATGTATTTTTTTCATTGAGATTATCAAGTAAAAGCATAATTAGATCAAACGAATTTTGGGAATGAGTTCCTTATGTACAAGGATCAACAGCCTTCCAGAGTGAAAGGAAGGCAATCCGGTAAAGGGTGATGGAAGTGTATTATGGGGGTGTCTAGAGATGGTTAGAGAAGATTCACTGCAAAGCTAACCTCTGGTGTGTTTACTTGTAGATCACTGCCAGAAGAATTGAGTCCTAAGAATTCTTGAGCAGAGAGGAGAGCAGTGTGTAGGATTGGGATCTGATTGTTTGTATTGTTATCCACTTCCCCTTTCCCCCCCAGGCTGTCCTGTCAGAAGTGAGTACCCAGGGTCCTGTGGCCGGATGGTTGGAGTAGGGGTGGGATTAGAGGGCTCATCAACAATTCCTGCAGGACAGAAGGCTGGGTCCTCACAGAATTATGGTGAAGAAGTCCAATTCAAATGGCTATGATTAAGGAGAAGGACTATCAAGAAGGACTGTAATGAAGGAAACGATTATGATGAAACAGAAGGACTAGGACACAGGAGAAGAACTAGGACAAAGGACATGATGAGCAAGAAGTATAATGAAGGACTGTGGTGAAGGAGAAAAAAAGCAGGATGAAAGACTATGTTGAAGGAGAATATCTATAACGAAGTACTATGAGGAAGTGGAAGGACTATGGCAAAGGATTATAAAGACAAACATGTTGGAGAAGAAGGAGACAGATTAGGTACAAAGAGAAGGACTATGAGGAAAGAAAGGACTATGACAAAAGATGATGCTGTTGGAAAAGGGCTAAGACGAAGGTCTATGATGAAGGAGAAGTACTAGAATGAAATACAAAGATAAAAGATAAGGGCTATGATGAAGGACTATGGCAAAGGAGAAGGGCTATAAATGATGACTGATGCAAGAGACAGACTTTGATGATGGAAGAAAGGTCTGTGATGAAAGGCAATGATGAAGAAAAATTACTAGAATGAAGAAAAAGGACCAGACAAAATAGAAGGACTAGGATGAATTATGAGAAAAGACTAGGACGAACAACCAGGACAAAGGGGAAAGACTTGGATGAAGAAGAAGGACCAGCTTAGCAAACAGGTGAGCGTGTGTAGTCTGGTCCCCCTGAACCCACATTTTACCATCATGGAGCTATATTTGATGAGCGTGATCCTCCGGGCTCCAAACTTGCATCCCAGCTTCTCCCTCCACATCCCCGCCTCCCGCACTCTCCCCCTGGCCCTTATTGGCCAATTTGCTTCCTGTTTGCTGCAAGGGCCTAGCCCTCTGCACGCTCGCTCCCTGTGCCATTTCCAGCATGCACAAACAGCTGAGAATGTGTAGTCTGGTCCCCCCTGCTCCCCATTTTACCATCATGGCGCTGCATTTTGTGAGCGCGACCCTTGCAGGCTCCAAACCCCCATCCCAGCTTCCTCCTCCACAGCCCCGGCCCCAGGGCCCAATTTGCTTCCTGCGTGCTGCGAGGGCCTAACCCTCTGCACGCTCGCTCCCTGTGCCTTTTCCAGTGTGGCAATTTGTTGAGCATGTGTAGTCTGGTCCCCTTGCCACTCCATTTTACCATCATGGCACTGCATTTTGTGAGCGCGACCCTCGCAGGCTCCAAATCTGTGTCCCAGCTTCCCCCCTTACACAACCCCTCCGCCTGCGCCCTCCCCCTGGCCCTTATTAGCCAATTTGCTTCCTGTGTGCTGCAATGGCCTAACTCTCTGCACACTCGCTCCCTCTGCCATTTCCAGCTTGCACAAACAGGTGAGCGCGTGTAGTCTGGTCACCCTGCCCCCCCCATTTTACCATCATGGTGCTGCATTTTGTGAAAGCGACCCTCGCGGGCTCCAAACCCGCGTCCCAGCTTCCTCCTCCACAGCCCCGCCTCCCACGCCCAATTTGCTTCCTGTGTGCTGCAAGGGCTTAATCCACTGCACGCTTGATCCCAGTGCCTTTTCCAGTTTGGCAGACAGGTGAGCATGTGTAGTATGGTCCCCCTGCCCCTCCATTTTACCATCATGGCACTGCATTTTGTGAGCGCAACCCTCACGGGTTCCAAACCCGTGCCCCAGTTTCCCCCTCCACAGCCCCACCTCTCCCGCCCTCCCCTCGCCCTTATTGGCCAATTTGCTTCCTGTGTGCTGCGAGGTCTTAACCCTCTGCACACTCGCTCCCTGTGCCTTTTCCAGCTTTGCAAACAGGTGAACGCATGTAGTCTGGTCCCCACTGGCCCCCATTTTACCATCATGGCGGTGCATTTTGTGAGTGTGACCCTCGCGGCCTCCAAACCCATGCCCCAGCTTCCCCCTCCACAGCCCCATCTCCTGCGCCCTCCCCCTGGCCCTTATTGGCCAGTTTGCTTCCTGTGTGCTGCAAGGGACTAACCCTCTGCACGCTCGCTCCCTGTGCCTTTTCCAGCTTGGCAAACAGGTGAGCGTGTGTAGTCTGGTCGCCCTGCCCCTTCATTTTACCATCATGGAGCTGCATTTTGTGAGCACGACCCTCGCGGGCTCCAAACCCGTGTCCCAGCTTCCCGCTCCACAGCCCCGCCTCCCACACCCTCCCCCTGGCCCTAATTGGCCAATTTGCTTCCTGTGTGCTGCTAGGGCCTATCCCTCTGCACGCTCGCTCACTGTGCCATTTACAGCTTGGCAAACAGGTGAGCATGTGTAGTCTGGTCCCCCTCCCTCCCCATTTCACCATCACAGCGCTGCATTTTGTGAGCGCGATCCTCGCAGGCTCCAAACCCACGTTGCAGTTTCCCCTCCACAGCCCCGCCTCCCACACCCTCCCCTTGTCCCTTATTGGCCAATTTGCTTCCTGTGTACTGCAAGGGCCTAACCCTCTGCACGCTCGCTCTCTGTGCCATTTCCAGCTTGTACAAACAGGTGAGCAGTGTAGTCTGGTCCCCCTGCCTGCCCATTTTACCATCATGGCGCTGAGTTTTGTGAGCTTGACCCTCGCGGGCTCCAAACGCACGTCCCAGCTTCTTCACCAGTGAGGTTTGTGTATAGGACTTGGAGTGCACGTGGAAGTGCAGAAGTGCAGAACATTTTGACGATCGAGGATTAATGGAGTTGTGGTTTTTTGTGGAGATGCGCAAGATTAGTTGGTGTGCCTGAGAAGGCAGAAGGGTAGTGCGCGGAGCACTCCAAGGATATTGGTTGAGAGCTGGAGAGGCTTGTGATTTTGTGGATTGAACTGTTATTTGAATATTTGAGGTTAACATCAGGTAAAGTGCATTTTGTTTTATAACAGCCGAAGTGTCGATAGTCCCGACTTGGGGTCAAGCAAGTATTAAAGTTATGTATTCTGGCGGAAAAGTGGGGGACACACCCCTAAAGCATATGTGCAGGTCCCTTCCGCGATATAAGGACAAAATCTGTAAATATACCGTGGAATGGACACGAAGCACAGAGTGTAAATTGCCTAAACCACGGGCAAAAGGTGGGAGCTTCTCCAAATGTGTGCAGCAACTATTACACTCTCATATACACAAGGTCTACAAGAAATCGAACAAGCGGATGGCTATATTTGAACTGTGGAAAATGTTCCAGGACAATGGAGGGGAATCAGTGGATGCTGAACCAACAGGAGGTCGTGTACAAAAACTCATTGCCCACCACCCCTCCTCCTGAACATGAAAGCGAAGGCGCCACAGCGGGGGACCAGGTATTATATCCCGCAAGGGAATTGAGAGCAGCAGTAGGGTACACAAATGCGATCTTTGCGCCTTCAGCATACAGCAGGAGGGAAGGGCAGAACGAGTCCAGACATGCGGTCGAAGAAGCTGAAATTGCGGGAGGCAAAAAAAGTGAGCACAGTGAGATCCAGGCGCACGCAAAACAGACCTGTCAACAAATCGTAGGACATAGAACAATTTTACTCCTGCCAACTCTTTTGAGAACAACTTGTGCAGTGGCCCAATACAAGCCATAAATAAGAATATTGGCTGGGATCTAGGCCACCATACAGTTGGCAGTTTGTTGTCCAGTTTCTTTTAGAATTCTCTTTTGTCTACTTTGTTCAAAAGTTTGAAGAAAAACCTACATTTAAGTTTTTGTGTTTGGTGTCTCTTGACTATTAACCTTCTAA
Organism: Ambystoma mexicanum; assembly: GCF_040938575.1. NCBI lineage: Eukaryota > Metazoa > Chordata > Amphibia > Caudata > Ambystomatidae > Ambystoma > Ambystoma mexicanum. Next base: position 1,278,176,980 of record NC_090932.1, on the reverse strand, counting down.
CCATCGAACAAATGCATTTATGTTTGTTATATTGCTTTATGTTTAGTTGTTTATGTATTATTTACACAACTATTTCTTTGTTAAATAAATATTTTTTATGTTTTCTCAATCATCAGACTACCCTGTTTGCTTTCAGAGTCTGTTACAGCCTCAAAATGTGAGTGATACCTTTGTAGTACACCCTGACAAATAACTTGTTACCCAAACTAATTATTAATTAAACCCACAGCAGTGCGGACCCTCTTGTTTTAGTCTAGTTCTTAATCCCTTTCCTCACTGCTTATGGGATAATTCCCCCCCCCTTTTCTTTGTGTTAGCACGCAACAGAGAGTGACATGGGGATGGAAGGGAAACAGTAAGGAACGGAGAATGTAGTATTGAAGGTGTGGGTAGGCAGACAAATACTGCTTAAACTGGACGGGAAGACAGCGAGAGAAGTGGGAAGTGCTAATAAAGAAATAATGTGTTGTAAGGACACGAGTGAAGCAAGGGAATGGTCAGAGATCATGGTAGAAATAGAGAGATGAGAGAGAGAGGAAAAGGAGGAACATAACAGAGTACAAAGGGAGAAACAGCAGGCTGAAGAGCAGGAACGTGAACAGGAAGAGGTGCGGAGACAAAGAGCGATCGAAGATAATAGCGAGAAAAAGGGCCAAAGAAGAGAGGGAAAAACAAGTGCAGATAAAGAAAGAGAAGAGGAAATTAGAAGCAGAACGGCTACTTAGAGAGTGACAGCGCAGGGAGGAGGATGAGCACGCTGTGAAGGAAGTGCGAGTGAAATTGGGTTTAGCACATTTTTTGACAACAAGGAGAGAGAGCAGCAAGGAGAGTGGGACCGAAGGGCTCTATGAAGACCCAGGCGGAGCTAGAGACCAAGAAATTCGGGACACGCTAGGAGACATAGGCCTGCCTACCTTAGACGACTTAGAACGGGCAGACCTGGATGCCCCAATCACAATAGAAGAGCTTGAGTTAGTGATTCGTCACCTGCCCACTTGTAAGGTTCCGGGGTCAGACGGGCTCCCGAGCAAATTCTACAAAACCTACAAACAAGAGCTGCTTCCCCCCGTTGCTGGCTATGATTAATGAGGCGTATGAGCAAGGCAGGTTGCCAGAGTCCTTACGAGAGGCGGTGATCATTCCGCTTTTAAAGCCAGACAAGCCGAGCACAGACTCTGGGTCATACAGACCCCTATCGATGCTGCTACCAGGATAGTAAAATCCTTACGGCAGTGCTGGCAAACAGGCTTAAGCGTGTCATTGGCAAACTGATACATCCTGACCAGACAGGCTACGTCCCTAGTAGGAATATAACTGATAACCACAGGAGACTGCATCACATTATGGATTAGACAGAGGAGGACCCGTGTGAGCTGACGATCGTCTCGCTTGACGCAGTAAAGGCTTTTGACTCAGTAAGGTGGCCCTGGCTGTTGGCGACTTTAGAAGCCTATGGAATGGGTCCGGGGTATCTTGGGTGGGTTAAAATGGTATACAGCTCCCCAATTGCTAGGGTTAAAACGGGTGCCACGATCGCAGACAAATGGCAACTTAGCAGGGGCACCAGACAGGGCTGCCCCTGGTCACCCATGTTGTACATATTAGCATTGGAGCCATTGGTTGTCTGTCTTAGACAACAATACTGGGAAATTGGGATACGCACCGCGGGCAGGCCGCATCTCATTTCACTATATGCCAACGACATGCTCTTGTATCTGCGCTTCCCAGAAGAGAATATACAATACATCCTGGAGGTGATGGAACGTTATGCTGCCCTCTCCGGCATAGCGGTAAACCCCAAAAAGTCTAGCATGTTCCCCTTGGGGAGATATAGACATGTCCCACCAGGGGGTTTGCCGGTATTGCCAATACCCTGGCGAACCAAGTCGTTACGATATCTCAGAATTGACATATGCCATACGAAAGTAGAAGAACATAAACAAAACACAGTGAAGGCAGTGGAAGGTATCAAAAATAGCATGGGATTCTGATCCAGACTGCCCCTGGCCATGATGGGAAGAGCAGCTCTAATCAAGATGGTAGCCCTGCCCAGACTGTTACATTTTTTCATAAATATCCTGCATGTGATCCCTAGGCGCTTCTTCGCTGGTCTCCACAGCTTGTGCAGGGGCTTTATATGGCATAACTCCAAGACAGGGTGGCTCTTTGGAAATTACAGAATTCATGTGATAGGGGGGGAATAAACCTGCCAAATTTTGAGTTATCTAGCGGGACAATTGCAATACGTGGCCAGGTGGCTGTCTGAGGAAGAAACAGCTGAAACCAGGCTGTTGTGCATGGAACCGGCTCCCTATTTCCTTAGAGAGGTGGTGTGGCTGTCTAAGCCTAAGGCACTAGAGATGGTGCGGCTGTTGGTGCTTGGCTGGGAGGTTTGGCATAGAGCATGGCAGATGGTGGGGTACCCGGCTCCATTTTCTATGCAGGTGCCGTTGACGGCGCTATGCAGAGAGGACCCCCAATTGATACAAGGGGTCCATAGATACTGGGAACCGATGGGCCTGGCCACTCTGGGAGACATATGGCAAGAAGGAGAGGCGTTAGAATTCCAGAAATTGATGGAGGACACCGGGGTGCATAAGGGGCAACATATAATCCACTCCATGATTGTTCAGTGGGTGCGGGAAAAATAGCCGGCGGTGGTGCTCACGGAAGAACCGGATGCCACCATGGAGATGATATATGACATCTCGGAGGGTGGGCACGAGATACCCCGCATATACGAGCTACTGGGGTCCAAGGTGGGGAAGGAATTGTCCCTATTGAGACAGCTCTGGGAGGAAGAGGTGGGAGAGCCTATGTCGGATGGGTTATGGGATAGAGCCCAGAGATATCATAAGAAAGTGTCCCGAAACGCGAGGCTCCAACAGATCCAATTATACGTCACACATAGGGCATATTTGACCCCCAGTAAGAAAATTGCTAAACTCGGGGGCCAGACGATTCAGGGATGCCCCGGGTCCGGGGAGGAGGAAGCCGGGATGTTACATATGTTCTGGGCTTGTCCGGAGGTGGGCAGACTTTGGTCTGAACTAAAGATACGCCTGGCGGAAAAAGGCATTATGCTGGAGGTGGAGTCAGCCTGGGCATGCATGCTAGGAGGTTTCCCTAGGCCACGTCATCTGTCATCTGAGGCACATTAGCAAGATGAAGGACCTGGCATACATCCTGGACAAAAGGAGGATTGCAATGTGCTGAAAGGCAGCTCACAGGCCCAGGATGGAGTTGTGGTGGGCTGACCTCTTGAAGTGGGCTGAGGCTGAAACGGGTGTTTGGTTCGAAGCGATCAGCAGGGGAGGTGAGGAGGAGGTAGGATCCCTAATCGAATGGAGGCAATTGGTGAAGAACATAGTTTGTAATGTTACCTTGTTAGACCTGAACAGGGAAGTCCTAATTATTGTATTGTTTGGTGTGTTCTTATAAAAATAATAAAAAATGTTTTTAAAAAAAGGAGAGCGGGATCGAGGCAAGAGATATAGTAGGGTAGCCGCGTTATCAGACAAAGACAATAGCGGATCCTCCATGATGGGGGAGTGCCTTGAGCATAATTGACCTAGAAGAAGGACAGCAGAGAGGCGCAGTGTTGGGAAGGCTGAGCTTCCAAGATAATATCGACAGCGATGGTAGAGACACCGGGTCGGACAACGACTTAGTGGGAACTGAGGACGAGGAAGTGGGGCGACCCGCCCATCAGTCTGCATGGAAAATCCTAGACCGAGACATGATATTGGGAAGCCGACAAGGACGTGGGTGGACTACGGGGTGACAAGGATGAGGGTACATCGGCCTAGGGATACATCACTCAGCACAGATAGCATTACTCCATATATGCAGAGGCTCAGGAACCTTCCAGCATGGAGGTGGGGAGAATTGATAAGGGCGTTCACTGCCACCAAAGACACCGTGAGAGATAGCGAGAAGACCGGACTGACGCAATTCCTCTTATTGGAGAAGGGATGGGGCTACCTCAATACATACCATGGCAACAGATTGACAAAGACAATTTGAGGTGTAGGCTACCCTCATTGACTGCGGGTGCATCGAAATGAATATACGAGATAGAAAGGCTAACAGCGGGCACGACACTAGCAGTGGGGGACAGGAAAGGTTTACTAATGGCGATTCTCTGGGAAGTTGCTGATGACGTATGGATAAGGGCCGGCTACCCAGGAGGAACCACCCAGAACACCGCACACAATGGTTCACCGTTCACCAACTGTCGAGCGTCTGTATGGCAAACTCTACGGGTGCAGTACCCAGACACCTCAGACATTAGCTCAATTATGGCACACAAAATGGGGAAGACGAGGACCCCTTGCAGTATATTGAAGCTATTCAAGAGAAATGGAGACTTGAAACACGATAACCGCGGGACAAAACATAGGGATTATTGTAACACATATTATGTCAACGGTTGCCAGACCAGGTGCAAAAGCAGCTCAAGAAGTTGGTGGAGATGGAGGCAAAACCATGGTCAGAAATTCAACTCACGATAGTACACTACTGTAGGTTAATGCATGGAAATGCGAGGAAGAAGCGCAAAGAAAGGGAACAAGAAGGGGAAAAGCTAGTGCATAAGAAATTGTCAACATATGCCATGGAAGGGACAATGTTAACAAGCACGGATGGACAAAGAGCCCCACATGCACAGTACAGACAACCGCCAACAGGAGGAGGTTTCATAGGGCGATGTGCAGCACGGGTTCAGAGGAAGAGGGAGCGGCCGAGGGTACGGGAACCCAATACAAGACCCAGAGGGATTTCCAGGAGGATACCCGAAGCCGATGAGATAACCACCCCAGTGCAGGGTGTGTGGACAATTAGGACACATTTCGAGGGTGTGCAGGGGGGAATGCAACAGAATAGGGGGATGAAATATTAGCCAATATATCAGGGAGAACACACTGAGTACTATGCTGAGGACCAAACACAACGACAAGTGCAGACATCGAATGCATACCCGCAGGCATATCAACCCATGAGACACCCCAGATGCAGGTACCCACACAGCAGTACTCGCAGACGCCACCTGGACCGCAGATGCAGTGTAACACACAGTCACCATACACGGCACAGCAAAACAACGGAACATTGACAGGCGCAGAATCCATGGCAATTACTCCCATTCAGAAACTGGGAGGTGTGACAAATCTGTAGGCGGAACCCATTCACAGGAAACGGAATGTCATTATACCCACAGTAAGACAGCCCACAGACAGACATGATGTGTTCCATCTGTAAGGATAGCCCAATTTACAGAGGTACCCCTTAATTATAAGGGTGCCCCTAGTCACGCTCACACCAGAGTAAATACACCCCTATAGGGAAGTAAGGCCAAGAGTCTATGTTGCAAGGATAACAAATGTATTCTTTACAGAAATGAGGATGGGGGCAAAGAACTCTGCTCCCTGAACGGCCTTCTGTCCCTCTTCCGTTCCTTGCTTCTGAAAACTGGTGCCAGGCAGGAGGTTTTATACACATGACTTGCTGTAGTGACATTGCAGGATATGGGGATGGCTTTATTCCAACTTGTCCTGTTTCCATACAAGGGATGCTCCAGTATTCCTTTCTTCATTGTCAGTGATTTCTGTTTAGGACATGCTACTTTATATATTGCTACCTTACATAGACACAAACAGCAGCCCTGCAGACTTTTACAAACCTTGAGGCCTAGCCCCAGGAAAAACTAAGCATTTCTCTAACTAATTTTCATCCATACTCCACTCATCCTACTCATATTATTATCTGGTCCTGTAATTTCTTTTAAATCTGTTTTTCATAATTCTGTATGTTTGTGCATTGAGTATGTTAAAATCCCCTTTTAGCATGCATGGGCTTTTGATCAATTTTTAGCACATGCTGCAACCTTTCCGGCAGAGAGCCTGCTTGCATCTACCGTGCTTTAAGATTTTAGAACAGCATAGAATTTGACATTTATAAATGTATTCAGCTAATAGTTATTTGTACCTTATATTTAAATAATAACGGCCTCCTTTTAGTGCCTGACCATGTTTGTGTATCTCTTTATATTTGCATGAAAAAACCTCCTCAGTGCTCCTCCTCCCCCTGGTCTCTTGGAGTGTCTAGAAGCAGTCAAAAGAAGTATTGCCTAGTTCGAAAGCACTTGGGGGTGCACTAGCTCCTTCCTAACATTCCCCCCTTTTTTTACTTCTACAGTAGCAAACTCATCCGCACATGACAAATTTACAAACCCAGAAATATATTTTGAGTTTCGCTGTTTATTGTATGCCAAGGTGTTTTAGATCCCCCAATTGATACCAGCAGCTTTGCACTATTAGGAATTACAGTGACACAACATCAGAGACCCAATTGGCATGTTCAGAAGAGGACCAAGAAGAATACAATAACAGGCACCAGTATTTTTACTGCTGCCCCCAGCCATGACAGGACCCAATCAAAGGTAAATGATAGTCAATCCGTGTTCTGAACTCCACCTTCTTTCTTCATTTCAACACCTAGATTGTGCACTGCCTCGATGACGTGGGATAGCGATCCATTCTCAGCATCCTCCGGGGGTACAAAAGTGCAGCAGCTACTTCCCAACTTTTTGCACACTGCTCCTTCTATGGCTGTTAGCAAATCCAACACGTAGCGGTTTTGCATCGTCATGAGTCTCAGTGCACGGAGCTCTACTTTCATGGCGGTGAACCCATTCTCTGTGTCAATGGCCAGCTGGATTAGCTCCCATCAGACTATTTGCAACCACTTGGCGTTAGCAGCTGCTTGTACCCAAGGAGCCAAAAAGGATTAAAAGAAAGTCTCTGCTGAGCTAAAAAGTCAATACTCATCAGGTATTCCTCTCTTCATCTCTATTCGATCTCTTCTTTCTTGCCGCTGTTGAAATCGTCCTTTTTATGGCAGCATACCACTTTCTTGTGTGATCTGCAAGTTTCTTTCTGCTTCTTTAGGTGCTGAAGTGGCGGTTGGCACCTTGACAGGCATTTCGTCTCCCTTCAGGTGTTCTTCCGGGATTACTAGTAGCACTGAGTGCAGGGTGGCCAGGGAACACTTGCCCCTCCAAGAGGGTGGGAGGTTCAGGTAGGCTTGTCGGCCACAAACCCAGTAGTAATCCATCACTGCTGCCGTACTTTTCATCATATCAGGGATCACAAGAGTGTGGTTGCACTGTGTGTTTGCCCCAACAGGAACTGTTCCTTCATTGCTAAAACAAAGTTCATAGTCTAATTCTCTATGTATTCGCACTGGCTTCTCCATTGTTGCAATCCATGTCAGCTTTGTGATGTATTGGGACCATATTTGTGCACACATTGGCCCCGATTCATGGAATTAATTGCGCTGAAAAATGTGGACTTGCAGGTGAAAAGGGGCGCAAGCGCCCGTTTGTCGATTCATGGAACACAATGCGTGTGGCTTACCCGAGACTTGCGCTGGATCCCTGCGGGTCCAACACGTCACTGCGACACCACAAACGCCTTGCGCGAGACTACCAGCGAAGGGACGTACCGTCTTGCGCAGTCACCTAAAAAGGGGCGAAACATGTGGAATGGGGAACAACAAGCGAAAATGTGGGTGTAACGTGGGAAGTACCACAGTAAAATCCTTACCCATACGCGCGCTAACAACACGTATTCATGGAATCGAACAGGGCTCTCTGGCACGCTGAAAAAGACACGCAAATCTGCAAACACGACCGGCATGCGAAAGCAAGCGTAAGCATCACCGTGCACGAAAACCAATGTATAAAAAGGCTGCAAGAACAACCAACGCGCCCATACAGCTACGATGAATGTACCATTTCTCGCAGCAGTGATCATGGGACACGGCAGGAGGAGGAGGATGGCCAGGGCCCTCATTTTTATTTTTCTACCCAGGATCAGCCTTTTTGGGATGCCTGATGACCAGGTCTATGGCAGATATAGGTTTCTACCTCATATTATATTAGACCTGGTCATGGGGTGGAGGATGACCTCACATCACCCACCCTGTGCTCCCAAGCACTGAGCCCCTTGGAAAAGGTGCTCAATTTACTGCATTTTTTGGCCACTGGGTCATTTCAGCAGACAAGTGCCATAGTCGGGGGCATTTCACAGCCCACGCAGTCACGCTGCCTACACCAGGTGTTGGCCATCATGACTGCATGCACCTCAGTCCGCAGGCACATATACATGCCCAGAACACCAGCAGAAAGGCAGCCCATGGTCCAGGACATTTACGGGGTGGTGCACTTCCCTAAAGTGCTTGGTGCCATTGATTGCACCCATGTGGCCCTACGCCCACCTATGGCCCCAGAGCACATCTATCGCAATCGCAAGCACTGGCATTCCATCAACGTGCAGGTTGTATGTGATGCCAAGGGAATCATTACCTCTGTATATGCAAACTATCCAGGGTCCACCCATGATAGTTTCATATTCAGAATGTCACCCCTAAACCAGAACCTTGAAGCTGGGAGGCATAGAAACACATAGCTCATTGGTGAGTACAAATGGCCCTGCAAATGCATGCATGTCACACACAAACAAAACCACACCACTGACAAACCATGTCACCTCTACAGGGGACAGTGCCTACCCTCTGAGCACCTACATGATGTCGCCAATACAGAACCTCACCACACCACCCCAGGCAAGATACAATGCAGCCTATTTTGCAACTTGCGCCATACTGGAGCGCACAATCGGAGTGCTCAAGTCACGCTTTCGCTCCCTTGACCACTTGAGCTACTATATGCACCACCAGTAGTGTGCAGGATCATTGTCGCAGCATGTGTCCTGCAGAATGTTGCAACACGGCGTGGCGTACCGGTGGACATGGTGGTGCCCCTACATCCCCAACCACGTGCACAGTGGCTGCGCATGGGTGGGTAAAGGGCACATGGCGAGGCTGCCCGTATCCAGCCTGTGGCACAATTTTTCACCTAAAATCACACCCCTGCGGAGTGCACACAGTCATGGCACAGTCCACGTGACATTCGATGATGAAAAAAAGGGACAATCATCTGTCTCAACCTTACCACCTTGAGAATGTGTCCTTGGAAGTTCTACATTGTGTGCATCCCTTAGAACTTAAACTAATTCAATCAGTTGTGCACAAAAGGAACACATGGAAGATGGAGTATGCCACTAACACCATGCCAAAGTACACATCTAAATGCCGGTATGTCATCTAAACCCTCCCACACTGCATGTAACCTGGTTGCCACACCATGCCATGGCATGCAATGTCAAAAGAGACAAATAAATGGCCAACACATAACACTACTGCCACAAAGTGCTCAACGATCAATGGAACAAGTACAGAAATAACACACTCTCACACATCAAAATAATAATGTACCCAGGAACACCAATTGCCTAGTACAACAAACCGGAAACACAGGACCCAAGAGTGAATCTGTCTAACAGTGACTCATATTTAAACAAGTGCCTCAATGTGTCGTAACTTGCACAGGGCACCCTTGTAGTTTTTGAGTGGCTCTGCTAACTAAAGGGGGCAGGCAAGCGCATACAGCAGGAAGGCAAACAATACTGGAGATAGGCAAGGTAATTCATGAAGATGGACCAGGAACAAAGGATGGATCTCAATGTCCAAACAAAAAGGGATTGTTACGCTCACCTGGTCTCTGCGGAGGCGTTGGGGCACGGTTGCAGCCCTACCGGAGGTGAGGTCGCTCGGGTCCGACTTCGCCCTATGCCCTTATGTGGTGACTGGTGGTAATAGGTGATGCTGCTTGGCACTGCTCCTGTTGATTAGTTTTGGCGAGCACTCCATCCTGCTGCTTCTGGCAGGGGTGCTTGTATGATCTGGACCGAGTTCCTTCACTGGTCCCTTGCACATGATAGTACAGTCCTGCTGCGACTAAGCCACTATACTTCAGGTAAGTGTTCCTGTTTGCCTGTCTTTCCTCGTCTGTTTTTGTTGTATTGTAAAGTTTGTTGTCTTTTATTGCTGTCCGTTGCACTTTTGATGTTTGCTCTTTTGCTTTCTTCCCTTGCAGGTGATGTTACCGGCCCGGCAGAAGCTGCGGAGCTCGAGGCGGCAGCCGGAGGGAACGAGGAACGAAGCTGCAGCAGTACAGTAGCTGGTAAATTGTTAACTAGGGGGCGCGTGGGGTTCAAATGTGGCACGGCCCTAGGACGGATGTTCTAACCTTGTCTTTCTTCTTCTTCACAGGGTCCAAGTTCGTGGATTCGGAGTCCGGTGCTGCGGCGTCGGGATCAAGATCACTGGATGTCAGGAGATGAGTCTGCAGATGAAGGGATGAAGCACCAGTTTCCTGGAGGTGAGTATGATATGGCATTCGTTACGCGCCTAAACACAAGTATTTCAAGGCGAGTATGGAGGAGAACGCCTGGTTTCAAAGGTAAGTAAACTGGTCCAAGCGGCGGTGAGCGTCACGTTGCGTGCGAGTGCACAGTAACGCGAAGCACCGGCCTTAAGGATTGAGCAGCTTATATAGCTGAGCTTCTGAAGCCACACCCACCAGGTTCAGCCTGCCTGCCACACCCTGCCACACGTGATGCTTCAGCTCATGAAGACCAGGCCTAGGGAGCCACACCTGATGAGTCAGCACATGAGGATGTTCTCTGGAATAAAGGCTTTCAACTCCTGGAAAGTTCTTGTAAAATAAAATCACTCCTGCACTGAAATAAAGTGTTCCTGCTCACATCTCTATATGAGCCTGATGCCAAAGGCGCCAGGACTGAGTCCAGCCAGAGCCGCTGTGTTTATGGGTCCCAAAGGGACATAAGTGAGTAAAGTGACCCATGGCCCCCATTACTAGATGGTGTGGTTTTTGTGTTCTGGTGACTGTGGCCATGACAGGGATGCTAATCATGCACTGGTGTGAGAATAAAGTTGAGGAATTCTACCTCTGTCACATGAAAGAAGCATTTCTCCAATTTGGCTTATAGCCAATGTTGCCGCAGTTTCTCCAAAACTGCCCGGACATGGTTGACATGGTCCTCCTTGGTGGTTGAATAGATAAGAATGTCATCAATATAGACAAGAGTGCAGACGTCCAACAGTTCGCGCAGCACGTCATCCATGAAAAATTGGAACGCCGCCGGGACATTACATAGTCCAAAGGGCATAACCTGATATTCATAAAGGCCATATTTTGTGTGAAAGGCCGTCTTCCACTCGTCTCCTTTTTTGACTCTTACTAGATGGTAGGCCCCTCGTAAGTCTAGTTTTGTATATATCTGAGAATTTTTGACTTGCTCCAAAAGCTCGAAGATAAGCGGTAACGGGTACCGTTTTTTACCGTGATCTAGTTAAGTGCTCTGTAGTCAATGCAAGTTCTCAGGTCTCCGTCCTTTTTAGGCACAAATGCGAGGATGCAGGGGACTTGGACGGACAAATGAAGCCATCTGCCAGATACTGATCGAGGTAAGTTTTTAGATGCTGGTTTTTCAGTTCTGTTCTGTTAGGCTGTAAATCCGGCTGCAGGGAACTTGAGCTCCAGGTACCAGATCAATTTGGCAGTCATACAGTCTGTGCGGAGGTAGGGTGTTTGCTTGCTCTTTTTGAAAGATATCTTGGTAATCCAGGTATTCAGGTGGTAGTGAATGGGTGAGGCAGAGTATGGTTTCTTTCTTCGATGAACCTGGGTTGGTAAGACCTTTTAATGAGAATCCCTTGCTATAACAGGTGTCAGCACAGTCTTGGGGAAAGGTCAGAACTCGTTTACGCCAGTCAATCCTGGGATTGTGGGTCTCCAGCCAGGGCATTCCCAATATCACCTGGAACTGAGGAGCGCCGATGAGATCGAAGGTGATGTCCTCTTGGTGACCGTCCTGACACAGAAGCATGACCTTCTCGGTGTAATGCATCACTAGGCCGGATGACAGCTGAGATCCATCAACTGCTGTGACGTTTTCCGAAACCTGCTTCTGTCGGAGAGGAAGGCCTATCCGGGTAGCCACATCTTGGTCCATGTAATTTCCCACTGACCCACTGTCAATGTATGCCTCCAAGGCATGTATTTTCAACGGTTGCTTGTGGTTTACCAGGAGCACAGGGATGACTAGATGTATAGGTTCCTTTTTTCACCGCTCGACAAGTGGACCCCTACGCTTGCCGGGGGTTGCAGTTTCCTGAGTCCTGTTCTTCTTCTTCACCCTTGTCAGTTGCTCCAACTGCTTTCCTGGGTGGTTTCACCGGGCATTCTCAGAGATTGTGACCTGCCTTACCACAGTACAAACAAAGCTGTTGCTGTTCTCTTTTCTCCCTTTCTGCCTTGGTGAGTGGGCTCCGCAAGCCTCCGATTTGCATTGGCTCGGACTGATCGTGTGATTTGGTTTGATTCTCATGGGGTCGCGCGTAGACTGACCGCACCTCGGCCTTGGCTCGATCTATCTTCCGATCCTGCAATCTATGATCGAGCTGCACTGTCAGGTCGATGTATTCAGCACATCTTTCCGGGGGATTTACTACTTGGGCCAATACGTCCTTAAGTTCCCCTCGCAAGCCTCGGTAAAAGAGCGTAGTTCTTTTCTCCTCTGGTCAGTTAGTTTGTGCTATCAGACAATTGAAGGAAGTGATATATGTTAGTAAGTCTTGAGTACCCTGCCGTAGTGATAACAGTTCATTGTCCAGAGACTGCCCTTGAGTATGCTATGCAAAAAGTTTCTCTATTTCACGCTTGAAACCTCCAAAGTCTCGAAGCAAAGTATCATCCTGGTTTACCAAGGGTATTGTCCAGTCTGCTGCACTACCTCTCAAATATGAGAGTACAAATGCCACTCTTGCTTGATCGTTGGGGAATGCCCCAGGTCTGCACAAGAAATGTAGGCGACATTGATTCATAAAGATGGCATACTTATTCGGATTGCCTGTGAAGCGTTCTGGTGGGGCCAGGGGAACCCCCCCTGGAAGAACCACCTGTACTGGCCTGGGCTGTGGAGGTGCGGCAGGAGGGGTATACCCCGGCAGTGGGACCTGTCCTGCCTGTGCCTGGAGCATTTGCCTTGCTAGTTCATCTGTCCGCTCCCAGTTCACAATTAGATCCCTCCTTAGGGCATTGGTTTCCTGTCTTGAGGCATGAACTTCAGCCCGTAACTCTCCCAGTAATCGGGCCAACTGGTCAGTTTCAGAAGTTTCCATAACGCCCAGGCAGAGATTCGAAGAGGCTTTGCATTCTGTTATGCTCACCGGGTCTCTGCAGAGGCATTGGGCACGGCTGCAGCCCTCCCAGGGGTGAGGTCGCTCAGGTCCGACTTCGCCCTCTGCGCTTATGTGGTGACTGGTGGTAATAGATGATGCTGCTCGGGACTGCTCCTGTCGATTAGTTTTGGGGAGCACTCCGTCCTGCTGCTTCTGGCAGGGGCACTTGTATGATCTGGACCGAGTTTCTTCACTGGTCCCTTGCACGTGGTAGTCCAGTCCTGCTGCGACTAAGCCACTATACTTCAGGTAAGTGTTCCTGGTTGCCTTTGTCTTTCATCGTCTGTTTTTGTTGTATTGTAAAGTTTGTTGTCTTGTATTGCTGTCCGTTCCACTTTTGATGTTTGTTCTTTTGCTTTCTTCCCTTGCAGGTGATGTTACCGGCCCAGCAGAAGCTGCAGAGCTCGATGTGGCAGCCGGAGGGAATGAGGAACGAAGCTGCAGCGGTACAGTAGCTCTTAAGTTGTTAACTAGGGGGCGCGCAGGGTTCAAATAAGGCGTGGCCCTAGGACGGATGTTCCAACCTTGACTTTCTTCTTCTTCACAGGGTCCGAGTTCGTGGATGTGGAGTGCGGTGCTGCGGCGTCGGGATCAAGATCACTGGATGTCAGGAGATGAGTCTGCAGATGAAGAGAGTCCAGCCAGGGCACCTGTGTTTATGGGTCCCAAAGGGAGATAAGTGAGTGAAGTGACCCATTGCCCCCATCACTAGATGGTGTGGATTTTGTGTTCTGGTGCCTGTGCCCATGAAAGGGATGCTAATCATGCACTGGACAAATAATCATGAATCCCACTAGGGGTGTATACACAGGTCGGACTTGAGACTGCCCACAGATATAATGGAAGCCAAATGCCTCTATGTAAGTTACTTTTACACGCTGCACTCCTTGCAAGCCCATGGAAAGGGGAAGCAGGAGTGTATACGTGTCTGGACCCTAAGGCACAAACATGGAGTGTACCAACATGAGACAAGCCTGTATGGATCCAGCAGGAGGCAGGGTGCACATCAACACCCACATGTGTAGATGTTGAGAAGAGAAAATAACCCTCCATGGGTTCATGGGCCGCATGGCTAGCATGGATTGGGCCTGCTGTCGCCACCCTTGGTGTAACATTAGAAGGTGGCAGTGATAAGGGAGGTTCACCATGCAGAGCCCTGACCTGGTCCTCCATGGCAGTGGCCATGCGGGCCGAGATGATTGAAGCTGCAACATTATGGCTCAGAGGTCCCCATGCAACACCTCACGGGATGCACGGAGTTCCTCCGAGATGGTATGAGTCAACTGTTGCATCTGCTGTTCAGACCGTTTACTACGGGCTGCCTCGAGTGCAGCCAGTGTAGTTCTGAGGGACCTATACTCTTCCCTTCCCTGTGGGAACGACCCTCTGCAACTAGGGATGCCTGTAGAGCCCTCAGTTCCGCCCGTCGGCTCCTGCTACTGGCCTCCATGTGCAGCCTGTGTGAGCGGCATGTGGACCACAATGCCTGCAGCTGGTGCTCCACCTGTCTTTCTTGGGGGATCATGGAATTGGCCACCATATCCATGCCCTGAGCCAACATCTCATATGAAGCACCCTGTTGTTGTGCAACAGTATACATGGACTGCTCCCACACAGTATCGCCAACTGCTACACGGCCACCTCATTGGCGGACCCCACGCCTGCCTGGCCCAAGGGAACCTGACCCTTGATGTGATGCCGCTGTCTGTGGCTGCAGGACTCCATTCCTCCCTTGATCAGCTGGCCCAGGACCAGGAGGCAATACTGTGGAGTGTGACCCTGCAGCTGTAACCACCACAGACGGACGTACCAACACTGACTGGCCCTGTGAGGGGTCCCCCCCTGCAGTCGTTTGGGATACAAAAGCACCCACAGTTGATGCACTCACCTGCGACAGCACAGAGGAATCAAATTCCGGTTCACCATCAGAGCCACAGGTTTCATGAGAGGCGGACTCATACTGAGTCAGGCCCTGGATGGACTGTAGCACCAGTGGTTCATCATGGCTTACACACCACGTCCTCCACTGTTTCTCGGTTGCAGCTCAGTATCCTGTTCCTCCTCCACCTCCTCCTCTGCATCCAGTGCCTCATCACCTCCACATGGACAGAAAAAAAATAAATGAAGACCCATGTAAATAGCATAGCCCACAAACATAGCTTTCACAATGTTGTCCTGAAACACATTAACATGCCATGTCACCCATGGCACAAACTCCCGCACGCACGCAGTGTTAATGGAAGGGATGGGTAGCATGAAAGGAGCCATGGATGTGTGTGGAAGGGCTCAACACCACATGTAGTGCACGGTGCATAGCACCTGCTTCACACACAAGCACTGGCATAGTTCAGTCACCAGCATCACTGATGCAAATACACAGATGCCACGTAGCATAACCATGCATGAACTGCCAAACAGCATGAGATGTAACTTGATGACTACTGTCCCCGAGCCATGTTCAATGGATGTGACATGACATTACATGGAAATCAAAAATGGAAAACACACAAGTGTCACAAGGAGCAAGGATGCAAGGGTGGTGGAATAGAGTGAAGCCAGACACACCCATCCCATTATGCCAGGTCACATTGACATCACGCAAGTGAATAGGCATGGTGAAGGCGAGACCTGGGGTTGGAAGTGGGAGGGGGCAGTGCAGTACATGGGAAAGGCAACAAAATAAAGGATTACCACATAAACAGTAACGAAAATGCGGTGGGCTGGTGGCATTGGAAGGGTAAGTGCAGACATCAGGTGTCAAGTGCTGGTAGTGGGTTGTAGGGATACAGTAAACAACCCCCAGTGCGGGGGATGGCAGGGAGGCAGTGCATGGGTTCAACTGGTGGCTCTGAGGCCCGTGTCGGAGATCAGAGTGTGGCCAGTTGACTACTGCATTCTCTCAGTCATTCAGGGGAGAGGAGGAGAGAAAGCACAACACATGAGGAAGCATCAGATGGGCCTCCAGAACCAGAGAAGGTTCACCTCCAATTCCATTGAGGTAGGGAGGCTGTACCAGAGGGAGACCCCAGCAAAAGATATACATTAACTTCCGACTCATTGCTAGGAGAAGCTACTGACCCGAAGGGAGAAGGAGAGGAATGATTTAAGACCATCAGAAGGAAGCAAATGTGGAAGATGGAGTTGAAGGAATTGCAGCCCCAGGACCCATAAGGCCTTGTGGACTATGCACAGGGTTTGGAACTGAACAGTCATAGCCACTGGGATATCAAAACAAAACAATGATAGGTCAACTACCCCTTACTTTCGTCCCTGAATCACACAAGGTATAATCCAAGCCAATCTGGTTCACTTTCAGATAGGTAAAGGCCACAACATTTTTAAAGTTAAAATAATATATTCTTTAATTTCAGTGTATCTTCTACACCACTTAAAAAGGACAAAAAATGAGTCCTCTCAACAAAACTCAAAAACAAGTAAAAGCAAAACTGCGTAAACCACTTACAATCTAATTGGTGTAATTACACCATGCTATCAAAATAAATACAGAATAAGGATCAAATCAACAAAATATTTGTCTAAAAAATAAGAACAGGGGGAAAAAACAGTTTATAATCCTGTATGCGAAACACTAATAAGTCTAGGGTTAGGAACCCTGATCACTCATTAATGTGACAGAAGTCTACGGGGGCTGCTGTTCCTTAGTTGATTTAGTACTAATCTGCAGCACTCACTCTCACTTGATGGCAATCGTACAAGGTATAGACAGTGTTGTACATTCAACAAAAAACACCTTTTCACTTGCTCATATATGTAGAGATATAGGAAAAAAGATAGTAGCGATTTCCTAATATTAAGTCGACATGGCCATATAAATTCATACAGGTCACCCTCACAGTGCTGTTGATTTTGTTGGTACAGGCCTTCTTCAGGACAGAACAGCAAGTTATTTGCAAACATGTAATTAATACTTTCCCAGGTTCAATATTTCTTGTGTTGTCATCTAAAAACATGTAAAAGAAAAAGATATATTTAAAAAGGGAACTGTTTATCAGTTCTTGAATTTAAGTTGTGGCTATGGCATATATTTATTTGTGCCATTACATGGACTCACCTGCATGTAACTCAAATTTCTTTGGGACATCTTAGGAAAGAATCTTGGTAAGACAGTTGTGGACAACGTCAGGCTCCTTAACGGATGCATAGTTCAGAAAATGTGATCATTCCATACCTATGAGTACATATGCTTTAGTCGGTATTGTTCTCGTTTTCTTTTTGCGCAAAGTGCATTATCTTGTACTTAATGCAGTGAATATTTTATACTCCAAAGGTCCCTTATACGTCTCGGGGAGAATGGTGTCACTTTGTTGGTCCCCGTGATGTGTTTAGGTGCACATGTAAACCGTCTGTAGTGAAAGAGACAGAAAAACAAATCAAAACCCACTTATGTGTTAGTTGCTTTGTACGTGAGTTTCTGTATTGTTCTAACAGAACAAAGTATTACTCATTTGTGATCTTTCTATATGGTGGCATCGGCCATTTCTAAACCCTTTAGCTTCTGTTGGTATTGGTAATTGCACATAGAGAGTACCCCCTACAGTTGTAGAGAAGGGGAGCTTGACAAGTGCTGTCAAAGCATCTAATATACCGTGGAAAGTTCGAAAAGATTCCAACGTGCAAAGCTGTTAGAAAAGCAGAGCAACATTGGTATTTGCAAAAGTAATTAATCTATACTACCACGCTTACCTCACAAAGTGCGCCTAAGCCTTCCTAGTCGGTTGGTAGATGTCTGATACACAACGCCGGCCATAAGATGCGTTTACACTTCTGCCTTATTTTCCGGAATTAGAGGAGGCGGTCACATGTCCAGTCGTCACATGCCCGTGTTGTACTAACAAGGAAACTACAAGTCTGCTAGGATATATAGTTCCTTAGTACAAAATAGGAATGCACACTAGATATTGTGATACCGAATAGAAATACACATTAGATATTGTGATGCCATACAGCGTTACACACGGGAAAAAGGTAAAGCCTGTGGAGAGCTAGAATCTGTGTTACTACCGCAGCGCCGTTTCGTCTCGCTGCTACTTACAAAGAAACTACAAGTCTGCAAGAATATGTAGTTTCTTAGTGCCAAAAAGGAATGCACGCTAGATATTATAATGCCAGAGAATACTAAGCACGGGATTAGAGAAGAAGCCCGTTTAGAAGTAGGAACTGCATTATTACCGCGGCGCAGTTTCTTATCACTGTTAGGCATATTTTAAAAGAGGAAAAGGCGCTGCTCGGAATGGCAAAACTGTATTCCAGAAGTGTAATAAAGCGGGTGACTATGGATCTTGTATTAGGTTTTGGACAAAATGTCACATGAACTATGGCATTGCTAATATGTTGAAAATTGCAGACTGGTAGGAAGATGTTAGTCCCTATTGCACTAGTTATTGCAATAGTGTAAAGGCAGAGAAAGCCTCCCAGAGCCTTACCTACACTGCCCTTGTTATACGCATAATGGAGTCCCATTGCTCAACTGGTACAGTAAGGTCCCTAGTAGAAAGGCATCCAAAATGGAGCTTGAACTTTGCTTAGGCGAAAAAACAGGGGGAATAAAATGGCGACCTGACATGGTGATGAGCTGACATTCTACCAAATTCCCGACTAAGATCATCAGCTGCAGTGATCACAATACATTGTCTCTCCCAGGGAGTTGATGCACAATGGAAGATTTACAGGAAGATGCTCCATTCTACCGCTATATTCAAACCTTGCTTAACTGAATCAATGTTGTAGATCCATCTTTGTTCGCACCGTGTTAGGGCAAGATCACGATTGCCACCTCTAGGGGCCTGTTTCACCACTTGCAAAACACACCAGAGCAAGTCAGTTGGTTTATGCTGTTTACTAATAAAATGAGCTACCAGCGGTTTGTTCTCTGTTTGATTTTTTATGCACGATTTGTGCTCACAAATTCTTTGTCTAACGTGCCGCTTCGGTTTGCCTATATAAACTAAATTACACGGCCAAATGATGGCATAGACGGCCCATGTGGTTAGACAATTAGTACATTCTAGAAATTTGACATGTCGTGTCCCTAGAGTGATACTTTCATCTCCTTCGTTTGTGGGCAAACTGAACAGTTTCCACATTTGTGGTGACCTGTCACAGGAGGTAAACCCAATAGTGTTTTCTGGGTGTATTTAGGTTTAAGTTGTAATGGGTAGGTGTGAACCAATTTATCTTTCAGATTTTTTTGCCTTTTAAAGGCGAATTGTGCTTTTGCAGGGTTAAAATCTTCTGTTTTCATCATATCCCAATGCTGAGAATTGTTTTACGAAGGGGTGCACTAATAGGACTGAACATGCTGACACACGTGATCTTATCCAAAGATGTTTTCTGCATCGTGTGTAAGCACGTGTCTCTAGTCATATGTTGTGCTCTTTTGAATGCTCTCTGTATTGTGGGCTTTGGATAGCCCCTGTCTTTCAATCTGATTTTCAGAGCCGAACCATGAGTTTTGTAGTCAGCTATCTGGGAACAGTTTCTACGAATACGTAGAAACTGGCCGAAAGGAAGTCCCTCTTTTTGGCTTTTAGGATGGAAACTCGAGTAATTTAACAGTGTGTTCTTATCTGTAGGTTTTTTATACAGCACTGTTTCTAGCCTGCCATTGTCTCTCTTAATGATTTCTAGGTCTAGAAAGGGCACCATAGTTGTATTATATTCAATGGTGAATTGGATACAGTGATTTTGGCTATTAAGCCACTTGTGGAAGTCCATAAGTTAGATGATAGAACCTCTCCAGATCATACACACATCATCGATGTATCTATGCCACGCTCTAATATTTTCACTAAAGGGATTATTGAGATGATAGATAGAGTTAATCTCAAAATGATCCATATACAGGTTCACCAGGTAGGGGGCACATGTGGCCCCCATGCTGGTACCTTGTAGTTGGTTGTAAAAAGTGTTTTCATACAAAAAGAAACTCTCCCTTAGTGCTAGGCGTATACATTCTAGGATAAATGCTGTAGGCACTTGTGTTAGAGTGGTGGTGCGTTCGTCCAAGTATTGGACCATTACTGTGAGGCAGTCTTGTTGGGGTATACTAGTGTATAATGCTACTACATCAAGAGTGACTAGTATGTCTTCTGAGGTAGTATGAATGCTGGTGATGGTGTTAATCATACTTGTTTTATCTTTAATGTACGACTGCATTTTCCCCACAAAAGGCCTCAGGAACCAGTCAGCATATATAGACAAAGGTTCCAAAATCGAATTAATGGCCACTACAATTGGACGCATACTTGCCAACCCTACAGATTTAGCCAGTAGACTACTGCTTTTTAAGCAGCCCTACCGCCTACAGATTTCAGTGACAGATCCTACTGCTTTTTACAGTGGCAAGTAATGTATGTGATTCTAAGGCAGGCTCCAGGAGAAAGCATGCAACACATTAATTAGTCTGTACAGTGGACTGGTAGGTGATTACTTTGATTGGGCTCTGACCAATCCACTGACCTGACGGTTACTTGACTCTGTCCTGCACTCTTGCTGGGACAACCCTTAGGTGAACCACCAGTGAAGGCAAAAGGCAGGAGTGGTGGGATTGTTATTAACCAGGAATGAATATTCATCGTCGTCAATCCATCCTTGTTCTAGGCCATGTTTTATTAATCTGGTAATTTCTTCTTTCAGTCTATTGGTCGGATCATGAGGGACAAGGGAGCCAGTGCCATCATCACAGTCCTGGGTAGAAACCATACCTGGCCCCGAGACAAAAGGACAATTCTCACAGGCCTGTGCCGGATGAGTTTCAGAGGGAAGAGAGTAGAAGCACAGATATTTCGGTACAGGCCGTTGCAGTAGGCCAGCATATGAATGACCAGTTCCCTGGAGACAGGGAGCTGCAGGGGAAAGGGGAGGAAAGGAAGAATACTTCTGATGTGGTGCAGCTGCTAGGGTGACCTCACCGAGACGTCAAAGATGTGAGGAGAGAAGGTGAGTGTGGAGTGGAAGATGATCCCAGGCTATCCGCTATCACAGGTTGGAGCCGGAAGAGGGCCAAAAGAGGCTGGGCAGAGAGTGACACGAAAGGAGGGAGCAGGTGTGGTGATGAGGATTGTCATGGTGTGTAGCACATCGTTTGTATGAAGTCTGCAGGACTACAGGCCCATGTCAGTCCACCATGACATCGTGCACCCATGGCAGTCACGGAAATGTGAGCAGAACTGCCAGACAATCTTAACACTTCATTCAATCAACATACACATGGCCTGGATGCACATGCTTCACCACTCACCGGACATTTCCTCATAATTTGGCAGGTCTCCCACGCCTTGGATCTGCTCCACATCAATCATATCACTAATCAGCTCTTCATGTGGAGTGAGTTCATCGTCCTCTCGTGGTGACCCACCTCCAGTCACCAGAGTAGAGGCAAAGTTGGCAGCCAGCTTCTCTTTGGCTTGGCGCCGGAGGTCATACCAATGCTTCACTATCTAAGGAACGGTGCGCCTCTCATTGCCCAAGGCATTGATTCTATCAGTGACATGCTGCCAGTGGGCCATACGCTGAGCAGGTGTATGTGTGCTCCCTGCCTGCACGAGCATGTCACGTTTGTGTTCCCGCACGTAGTCCACAAGGATCTGGAGTTCCTCATCATTGAAGCTCCTCTTCCTCAATGTGTGGGTCTACTATGCCGTGCCTTGGGTTTGAGCCTGTTCTGCTACTGCATGCTTCGCCTTCTTGCAAGGTCGTGCAGAGCCTGTGTGGCTGGTAACACTTGTGTCAGTAGGGGCTGGAGCACTGGTGGACGGGGCTATGGCATCACCCACTGATGCTGGGACAGTAGGTTGCGTTGCAGGTAGCTGTACCTGGGTGCTGGTGTCAGGTTGTTTAACTGCACGTCCCTTCTCCTTGGATACAACTACATCTTCCCCTGTGTCTCGTTGGACCAGGGCCATGACCACTACAGACCTGGCTGGGGGACCCTGAGCCTGGGTGACGGGGGCTTCAGCTGCCCCTGCAGCTTCCTGACCCTGGCTGTTGTGGACTGCAGATGACCCTGCTACTCCTTGATCACAGGTGCTGGTGCCAGGTTGTTTCACTGCACGTCCCTTCCCTTTGGACACAACATCTACTCCTGCATCTCTCTGGACCTGGGCCATGGACACTACAGCCATGGCTGGTGGTCCCTGAGCCAGGGTGGTGGGGACTGCAGCTGCCTCTGCTGCTCCTGGACCCTGGGTGCTGGGGATGTCAGCATTAGCTGCATCTCCCTGACCCTGGTGGGTGGGGGGCATAGCTCTCCCTGCATAGCCCCCGACACCTCAGACACCTCGGATACCTCGGACACCTCGGCAACCTCAGCCACCTAGGCCACCCCTGTCTTCCTTCCCACTTGTTGCCCTCCCACTCATGGCACTGATGGATTAGTGCAATGGGAGGTGCAGCTATCAATTGTCCTTGGCAATTTGAGTGAGGGGGCAGTGTACATGAAGTAAAATTTACCAGTGTGCTCCAGCAAGGCTCAATGTAACCCCTTGGGGGGGAAAAACCGGATGTGTAACGCACAGGCTTAGTTTAGTTTAGTTTCTTTATTTATAGCATGCACCGAACCCTGGGGTAACTCGTCGCCGGAGACAGAGGAAGTTACAGCAGAGTATAGACATACAAGATAAAAACAGTAAGTGCAGTTGACCGGGTTACATGGTGGTCGGCAGAGGAAACAAGTACAATAAGTAGTGTGTCAGACAGCGGTGGAATTCGAGCCAGGACTTTGTTTTTGCTCTGAATGTCCAGAAGGAAGGTTCGGCTCTAAGGTTCAGTGGTATAGCGTTCCATTTTTTGGCGGTTAGGACCGGGAAGCTGGAGCCGCCTGCTTTTTTTAGGGAGAATTTGGGGATGGAAAGACAGTGAGAGTACAATGTTCTAGTTGGTCTGGTAGAAGTGTGTTTGATGAACTTGTCTGCCAGGTATTTGGGGGCGTTGTTGGAGAGGCATTTGTGGACGATGATGAGGGATCTGATGGGGATTCTGATTAGGTTACCGTCTATGTTGATAGAAGCGTAAGAGGGGTCCAGTTTGTTTAGCCGTGGTTGGGAGCCGACAAGAAGGCACTCGTGTTGTACTAACAAGGAAACTACAAGTCTGCTAGGATATATAGTTCCTTAGTACAAAATAGGAATGCACACTAGATATTGTGATACCGAATAGAAATACACATTAGATATTGTGATGCCATACAGCGTTACACACGGGAAAAAGGTAAAGCCTGTGGAGAGCTAGAATCTGTGTTACTACCGCAGCGCCGTTTCGTCTCGCTGCTACTTACAAAGAAACTACAAGTCTGCAAGAATATGTAGTTTCTTAGTGCCAAAAAGGAATGCACGCTAGATATTATAATGCCAGAGAATACTAAGCACGGGATTAGAGAAGAAGCCCGTTTAGAAGTAGGAACTGCATTATTACCGCGGCGCCGTTTCTTATCACTGTTAGGCATATTTTAAAAGAGGAAAAGGCGCTGCTCGGAATGGCAAAACTGTATTCCAGAAGTGTAATAAAGCGGGTGACTATGGATCTTGTATTAGGTTTTGGACAAAATGTCACATGAACTATGGCATTGCTAATATGTTGAAAATTGCAGACTGGTAGGAAGATGTTAGTCCCTATTGCACTAGTTATTGCAATAGTGTAAAGGCAGAGAAAGCCTCCCAGAGCCTTACCTACACTGCCCTTGTTATACGCATAATGGAGTCCCATTGCTCAACTGGTACAGTAAGGTCCCTAGTAGAAAGGCATCCAAAATGGAGCTTGAACTTTGCTTAGGCGAAAAAACAGGGGGAATAAAATGGCGACCTGACATGGTGATGAGCTGACATTCTACCAAATTCCCGACTAAGATCATCAGCTGCAGTGATCACAATACATTGTCTCTCCCAGGGAGTTGATGCACAATGGAAGATTTACAGGAAGATGCTCCATTCTACCGCTATATTCAAACCTTGCTTAACTGAATCAATGTTGTAGATCCATCTTTGTTCGCACCGTGTTAGGGCAAGATCACGATTGCCACCTCTAGGGGCCTGTTTCACCACTTGCAAAACACACCAGAGCAAGTCAGTTGGTTTATGCTGTTTACTAATAAAATGAGCTACCAGCGGTTTGTTCTCTGTTTGATTTTTTATGCACGATTTGTGCTCACAAATTCTTTGTCTAACGTGCCGCTTCGGTTTGCCTATATAAACTAAATTACACGGCCAAATGATGGCATAGACGGCCCATGTGGTTAGACAATTAGTACATTCTAGAAATTTGACATGTCGTGTCCCTAGAGTGATACTTTCATCTCCTTCGTTTGTGGGCAAACTGAACAGTTTCCACATTTGTGGTGACCTGTCACAGGAGGTAAACCCAATAGTGTTTTCTGGGTGTATTTAGGTTTAAGTTGTAATGGGTAGGTGTGAACCAATTTATCTTTCAGATTTTTTTGCCTTTTAAAGGCGAATTGTGCTTTTGCAGGGTTAAAATCTTCTGTTTTCATCATATCCCAATGCTGAGAATTGTTTTACGAAGGGGTGCACTAATAGGACTGAACATGCTGACACACGTGATCTTATCCAAAGATGTTTTCTGCATCGTGTGTAAGCACGTGTCTCTAGTCATATGTTGTGCTCTTTTGAATGCTCTCTGTATTGTGGGCTTTGGATAGCCCCTGTCTTTCAATCTGATTTTCAGAGCCGAACCATGAGTTTTGTAGTCAGCTATCTGGGAACAGTTTCTACGAATACGTAGAAACTGGCCGAAAGGAAGTCCCTCTTTTTGGCTTTTAGGATGGAAACTCGAGTAATTTAACAGTGTGTTCTTATCTGTAGGTTTTTTATACAGCACTGTTTCTAGCCTGCCATTGTCTCTCTTAATGATTTCTAGGTCTAGAAAGGGCACCATAGTTGTATTATATTCAATGGTGAATTGGATACAGTGATTTTGGCTATTAAGCCACTTGTGGAAGTCCATAACTTAGATGATAGAACCTCTCCAGATCATACACACATCATCGATGTATCTATGCCATGCTCTAATATTTTCACTAAAGGGATTATTTAGATGATAGATAGAGTTAATCTCAAAATGATCCATATACAGGTTCACCAGGTAGGGGGCAAATGTGGCCCCCATGCTGGTACCTTGTAATTGGTTGTAAAAAGTTTTTTCATACAAAAAGAAACTCTCCCTTAGTGCTAGGCGTATACATTCTAGGATAAATGCTGTAGGCACTTGTGTTAGAGTGGTGGTGCGTTCGTCCAAGTATTGGACCATTACTGTGAGGCAGTCTTGTTGGGGTATACTAGTGTATAATGCTACTACATCAAGAGTGACTAGTATGTCTTCTGAGGTAGTATGAATGCTGGTGATGGTGTTAATCATACTTGTTTTATCTTTAATGTACGACTGCATTTTCCCCACAAAAGGCCTCAGGAACCAGTCAGCATATATAGACAAAGGTTCCAAAATCAAATTAATGGCCACTACAATTGGACGCATACTTGCCAACCCTACAGATTTAGCCAGTAGACTACTGCTTTTTAAGCAGCCCTACCGCCTACAGATTTCAGTGACAGATCCTACTGCTTTTTACAGTGGCAAGTAATGTATGTGATTCTAAGGCAGGCTCCAGGAGAAAGCATGCAACACATTAATTAGTCTGTACAGTGGACTGGTAGGTGATTACTTTGATTGGGCTCAGACCAATCCACTGACCTGACGGTTACTTGACTCTGTCCTGCACTCTTGCTGGGACAACCCAGTTGTCTCATCGTTGAGGCATAAGCTGTGTTCTGCCATCCAAGCTTGGATCTCCAGGTAAAGGTTGTTGATCCATGTGGAATCCTCTTCATAGCAGCCTGTTAGGGTGATGAGAACCTGGGTATCGTCAGCATAATTTGTGTATGTGACGCCCAGGTTATCAAGGCGGTCGAAGATATTGTATAAAGTTGGCGAGACGCACAAGCCTTGTGGGACGCCACAGAGGATGGGGATGGGGTGGGCTGAAGCCCCCAGAGAGAAGACCCAGGTGTTTTGGTCGGCTTGGAAGGATTGGACCCAGGCAGTCGCCTGGTTAGAGAAAGCAGCTGAGGCCGTCAGATGTTCCGTGAGGATCTGATGGTCGACAAGGTCAAAGGCCGCAGAGAGGTCAAGCAGCAGGAGAATGGCTAAGTTACCCTTATCCTTTGCCTCGTCCATCTGGATTTTTAAGTCGAGGAGGGCTGTCTCTGTTCCGTGCCTTGGTCTGAAGCCAGATTGTCTAAGGCCCAGGAGGTTGTTCTCTTCCAGGTGCTTCTGGATTTGCAGGTAGGCCACTGTGTCTAAGATCTTTAGGATGTAGAGGACGGTGGTAATTGGCCTGTAGTTGGTTGGGTTATTAGGGACTAGGGACTAGGTTAGTGCTGGGGGCTGGGGACTGAGCTCGATTTGAAGGAGGAGTTGATTAGGGCTGTTATGAAAGGGGACATATTGTTGGCACCTTCCTGGATGATGGGAGCTGGGCAGGAGTCCCCTTGGCATCTTGAAGGCTTAAGGCCTTTGATGATGCTTTCCACTTCTTTTGTTGACACCGGGGAGAAGGAGAAGGGGGGGCATGTTGGAGTTTCAGAGTTGGCTGGTGGTGGAGGGTTAGCTTGTTTGGCTAGGCTGAGTTTTTTCTGTTCGATTCTGGTTGAAGCATGGCAATTTTGTCTGCCAAGGCTTTTTGGATCCTCTCACACCAGCCTGCATCTTTCACGCAGGTGTCTGAGGGTGTAGAGGGGGACTCAAGTTCCCTTAGGATGGTGAAGAGCTCTTTTGTTTTAGATTTGGCGTTCTCAATTCTGTTGTCATAGGTTTCTTTTTTGGCCCTGAGGATAGCAGTTTTGTAGGTGGTTGCTGCTGTTGTGAGTAGTGTTTTGTTGGCCTGGTTAGGTGTTTTTCTCCAAGTGGCTTCTGCCGCACGTTTGGTGTTCCAGAGGATTTTAAGCTATGGGGTGACCCATTTGTTCAGGTGGGCAGCTGGTTTAGCTTTAGTGAGTTTGAGAGGAGCGATGATATCTACTGCTGATTTGAGTGTTTTATTATAGAGGTCAGCAAGTTTATCCGCATCTAGGTTGGCATAGTTTGCGGGAGTAAGGATGTTGTGGATTAGAGGACGAAGGCTCTGCAAGGTGATGTTGCGGTTATTCCTGGTGAGGGTTTGCGGAATAGTAGCTGGAGGGGTGTTTGGTTGCGTCTTTCCTTGGATGGAGAAGGAGATGGCGTGATGATCTGACCATGCAGTTGGCTCATTTTTAAGGATGGCTGCGAAGTAGTTGTGATCCGCTTACCAGTCCAGGGTTCTGCCTTTGTTGTGTGTTGGAGCTGTGATACTGAGCTTGAACCCTAGTTGGGAGACAGTATTTTCCAGGGAGAGTGCATTGGCATCATTGGGTTCCTCAAGGCCTTGGTTAAGGTCTCCTAGTAGGATGATTTGAGATCCTATTTTGGTATTGGTGGACAGGAGGTTGTCTAACTCTTCCTCAAATGAGGAGATGGGGCCTGGAGGTCTGTAAATGAGGTGCAAAAGGACGGTTTGTGTATCAGAAAGTTGGAACTTAGCAGACAGAAGTTCAGCGGACCGGAGGCTGGATGGAGGGGTCATTCTAAGGCCAAGGGATGTTTTGGCGATAAAGGCTACTCCTCCTCCTGTACCTGTATCCCTGTCCTTCCTTAGAATTGAGTAACCTTCTGGGATGGCGAGTGATAGAGCTGGGCCAGCTGCCTGATACAGCCAGGTTTCAGTGATAGCCAAGAAATTTAGGTTGTTGGCAGATATGAGGTCTGCGATGTCTAGCGCATGGGCGACCAGTGAACGGGCATTGATGAGAGCACCTTTGATCAGGGGGTGTTCAATTATGCCGATAGGGGCTTTTTGAGTGTTGTCCAAGATTTGCGAGGGGCTGGCTTGTGCTTGGTTTTGGTGGGAATGAGTGGGGTGTTTTTGATGAGAGACCTGGGGGGTAAGAACCGTGTGCCGAGTCTCAGGTTTCTGTCCTTCACTGGGCAAGGGTTCCAGGGTGTGGGAGGGGCAGCAAATTGTCTGATCCATTCTAGTGGGCTAATGGCACAATTTGGCTGGTTGATCTGTTTAGTATCGGCATACCCCATAGTTGTGGAGTGTGTGGGATGTTGTGGTGGGGGTGATTGAGGTAGAGGATTCGAGGGGCGGAGGGTAGTGTTGTTGGGGTGGAGTAGGGAGAGAGTTGCCATCAAGGTAAGAGTGGTTAAGTAAAGGTTTGCCATGAACACACTGTGTGTGCCCAGGAGTACAGTCACAGTAGGCTGGCACAATGTGCTAGCTTGAATGGAGAACAGGCTGATTCATAATAGGCAAGGCAGTTCAGGTTGTGCACAGTGGGCTGCAATAGGCTAATTCAAAATAGGCCCGGTGGGTTACAATAGGCTAAATTCAGAAATAGGCACAGTGGGTTACAATAGGGAGGATAGCTCAGCGGCAACGTGCACGCCCTGGAAGCAAGACGACACGAAGCAACACAGGTTCGATCCCCGGGTCCACGCTTAGAAACCTCTGGGTGTTCAAGCGTGTTATAAATACGCAACTAAGACAAAAAAAATTAAGCAACTAAAAAATATGTCCTGTAACAGCGCCTCAATGCCCGCGGGCTGTGTGAGCGCTTTAAAAATGTAAAAAAAATAAAAAATTAAAATAAATAGGCTAAATCAAAATAGGCACAGTGGGCTGCAATAGGCTAAATTCAAAAATAGGCACAGTGGGCTGCAATAGGCTAAATTCAAGAATAGGCACAGTAGGCTGCAATAGGCTAAATTCAAAAATAGGCACAGTGGGCTGCAGCAGAGCAGTTCAGGATGGGCACAGAGGGATGGTGTTGCCAGGCACATTGGGCATTGGACAACTGAGGGAGCAGTGGGCTCATACAGTTGTGGCATACAAGATTATGGCAATCATGGTTAGGGCAATTCAGTGGTGCACAGGGTAGTATACTGCCGGTATTGCCTGAGTTGCAATTGATCTGACTCTTTAGTCGAGATCAGGACAGGTTTTGCGCGTGAATGTCTGAATGTCTGATGGTGAGAGATGGGATGGGTTTATGAGTGCGCGGGGGGCAACAGCGGGAGGTATGTGCATACGTGTATTCAAAGCCAGTTACTTACAGTGAGTCCAAACTTGCGTAGGAGGCTGCTTGAGTAGGCGTCGATGTGGAGCTGGGAGTTGAGTAGTTCATGGCCGTGCAGCAGCAAGAGTTCATGGGCAGTGGCGGTGGACCGCGGCGAACAGGGGCAAACACGGAAAGTGGCCTTATAATGGCCTTAGTTGTGGCAGCCCAAAAAAGAAAAATACATGTACGCGACACCTCTGTAGTTGACGTGAAAAGAATAAACGTAATGCAGTACGCTGTGGCACCCAGCAACACAAAAAATGCATATGTGAAGAACATGTAAGGTACTGTGATGTTAAAAATGGGGGTACGTGACACACAGGGGCACCCACAGTATGCAATATGCATAAGCGACTCACCATTAGCCTCAGAAAATAGGGAAAAGTACACGCACGTGTGCGCAGAGGCAAATCCTACACCAAAACAAAAAGCTTGCACTGTCGCAGTAGTGAAAAGAGCATGTGGAAACGCCAATATCAACGAAGTCCACAGGTCCGTCTGCTCTAACTCACAAAAGCGTGTGATGTTCTCCTATGCACTCTTCTGAACGCGAACGGCCAACGTTCAGCGCATGTCACGTAACTTATGCGCTTAGGCCTTTGCTCTGATTTCACACTAACGCACTGTTTCCGCACGTGCAGAGTACCCGTCACTCTGTTTCCGGCTGCAGACGTGAATACCATGGAAGACCCACGCTCCTGCCTAACAGCCAATTTACCTGCCTCCTACTGCCCTGAGCTGCCTCCATGAGCCATCTGCTGCTACCTGCCCACTGTTTGTGCCTGCTGCCCACGTGCCCTGCAATTTGAGTCCCTGCGGTACAGCCATTGCCAGTGCTCCTGTCGTCGGACCTGTGACCACCTCTGCTGATCCAGAAGACTCCCAACGTGCCAGAACACTGCTTCACAGCCCAGCCCCAGGATCACCTTGACCACCCACACCTGCCTCGGGTTTGCCATGTCTGAACCATCATCTTCGTAAGGCAAGTGGCAACCCCACGGCAGCAAGGCAGAGGGCTGTCAGCTTCACTGCCAGAGAAGTTGACATCCGGGTGGAGCAGGTCCTGGGGCATTAAGATGCCCTCTTCCACGGACCAACGCAAGTTGGTGAGGAAGGACGGAAGATAATCTGGGACCAGATTGTGGGTGCCATCAACGCGGAGGGGGTGGCACCCCGGTATTTCCACCACATGCACAAGCGCTGGGAGGACCTGAAATCCAGGACCCGCAACAACCCCACGCCGGTTGAACACCACGGACATGCACACCAGGTCATCAATTTGCAGCACCGTCTGGAGTAGACTGGTAAGTGTCGATGTGTTGCTATCCTCCACAGTGCATGTGCATTTTGATGTGTGGTGGGGGTGTGCACCTTGGCCTTACAGCAAGTATGCCTCTTCTACGGATGTCTGTGTGCATGTCCTAGACAGTGGTGCGTATGTGTTCTATGAAGTATGCTTGATTCCAATGGTGTTATGTTTGCAACGTGTGTTGTGATGCAGCATATTACGACGTGAACATAGTTGTTTACATGTGTCTGATACGCGTGGTGTGGGAGGTGTGAAATATGGGTGTTGAAGTCAACATCATGAACAGGCATGGTGTGTATGTGTCTGAGATGGGACTGTGTGACTGGCCAACACTCCAGGAGGGATGTAACTGGTGCATTTGAATGTGTGCACTACTCTTGCTGCCTGATTGACGTTGAGGGGACTCTGATGTGATGGCTCAGTGCACTGCTTCAGGACTGCCAGATGGTGTTTGTGAATGACATGTGTATGGCCAATGATGCATGTGTGTGTAGCATGTACAATTTGTAGGTGCTGACAGTGCCATGTCCAAGGATGTGATTGTCTGTTGTGAAAGACAGACATGTATGTTCATGTATGTACATTCCATGTACCTGTGTGTTGTGGAGGGTGATGACGGTTGTGACCTTTGGCAGTGCACTTCAATGCATATGATTTGTGCCAAACACACATAGGTACAGTACCCTGATGTTTGTGTTCTATGTCTCCCTATCCACAGCGACGTTGGAAGAAAAGTGCCGAGAAGGTGCTGTGGAGCAAGGCAGCAGGGATGCCTCCACCAGGCACAGACGCAAGGCCTAGTCACGCCCCCAGGTAATTTCATCTTCGGGGAGCGAGGAGACTGGTGCCGCGTCAGAGACATTGGCCCCAGCTGCTGAGGGGAGTTCCAAGAGGGCGAAGGTGGTCGTGGACTCTTCAGCAGTGGGAGGGACAAGTGAGCTTGCACAGGGGCAATCCGCTGCAGAAGACGCTGGGGAGGCATCCAGGTTGGCGGGGAAGGAGGCCGCATCAGCCCAGTCAATGGGGCCCGGCAGGGGTGATGAGGTGGGTGTCACTGGTGCAGTCCATACTCGGGGGCAGGAGGCACTGCAGGTCGCCGTGGAGGTGCCTGTGCCTAATCCTGCTCCTGGGCATGCGACTGCACCAGTATGCACCTGCAGGCATTCCCCAGGCTGGACCCATCCGCAGGTGGCAGATATTTCCACACACAAACGGAAACACCAATGCCTGCGGATCTCACCCTTTGAGACAGGGTGGAACCGGTGCTAGTCGGTATCACGAGGCGTATAGGCACCATTCATGATTATGTGCAGGCTTCCATTCGTGGGCTTGCACATCATCACAATGAGGTCTGGCGTCTCCTGAACCGGCTAGCTCAGTTCCTGGTCTCAAATTGGGTGCGTGCCCTGGCCACTTATGCAACCCCCTCCTCATCTTCCTCCTCTGTCCGCCAGTCGTCCTCCCTGCCGCCTTCCGGCCCAGATACCACCAGGGCCCCCTATGTACCTGTCCCACCCCCGGCGGCAAGTCTGGTGAAGATCACATCCCAGCCGGATTTGGGAGTCGACGTTGGATCATCCGAGGTGGTCACCATGCTGATCCAGCCGATGACAGGAGCTTTGCCAATGGAGGGAGAGCAGGCTCCAAGGAGCAGGGCACATGCACAACGTCCCGGGATGATGTTATCAGCCTGTAGGCTGTCCTTAAGGAGCAGGCACCGGGCAATTTGGCAGCAGCAGGCTCGGAGAAGGAGGCTACAGTACTCGAGACATACCATCTCAGGGAGGCAGGTATCGGGCATCCGGCAGAATGCAAACTTGTACCTTCGCCAAAGGATGTCTTTCATGTTGGAGCGGCTGGGGCGGCAAATCGGGGCAGAGCGGCAGTGGGCATGGGAGGCAAGACTCACCATGGCCAGGGCGCAGATGTCACTGCATCGGGCAGAGAGGCAGGCTGAGGTCCTCAAGGAGACTTGCAGGGGGTGGGAGGGGATGGAGAGGACCATGTTGGGAGTCCCTGCAAACCCTCGGGGTGAGTGCGGAAGCCCGCCTAGGGGAAGTGGACGCAGTGTTCGATGATGCTCTGGCTGAGACATTGAGGGAGCATGGTCAGGAGAACGACTAACCCCGCTGCCTTTGTGAATAGTTCTTTGGGTATAAGTTTCCTTTTTATTTTTTATTTTGAGTTTTTGGACTTTACTACATTTTTTGTACATATTTGTTCTAGTTTGAATTAGGTTTCATTTGTGTTCTTCATTTGGAGTACATTTTGGACTTTGCTCCATGTTTATTTGTAATAGTTTACTTGTTTTTTAAAACTTTGAGCTCACCATGCGGGAATGTTTTTTTTCTTCATATTTTCATTATATTTGAAGAAGACTTTAATGCATATGGACTTTTTTTTCTTTCTTTTTAGGTTTCCATGAGCCTCATTATAAGTTTGCCGGTCCGGGAACCACCGTACCGGTAAGCTTGCCGGTACCGTAGTTCCCGGACTGGCAAACTACAAAATGTGCTCGTGGGTGCCATAGCCACCTACCTGCACTTCACACCTGCTGTCTGCACTTAGGCTCGAACTTGACACCAGCTGGGCACACTTTCTTTATTTTCTTGAATTTTCTTTTTTTGTTATGATGTCCTTCACATGCACTGCACTGCACCCTCCTCAAACTCCCCTTTCTCCCTCCCCACTTCCCATGCACTGGCACCATCTCTATGTCACCTGCCCTACCAAGTTTAGTGTCTCTGTCGTCACTGTCTTCCCCCTCCCCAGTGTCTTAACGGCTTCTTACACTTGTGTATATGCGCATTATTAATGACATGTCATTTGATAGGATGTCATGTCATGTCCTTCACACAAGGGAGGAAAAGTTATGTGTTTATTGGGTTCTCTGCTCTGGTAATGTCAGCTCATTGAGGTTCAGGCCGTGACATGCCTGGGCAGTGTCTGTTCATGTGGCACACATTAAGGGTGCTTTCGAATCTGTCACTGTGTGACTATTTCTACATGGCAATTATTGGCATGACTTTGTCACATGGACTGCATGGCCTCACTTTACCATTCACTTGTGTGATGTGTATGTTGGGAGATGGTTGCAGACAGCAATTGTGTTGGAGCAGCTGCCATACTCAAGGATGTGGCCCAGGTGTATACATTTGTTCTGTTTGCAGGATATTCTTTTGACAGGAGGTTCTGGGTGGTGTCACTACACGGCCGTCAAGGTGCTTTGGTGTCCCATGTAGTGGGGGCTGCCTGCAGGCTGGGGTGATGGGGGTTGGGGTGGCAAATGTAGTGGGGGCTACCTGCAGGCTGTGGTGATAGGGGGCTGGGGTGTCGGTGTCCCGTCAGGAGGGGTCTGCTTCCTGTGGATTTATGCAGGTATTGCGGGTTGTTTTGGAGCGTGAGTTTTCACGTGATGTGGCTGGGGTGCGGACGGGGTACATGCTGAGTTCTCGCGCGATTTGGCTGGGGTGCAGACGGGGTACGCACTGAGTTTTCGCGCGATTTGGCTGGGGTGCAGATGGGGTACGCACTGAGTTTTCACACGATTTCTCTGGGGTGCGGATGGGGTACACGCTGAGTTTGCACACGATTTGGCTGGTGTGCGAACGGGATATGAGCTGAGTTTTCACGTTATTTGGCTGGAGTGTGGATGGGGTACACACGCCCTGAGTTTTCACGCGATTTGGCTCGAGTGCGGATGGGGTACACACGCCCTGAGTTTTCACGTGATTTGCCTGGAGGGCTGTATGCTGGTCCAGGGACGGCGCGGGGCTTGTGCAGTGTTAGGCATTTCCCTTGCTTTTTACTGCACGTGGGGGCGTGTTGGGGGGTGTTACTGGTGCAGCTTGGTGTTCCTTGTGCCACGGCTACTGATGCCTCAGGAAATCCATGAATATGTGTTGCGCGCAATTGTTTCTCTGCGCCACGGCTGGCGCACGCTCCTTCTCGACGCACAGCGCTTGCACCTTTTCTGCGCAGGATTCTATGAATCGGGCCCATAGTCTGTACTTGGGCTATTGCTTCTCTGCTGTATACGATCAGTCCATCTGCCGGGCACATCACTGTGGTGCCTTGCCATTTGTCAATGACATGTGAGTAACCTCCCAAGGAAAAATATGGTACTTGTAAACACTGGCGGTATTTCGTGTTGCCATTGCATAACGCTGGACCTAGATCACTGCTCCTCAACTGCACGCTGTGTGCCTGGAATGTGTCCTTTATCCTAAATTGTGCAAGATGTACCAAGCATTGTGCCTCTGTAATTGGGACTGGATGTGGAAATAAAACATTAGGATCCCCTGATGCATGCGGGATAAGTGCACACACATAGCAGTTTTCATTGATCACATTCCTTCCTGCAGTGCGCATATCGGAGTACCAGCTATTGGAGGATTCTGGGTACTCAATGTCAGAAACGACATCAAAGCCCAACCCCTTTATAAATCATACGTCATTTGTACTTCCTGTTTCATTCGTCTAAGAAAACCTGTAGGGGTGGCCGGCAAAAAGTGAGACATTTTGTGATTCTTTTGCATCATAGACATAGTCATCCTAGTATTCTTTCCAACTGTCTACCCCCCCCAACCTCCTCCTTTATATGACCACCCATATAACAGACATACCTTCATACACTCGAACAACCATGATCAGTGTCACACAAAAAAATATAATACTAAAAAGATATACTGCATAATTCCTAGAACAAATTACATTTACTTTAACCTTATGCCTAAATAACAGAGGTTTGAACAAGTCGGCCAGGCATTCTTGCTTATTCCTGCAGAGGAGAAAAAAGGTTATCAAGAGAGAAAGAAAGAGAAAGAAAAAGAGAGAGAGAGAGAGAAGAAGAAAGAGAGAGAGAAAGAGAGGGAGAGGGAGAGGGAGAAGGAGAGAGAGAAGGAGAGAGAGAGGGAGAGATCCTTTTCAAGCCAGCTCCAACCGGGTTCTGGACTTTCAAAAACAAATTCAATTCAAAAATGTTAAAAAATATATAAAAAATAAAAGAACAATAAAAAATGAAAACATTAAAAAGAAAAGACAGAAAAAAGAAAATTCAGGTGTGTGCCACTGCACACCACCCTGGCATGGGTCCTTTTAAAATGTTTCTTCTTTGACTATATCCTTATTGAGTTTTGCCTTGTCTCAGGTGCTCTTCGGACATCTGAGAGATGCTCCCAATATCTTAACTCCTACAGAACACCACCTCATAGGGGCCTTGAAATCTGGCATTGTTCCTTCTACGCACAACATTTTTCACATACTTCAGCTCCCCAGGTAATAATGGTCCAGTTGTGGCAGATATCTTTCCAGTTGCTGTCCCTTCTGGTGTGTCCTCTCCTTCGGTCCTGGGTGGCCCTATCTGTTGAGAGATATATTTGATAGCACGTGTTAGTGCTGTTAAATATTCCCTAAATTCCTCTCTTAGTACTGTTGCTGCTTGATGTGCATCTGACGCTTTCCTCACAGGGGATATGTGGGTTTGCATGCACCTGCCTTTGACTATCTCATGTGGTGTCAAATGGTGGTCCTTACTGGGCTGTGTGCGTAAACTGAAGAGGGCCAAGGGCAAACAGTGCACCCAGTTTTTCTTCAATGTGGAACACAATTTTGACAGTTTACTCTTCAAAAGATCCTCTCAACAACGCCATTAGCCTGAGGGTGGTAAATTGAGCACATTCAATGTTTTATGCCCAATAGCGCTGCAAC
Source organism: Ambystoma mexicanum (assembly GCF_040938575.1). Classification (NCBI taxonomy): domain Eukaryota; kingdom Metazoa; phylum Chordata; class Amphibia; order Caudata; family Ambystomatidae; genus Ambystoma; species Ambystoma mexicanum. Next base: position 1,278,140,629 of record NC_090932.1, on the reverse strand, counting down.
ATGCTGAAATAGCACATTAAAGAAATGTGTAACATAATGTGATCTCAATACTTCGCACATGCCCCATCGTGGAAATACCTGTCTGAGCAGGAACCGTGCTTCACACTTTGCATCTGGGTGTGCACATGGTCCTGCCTCCCCCCACCTTGAAAAGGGGCAAACCACCATAATAAGGTACCTATATCCATTGCACCTTTCACCCATATCTGGATAATCTATATGCAGTTCACGGAATGGCTCTATAGGGTGAGGTAATGTACCTCTTAACACCCATAATGTCACCCCTGTGCTTAAACGTTGGCATGTCAAACAATGTATTGCTTTTTTTTTAATGCTCTCCTGAAGGTTTGGCACAAGCCAGTCCTCCTGAATATCTTCCACAATATGGTGTTTGGAGCTGTGGGAGGGGAAATGGAGTTGCTCAAATGCCACATAGAGTAATTCTTGGGGCATCACCACCTTCCCAGAACTTTCCTGCCTCCACAATAGATCATTGGGAGACTCTTTGCATCCCCTCCGCAACCATAGCTCCTTTTCCTCCCCAGGCTCTTTCCCTTGCAACTCTATAATCTGTGATATGGGCAATGCTGTGTATGGAACTGTGGTCTCGCTCTCTACATGGGTGGTCCCTGTACATTCTGTTAACACTGTATCTGGGAGATAGGCTGCCAATTTGGTTGCCTGGTCTGCAGCCACGTTGCCCTTAGAGATTTCATCTGTGGCATTAGTACGGGCAGCACATTTGACGACTGCCACAGCAGGGGGCCATGATAAGGCTTCAATCAGTTCTTCCAACAGCCTTGCATGCTGCATTATAGAGCCATCTGTACAAATAAATACATCTACCCTCCGAAACCCTCTCCTCTTCCACCGAGACAGACCTGCATGCACTGTTGTCATGACATATGCTGAGTCTGAGTAGATGGTATCACACTGCCGTTGAGAGGCTCTCAATACTTCAATGAGAGCGACAAGTTCCGCTGCCTGAGCTGAATAATGCATAGCTAATTTCTTCATGATCAGAACTTCATGCCCTCCCTCTACCATGCACCATTGCCGCCTCTGTGTGCCTCCACCCCCTGTCCTGGTCAATTATTGATGACCCATCAACATATATTGTCTCCTCTTCTGTGAATGCACTGTCTCTAGCTTTAGATTTACCCTCCTCTACACCCTCGTATGTAGCACAGTCATGCATTTTCAGGTGGTCATTAGTGGATGCCTCTGTCAAAAATGTGGCGGGATTCACTGTCCTACCCAGACTATATGAATATGAGGTTTGGATATTATAATCTCATATGCAGAGGATCTCTGAGTTGTGAAGGTCAATTTAGATCTTTCCAAAATGGCAAATAGTGAATGTTACATAAACAAGGTAACAGAGCACCCCATGACAATCATGGAACTTTTCTCTATTGCAAATGTAGCCGCTGCGAGTTCTTGTTCACACGTGCACTGTCCCTGCATGACTGAATCGAGCATCCCACTATAATAAGCCAATGGCTTGTAGCCTATTGTGCTCTTTTGTGTCAATACTGCTGTCATAAGCCGTCCATCACAGTGTGAAAATTAATAAAGCTCCTGCATATAATTTGGAGTTGCTAAAACAGGGGTTGTGCAAATAGCATCTTTCAAGTCCTCAAATTGTCTAGTCATTTCTTCAGTCCATTCCAATTTACAATTTTTTGTCATCTGTCCTTCTGTGAGACTTTATAACAACTTCCTTGTGTAGGCTGCTTTGTCTAGGATCCGTGCCCTACAATAATTACATAAGCCCAAAAATTGCTACATTTCCTTGACAGTACTGGGCCTTGGGGTGGCGCTTACTGCCGCTGCCCTATCTGGCAATATTTCTTTCCTGTTTCTAGAAATAAGTTGCCCCAAGTATAGTACCTTCTGTTGGCTGTATTGTAGCTTCTTTTTATCTGCCTTGTACCCTTTGTGAGCCAGCAATTGCAATAATGCAACATAATTCCTCCTGCACTGTTGCTAATTTTCACTATATACCAGCAGATCGTCTACATACTGGATGATTGTGCTAGGCATGCAGTACTCTATTGAAAATACTTGGACTTTCACAGTACCCTTGAGGCAATCTCGTGTGCTCAAAGCATCATTGACCATGCGTAAATGCAGTGAGATACCATGAATCAGGGTGGAGTGGGATTGAGAAGAACGCATTCTTCAGATCTACTACTGTGAAGTATGTCGCTGTCTTGGGAATGCTACATAGGATTATCGCCGGATTTGGAACTAGCGGAAACTCCTTCTGCACCACGTCATTAAGAGGACGTAAATCCTGGATCATCCTCCAACTACCTCCTGTTGCTTTCTTGACTGGGGATATGGCTGTATTACAGGGGGACATGGATGGCACAATGATCTCTTACTCTTATAGAGCCTGAATAGTGCCTTTTATCCCTTCGTCTGCTTCCCTTGACAATGGGTACTGCCACACCCTCAGGAGTACTGCTCCTGACTTTAATGCAATCTGTACTGGGGTCACATCTCTCAGTAACCCAACATCATGTGGATTAATAGTCCATAATTGTGCTAGCACATATCGCATGTCCTCCTAAAAAAATAAAGACGGGGTCACCACTGCCATCAGGGGGCACTGTACCTTCCTACACTGCACTATGATATCAAAGGGGATGCAGATTTCCAAAACGATCTCCCCATTTTGCTCACTATCTTCAAATAACTTCTCATCAGTCATTTCCTTCAATTTTACTGTCGGGTCTATACATAGTACTGTGTGCCATTCGCACCCGTCCTTTTCTGTTCCAATCAGGACTACTCTTTTGTCTGACACTACTAGTCCTTGCAAATCTAATGACAATATTGTCCCTGCCACCATCTCAGGTGGCACCATGGGTCAGAAAATAAAATCTGTGGGCACTCGCCAACATTTTGTTGCAATTTGAGGCACTGCTTTTACTAATACCTTGATACCATAGAAAAATATGTCCGGGACCACAGGAACGCCACGGACTACTTACTCCCTTGCCATTGCATTGATTATTACCATTGCTCAAGCTACACACATCCATGCAGTGGAACACACTACGCATTGATCTGTGAATGATATAGTTACATTTAGTTTACTTAGCAGATCTCTGCCCAACAAGTTGACAGGGAATTCTCTGAATATAACAAGGGGACTCGTACTACCTTCCCTTCCACTTTTATATCCAGCTCCTCAGTGTATGGAGCTGTAGAAATAGCCCCAGAGAAGCCCTGCGTGTCAAGAGTTTTACCTGATAATGGAACGTTCCCCTCCATAATGCATGATTTAGTTGCACCTGAATCTACCATAAATATAAATTGCTTGTTTCCTATTTCTGCCTCCATCAAGAGCTCCTCTTCAGGGTGTGCGGTTGTCAATAGGATTGGACACGCGAGTGCTCTCTATGGGCTGTCATAATCAGAATATATATTTGTCCCGGGAATGAAAAATGGCCACCCCCGCCATTGTAACTCCTTGGAATGGGGCACCTGTTCCCCCTGCCATCCTGTTGAACTGTGTTCCCTCACCCTACTGTGGTTGTTGCCCACATTGCCCTTTCCTGTCAGCTCCATAAGGGAACTGATTTTGACCCCCCTCGACCAAATTGCTGTTCTACCATTCCTTGAAGGCCTTGGAATCCCTGCCCTGGAGGTGATGGCCCATAATTAAATCCCATCCCAGGCCTGTTCCTGCATTCCTCTTTGAAATGCCCCCATCTCCCGCAATACCAGCAATGTGCTGTTCCCAATCCTCCTCCCCGGGGGCATATCCCCCCAAAACCTCCTGCTCTTGCTCCTCGAAATCCTCCTCTTCCCCTTGGTTCTCCTTTATTTATTTATTTATTTATTTATTACATTTATATAGCACGCAGGCAGCCCAAGGGCATTGTGGCACTGTTACTTGTAAGGGAACTTAGTTACAGATACAGGTACAGTTGTGCCTTGGGTTACAGTGAGGCGGGATCCTGTGTTAAGCGATAGGGAGAATCATACAACAGGGTACATCATACACCATAGTACATGATACATGTTAGTGATTAAAGTTTAAACATGAGAGGTTGGTTAGGTGAACAAGGTAGTTTTCATGGCTTTGCGGAAAGCAGTCAGTGAGGGTTCAGCTCGCAGAGAGGTGGGAAGGGTGTTCCAATGTAGTGCAGCAAGGTAGGGGAAGCTGGTGCCACCTGCTCTAGCTCTTTTCACCCTGGGCAAAGAGAGCATATTGGCATAAGGTGTCCTGGTGGGTCTTGTGGACGCGACTGGGTGGATTCTCTGGGATAGGTACGCTGGGGCTGAGAGATGGACACATTTGTGGGTGGTGCTTAGTGCTTTGAATATAATCCTTTCCTTTATGGGGAGCCAATGGGATGCTTTCCTGGCAGCAGTGATGTGCTCCCTCTTGGAAATGCCTTGTGCCGCACGCAGGGCAGTATTCTGAATTACTTGCAGCTTCTCAAGGTTTTTGTTGGAGGTCCCTAGGAAGAGAACATTACAGTAGTCTAGCCGGGAACCAGTTATGGCACTGGCTATGTTTGTGCAAGTGTCTTTTGATAGAAAATGCCTGATTGCGTTGAGGAGTTTTGCATGGTAAGCCGCAGAGGAGGCGATTGCATTTACTTGTCTGGTCATAGATAGGTTAGAATCTAGATAGACGCCTAGCGTTTTTACCGTATCGAGTACTGGAATTCTGATGGAGTCAATGGTAAAGTGACTAAACTGGGAGTCAAGTTTCTTGAGGGTGTTGGGGGAACCTACGGGAAGGAGCTCAGTTTTGTCGGCGTTAAGGCAGAGGCCGTTGATAGCGATCCACATTTGGATTGTGTTGTAAATGTTGTTAAGATTTGCGCAGTCAGTGTCATAGTCACCTGTTAGTGTGAGCAGGATCTGAGTGTCGTCAGCGTAGTTGGTGTAGGAGATGCCCATGGCGTCAAGGATAAGGAGGAGGGGGCGGGTAAAGATGTTATATAGGATCGGGGAGAGGCAGGAGCCTTGGGGCACATCACATAGCATGATGGTGGGTGACGAAGTGGCTAGGTCGGAGAAGACCTGCATGGTCCTACCTTGGAGGAAGGAGGTGATCCAAGTGGTAGCTTCTTGGCAGAAGTTGGCTGTGGAGGTTAGGTGATGGCAGAGGATGTCGTGATCTACAAGATCGAAAGCTGCAGAGAGATCGAGGAGAAGGAGCAGGACAGGTTTGCCTTGGTCCCTGGCGTCATCCATTTGGTTTTTTAGGTCGACTAGGCCGGTCTCTGTCCCGTGCCAAGGCCGAAAGCCAGATTGTCTCAGTCCTAGGAGGTTATGCTCTTCGAGGAAGTGCTGGACCTGCAGGTGTGCTGTCTTGTCTAGAATCTTGAGGAGGAATGGGACTGTGGTGATGGGGCGGTAGTTGTTGGGGGAGGTGGGGTCCAGTGTAGGTTTTTTTATGGGAGGTCGGACCCATGGTTCCTTGAGGCATGAGGGGACTCTCCCTGTGGTGAAGGAGGTATTGATGAAGGCTGTTAGGAAATGAGCAAGGGTGTCTGAGCCGTCTTTGATGATGGAAGCGGGGCAGGTGTCCCCTTTGCAATTGGAGGGTTTGATGTTTTTCATGATGTTGATGATGTCTTTTTCCTGAATGGTTTCGAAAGAGAAGGTAGGGGCGGTCTCTGTGGGTGAGGAGAGGGAGGGGGTTGGGGGGGGTTTGGAGCGCTAGTTTGGTGTTCAGAATTTTGCCCTGGAGTGAGCTGATTTTATTGCGCATGGCTGTTTGGATGTCATCACATCATGCTTTATCTTTGGTGAAGTCTTGGGGGGTCGGTGTAGGGGTCTCGATTTCCCTGGATATGGCAAACATGTCCTTGGTGTTTGATTTGGCCTCAGAGATTCTATCTTCAAATGATTTGGCTTTGGCTTTGATGATGGCTTCCTTATATTAATTTGCGAGATTTGAAGTTGAGTTTGTCTTTGTCTTCACGGGATGTTTGCCATTGAGCTAGAGCTGCTCATTTGTCTGTGTACAGTTTGAGAAGGTCTTGGGTGAACCAGGCATTGGTGTGGCTGGTAGGTTTGGTTTTGCGCAGCTTAAGTGGGGCGATAGCATTGATTGCTGCCGTGATAGCAGAGTCGTAGTTCTTGGCAAGGGTTTCTGGGTCATTGGAAAAGGGGGGTCTAAAGGCAGGTCCCTGTAGGAAGGGTAAGAGTCTTTCTTTGGTCAGTTGGCGGGCACTTCTTGTGAGAGCTGGTGGTAAGGGTTGGGGGGATGGGGAGGAGGTCGGGATGTTGAAGGTGATGGTGTGGTGGTCGGACCATGGGGTGGGGGTATTGCCTGTGACTGCGAGGGGGCAGTTGTGATGGGCTATCCAGTCTAATGATCTGTCTAGTGCGTAAGTGGGATCTGTGATGGTGTTGGCGGACCCTAGAGTGGCTAAAGCTGTGTCAAGTGATTTGGCACCAGGGTCTTTGGTGTCATTCAGGCCTAGGTTGATGTCGCCGTGGAGAATGACTTTGGATGGCTTTTTTAGGTTGCCAGCCAGGAGGTGAGTGAGGCCTGGAAGTCTCCCAGGGGTGGTCAATAGATGAGGTGTAGGGTGATGGTGCAGTGGTGCGAGATAGTGAGTTTCAATTGAAGGTAGTCGCTGTTGTTGTTTATAGTTTTGTCAACCTTTCTGATGGTGATCGAATCTTTGGCTATGAGAGCGACACCGCCTCCTGTGGTCAGGCGGTCTTGTCTCGTGATGGCATAGCCTGGTGGGAGAGCAAGGGATAGAGCGGGGCCTGAGGCTTCATGTAGCCAGGTCTCAGTGACCATTAGAAGATCTAGATCTAGGGTGGTGATGAGGTCGTGGATGTTAAGGGCGTGAGCATTGATGGATCGGGCGTTGATAAGGGCACATTTGAGGTGGGGTTCGGGGGAGATACTTACATCAGTGGGTGGCAAGGCTGTGGTAGCAGAATTGCACATTGCGGTAGTCACATTAGAGGTAGTGGGGGGCACATTTTCTAGGGTCCTAGACGTGGATAAAGTAGCATTTACATCAGTGGGTGGCAAGGCTGTGGTAGAAGGATTGCACAATGTGGTAATAACATTAGAGGTAGTGGGGGGCACATTATCTAGGGTCCTAGACATGGATAAAGTAGCATTTACATCAGTGGGTGGCAAGGCTGTGGTAGAAGAATTGCACATTGTAGTAATCACATTAGAGGTAGTGGGGGGCACATTTTCTAGGGTCCTAGACATGGATAAAGTAGCATTTACATCAGTGGGTGCAAGGCTGAGGTAGAAGAATTGCACATTGCGGTAATCACATTAGAGGTAGTGGGGGGCACATTTTCTAGGGTCCTAGACATGGATAAAGTAGCATTTACATCAGTGGGTGGCAAGGTTGTGGTAAAAGAATTGCACATTGCGGTAATCACATTCAAGCCTGTGGTAGGCACATTATAGGGAGTCATGGCCATTGTTACAGTTGCATTGTGGTCATGGTAGTGCTTATTGCGTGGGCTCTGGCCCATAGCGTGGCGCAGCCTATGGGGATTGTAGTTTGTTAAGGCTGGAATGTTTGGGCTAATGGAAACTTTCAGGGTTCTGGTTTGCAGGCGCGCATTGCGTACGTTTGTTGGTGTAGGTATTGAGAGTAACGCACATGTGAGGGTACGGGCACGCAGATGCTGGAGTCTAGAAGCGAGTGCAATATGCTGATCAGGAGTGTGGGATTCCTTACCTTGTACTGCAGGCAGAGTTCCACGGGGAGCGGCAGGCTGCGAGCAGCGAAGAGCTGCAAAGAGTGCAGGCCTTGTCCTCTGGCCTTCTCCTCGCGGCTTTGCCTGGCGGTGGGCCCCGTCTCCCTTTATGGTGGGGCGGGGTGGAGCCGGCAGGGCGGGGAGCCGAATCAGGCAGCGGGCTGCGGGAAATTCGAAAGATGCTTTTTTCAAAGCATTGCAGACGGTGGCCGGGCCTTCCATGGTGGAGGCTTCCGTTATGTGCGCGAGGCACGCTGGGGCTCCAAAGGAAAGGTTGCAGGATAAGATCAGCTGTTTCAGCTCAGCTGATGGAGGCACTTGCAGCAGAGCTGCAAAGAGGAGTGCAGGCCTTGTCCTCTGGCCTTCTCCTCGCGGCTTTGCCTGGCGGTGGGCCCCGTCTCCCTTTATGGTGGGGGGGTGGAGCCGGCAGGGCGGGGAGCCGAATCAGGCTGCGGGCGGGAACGGGCATCCGAGCGGCGGGAAATTCGAAAGATGCTTTTTTCAAAGCATTGCAGACGGTGGCCGGGCCTTCCATGGTGGAGGTTTCTGTTATGTGCGCGAGGCACGCTGGGGCTCCAAAGGAAAGGTTGCAGGATAAGATCAGCTGTTTCAGCTCAGCTGATGGAGGCACTTGCAGCAGAGCTGCAAAGAGGAGTGCAGGCCTTGTCCTCTGGCCTTCTCCTTGTGGCTTCCTTTGTACTGCCACTGTGGGGTTGGGCACTGTCCCCTCCCCCACCCCATTGTCCCTGTCCTCCTTCACCCAATAGTGCTGCAATTGTGGCATTCACAATTTGTTGAGTGTCTCCTGTCCTTTCCCCCTGAACCGGTGCTGTCACTGGTGCTTGGACGACAACCTTATTTAGTTTCTTTTCCACTAGTTTTGCCTCGTCCATTTGCCACTTCTGGGTTGTCTCCCTGTCCCGCTCCTTGAATCTCTTACAATGGTGGACTATTATACTTTGTATCTCCACCAACACTTTGGCTTAAATTCCCACAGTTTTATCTAGTGCCTTCTGGACCTCTTTTGGTAATCCCCTCTTTACTATAAAACAGAAAAATGGTACTGAATGGTCCCATTGCCCTCCTGTCTCAACTCTCCACATTTCCTGTAACTTAAGAATAAACCTAACTGGGTCCTCATCATCACCCATTGTGCACTGCATTAAAGAATGTAAGTCAGGGGTATCTGGGTACATCCTTCGTATGGCATCCCATACCCTTGCCCGTACCTCATTAAAAGCTGCTCCATCATGTTCATTATCTACTAGATTTACTGCAAGGTACCCAGCCGTTGCCCATATGTACCGCTTCTGGTCCCCAACTATAGCGACCAGTAAACTCTTAAGGTCTCGTAGTGCTAAAGGTACCCCTGCTGCTTGTCTTTCAAATTCATAGATCCATTTACTGGCGCTGGCTGTAAGCTGGGGGAGAGCTTTAATCACATTATTTTTGTCCATTTGAGGCCATGGCGCATACTGCATTATCCCTACTCCTTTATGTATAAGAGGCATCTGCATGTATATTTTGTCTTCTACCCCTTTATTTAGCATTCTTCTGATATTGTAGTACCACCATTAAATGTGGTCTAACTCTTGGTCTATCCCTCCTTACTTCCTCCTGTGGTGGGGATGGGTTTCTCGCCGCCTCTTCTTCTTGCCCTGCCTCTTCATTATTTCTACCACCTTAATCTTTGCCTCCATTTTCCCTTGCTTGTTCTGCTTCTTGTGCCAGGACTGTCCATATCCTCTGCCCATCATCCTTTTCAACACAAACATTTCCTATCGCCCCAGGGTGGAATCTAAACAAAAAATCTCCTGACTTCCAATCCCCTATTTTATGCACCAGTACCCTTATTTCTGGTGATACTTCTTCAGGTTCTTGTAACCTGACTAACCTTTCCCGCAATGCTCTTAACTCATTGTCTATATCTACTTGTGGACCCTCTGGGCACACTGATACTACAGGCATGTCAGCGCTTGTGGGTGGGTTACATGGAGGTGGAGGTGCAAAAGCTCTTGAGTTCCTCCATCCTAGTTTCTAATCCTGATAATCCTGTTGTTGACACTCTATCACTAGAGGCTTATAGACTGGATTTGTATACCCTATTGAAGGTTTAGGTATTACAGGGTATATCCCCTTACATTGGATCTCTTTTTCATCTTCCCGATCTTCCATATCCTCGAATAATCACCAGAGATCTAAAATCTCTTTTCTTTTTGGGAATGTTTTCCCTTTATATGTTGCTGCTAAAAAGTTGAAAAAATGTTCTAGCATGTTTCTGTTATGGGAGCCCTGCTATGTTTCTACTATACATTGTTTGTGATACTCATTTATTCTTTTACAATTCAGTGGCAGGACCCTATGCATGTGTTTTATTCCTCCATAATGTTGCACGCATCCCTAATGATTCACTTAGAACCTACTGCTGTGCTGCGCACGCTGCTGCTTGTTACAGAAAAATAAAGATCAACCCACTTTTCCCCACACCCCTTATTCTTTTCCACTTTGATTTCACCCACACACACACCGCGACTCATCCACCTTCCTTCATTTTTTACCACAAAAGACAGCAAGAGAAAATATAAAAAATTAATTGACTAAAATCCAGACCCATTCCTTATACCGAGCCACTACTTTTTTTCCTTATACCCTTGTAATACCACCTTGCTAGCTTTTTTAATATGCTGAGGATCCCATTGCTTTTATCGTCATAAAAGAATAATGCATGGTACTACCTTCTCAACCTATTATAGCCGAGGATCCCTTACTTCACAGTCCTTATACGCTGAGACTCCCTTTTTCCATTATGAAAGGTAGAAAAACAAAAATATGCGCCAATTTCAATACATAACCCATCTCCTATCTATTCTACTCATTAACACATCACCTGAAATCCTATCCAATCTATTCCATAATACATCACCAGAAGTCCTATTCAATCTATTCCATAATACATCACCAAATGTCCTATTCAATCTATTCCATTGACCTCGTACTTCCTCCACATCACCATACTGTCATACATTCATACATACATGTCCCCTTGTTGTTATCACTTGCAAGAGTATACTCACATGTGTGTGCTTCACTCAAGTTTCCTCCATTACGAAGTCCCAATGATCGCCTGTCTTTCTCTCTGGAGCAACACCCCGCTTTAATGAGCAGTGAGGACTTCTATTATAATGGATCCTACTAAAATCACTTAGGATACGCGTGTTTTTTGATTTAAGGTACCGGTTGCTATAGATGGGCTTGGCTCTTTCCTGGTGACTGGTATTGGGCTCCGCAAAGGACGTGGGCAAAACAAGATCCCAACAACTACAAGGAATATTGGGGAAAATGGGTGTGGTGCAACCCGAAGGAGACTGCTGTTACGTGACATGGAGCTTGGACGATCATGCAAGGTTTTATGGACACCTGGGAGGAGTGGCGAAGATTTGACTGCCAAGGGCAGCAGTAAATAGGTTTGGAGAAGTGGTCCACCGGTCGACCAGAGGGGGGACTGAAGAGAGGGTCCCTGGCGATGATGCTACAAGCACCACCGTCATTTCTCGAGGAAGACCGGGCTAAGGTCCCCAGTGTCGTATGGACCGCAAGTCCCCATGGCGTTGGGCTTTTGAAGGAAATAGGAGCAGTAAAGATGAAACTTAAGCCAGACGCTATTCTACCAAGAGCAAAACAATACCCTCTGTTGAGGGAGGCAGATGAGGGCATTTATGTGACCATTGCAGCCCTAGTGACGCTAAAAGAAGATGGGGCAAGCGAGGTGGTAGTAAGCGCGCACGCTTACCATCACATTTTACAGTGCAAGATGCGGAACTAGTAGCTCTAATATTGGCGCTGAAGCGAAGCAAGAATGAGGCAGTGACAGTATATTCAGATTCAGCCTACTTGACGTCTACAGTGCATTCTGGGCTGTCACGCTGGCTAAGAAGGGGCTTCCGTCATACTGACGAGTCACCGGTGCAACACGTGCTCCTATTGGGTAGACTGATAGAAGCACTCCAATTCTCACTGAGCACAGCAGTCATGAAATGTCATGCCCTCACAAAGGGGAGGATCCATCTTCAGGGGTAACTGGACAGCAGAAGCGGAAGCAAAACACACCACATATTTTGATGACCTCTTAGAGATGGACACCCCATCCCAGATGTGCACTTATATATGAACAATGGTGTTGAAAGAAGGGTATAACACATTACCAGTGATGCAAATTATGGAAAAGTAGTTATGGTCAAAAAGGGGATGTTCTATATCTCCAACAGACACCCTATGACAGCAGTAAAGCACAGGGAAGGGGGTGATGCCACTATTGTTACTACACACAGCACTGATACAACTACATCATCCTACCCATATGGGAAAGGGTGTGCTTGCTGCTCATATTGGAGAGGACTGGTTGTGTCCCAACCTGGCAGAACATGTGGTTTTATGACCAATTGCATTGTCTGTAAAAGTTTCACAGCCGGTCATATATTGAAGGCAGTGAGAGGAGTCATACCACGTCCAATGGGTCCATTCAAACACCCTTATGTCGACTATGTTGACATGCTCCATGTATGCCAGGGCTACTGCTACATGATAGTGGTTGTGTGCCCATTTTCCCGATGGATAGATGCCGGTCCCTGCTCTGATCCTGTGGTCTTAGAGCGGCAAAATTCCTGGTTCGAGAAATTTTCCCACAATGAGGCATGTGTGAGGTCCTGAGGTCTGACAACGGACCTCACTTTGCCAATGAGATGTTTGATCACATCACAACCTTGCTAGGGATTCAACACACATTCTCCTGGGCATACCACCTGCAAGTGAACAGGGCTGCTAAAGGAGAACATATCCAAGATAAAGAAAAACGTAAATTAAAAGCTGGCTACACTGTTTGCCCTTAGCCTTACTCGCATTGCACAACAAACCAGAGTCTGACTACCATTTAACCCCACATGAGGTGGTAACTGGGCAGCGCATGCGATTACCCCTGACTCCTCCCACTAGGATGCTGACTGATGGCGAAGAAATGGCTGATGTATTGAGATAGGAAATGTATGAGTACACCTCTGCCTTGATGGCTAGTGCCTCTTTTATTTCTCGACAACTGCAGGCACAATGGGAGAGGCCCAAAGGAAAGAAAGAAAGAAAGCAACAATACAGAAACAATCAAGAAACGACTAAAGCCTCCACAACTCTATCCCGGGGAGACAGTCCTCTTGCGTGATTTTACTAAAGCGTGGTTTAAGCCCAGATTTACAGGCCCTCACACTACTGAAGAAGTAACAAATCAAGCAGTGAAGCTGCAAGGCAATTTCTTCAGGGCCATCAAGCCCTGTCGAGCAGTGGCCTCTCCTAGCAACAACTGCGAAAGGGCCAACGTTCCACAAGAAGAAGAGCAAAAAGATCACCCATGAGCATCGCAGCCCAGCAGAGGCCAACCCATGATTACTCGCTCCAAAGCAAGAGAGATAGGGAAAGGACTTCCTGCACATCCAGAGTGAGGCTACACTGTTTGTTTATTATTTTTCATTTTGCACACTTACAGCATTCAGCGTGAAAGTTGCAACTGTTATTGCTTTATTGTCCCATGCTTCCCGAAGGCCCTCACCCTGTGACCTTCCAAGGCCAATTTGTCCTCTTTGTTAGGAATTCTAACTGTGCAAGAAGACCCTCTCCCAGTTTATTTCTTTGTGTTTTCCTGGCCTATTTGTCCCAAACATACTCACAACTTCATCGAGGAAATCCATCCGTACTTACAGTACTTCGCCACCCTAGCATACGCATTGTGTGGGAACAGTTGTTCTGTATTGCACTAGCACAACATCCTGACCGCAGAGCTTAAAAATAGTAAGTAGTAACAACATAATAACGCATTTCAAGCGCATTTCAGGTGGTTCGTCAATTTCTTCAAAGCTACACAAGATTCCAAAGCGGAGTAAGTAATGTATGCAATTATTAAAAGGTGTGATAATGTTGTTCTGTGTCTTCTTTTCATCTGGTATCTTTGCTCTTATTTTTTGGCGAATGTCATTTGCTATAGAGAATAAAGCTAACACAACCCCAAGTCCAGCAGGTGTGGCTACCCTGTCAGGTGGAGAGGTAAACACTGCCAGACCAGTAAGGTGAGGTAGATGCAGTGTTGGTGTAGATGTAGGAGGGGTTGATCTCTATCGCACTGATACTGCTTGAGTATCCAATAACATGTGGTACAAGAGCATGACTAAAGTACGTAAACAGACCACTGAAGAGAGCTGCTATGTCTGCTCTCTTATGCCCTATGCCATGACTGCCTCCAGAACGTTTGTGGCCACTGAAATACCAGCATCGAGAGCACAATGCCTTGTGTACTTAGCAATGTGTACCACCCGAGGAAGATTCCAAGGGATTTTGGCAACGCTAAGATGGATGTCCAAAGCAACATATCCCTATGAAGGCAGCTATATAAAAACACTAGACTTGTTGAACAGTCATTGGAAAAAAGGCCTGGCTATACAATAAATCACTGACGGCCCACAGAAAGGGGAGACAAAAACAATAACATTGAAAGAATGATCATGTCCTAAGAAAGGGCGAATAGAAATAGGAGAAGAACCAGGATGCTGGGAAAGACCACAGATGCTTGTAAATGGCCAAGTATACACAGCCGCAGGATAGAGAGAAGGAGTAGTGAGGAGCAAGGTGCATACGCTCCTAACAGTTCCAGTTCGTACAGTTGAAGAAGAAAATGACAAATGCCTAAAGAAATAGGAAGCAAGTGCGAAGCTACTAACATGGGTAGAAAATTAAGCTGGTCCGATGCCCATAATACCACTGAAGAAAGCATCCTTATATTTCCAGAACGATGGAGCAGTGAACATTGGAGAAAACGAGCAATGCAAGCAGACATTAAAATCTCCAGGCATGAAAGTTGGGAAGGCAGTATTAATGTATCACTATTGGGCCTGCGGATCCAAGGCATACAGAAAACTGCCACCCAATTGTGCACATCTACGCACGAACATTAGTAGTACCACAAAAGGACATCAACATGGACTTTCCCAAAATGGACGATGCCAGAAGAAAGAAGAGGTCAGTAGAATTAACTAGGATGAAATGAAGGAACTACATATCCTCAGCAAGGAAGACTCCCTGGACGGCATACCACCTGAGCACCGGTTGTTCAGCAGGACAGAGATGTTCTTTGCATCAGTAGTTCCTGCAGTCCAGACATATACAAGTGCAAAATGGCTCCAAATTACGAGGTGGGATCTGATGCAAACAATAAACTCAACTTTCAATGGCTTCAACGCGATAAAAGAAGAGCTCTGAGCAGTAAGGTTGATGGCTCTCCAGAACAGTTATGTTCTGGATCATCTCAAATCAATTTAAGGAGGAGTTTGCACCCGGATCGGATATTCTTGCTTGCTGTTCGTCCCAGCAAACGATGAAGATAATGGAAGACTAACTGCTGCAGTTACCAGATTGTCACGAATGCATACGAAAATGGAGGAAGAAGCAAAAGGGGCAGGAAAAGATGAAGGTTGGCTTTCATATATTTCCTCATGGATACCTACACGGATGGAAAACGGACTGAAGGTGTTGCTGGCAGCACTAATACTGGTGCTACTGACAATGTGTGTGATCAGGATATGCATCACACAATGCCGAAAAAATGACAGGAATGAAAGTACTAGTAGAAACAACCTCTGAGGAAGACAAGATAATAGAAGCTCAAGATACACTACTGACGCAAATAACAGGGTGCCCACTGTTCCCGACTGGAGTAGTGTTCGAAGATCCCAACAACTACAAGGAATATTGGGGGAAATGGGTGTGGTGCAACCCGAAGGAGACTGCTGTTACGTGACATGGAGCTCGGACGATCATGCAAGGTTTTATGGACACCTGGGAGGAGTGGCGAAGATTTGACTGCCAAGGGCAGCAGTAAATAGGTTTGGAGAAGTGGTCCACCGGTCGACCAGAGGGGGGACTGAAGAGAGGGTCCCTGGAATGGCCCTTGTGTGCCCTATGTGTATGTCAGCCCGAAGGATGAGAAACAAAAGATGCCAGTCGCTGTTTGGCCAACCCCCAAGTGGACCGGTGCATTCCGCGTATGTGAGCAGATACTCTCTTAGACAATCGTTTAAACCCTATCCAGCTGATGTCTTTGCGGATACCGGTACCCCATCACTGGACCAGGTTGACTAATGACAAATGTCCAGCCGTGCCAACATCATTAGTGACAACACGACATAGAAGCGTTAGTCACAAAGTAAACTTGCATCCATGCATGAAGTTACACTGACACACATGTGCACACACTAAGAACATGCATACCCAGTTCTGTAGATAGAGGTCGGATACATATACATACTGTCAGAAGCCTTTAGCCTTTCCTTTTCACTAGCCAAACGCAAAAATGCAAGAAAAACAAAGTTCACACAGAGCAAGCTTGCAGCTGCATGTTGCAACTAACCATATGGAGTTACAGGGATGTATAAGGAACCTGGAAGATCCAAATACTACTAACCTCTAAGGAGAATGCTAAAATATGTATATATAAACCATAGAATGACTGTACTTAATTCACATGAAGCCACAGGGAAGAAGTTATGCAGACTCTGCAGCACAAAGCATAGAGCCAGTGCTCAAAGCCAAGGACTGCAAAATAACAGCATAAATCCTCACTAATTGCAGATCAGAAAAGCTCAGTTTTGCAGTCCTCACACACGTGACTCAGCCAAGCTGAACGATGGCCATTTACCCGCGGAGGTAAGAGAAGTGGCTCCCAGCGAAAAAAAGAACAAAATTGTTACATGTGTTGTCCAACAGACATTGCAACCTGCGGCACTCTCCCAGGCTAGGTGGCTATACCAGTGGCAACAATAGGGACATGCAGTCTTTCTCATCACCTTGAAAAGGTACACTGAGCACTGTGAACAGAACAGGGTCCATGCCTGAGGAGACCCACTCCAGCCAATCAGGGTGCTCAAATCCTGGGGTGGTGTGTAATGGGGCAAGGGCCAATGGTCATCCTGCGTCCATGCAACAATGTAATAGATAGTTTTTGGGGAAGTATCAGGCAAACCCACCTGACATGGACCGTTCAATCCAACAAACCATATAGGGGATACCTATAGGTGTTACTACCCAAGCTACCCAATGGGTTCTGTTTTTAGGTTTTTGGTGAAGGGTTGGGAATTGTGACGTCATTATGGAATAAAAGCTTGTGACACAGGCTCGGGAGCTGTGTTTGCCATAGATGTTTGTGTTTCCTGTATGATCCCTGTCTGTTTGGAAAATAAAAGACAGTTCTAACTTGCCCCATGGCTGGGTCCTCCGTCATTGCCAGGGGAGGGTTTGATGGGCCCTGGGTAATCTGCTAAGCAGTGATTTGTGATCTGAACTGCCTTACACTGCCTCTGGACTTCCGTACACCTGTTTGGGAACCATTAAAGAGATGGGGTGGCAGAGCAATACTGCTGTGTGCTTAAATCAGTTTTAAGTGCTGCACAAACATTGCTTGCCACTCAGCTGGAGCACATCTACTTTCAAATAATGCACACGTTTGAGCATGAACGAATTGTTTACTCGAGGTTCATATTTGTTTCATTTTCATTCGCAGAAAAACCTGCATCCATTTTCAGTTACATCAAAAATTCAAAGATACATTTTCGCCAGGCTCAAGTTTCAAGTAAACGGTTTTGCCAAGTCACACCAAACGATGGTGAGTCTCGTTTTGCACTTTTAAATGTTTTTTCAAGGTGAGAAAAGAATTCTAACAAGACGGAAAGCAGTCCAATCACCGCGGTGCTGAATTACAAACAGGGCAGAACAATATACCCATTGCGCGCATGTGCAAATCGCTGCAATGGTAGGAATCTCCTAATTGCGCGCTTCAGAAACGTATATAGTTCACTGATAGCTATAAAGCTAATTAAACATATATTAATATCCCTCCCAAATGCAAAAGCTGTGGGAATCGATGGCCTAATAGCAGAAGTATATAAAGAAAATGCAGAGGAAATAGCTATGTGTCTCTTACCCTACGCAGTAAACCTCATTTCAGCTAGGCATTGTGCCCTAAAACCATCCAGGCAGCGCTAGTGACGGCTTTTAGATCCTGATAAACCACCACAGTTGTTGCGTTAGTGGTTACTGTATCATCTACGTGTTGCTTCAAACAATTGATCACACGCATACCTGCCTAACCTGTGGGTTTTCCCCAGAGCCTGCAGGATTTTAGTCATTTCACCGGGGAAGACCCTGGAGTCTCCGTGATTTCGGGTCCTGTCCATTCCTCCATCCGATTGGCTACCGGCAGCGGTCTTTTGCAGCCAATCGGATGGAGGATTGGACAAGACCCAGAAAAGGCGCGAATGCAGTATTACGTGTTTATTTTGCTTAAACTTTTATTCTTTTTGCCCAGTTTGCCATATGTTTTAGTCGCCCTAAATTGAAGGGCGACTAAAACATAAGGAAAACTGGCCAAAAAGAATGAAAGCTCAAGCAAAAAAAAAAAAACACGGAATACTGCTTTCAATCCGGTGTCATTAATGACACCGGATTGAAAGCAGTATTCCTATTTTTTCAGCTTCCATTCTTTTTGGCCAGTTTCTGCCAAGCCTGAAGTTGAGGGTACACGCGGGTGGACGGAGTACACCCACTTTTTTCAGAGGGTGGACTCGGGCCCCCAACAAAAATGAGAAACATTGAAGGTCCACTTTGAATTCATGAATTAGCCAACCTCAGGGATTGAACCACAGCCATCAGGTTTTCAGGCTGAACACCTCACCCCCACACTATAACCTCTTTTGCGACTGTGGGCGGGGCATACATCTCAGGGTTTTTGATTTTCAAATGTGGGCAGGTATGATCACACAACACCTCAGCTTCAATCACACAGGGGTGAAAAAACAGCAAAACAAAGAGTCAGAGGGAAAGAGGGAAGAACGCGTGCAGGCTCCCACTCCTGCTCTCTGTCTCTTTGGGACTGCTGCTCCTGTCTGCCACCAGGGAAGATATTTGTGGACATATGGCTAGCAGGGAGCAACATGGACGCACTACAGATGGCGCCTGGAATCTACAAAGCAGCATGTAACCAGCAACTCTCACCTCGCCCGGAGACTGGTTCCCCAGCTCCAACGGGATCCGCTTCTTCATATCCATGCTCTTCTTGCACAACGGCTCCAGAGATAATTGTTTTTATATATAATATATAATAAATTAGTTGAGTAAATCAACCAGCAACATGATCCGTGTCTGTGCCCTTAGCCTTCTGCCAGCCGTCTCTTCACATAAATAACTAAAGTTGGTAAATCTTACCTCTCTCATCCAATGTGCAAAGAAAGAAAATGGCTGCCGTAAAGAGTGCAAAAAGGGGTGTGGTTTTGGGTGGAGGTGGGTTGGAATGGGAGGAACATCCTATAGATGTAACTTAGAGATGGGCGGTAAGTGGGTGGGACACATAGCCATAAAACACACATCCATCCTTATTTGTCATCTGCATTCAAAAGCATTACAGACCCTCATTCAAAGCCCCTATTTGAGGCTCTTATGTTAAAACTCTTATTTTAATGACAATAGCTTCGGCTTAAAGGTAGTGCTTTCAGCGGCACTTAATAGCCAAAACTAAAAAGGGTGGCTTAGTAAATGCTTTTCACTTTGCTCTCATTTCTGCTCAACGTATTAGTTATTTGTAGGTGTTTCAATCAGCATGCTTTAAACCAGGTTTCACAAGAACATCAGAGCTCTTACTGATTATTCATTATTTATGTTTTTGTGAAGTGCTTAATAGCAGCAATCATCCACTTCAAAGCGCTGAGTTAGAGGAATAATAACAAGAAGTAGTGCATGCAAGGGAAAGGGACACAAGCATATGAAAGTGCGGTTGTGTTACGCTCTCATAGTCAATTCAATTACATTTTCATTAGAAATGTTTCGCCTCATGGGTTTCTGAACCAGTTGCATACAAAAGTAATTTTTAATTACAAAATAAAATACTGAGAGTAAAATAAGCTTGTGAGATTATTTCATGGACAAACAAAATAACTCCTCGCTGTAAAATTCCTTTAGATAAGAATGGAAGTCTTTCAGGTAAGAATCAGCACCGAATTAGGTGTATCGAGAAAGAAGATGCCGAGAGAGAACAAAGGAACAGAAGACACTGTGAAAAAAGGATGGCATTTTAGATTGACATATGCCCTTGATAGGGCCCTTTTATTCAAAGGGAGACTACTCCTTTTGTTGCTTCTCGTTTGGGCCACATGGAGTATTCCATTGGATTGACCGGTCTCAAGGTTTCATCACTTCTTGGTTATGGCTCTGTGACAAAGAGCCTGTGACCTCAGAACATAAAACAGTGAGTTACCTGGAAAACCAGTTTGCATCAGCACTCTAACTTGAAGATGTAGCCACTTCACATGGTGGTTTCCACAAACAAAGAGTAACTGGCATAATGCGTGGCAACCTGATTTATATCACCTGACCTACTCCTGTCATGTGGCAGGAGCCAGAAAGCAGAGCATAAAGGAAAAGAGGCAGAGCTAGAACTCTGAGAGTGATTAAAACTTAAAACAAAATGGAGGGTGTTCCCCACCAATCAGGGCTCAAGAGGAGGGGATAACAATACAAAGGTTGCTGCAAGGCAGTGAGCTGTCATCGGATGCTGGAGGAAGAATCTTAGAACTGCAGCACTGAGTGGTGCACAGGGAAGCTGATGCTTGTCTTGAAGAATCTCCTGAGACCCTGAAAGCAGCTAGAAACTGAGGGGCGCTAGGATCACTTAAAAGCACCTAGAGCCCAAGGAGAGCTGAGAACCCTGAAATGCACCTATGATTCGAGGGGCTCTGAAAACCCTGAAAAGTACATGGAACCTAAGCGGGGCATTGAGATTAGAATATGTGTAGAGCCTAGGAAGGGTGTTGAGAAGCCCAGCAAAGTGCATAGAGCCTGAAATGGACACTGAGAAGTCTGAAAGATGTCTAAAACCTGAGAGGGGTGTTGAGAGAAACTATTGATAGAGCAAAGAGCATTAGCCTAGAGCCTAAAAGGGTTGCTAAGAAGATTGAAAGAGACCTTTACTGGGAAGGGGCATTAAGAGGCTTTATAAAGGGCATGAAGTCTGAGAAGGGCTCTGAGAATTCTGAACTATGTCTAGAACCTGAGACACGCATTGATGTGTTAGGGATTGGCTAGAGCCAGAAAGGGGGACTGAGAAGTATGAAAGATGGCTAGAACCTGAGAGGGCTATTGAGAGGCATAAAAAGAGGCTAGACTCTGGGAGAGGCACTGAGAAACCTGAGCATGTGTGAAACAATGAAGGGATGTGAATTGTGAAAGATTTACCAAGATATTGAGAATCCCACTCGAAGCTGGCAATATCACGGCAGGAGTAAATACGTTCCAAAGCAGTCTCTGAAGAACTAAGTAATCCTGAGAGAGAAATTAGAGTTTAACTATATGTGAAAACATTGATCTTCTAAAATAATAAAGAATGACTCTTTGAGACAAAGCACCCCCACGGCAAGGGCAGAGGGCAGGAGCCCT
This sequence comes from Ambystoma mexicanum, assembly GCF_040938575.1. Classification (NCBI taxonomy): domain Eukaryota; kingdom Metazoa; phylum Chordata; class Amphibia; order Caudata; family Ambystomatidae; genus Ambystoma; species Ambystoma mexicanum. Next base: position 1,278,119,392 of record NC_090932.1, on the reverse strand, counting down.
CTCCCCCTCCGCAGAAGCCACATCTCAGCCATCACCGCTGCCTACAAGCTACGAATGCACAAGGTGCAGGGCTTGCTTGACCTTGTCTTTTCACCGTGCCTGACCTGGGCATGCCGGGCGCATTACGGCGCCACAACGAGGCTGAGCCTCGCTAACCGCGGCAATTTCTAAATCGTACATCCGCCGGCAGGCAGATACGCCGGCGCATCTGAAGGCCATACAAAGGCCCTGTTTTGCGCCCTGGACCGCATTCCAGCACCCCCACGGCAAGGGCAGAGGGCAGGATCCCTCTCCCCCTCCACAGAAGCCACATCTCAGCCATCAGTGCTGCCTACGAGCTACGAATGCACAAGGTGCAGGGCTTGCCTGACCTTGTCTTTTCACCGTGCCTAACCTGGGCATGCCGGGCGCATTACGGCACCACAACGAGGCTGAGCCTCGCTAACCGCGGCAATTTCTAAATCGTACATCCGCCGGCAGGCTGATACGCCGGCGCATCCGAAGGCCATACAAAGGCCCTGTTTTGCGCCCTAGACCCCATTCCAGCACCCCCCCGGCAAGGGCAGAGGGCAGGAGCCCTCTCCGCCTCCACAGAAGCCACATCTCAGCCATCACCGCTGCCTACGAGCTACGAATGCACAAGGTGCAGGGCTTGCCTGACCTTGTCTTTTCACCGTGCCTGACCTGGGCATGCCGGGCGCATTACGGCGCCACAACGAGGCTGAGCCTCGCTAACCGCGGCAATTTCTAAATTGTACATCTGCCGGCAGGCTGATACGCCGGCGCATCCGAAGGCCATACAAAGGCCCTGTTTTGCGCCCTGTTCGGCGCATGGGAGGCGCGGCGCGGCCTACTCCCTTGTCCCTCCCTCCCAAAGATATCCTGCAAGAAACCCTGCCTTCTGCAAGGACGGACCCACACAACCACGGTAAGCCCTAGGGCTTTTTTCCTGCACCTCTAGCTGGAATCCAGAAAACTGCACACTTTAAACTTATTTGGCACTCTCTAACAAAGGCCCCTATGCAACCCCTGTTGTACTTCGGTAGTTGTGCTGTTTAACCCCTTCCCTCTACCTTGCAGCCCTATTGCACGAGGTTAACCTTGCCATAATGACTGCCCTGCCTCACTAAGACCCTCCACACCTTGTGCAGAAATTAGCCTTCTCACAAGTGACCTATGACTAAGTCTACTTGGGAGCCACACCGTGTCCCTTGCCTAGCTAATGTCTTGGGTAACCTGCAAGCTTATGCTGAACATTTTCTACTATGCCTGTGTACATTTTAGTTACTGCCTATGCTAATCTATGCCTACTGTGCCTTGTGTATATTAGTCACTGCAGTCCATTGGGCCTCTGTGTCTCTGATTTAGTGCTAACTCTGTATATAGGTGCGATATTACCTATGCATTGGAACTGATGTGTCTCTGACCCTAGTGCTAACTCTGAATCTAGGTGTGATATTACTGTGATATTACCTATGCTTGTCAATGTTGCATCTTTGACCTAGTACTACCTTTGAATCTAGGTGTGATATTACCTGCATTGGAACTGATGTGTCTCTAACCCTAGTGCTAACTCTGAATGTAGGTGCGATATTACCCATGCATTTCAACCGCTGTGTCTCTGACACCAGTACATCTCAACAGTTGTGTCTCAAACCCTAGTGTTAATCCCGAATCTAGGCATCATACCGTAAATAATAGTAATCTAGTGCAGCATCCAACCTACTCTGGTCTATACTACTGTATGGTCACTGTACTCTACCACTAGCCCAATACTTGATCACTGTGCATATTAGTCCACTCCGCCCAGTATCCAGTACTCGACTGCGACACTCAGTCTACTCTCCCTAACCTAGCCCACTTTGCCTAATACCTAGCTGAATGCTGGCTAATATCTGCTCGTGGTGGGAAACAACAAGCCCCAGATTGACCAGAAACTACATTATGTATTCTTACCAACCAAACCTCGAGCATTACTCACCATTCTGATAGCTATACTCAGCACCATTTTATACATCACCATGCCAACAACTCTTCCCCTAGAGGGCTTAGTTGCCCATACACAACCCAGCTCCAAATCACATTAGTCACCTTTGACCCAAACTACTCCCACCTCTAGAAACCACTGCTCCTCCTAGCTACAAACACTATCCTAAAAGAAATAAGCCCTCCACCAACCCGCCTCCCACGGTACAGCCGGATCCTGACCTAAAAGCTGCCTTAATCAATGCCAGATCATTAGTCGCTCATGCTATAGACATAGCAGGTGCAATCCTAAAAAATGATCTCGACTTCCTCGCCATTACTGAATCATGGCTCCACGAAGCAGCTGGCCCCACACTAACCTTAGCAGTCCCCGACAACTACACCATCTTTAGAGCAGACAGACCAAACGCTCGAGGCGGAGGAATAGCGATTATCGCCAAAACTAATCTCTCCATGAGAATTATCTCAACACTTAACCTTAATTCCTGTGAGTCCCTCTCGATCAAACTACCTACTGCCAACTCTCAAACATTAAATATTCACCTCCTCTACAGACCCCCAGGCCCTATCAGTATCTTTAATGAAGATATCACCACTATTATCTCTGAGAAATAAAAAAATTCCTCACAAACTCTTGTGCTAGGAGATTTTAACCTAGGGTACAATGATATCAATGATCATCAGGCCACTGCCGTAGCCAACACCCTAACAGAACTAGTCTTCTCGCAGAAGGTGAATGCATCTACCCACACCAAAGGGAGAACTCTGGACTGGATTGCATGCCACAATTGCAACCTATCCATCACTACTGTTTCCCCCCAAATCTGGACAGACCACCACCTAATTTCCTTTACAATGAATACCAACAGACCTATTGGTCCAATACCCCTCGCCACAGCCACATTAACCAGAAACAAGAAAAATATCACGGCGGATAAAATTCTGCCACATATCATTCTCAAACTTAACCATCTACCTGACCACGCTGATACAGGCCTTCTAGTGGAGGAATTCAATAATGCTATGACCCTCGCTCTCGATAGCATTGTCCCGCTCAAACTTAGGAATAGTAAACCTAAAAAGCACCTGAACTTCTGGTTTACACCCCACCTAAAAAACTTAAGACTTCAGAAAAGAAAATGCGAAACAACATGGAACCTACATCCCACTGCTGAAAATAAAACTAACCTAATAAACACTTCAACGCAATACAAAAAGGACATCATACTGGCCAAACAAGAAACCTATAATAACAGGATCACCCAAGCCAATTCCAGCATGAAGGAGCTATTCTCCATCCTAAAAGAACTGGAAACCCCCATCGTAGCACAGGATGACTCCATCAAAGACAAAATCTGGTGCACAAACATACAGTTGGCATTAACCAACAAAGTGTCTAAACTCCAAACCAAAATGGCTCTAAAGAAAGCCTCACTACTAGCCCACAACCCGACTCCCTTGAACAAAACTACCATAACTATACCTAAAGAAATTTCCCAATTCAATTTCTCCAAGGTCTCAGTGATCGAGTTAGAGAAAACTATTCTCAGCCTTAAACCCTCTAATTGCAAAGGAGACCAATGCCCAGCACAACTGATCAAGGACGCTGCTAGAGTTCTAGCTCCCTTCATCACAAAACCTATCAATGCCCCTTTAATACGGGCACCATTCCACGTAACCTAAAGGAATCTTGGGTACTCCCCCTTCTGAAAAAACGAACACTGGACCCCAACATTCCCACAAACTATATGCCCATTACCACAGTGCTTTCTTACTAAAAATACTAGATAAGTTAGCCTATACCCAAATTCAGTGCTTCCTTGAGGCGAACCAGCTCCTTGGCGTCCACCAATCTGGTTTCCGACCTCAACACGGCACTGAGACTGCCCTGATAGACTTAAAGGCCCAAGTTGATTCACTCAGAGACGAAGGCAAACTAGCCCTCCTCCTCCTACTAGACCTCTCAGCCGCCTTTGACCTGGTGGACCATAGAGTCCTGTGCAACCACTTAGACTCTGCGGCCCACTTCTCAGGGAGGCCATAGCCTGGATACAGTCGTTCCTCAGTGATAGGACTATGAGGGTGTTCTCCTCCTCAGCAGCTGCTGACCCAATACCCATCACGTGCGGAGTGCCTCAGGGATCCTGTGTCTCGCCAACACTTTACAACATCTTCACAAAGCCACTCTTTGACGATCTTGACAATCTGGGCGTCACCTACACCAATTACGCAGACGACACCCAGATTCTCCTACCACTTACCGGGGATTACGGTGAAGATCTGGCTTTGGTGAACAGAATCTATAGCATTGTGCAGGCATGGATGGCCAACTACGGCCTATGTTTAAACGATGATAAAACAGAGCTCATCATCATGGGCACGGCTGCTCGCATCTCTAAACTTAACCATAACTGCTCAGCATTTATCATCGATGGGAACACTATTAAGGTCGCCTAAGAAGTAAAAACATTAGGTTTTTACCTTGATTCGATCCTCTCCCTTACCAAACAGGTGAATTCATTGGCCTCATCCACGGCTTATACATGTAAATTAATACAAGCTGGGAAACCATTCTTATCAGCTGACAGTTGTCTTATCCTAGCCAGAGCCCTCATCTTATCAAAGTTAGATTATTGTAATTCCCTCTACATAGGGTCTACCAAACAAATAATCAACAGAATACAAGTCCTCCAAAATAATGCACTTAGAGCAGCTCTAAGCATTCCTAGAAAAGCTCACATCTCCGAAATAAGACGAAAATACAAATGGCTATCTACCCAAGAAAAAATCAACCTCAAAGCTGTATCCCTCATCCACAAATGCTTAAATAATAAAGCCCCCCGCTACCTCACAGAACGATTCTACAGAAAAAACCCTACTAGACCTACCAGAACAGCTAGTCCCAATGGCCTCCTAGTGCCCAAATTCAAACTTACCACCATTGGAGGAGCCAGCTTCCCAGTTAAGGCAGCTCAATTATGGAACTCCCTACCCTATGCACTTAGATCTGACCAGACGTTCAACAGATTCAGACAGAACACTATAAAATGGCTAACTGAGAATACTATGTAACCTGCTCTGCCCCTTCTACCCACCACTCGTGCCTCGCCTAGGCTAAAGATGATGTCTGACCTGCTACTTGTAAATCTAGTTTTTTCATGCCTGTTTGGCCATACGACTGTACTTGGTATTGTCTGACTTTGTGGTGCCATGTTCTATGAATGTGTAACTTCTGTAAATGTAACCTTGTAAATAACCTGTAAACCTATTTGCTCTCATGCGCCCTGCTCCCTCAGGGTTTGGTGTGCACAACAAATAAATAAACAAACAAACAAACAAACAAAGCAAACTACATACTGGCTTTACAAAAACCACGTTGCCACAGGTAGCTCAGAGGATGCAACTTTGGCTTGGCTGATCTCATGGCATCCCAAAATGTGCGTCCTTCCTCCTGTGGATGGTTCCATGTGATTTCATCGCCTGCTTTTACATCGCCAGGCTTTTAAACGTGCACATTCCATCGAATGTGCTCATCGTTTTTTTTTGGGGGGGGCCAAACCCCCCACCCACACTTATTTTTTACCATTGCCCACCCACCCCAACCCTTATTTGCCCTTTCCCACCCCCCCTAAAAAATTCGATAAGCACATTCGATGTAATGTGCACGTTTAAAAGCCTGGCGATGTAAAAGCAGGCGATGAAAGGACGTCGTACCCTGTGGATGACAGGCAAGACATTTTTTTACCTGCTGGTGCATACGCCAGCCTCCTGTTCTTCCAAGCATTCTGTGTTTGCTCCTCACACTCATCAAAGTTTAGTCTTCATTGCATTAAATGTTTGTTAGTTTGGCCAAATACTGTGTGGTGTTTCGTCTACTTTGGCTAGGCCATGCTACTATGTGGGCATTGGGTCTTCAAGGCTGTTTGGAAGAATTTCCTTTGCCAGATTACATAGGCTCTTCCATCCATTCACGGCTCCTGTCCGTCCTCGTGGTGTTTCGGTTGGGTATGTGTTAAGCAAAGTGATCCAGCTGTTCTTTAAACAGATAATTTGCAGACTTTTGAATTCTGATTTTCTGTTATTTTTTCAGCTTGAATCAATTAGGTTTGTTTTTGTTCACTTTGTTCTCTTCTAGAAAACGGCAACTGGTGTTGGCTTGATTCTGTTCTCCAGTTTTTGGTATGTTGTGTGGAATACCAGTGGTGGTCGATGCAAGGAATGTATTGTGTCGCTTGCACCTTTGCAGCATTCACAAAGTGACTGTAAAGGTCTCATTGACCCAAATCTCAGCCCTGTAAAAAGTAATCCTGTCCACTGTGGGTGCCAACTTTTTCTCGAGTTGTTGAAAAATATGGTGTTTCCATAAAAAAGACTGGTTGATTCGCTTTGCTGCAGTTTTCTTTTTCCTTTTGCAGGTTTCAGGTTTATGGTTTTATGACTAAACCCAAGAAATTCACAAACTTATTTGAGCGATTCACCATTTTATCAATATTAGATTTGTGTAGTTGATTTTAAAGGAATTTTGAGACATTGAGGCTTGTTGCTGTTGAGGTGTGCTTTAGTTTTGTGTCTGTAATACTGACAAGTGGCAGGCAACCACAGGTGATGGTGTTTTTTGTTTTTTGTTGCAAGATAGAGCATCTTGTATAGCAATGACAATATCTGTGCATGTCATTGGCATACAGGGGCTCGTGCCAAAATGCACACCCCTGTTTGACCCAGTAGTGGAGCCAAGGGGGAAACGGGGGCAACCACACACTCTGGAGCCCTTCCCCTTCCTGTAGCAACTGCCCTGCTGAGCTAGTGCTGCCACTGAATTTTGCACATTAAAGCAGCATGTGTGCCAGAGTGAGCGGTATTCCAGAGCTCACTTCAGCCATACAGTGCAATTGCTAAGCAGCAAAGATCCCCTCAACCCCCAAAAGGCTGTCATGAGGGGGGCAGATGGGTGGCAGGAGGGGCAAACTTCCCCAGGTGAGGTGACGTGAGCACAATCCATCCATGTTATTCACACAGGGGACTGTGCTGCCTGCTCTCAGCCGTGCCACCCCCATTAAGAAACGTTTTTTAGTATAGAAGTAAAGGCGTGCTGATGCACGAACATGCCTCCTGGCTTACGTTGCCTACACGCTTCAAATACAGAGTCAGCACTTTAAGAGGTTGCATTCAAGACCCCATCACTGCCCTCTCTATCCCTCGCTCTGCTTTCTTAACCTTGTTTGGTAGGGTCAGAGGGGGTGTTATTTATAAAGGCAGCTAGACAGATCAGTGGCCATGGTTGCTGCGATGGGACCTGTGCAACTGAGTTTGGTGTGGCCCCTTTAACAGGAGTGGGTTGCTGTAGTGTGTGAGCTAAAACATGGCACTGGTGCATTGCCATTTTGAACATTCACTTCCAAACTGCAATGAAAGTCTATGTTTCTGTGACCTCAGAAGGCAGACATGAGTTCTGCAAAGGTTGCCTTATTTTAGTGTGAAGCAGATGAGCTTACTACGGAGTATAGTTTTTGCATTGTTCGCTCAAGGATGAGCCAAGAAGGGAGTCAGTTATGTGCAGCTGCATTGATAAGGGGTGCTGGGAGCGAGCGCGCAAGAGTCAAGCTGGGTTTTTCCACTACAATCTGAATTTTTCGGCTCTTGCCTCCCAGCTGTCTGTCCTTCGGCTGGTGGCAGTCTGTAACTTATGAGGGGCGGGGATTTGTCCCACTTAAGAAGAGAGATGTCCCGAGAAGAGACAGAGAATTGGAACTCCGGGTGATGAAGTCTTGCTGAGAGGAAGGACGCTCTGCTCCAGGCCCCGTTATTTGATGCGTGATCTCTCTGCCTACCTGCCTTGGGACTGGGTAGTGTTGTTGTGGCTGAGATGAAGTTATCTCCTACAACTGCACTAACCGTGATGTATATCTATCGTACTTGTCCATGTATCCATGTATAACCAATTTCATTTATCCTACAGTTATATGTATGCTTATGAAGTGTGAATAAAGGGCCTATAAAGAGCCAAATATTTTCTAACTAATGGTTTGAGTGTGCATTTTAACCTTTCTGCATCCAAGAGCTTTTAGACTGTGTAATAGGGTGAGTGATTCTGAGGGCATTGCACGTATCTGAAAAGCAGAACATAGTGGCGCTGTGAGCAGGGTATTTGTGATGAAATTGGTTCCAAATACTAAACAAATCTGAAGCTTGGACACAGAAGGCAAGTTTCCTGTGTTTTTGTGTTTTGTGAACACCGTTGTAGAGGAGGAGCCAAGTACCCCCACTCCACCTGCCCCGCCTACAGTACCTGAGAAGTATGAACCAAAGTATGTGACGTGTACTACACCAATCAGAAAGCAGGAAGAAGAGCAACAACTCTGTGCAGTACCCATAAGAATACCTATACCCAAGAGAATATGGGAAGTAAAGTACCCATTGAGGAAACATTACCTACATTCAAGACAATATGTTGGCCTTTTGAACGCGATTCCTGATGAAATAAAGAAACTGAATGACCAGGATGAATGGTGACGTCATACAAAGCTGAATCGACTCCAGATAGAAGATAACCAGACCAGAGAGGCAGACGATTTATAAAGAATAAAGAAGTACCAAGGATAAGTGATATCGTGGGATCAAGATAAAGAGATTTATGCCATAAGCATGATGAAGATACTTAGTTTAAACGTGTACAGATGCAATGAAACACAAGCAGCAAAGCAATCATGATGCTAGCCAAATACTTATAAATAATAATAATTAGGCATTTATATAGCGCTATAAACCCTCAGGTATCTGAGCGCTGCTTATTATTACCCACGGTGTGTGGTGCTCATTTATCAACCTCGGAAGGATGAGTTTGGCCCTGCCAGGATTCAAACCTGCGTCGGCGCTGCACAGGTGTCAAAGTGAGCGCTCTACTCGCTGTGCCACTTGACCAACATGTAAATAGACCCTAAAGTAAATAGATTGCGGCAAGCGCCAACATATACATATATACCTCATAAATACATATGGATTGAATAAAGAATGAAGGTTCCACTACGTATATAGCAGTCTTGAGCACCGAGGAAGGCCTCAATTCAGTGTTGCAGTTATAAAAGCAATTGAATTAAACAGAATATATTGCAGATAAGGAGTGGGATGAGCCAAAGAACCAAGGTCTTATCAGAACTAGAATTGGCTGACATTAGATACAATTAACGTAAAAGAACAGAAGCTCCTGTTCAAGAAGGTCAAGTGAAAACAAAAGAGGTCAGAGGACTATTGAGGAATAAAATCAAATGCAAGAAAAAGGCTCAAATCGTGGTGTCCAGTCACATGATGGAAGAAAGTTGGATGCATGAGGAGATCACACCTACGCACGGAAGCCAGACAGTACCCACACTCCTTAAAAAATCTCAGAGAACACTACAGATTGAAGGCCAACTTCAAACACTAATTGACACTGAAACATTGAGGTGATGAAGGAATGTACTTTTAATTGGTAGGAAGCGAGTATCAAGACAAGCTCACCCGCACCTGGTTGTTCAGACTGCATGCTGCTCACGTAGGTGGAAAGTTATTGACGGGAGTTAGAAGCCAACCAATTGTAGAGAACCACATAGTTGGGGTCCTATAGTTTTTGTAGCCAATGGGATGTCGTACATTTAGTGACGTTCATAGTGGCCATTTTGAAGGGAGGGCGTAGTTGCCCCACCTGATGTTAAATATTCAATTATTTCTCTCTCTGTTACTCTATACAGATATTACTTAGAGTTCACTTAGAGCCAATCCCGCTTCCAGATAGGTTTTAGAAGTTTGCCACGCAGGATGACGTTGGTAATGACACAGGTCAACACGTCAACTATGACCAATTTAGGGTTTAAGAACCCAGCTTTTTCATGAAATGATTGAGAGCTGAGTATCGATCGATTGCTGATGTTCGTTGTCTTTTTGCCAAGCTATTTGTGTCGTCTGAATTATTGATGTTTGATTAAAATCTGCATCCCCATCCATCTCCAGGGTATTGCTACTCATCTTAAAGGACTGGAAGTCTCCAATTCACCACAATTGTGTTTGAGGTATTTTGATAAGGACGTGAAACATTCATTGAAACAATGAGGTCGTTATTTAGGAAAAAGGGAAGCTCTGCAGGTGGAGATTGTCCCAAAGTAATAATTCCAGGGTGGAGAAAGAGTCCATATGACAACCTTGCACAGACATGGGCCTGTAGTACAGGTTTGAGTGATGCTTGTGATACGAGTATAGGAGAAGCAAGTCTGGCCGAGGTGGCGGCTTGCTTGTAGCAAATACTCATAGAGAAGGGAAAGGAGTGCTCAGCTTTGGGCAGAAGAGATTTGGTTTTGTTACATGCGTTCAGAAACGTGTATCAGCAGAATGTAGAATGGCAGGCGATTATCTTGAGGTTGGAAGAAGAGCTGGCAGCTGAATAACAGATTGCGTCATGATAAGGCAGATAAATATCAGCCAGTGGCCGAAAGAGCTGCTGTGAGAGTGGCTCAATATAAATATCGAAAGAGAAGAGGGAGAGTGAACACCCGCAAGGTGACAACAGTGATTGCCTCCGCAGGGGTTGATTGGGATCCTGAGCAATGGGACGGAGATGTATTTGACAGCACTAGTTCAGAGAGTGGTCCAGACAGGGAAACACTGTCTAAACCAGAGCCTGACAGGAAAGAGGTGACAGCTAAATTGGTTACGCGTAGGCAAGCTGGGCCACATCCAAATAATTCCAGGAATGGTCTTGTGGATTTGACAACGTTGGAGGATTATTATCAACAAGAGGTTAGAGAAATAATGAATCGATTGAAACAGAGGGCTGGTGAGTCTCTGTTAACATGGATGGTTAGGTTATTTGATGGAGGTGCGGCAAGCCTTCTTGTAGATCCAACAGATTCTCCAAGCTTTCTGCCATTGTCCCATGAGACCCATATTCAAGAAGTATTGCATGCCGGGCCAACTCTGGATGGTCAAGGGAGAGAGTCGCAAGTGTCTTTATTACAGTTAGGTGCTTAAGGATGTAATCACAAATATCTGATTACATCGGACTGGCCTAGCAAGGAGAACACGTGGTACACACTGCGAGAGGCAATCAAAAGGCTTAGGGAGCATGCTATGAAAGAAGCCATCCATATTGATGATCCAGAACATATCGGAGCGGTGGCATATTCAGTCTCAAAACGAAATACAATCATTCAAAACGCCCCACCGGGCTGCAAGAATGTAATTATGACTTTGCTGGTTGGATTGACAGATAATTAACAGATGAGGTGGTGGATGATATCAGACAGGTAGCAGACCTAGGGGAATGGGATAAAGCTGAAGAGAGACCCCGTGAAAGAGAGAGAGAGGGGCAAAGTGATAAACTGAGCCCCGGAAAGAGGTCAGACAGTAGAGATTCTCGTGTATCAAGGAAAGACATGTTCCTGGTGGTACTGAAAGATGGAGTGCTGTGAGAAGACATTAATGGGATTGAAACCCAGGAAATGTACCAGCTGAATAAAAAGCGAGGGCTTGAAGGGAAAGAGCAGTACAAACAAGTGAAAAGGCAATAGGTGAATAAGCGAGCTGGGGACAAGTCCCCTTCTGCGCCACCTGAAGAGGAGATGGATGAAGAGTCCATGGGGACGCCTTCAACATGTCAGCCGACTTATGCTGATTTACGAAAAGTGGTCAGTCTGATGTTGGAGACAGAGTCCAAATACACACATTTGAAATATGAATAGAATTGTGGTCAAACTCTGGTAGCATCTGCCCGGATTAAGGTAGGCAGACGGCCTCATGTGAATGCGAAACTATTCTGGAAATCAGGGAATACACAAGAGGTTCGAGCTTTGATTGAGACTGGGGCGGAGGCCTCATTGATCCATGGTAATCGACTGAGATTGAATGGTAGACATTTTACCATAATTGGGCTGGGAGGAAAAGAGACCTCTGCAGTCCAAATGAAAGTTGATATGAAAATTGGAAATTTGAAAAGGAAGAAATATCATGTATTTATTGATCACATCCCTGAATATATGATTGGCTTTGATATTCTAGAGGTATTGAAGTTAGGGGTTGGAGGTAAGACTTATCAGTTTGGGGTGAGTGCATTGACGTGTACCCCTGTCATTGTGGGAAGATTGAAGATGACCCAGTGCAGGTTCTGTTGGCAACAAAACGTGTGTCGATGAAGCAATATCGTATTCCCAGAGGGCATAAGGAAATATCAGAAACTATCAAGGGATACATTGAAGCAGGCATGTTGCGTCCTATAACCACGGCTTGGAACAACCCGGTCTGGCCAGTTAAGAAGCCATGCGGGAGCTATAGGATGACTGTGGATTATCCTGAGTACACTCCTCTGTCTCTGTTAATACCGGCAGTTCCAGATGCCATTACTTAGATTGGAAATATGCAGAAGTTCGAGGGAACTGTGATAGTTATAGGTATGCTGTGATAGTTTTGGCAAATGCATTTTTCACTGAGCCAATTGCAGAAGAGTGTCAAGAGCAGTTTTCATTTACTTGGAATGGGGAGGTGGTATATGTTTCAATGTTTGCACATGGGATACGTGCACAGTCCGACTATCTGTCACCGGCTGGTGGCAGAACATTTGGATAAAATACTGTGTAGACCTGATGTACAGATTTCGCACTATATTGATGGCATTTTGATTCAAGGAAAGGGTGAGCAGAGTGTGCAGATGCACCTAGAAGTAATTAGTGAAGGACTGAGAAAAGAAGGATGGGAAATTAATTAAACTAAAATTCAAGGTCTGGCAGAGACCGTGATTTTTCTGGGAATTCAGTGGCATAATGGGCATTGTGACAGATTCTAGAGTTTACAACATCTGTGAATAAGAAACAAGGTCAACAGTTCATAGTGTTGTTTTGATTTTAGAGACAGCAAATACCACATTTGGGGCAGATTCTAGTGCCTCTTTACAAAGTGACATGAAAGAAATTCAACTTTGAATGGGTTGATTAGCAAGAGAAAGCATTTCAACTAGTGAAAGATACGATTAAAAAAGTGCTTGATTTATGGCCAATGAGGACAGGTGAAGTTGAATTAAATGTGTCTGTGCATGACAATTATGCTAATTGGAGTTTGTGGCAAAAATACGACTGGAAGTGTGTTCCGTTGGGATTTCGGAGTTGTCAGTTACCAGAAGCTGGTGACAGATACACTCTCTTTGAAAAGCAGTTGTTGGCATGCTATTGGGCTCTTGTGGATACAGAGCAAATGATGGTGGGTCATGAAGTATTGATACGACCAGAAATTCTGATCATCCAATGGGTACTGAGCTCTCCTAAAACATATTGAATAGGACATGCTCAAGAGGCCAGCATCATTAAATGGAAATGGTACATTCAAGATCATGCCAAAACAGGGACGGGTGGAGTTGGGAAATTACACAAGCAAGTGTCTGCAGTTCCGCTAGTTGATTTGGACCCACCCGATGGGACTGAAATTTGGGAGCCTCCTGTAAAATGGGGAGTCCCTTATGGGGATTTGACAAGCAAACAAACTGAACATGCTTGGTTCATGGATGGTTCCGCTAAATAAGTAGGGACTGAGTGACCCTGGAAGGCAGTTTCGTATAATCCCAAAACGAAGAAAGTATTGACAACATAGGGAAAAGGGAAGAGTAGTCAGTTTGCAGACTGTATGCAGTTTATCAGGCATTGAAACAAGAAGTGCCTGGTCATTGTCATGTATATACTGACTCATGGTCTGTGGCGAATGGACTAGCTGTTTGGCTGCCAACATGGCAGAAAAATGGATGGAAGATTCATGTAAAAGAATTATGGGGAAATTAACTGTGGCAAGATATTGCCAAAATGTTGATGTATAGTACAGTGACCGTGTATCATGTAGATGCACATTGTGCAACAGACTCATTGGAACGTTGGTTCAATTCTGTTGCAGAAGAACATGCCAACGTTTCAGCTGATGTAGTGGATTACAATTTGTATAAAGAGAAAAAAATCAAAAAATTCAACAAAATACCTACTACTATATTAAAGCAGTAACTTGAGACATCGGATTGACTCAAATCCTTTTCTTTATAAGGATACTTTGGCTTACTATTCGAAGCACTTAAAACATAACTGGACTAACAAAACACCATAGGCATTCTAACAGTAACATGATGCCTAGAAATGTATATGTGGTTGGAGCCCCCCCTTCTTGTTCTCCAAAATTTCAGCTATGGACACAATGGCCCTCATTACGACCCTTGCGGAAATCGGAAAACGATGGCGGAAATGCAATACCGCCATCGAATAGCGCTCGGTGCGACTATGACCCGTCACCGCAAAGTACGAAGCCATTAGCGACACCGTAGTGAACGCCAACGCTAACTGCACCAAGCACGCGCGCGCGCGCCATGCGAAACCGCAAACACCACCATGGCGCAACGGTACGCCAATTCCGACCCTAGCGGACATGTACCTAACGCCATCAGGCATGGCGTAATGTACCATTCCGCCATGGTGAGAAGTACGGCATCGCGAATCAACCGTAAACGGCCCCACTGAGTGCCTGTACACCGCTCCCTGCCCACAAAGTACAACTCCCCGTAGGTGCAATGAAGCCACAATGCAACCATTGAAATGTACAAGTCACCCATGCATGGCAACGAACAAAAGAAACACAAGAGGGGCCAATGGGAGCTGCAGGGCACAGATGGCACGAATACAGAAGCCATCCCAATGGACATGACCACAGTCCCCCACCAAGAAACGCACGCAAACACAGGCACCTGTGACCAGCCATATTCCGAGAATCACATCATTCCACCAGTCCACCTGGCTGACCGGCATCTGTTACACAAAACCCAATCCCCCGCCCCTGAGCATGACAACATTCAAACTGTCATATTGGCAGCCCCCATCCCTGACCTCACGGGCTTAGTAGGCAAACGCGCCCAGTACAGTACCACGCAACTAAACTCCGAAGCTGGAACCCAATGCAGATCTCCTCACAATACATCGCCCCCCAAATAGGCATATGCCACATCACTTGCAAAGAAAAACGCTACACGGGCCAAATCAGAATAGAAATTTAATGCACATCAAAGTCACCAAGCCCATACAGCCATCAGGCCATGAACTCCTAAACACCAATCACCATTGTGGGCTGCATCCGCAAGAAATGACCAGCCACTACTTGTGTGTCGTCCTGTTCCCTCATGGTACACAGAGCCACATTCACGTACGAAAAGGCAACATGGAAGCGCACAGAACCGCAGGGCCGTCCCAATGGGGAGGCACTAGTCCAGCTGAAAGGCCGAAATGTTGCTCCGAGCCACCAGTACTGCGTAAGGGCATGTGGGCCATTGGCGATCGTCCCATAAGATCGTAATGCTGCTCCACTGATTAACACGAAGCAGCAGGTGTCGGGAGTAAAACCCATCTGCAGGAGTGGCATACAGATGGCAGTGGCAAAAGGGGAGGAGATACCTGTCAACCAAAAGAAAAGAAAAAGAACAGAATGGCCATCAGAACTACATTCCAACAACTCACTTCAATGATCACACGAAATCCACAGCCATATGCATGCTAGCCCACTCCAAAGGATCATCACCACCCCAAAACCACTTGCGACTCCTAACCATCTATATCGAGGTGCAAACACCATCACAAACGAGTGTACCTGTGCATGCGTCTGTCAAAACAGAATCCATCAGATGGGAATGTTAATGTGCATGGACACAAGTGTCTGAGGGCGTGTCGAGACAGGGAGGGCTCAACAAGGCCAGATAGACGATGGTCCCACCATGGCAGCCCTGCATCACATAGCGTAGGGGAGGCGGATAGATCCCAAGAAGCCCTGTACATGGCAAACTCTGTATCAAATCACCTGCCCATGCATCCATTCATCATTCCCTCATCCCGGAATCAAAACGCCTGAATAATTACTCACATAACATTAGAAACATCCATTGAGTCTGTGCGTTATGCAGCCTGCAAAATCCACAGTGCCCCAGCCCGTAATTCCAGTGTTGTGAAGTAACATGTATGTGGGAACGGCCGGCCTCATCGCCCACGTAGCAATTGCGCATCCCAAACTATTCATATCAATCATTGCTTCCTCGCCATGGGCCCTGTCTCAAGGACATTGAACAACAGAACGTTATATTTGCAGTCAGACCTGTGGGCATCTCCTCGCCGCTAGCTGGAAACCGAAAGCGCCGCCCTTGGAATTCCACATTTGCAACATCACGCCGAAAAGGCATCTGTGGCCGTTTGAAATCACTAATTATTCCATCGAGTGCGGCTGTGTGTGAAAATGGCAACTGCCTTCACCCACAAATGGGACGCCCCGCCCGTCATTGCAACTCGGTACAGTGATGCATGAGGGCCCACCGTTACTCGAGTACTACGTTCCACTGACCCTTCACAAGTCTGTTCGCGACTGCACAGATAGTATGTGCAACAATGGGACCACAGCAGAATGAACATGTCAACCAATGTTACACGGCCATCGGGTACAAATACATGATTGCAATAGCAAGATGCCATTCCCAGATTTGCAGCGTTGTGCGCGGGACGTGCTCGGCCAAAGGGGAGAGCAGCTTGCACAGGTGGAATTAATCACCACAGGTGGAGGCCATACAGCCTGAAAACACATAAATTGCACAGCCAGTCTCCTCCCACAACCACACCGAAATGCTACCGGCAGGACTCGCGATGTTGGCCCTGGGGGACCTGATAGCACTGCAACTACTCCAACTCCAAGAAGAAGACGAACACCAAGTGCTACCGGCCGCACGAAGGAGACGCAGGAGGAGGAGGAGGCCAAGGCAGGGCCAGCAAGGGCCGCCAGCACAGCCACTACCACCACGCAGGCAGCCCGCAATCCCACGCCTCCGAGCACATCCGTTCAACCTCACTGATGAGCAGATCCACACCCTCTACCGTCTGGACCGGGACACCATAGCCGCCATTGTGGACATGACACAGGCTGACCTTGTCAGCATGATAGATAGCCCAACCGCCATCCCACCCCTACTGAAGGTGGTGTCTGTACTCCACTTCCTGGCCACAGGCACCTACCAGCACACAGTCGGACAGTTGCATGGCATTTCTCAGCCACTGTTCTCACGGACACTATTGCAAGTGCTCGATGCCCTCCTGCAGCACGCAGACGACTACATCTCTCTACCACGCTCGGAGCAGGAAATTACCAACACAAAAGTGGGATTCCATGCACTTGCCGGCATACCGGGTTGCATTGGTGCCATCGACTGCACCCATGTGGAATTGGTCGTCCCACATGCCATGGAGGCCCAGTACCGCAACAGAAAACAATTTCATTCCCTGAATGTACAAATGGTGTGTGACTCCAACAGGATCATTACACATTGTTGTGCCCGATTCCCTGGATCAACCCATGATTCTATGGTCTTGAGGAACTCTACAATACCACGCTACATGGAGCGACACGCAGGGAACAGATCCTGGCTACTCGGTGAGTCTCATTACATGCATGATTATGTGGGGAATGTGATTTGGCAATGACCTGGCAGGAAGGGGGGGGGTGTGCGTACGTAGCAATGGCATTCCACATCATACGTTTCTCGTCCACATACAGGTGATGCTGGATATCCACTGAAGAGATGGCTCCTCACACCAGTCCGGAACCCGTGGGACCAGCATGAGGAGGACTACAACCATGCCCACTCACGTACCCGTGTAGTCATTGAACAGGCATTCGGCCTACTGAAGACTCGTTTCCGCTGCCTCAGCAGGTCTGGCGGGGCACTCCTGTACCGCCATGAGAAGGTTGCAAAGATGGTCATGGCATGTGTCATGCTCCACAACATGTGCGTACGTAGAAATGTGCCCATGCCCCCTGATGCAGAACTGCAAGCACATGATGATGGTCATGATGAGGGTGGGGATGTGGCAGCACCTCATGGAGTCTGCGAGGCACCGGAGGCCCGTGACATTCGTCAGCATCTCATTGATGTATGCTTCTAGCACTCACGCCTGGTGGCTGATACATGGACACGGGACTCGTGGCACTGTGCGTGTCTGGGACATGCACAATATGGACTGTACGCCTATGATGGCCTAGTACACAGAAATCAATGTCCACACATCTCATTGGTTGATCGTGCACTTTTTATGGCATATGTGATGTCATGTTGAACACCCTATCGACCCGCCACCCAAGTGAGCCCAACACACCCCCTCCACCCTCCTACCTCCCCCACGAACCCCAGTGTCCAAAGACGCTCATTGTCAGTGGGCTGTCGCTATTGCAAGCCCCCTCTGCGGGTATCAGGGGCACCCCTGCCTGTGGAGCGCAGGTTCCTTCCAGATCTACGTTGGGGGCTGCCCTGGATGGAACTTGCAACGGATGATGTGTCTGCCTGCTCACGTCCATGCATGTCCCTAAGGGTTTGCGAGAGCTCAGTGAGCACACGGCGCACTGCGGCAAGTTCGGCACATACGTCTTTGGACGTCGCATGCAGTTCCCCCCTCAGGCTCTCGGTGCTTCTCTCCATTTGGACTCTCAGGCTCTCGGTGCTACTCTCCATTTGTGCCCTCAGCGTCTCTGTGCCTCTCTCCATTTCTGCCCTAAGTGTCTCAGTTGATGTTTCTATGTCTGCCTTAGTGCCCCCACATTCATCGGCATGGTCCTTGAGGAGCGTGGCCATTTGCTGCTGTTGCACGATTAACTGGTCGAGGGACTGTTGCCTCTGCTGGGCCATGCCCATTTGCGGGGGTGTCACAGAGGGGCTGTTGTCCTCATGTTGCCTTGCCACAGGGCTTGTGGGGGATGGCCAGTCGTTGTCTTGTGGGTGCCCCTGCGTGGTATCCTCATGTTGTACGGGATGGGACAGACAGGGGGATTGGGACAGGTCATGGATGGATCTGACTTCGACATCCCCGTTTTCTGTGTCGGAGCATGCTGCCATCAATGGGGTGTCACCTATGGTGCTGCTGCCACCAGAGGCAGTGCCTTCTGTGGCATCCATTGGGGGGACCTGTGGTGGTGGTGTTGTGGGCATGCTGGCTGCTGGGGTGCCTGTTGATGTTCCCTCCTCTGTGCTGCCACCTGATTTGTGCTGCTGCCGTGTCTTGATGCGTGCAGCTGAGGTGGAGGGTCTCTGGCCGTTGGTCTTGGCCCTCTTTGCAGGTGTGCTGGTAGGGGTGTCCTGTAGCTCGTCGTTTGGATCGGACCCTGTGGTGGAGTAAAGGAGGGCGAGGGTTAATGATGGGTCTTTGGGAATTGGAATGGCATTGTATCACATGCTCTGGGGTGGTACCTGAGGGTGATTTGGGTCGGGTCCTTGGAGGTGCTTTGATTTGTGTGTGGAGTGAGGGTGCAGTTGTTTGGCAGCCTGCAGTTAGGGTGTGCCTGCTGCACGTGTAGTGCGTGTATTAGGGGTTTTTAATTATTTATGTATTTATTGTGGGTTTTAACTTGCGCTATCAGGCCGATGTGTGTGGCCGTTCTCCTGGACATGTGTTTCTGTTGCACTATGTGGACGCATGGTACTTCACATGGATGGACTGTGTGGATTTGGCATTGTTTTATCTGGTACACCTACCTGAATCTTCGGATGTCTGCACTCCTTTCTCCATCCCTCCGACTCCCTCTATGCTCTCCATTCCGATGGTGGAGGCACAGATTTCTTCCCAGGGGGTCAACTTGATGGGTGATTCAGGACCTCCCCCGGTGGCTGTGGCAATGTTGCGGTTGGCAGAGAGTATGCTGCGGACGCGTATCCGCAGGTCGTCCCATCGCTTGCGGCATTGCTGTGGGGTGCGGGGTGCGGTCCCCACCGCACTTACCCGCTGTGCCACCAGAGCCCATATGGTCTTCTTGTTTGCAAGTGCCGTTCTGGTCATTTGCGTGGAGAAGACGACGGCAGCATTCTCCTGGAGGGTCTCTGTTAGCACGGTGAGTTCCTCGCGGGAGAAGTGGACCTGCCGCTTGCGGTCGCACGCTTTCTTCGCTACTTTTCCCATTTGTCTTGGTTTCGCTAGGGTGGGTGACGGGTTGGGGTGTGTTTCAGGGTAGTGATTTTAGTGGTTGTGTGGTTTTAGTGGTTTTATAGGTGTACGCCGGGATGTTTCCCGTTCCGGGACCATGTTTTTACTTCCGTTTCCGTATATTTCCGGTCACCGTACTTTCCGGTAGGCGCACACTGCGGTGACCGCTAAGAGGGGTGGCGGTATTGCACCTAGGGCGCCGTACGGCGGCGGTGTGGGCCGTTTTGGGGTCATTTCCGCCATCGCGGACTTTGCACTTCCGCCGTGGCGTGGTGCTCGTGCCCGATGGGTCGGAATGGGCCGCACTTTGCTCCTTCGTGCAATGGCGGAAACGCTATTTACGCTGTGGCGCTCCGGTCAGTCGCTTTCCGCAAGGGTCGTAATGAGGGCCAATGTCTGAGGAAGATGATCTGAAAGGGATTGCTAAGTGGGCACACCAGAAATGTGGGCATCTTGGAGAGAAGGCTACTATCAAGTGGGCACAAGATCAAGGAATTAGCGGTCCTTTAAATAGTGAAAACAGTGATTTTGCAATGTCCAGTGTGTCAGCATCAGAAGCAGATATCTATTCCACATTTGATTCAAGGCACATTGAAACGAGGTAATTCGCCTGGACGAATTTGGCAGATTGATTACATTGGTATGATGCCACTCAGCAGGGGATGCCAGTATGTGTGTACGATTGTGGACATGTATTCAGGATACATGATGGTATTACCATGCAAAAGACCTACGTAATTCAATACCATTAAATTATTAGATCCAGTGGCAGTGTACTATGGCATACCTTTACAAGTTCAAGTGACAATGGGTCACATTTCAAGGAAAACTGATTCAGAACTATTGTCAGGAGAATTGATTGAAAGAATGGATGGTTTGATAAAAGAACTGTTGCAGGAGACCGGTGATGGTGACTTGAAAGGGTGGTGTGAGAGCATTCTGGATGCAGTGCAAGTGTTAAATAACAGACTGACTGCAAATGGTGAAACTCCATTAATGCATATGTTAACGCCAGCTTTGCAAATGAAACCAAACAGGGCATTCGAAAAGTTGATGTACCGGGAAATGTCACCTGGGGTTCTAGCTCCCTATCGAGCCACACCAGAGCCTGCAAGGGTGGATTTGCATGCTATGGAGGGGATCAGACTTAAACCAAGAGGAATCAGTGTTATTTATACGGGAATTGAAGTACAAATTCCATCAGAGAATATGGAATTAATTGCCCCTAGATCTGGGTTAGCTTTGAGAGGAATCCAGGTGCTGGGAGAGATTGTTGGTGCAGATTATCAAGGAGAAATAAAAGTGATCCTGATCAATAGTATTTGAGAAAATGCTACCCATCCATAAAGGTGATAGAGTGGCTCAGCTGATTATTGTCCCTGTGAAATTGTCTATGGCAAGGAAGGGAGAGTCACCCACTGTGGTAACTACATGTGGGGACAAACGTTTTGGCTTATCAGACAAAATGGTTCCAGGAGCGAAAGTTTGGATTGAGAAACCTAGTGCCCCACCGATTCCGGCAAATGTAATTGCAGCAGGGGAGGAACAAGTTGTTTTAGTAATGGAACCAGGAAAGAGGAAATGGAGCCACATTCCCGCTGACCAATGTTATTTATGTGAGTGATGTACTTCACTGATACCTTGTTTTTTTTGGTAATTATTTTTGTCCAGACCCTGTGTGTGATGTTTGCGCTTGTGAATTTTCTGTGGAGTCCATTCGGTAGGGTCTGAGGAAATGCGAGAAGATGTGGCAAATATCTCTATCGTGCAAAATACTCTGCTGTTCTGGATGAAGACTAGCGCCTTCGATGTTACTGTATTGCCTGACACCGGGTCGACTGCAGTGTACCGCAGCTTTTTGAGAAAATGTCCTGGACATGGGCATGATGTTTTGCCCTCTTCTGCGACTTCCATGTCTTTTGTGCAGCATGGCTATGCTGCGATTGACGAGCAGCCTGAGAATGTATGGGTTTTTCTAGCCCGTCGAGTGTTGAACATCTCATACTTTTGCTTGGCTGATGTTCATAATGATGCAAACTTGATTTCGATGTGCCTTGTGCTGCACCTACGCCGGCCCCTGTGCTGCGATACGTTTTCAGAGTACTACACAATGATTCTTTGGTGGAGGACTCAGATGTAAGAAATTCTTTCTCTGTTTATGAGTACTGTACATTTTTTTCTGACACTGAGCACAAATGGAGAAATATGACGCATATTGTCACCTACGATGTTGCTCCGGCTGATGTCTGTTATATGATGACTTATGATCCTCAATGCATTGGCAAATGTCAACCATTGGACTTGACTGATGAGAAAAGTGGAACTGATTTTGAGAAGCGTTTATGTGCACGTTTTACTGATGCTTGTACTGATGTTTCTAATAAAATGTTATGTCATTTTACTGTTTTAACTGCCAGCCACCTTCGACATGTGAAACTTCTAAAGGGTTGATTATTTTTCTGTGGTAACTTTACCTACAGTTACATTCCTGTGAATATTTCTGGTGGTCCTTGTGCTTTAACACGACACAATTTAATGATGTTTCCCTTACAGCCTGCGATTCATCGAGCTACCCGTTCTGTTCAACATTTTGACCTGTCACCAGACTGTGATTCTAATGTACATTTCTTGTCTGAACCTGAAGTTTTAGCGCTAGCTTTCTCCTTAGTGGGTCTATGGGGGTTGGCTGGTGGTGGTTGTAAGTCCTTGATTAGATTAGCCTGGGTTGTGGTTGAATGGCTTCATGAAACTTCTCAGGCGTTGAAAAACATTTTAGAAAGGCTATTTTTCAAAACTGGGCTGCTATAGATTATCTGTTTTTTGAAGCACAATCTGGGTTGCAATTCCGTTGAAGGGATATGTTGTTTTGATTTCGATGATTTGAGCAACATAGTGGTAGTTGGATTGACCGATTTCCCAAGTCACTCAGGATCAGAGCGGGAGCTGGTGGGATCAATTGTTTTCTTGGATTCCTGAGGCCTGCGCTATGCTTTCATTTGTATCTTTGCGGTTGGGTTTGCTTTGGTTATTTGTTGTTGATGTATTTCTTGTATTCCCAATTTGATAGGGATGTTTCGTCAGTTTAAAAAAACGTCTTTTGTTTCATTGGGATATGGCAATTGATTGCCAAAAGGGTGGATTGTAGTGCGTGTACGAAAATGAGCTAAAACATGGCGCTGGTGCATGGCCATTTTGGACATTCACTTCCAAACCGCAATGAAAGTCTACATTTCTGTGAGCTCAGTTAGAAGACAGACATGAGTTCTGCAACATTTG
This sequence comes from Ambystoma mexicanum, assembly GCF_040938575.1. Classification (NCBI taxonomy): domain Eukaryota; kingdom Metazoa; phylum Chordata; class Amphibia; order Caudata; family Ambystomatidae; genus Ambystoma; species Ambystoma mexicanum. The sequence goes on along the minus strand of NC_090932.1, from coordinate 1,278,096,152 downwards.
CGATATTTTAGTGTGAAGCAGATGAGCTTACTACGGAGTATAGCTTTCACATAGTTTTATCAAGCCCGTGCCGATAGGGGAGTCAGTGATATGCAGGTGCATTGATAAGGGGTGCTGGGAACGAGCGCGCAAGAGATGAGTTGGGGTTTTCCACAACTGTCTGGATTTTTCCGCTCTTGACGCCCATGCTTGCTGTTTGTCCTTCGGCAGGGGGCAGTCTGCAATTTATGAGGGGCTGGAATTTGTCCCCCTTAAGAAGAGAGTAATCCGGATAGGAGACGGAGAATTGGAACCCTGGGTGAAGTCTCGCTGAGAGGGAGGACGCTTCACTACAGGCCCTTTTAGTTGAGGCGTACCTGCCTTGGGACTGGGTAGTGTTGGCGTGGCCGAGATTAGGTTTTCTCCTACAACTGCACTAACAGTGATGTATATCTATCGTACTTGTCTATGTGTCCATGTAAAACCAATTGCATTTATCCTACAGTTATACGTATACTTATGAAGTGTGAATAAAGTGCCTATAAAGAGCCAAATATTTTCTAACTAATGGTCGGAGTGTGCATTTTTGCCTTTCTGCATCCAAGAGCTTTTAGACCGTGTAATAGGGTGAGCAATTATGTGGGTATTGCATGCATCTGAAAAGAAGAACAGTTGCCAAAAAGAAAATGAGTTGTGTCCTCGTCATGACTCAAGTTAATAAATGGGGCTCTGGGCGCATGTGCAGGCAGTGCAGGCAGTGCAGGCAGAGACCCAGAGAGTGCACATCTCGTGTTAGTGTTTCATTGAGTACTGGGTGAACCGTGTGATCACGGCTGTTGACTGAGCCTTGGCCTGTGTGCCCACAGTGCAAGGGTTGAGTGCGCTGGGTGCCCCCAGTGCTTGGATCTGGTCGGGTGACCCTAACCGCTGTAGGGTGCTATGCTACCCTGAGGGTCACTGAGTGATCACGCAAACTTGACCTGCTGGGTGACACCAGCAGTTGCGTGCCTGGCCTGGGTGCCCCGAGCCGGAACCAATTTTGGCGACGAGGCTGTCTCTGCCCCTGTGCCCCAACAGCGAAGTATTGTGGCCTGTTGGCTGTCCTTCACCCATGGAGAAAGAAGAGGGGAGCTGCTGTCTGACAGCAGAAGAGGATGGCCTGACTGCCATACTGGAAGGGGTGTGGGTCTACAAGAAGAGCAGCTTGATCCAGGAATATAGGACCACCAAATGCCAAGTGAGGCGTGGGGATCTGTGTAATGTCAATAGTAGTGGTGAGCGGACTGGAACACACAAAATGTTTTCATTGAGTGCTGGGTGAACCGTGTGAACACAGCTGTTGACTGAGTCCACAGTGCCAAGGGTTGAGCGTGCTGGGTGCCCCCAATGCTTGGATCTGGTCGGGTGACCCTGACCACTGTAGGGTGCTGAGACATCCTGAGGGTTTCTGTGTGATCGCAGTAAACTTGAACTGCTGGGTGCCCCCAACAGTTGCGTGTCCGGCGTGGGTACCCCGAGCCAGACACAACACTGAGGTGGGTGGCAGCAGTAACTTTCTTTCAATCTGGTTTTCGGGTGCCTCCACTTTCCCTCTTTAGCCACCTCTTTTTTCACTCCTTCTCTTCAATGCCAGCGTATTTCTGTGAATGCCCCTCTTCGACTCTCTCTCTCCCTGCAGGTGGGAAGTCCATCTAGTGGATCCAGGTGCTGCACTATATTTGAATCACTGAAACATGGGGAAATCTGCTGGTTAAAAAAATGAGATGAAATGAAACAAACAATAGACAGTGGGCCTCATTACGAGGTTGCCGGTCTGGTAACAATGGTACAGGTATGCTTGCCGGTACCATTGTTACCGGACCGGCAAACTCTGAGTTTTGCTCGCAGGTGCCTTTCATTCTGCCAGGTCTGCCCTGGCGGAATGAAAGGCACCCGTGAGCACAGCAAGCCTGTAGCACTGGCACCGTTATAAATGGTGCCGGTGCTACGGGCATCCCCATTCCCATTGAGCCCTATGGGGCTAAAATGGGAATGGGAATATACCGGCACGGCACCCGCAAAAGGGCAATTACCGGGTCCGGCGGGGCGGGAATACCCCGGTAATTGCCCATTCGGGGTGCCGGATTTTCATGCTGGTAAAACCGGCAAGGCTACCTCCAACCTCGTAATAAGGCCCAGTGAATGGGGGTAGATTATTGCAGTTCAAAGAGGCATCTAATATTCGCTCGATAGCAGTTAAATGGATATCCCAAAACCTCATGTCCTCATCTGGATCCAGTAGAAACCATTCATTTGAACTATATTACGGTTTTGTAAGCATGTATTTTAACTGTTTTTTTAGGTATTTAAGTAAATATTTATGACATGGCCGGATGCAAATAAATAAATACATCCATCCATAAATAACTGGTACGCGTGTTACTACTTGTATAGCCACCCAAGCTTGTTGTCTGCTGAGACATTGGCTGAGACACATAAGGGGGAGGGGGTGCACATTCCAGTCCTTATTGTTTGGACATTGTCAGAGGAAGGAGGCACAGTCAGTGGTAGCTACATGAGTGGAAAGGGGGGGTGCAGAAAGAGTCACACACTGATGGAATAGCACGGCCCACGATGCGGGCACCCCAGCTGGGATTTCAGAGTTTGTCTTTCTCAGTCAGAGACGTTTATATGATGCTCCAGGGTCAATGACCTGGAGTGTCCAGGCCTGGCTCTGCAGTGTCCCATCTGATCACGTATGTAATCAGGTGGTCTGGGAGGGTGCCAGAAGGCACGGATTCTGAGGCGGGTGGAAGCGGAGGGCATTTTAATGTTACGTTCATGTTGGAGGAAGAAGTAATGAAGAGGGACAAGCTTACAGTCCATTGCCCGCGCTTTTATGGATGACTGGCGCTGTGTGGGAGGCTGAGGTCTTGAATGCAGGCACATGCTATTGGTGATGAAGGATCGTGTCAGGGACCTGCTCAGTGCTCTGTATGTGGTGCGCTGCGCACACCGGTCGAGGTGTGCCGAGATCAGCCTAGCGTGATCCAGGCAGCATGTGCAGCCAGTGGCTGGAAGGCAGAGAGAACCGTGTGGGAGCACAAATGTGTTAGTCCAGAAACGACCCTAACCCTATATAGTATGTATAATATGTTGGCCAGAAACCAATCGCATCATATGACCAACATCGCAAACACAGAATCGTCAGTATAACCACAGGGCGTCCATCTTGTGTAACATCCACCATTTGCTTTTTTCCTTTCTGTCACATGCTTTGCAAAATGTATTCTAATCTGAAAGCTCATACATGGTGCAAGGCCACAGCCTGCATGTTGAAAGTTCAACCCAGACAGGAATGCCAAACAGTAAAGAAATACATTGTTTTCCTCCCTCACAAAGTCCTTGGAGGCAGCAGAAACAACATTTAATCAGCAGCCCAGGTGCCAGCCTGTCTCACTAAAGCTGTAGCAATAGGCAGTTAAAGCATGAATTATACTCTCCTAGCGGTCCTCCTTCGCGGGTCTTCCTTAGAACAGGCTGACCCCTAGTTCACGAATAGAAACTGGTAGATAATGTGCTTTGGAATGTGTCTCTCTCGCAAACACGATATCCTTGCTGAACAAGTGCTTTATGTTCTCTATAACAATGAACTGTGTCTGCAACTGTTGCTAAAATAAGTATAATTAGATTGAATAAAAAACTTGTCATAAAGTGTCATATTTGTCATAATTGTCAATCACCGAACCCTAGCTCTAGAAGATACATTACGGGCGGTTTTGATGTGCCTTGAAAGATTGAATGTTTGTATATATGTTACTGTTTGAATGATGTTCCCTCTCTTGCGTCTCACAAGGTGTGGGTGACACACGTTGCGAGACGTTAGACCCAGTCGGCCGACTGCGCATACTTTGCAATAAAACATAGTACTTGGAAAATCGAACCTTGTGTCTGTCGTATCACTAGTATATGGTGATTGTGCCTTAGTTTCCATATGCAGAGGGTCTTCAGGGCCTAGCAAATTCGCCTGACATGAGGCAGAAAATTAGGAAATCTCAGAGGTATGGTGGCCCAGGGGAAATCCTATGAAATGCGCATGAGGAGCAGCATGCATCATGAAATTAATCCTAATGGGCATTGCATCTTAAAGTGCCAGTGCACATTAAATCAAGTGCGTGAGACAGGGTGAAGTGGTGGGGAAATGCAATCTGGCCTCCCCCAGCAGGATTGACACCCTAAACTGCAATGTAATATCCAAAGGAGCTAGGTACTTCCCTGTGCTCTCTACCCAAAAACGTAAAGGATATTGATTAACTTCCACTTTACATTATACAGGTTCAACTGGCTGCATCAGTCTTTATCAGAATGTGACCCCAAGCCTGATGTTACCCCAAGTGTTAGTTCAATGAATCAAAACTTCCTAATGTGCCAGATCCCTTAAAGATAAGTTGAACCTTATGTTCATCAGATTTAAATTATGAATCAATTGCTACTTGTCACAAATCTTATTTATTACAATAATCTTATTACAATTATTAACATGAATCTTTTTATATGTAGCCTAATAGTTCTCAACTACAAAAACAAATTTCCTGTCTGTTACAATTTCTAACATTAATCATTTGTACAGCCTAAATGTTGTCCATTACAATTGTATTAATCCAGTTTCTGCCTGTTGTCCATTACAACTATATGTGTACAGTTCCTGCCAACACATGTTTCGACATTCAACTTCAGGTCTTCCTCAGGGATATTGTACAAATAGCATACAACATAAATCATCATACAATGGATTAATTGAATGATTTTCATTAACAAACAAGTATTTGTACGAACCAAACGCCAGGTCAACGACGATTCACAAACAAATTGGAGAAGGGAAAAAAATGAAATAGCTCTGTGTAAGAGTGATCATCCCATTCATTATGACTAATTGGCAATTCCAACATTTCAATATTATCATAAGCATCTCCCACATTCCACTTGAAATAAACTATGATAAATAACTTAATTATTGTTTCTACAATTACTTATTCGACGTGAACCTTATTATTAATGCACTGGTGCAGCCTTTATTCCATCATCAGTTAGCCAAATGGGTGTCGCATGTGATATTTTAGTCATAACCATTCCTCTCAGGAACACCCTTCGTGATAAGTAATAATATTGAGCCCTACCCTTCTCAAATCCTTGCCTTATTCTATCTTAACAACTCACCTATTCAAAATTGGAAAATCTTTGTGATTAATACAATAACCTCTTATCCAGCCATGTGCAAAACTAGCATCTTAATATATCTTAACTTACTTCTATGCTCAGTGCCAGCCTATCATTTGTTCAAGCTTCTAGTCTTCAGAGTGATCTCTCCATTCATCAATACCTAAAATCAACAAATACCTTTCAATAACTCACCTCTACAATACTAACAATCCATATTGAATTAGTTGCTAATTGACAACAAAGGGTTGTAAATCTAAATTAATTACTCACATTTGCAGCTTCAATATTGTGTGGCTACACTTGTTCGCCTCCTATTTGCATCAAACTGCGGAAATCTGCATCTGATTTTTGCAATGCATTCATGTGTTCCCTAATTCTAGCACAGAACTCTCGTATTGTGTTTCCAATAAAAACTAGTGTACAAACACAAATGATTCCATAAACAACAAATGTAGTCTTACAGTTCATGAAATCCATAATATTTACTTCTTCCTTAATGTTCATCCTCAAACTGTGACATTCACTACTGTAGACACACTTACTGCAATTCCCACATGTGTGGAAAGCTGACATTTCTCAATGTAACCATGTTTTGCTAATCTGGACTGGTTTTAGAAACGACAGACATAATGCATTTTTTAATGCTGAAGCTTTCGTGTACACAATGTTCGGTTTGTCATCAATATAATCAACAAGATCCGGGTCTAGTGTTAGGATTTCCCAATGTTTATTCATTAAACAATGTAATCTCTCACTCTCAGCTGAGTATTGTGTGACCATCCTCACTTGTGAATTACCTTTATTATCTTTTTCTTTAGGTTTCAACAAATCTATTCTTTTCAAATTACAACTCCTTTTCCATGCACCTGACAATATTTAATTAGTGTATCCACCTGTTTGAATTTTGCATTCTATAAATTGCATTCTTTTCAAACTCTTCTGTTTCTTTACAGTTCCTACGCATCCTAATATACTCTCCAGTTGGTATATTCTTTACAACGTTTGCTTTATGACAGCTGGAGGCTGACAAAACGTAATTGACCTCAGTAGGTTTTCTAAATGTTCTCGTAAATATCTTGTTCTCCGTTACATATAGACTTACATCAAAAAATGTGATAGCTTGTTGGTGACTATTACAAACTCAATTCCAAAGTAATTTAAATTAAGATATTTTACAAACCCCAATAGATTCTTTCGATTGCCTTGCCAAATTAATAACATGTCATCTATGTTTCTCATCCAAAGTTTAATGCTTGATGTAAATGGATCATCCGAATATACTTATTCCTGTTCATAAAAGGCCATAAACAGGTTAGCCAGTGAGGGTGCATAATTGGCTCACATGGCCACTCCTCTCACTCATCTAAACATATTGACATTGAATAAAAAGACATTATTTTTTAATGTGAATTAAAACATTTGTTTCACCATCAAAATATGAAGTAGGTATGATGTTGATCTTTGGGCATACGTAAAGACAATTGTCTTCAATGCTAATCAATGTTGAATCGAAGTGTACAGAGCTTTAACATCAAGAGTCACAAAATAGAAACCTTCCTCCTGCATAGGGTGTGCCAACTCCTCCCACCTCAACTGAATATAGATAACATGATAGGTAGATCAAATAAGTTCACTCTCCCACCCATCATTGCATAAACCAGGATTATAGTGCCTTTATTAAAAGTAAAGAGTGCACATGGCACTGCACATGTTTAGGTTTGGGATGGCCCAGGAATTAAAGGGTGCTTTAAATGTTAACCACACTCCATAAGTGCATAAGGATATATATATATATATATATATATATATATATATATATATATATATATATATATATATATATATATATATATATATATTTTTTTTTTTTTATTTAATTGCATTGCAATTTTTGCAATAAACTCTCTGATCCATTGATAATCCCTTTGATGATCCCTCCCCCAAAGACAATTTCTTCATTTTCATATCATTTAATTACCGTCCCTTCCAAGTCTTTGAATCTTTTTATCTTTTTGTCTTTGAGTCTATGATTCTTTAGCTGTTTCTCGTAACTTTCCTTTCCCATCAATTCTCTGTAGTAGGGCATTAGACACTGCACAAACGTTACCGTTTGATAACGGCAAACACCTCAACTCGAGCATCGTTCTGAATGGGAACCACCTTTGTTTAACACTGTTTGGGGGGGAGTCCAGCTCATCCATCATAGAATTTCTATTCCGCGCGTTATTTATCCTTCCGTTGGGAATATCTCTGATATGAACGAAACCTCAGCAATGACCCAAGTTGTGTTGTCACCATTAATCAAGGCCGACCATCTGCTCTCTATATCAAGTGTAGTAAGATTTCACAGCAATGGTGTAAAAAAGTGTTTGTAGTCCGCTCTCAACCCCAGACACAACGTCATTACGTGTCTTATGGTTTCCACCTACCCTGGAATTTGACAAAATCTACATTCGTCTGTCAGGTTTACTCTGCGTATTCTCTTAATCTCATTTGTCAAAATCTGGTTTAGGATAATATATGTATGAATAAAGGATAACAAGTGAGAGATGTTTAATAAAATAAATAATAGCTCCCTGAAGCAAAATACAGTGTCATACTAAACTATATTTCAAAATGGATACTCAAGTACAAAATGGTGTCCAGTCCTAGGCCAGGTGTGAGAGACTATGACCCATGCCAAGAGTTTTCAGACAGGCAACAGAGGCTGATACATTGAAGATGGTCTTTGGCAGTATCTCACAGTGAGGTAATTGCGTTGGTCAGGATGAAAATGCAACTTGGCAAGAAAAGCAGACAAGATTATGGTGAAACACCTGTGTACGAGCGCGATATAGATAAAATATCATATCATATCACATGATGAAGCCGGATAAGTAAGGGAAGTTTTAGATTCATTTATCTATGTTCTTATTGAAAAGGGCACAACGTGTGTCATGCAGACCATTCTGTGAGACCAACTTTATCATTTGGTACCATATAATAGAGATTTTCTATTTCTCCAACAGCTAAGGCACTAACTATCTTGACAGGACCTTGACAATCAGATAAGGATTAGAAATCGGTGCGTCAAAATATTCTTGGCACGGGTTGAACACTGTCCTAGTTGTGTCCAGCCAAATCTAAAATAAGCTTATCAGTTTCATGCATCATAGAAAATTGTGTATGCCAGCTATGCTAATGTGGGCATGGTGTACACCAGATAAGCCATCCAATGATATTGAAGGGATGTTTTTTCTCTGACTAAGAGGACCTATGAGAAGTATACTCTGACCAAGGAAGTCATTTGCTTAAGGGTGTCGCCTCATCCAAATAGCCTATATAAGCAGGTTAAAGGCAAAATGTCTTTGAGTGTGTCTTGCAATTACAGCCAATAAAGACTGCTGAAACTCCCAGGCATCTGATTTTCTGTACTTCTGTCTGGATCAATGGAGTGTTCATGGATGCCTGGTGCTTGATGGAGGATGGGATCAGGGCCCCCCAGTTCATGTGGTGCAGCCAACGTGGGGCCCAAAAGTCTTTCATAAGATCGAGGGACAACAACCCAGGACCCTTTTTATTGATGGTGATGTGCTGGCAGACAGGGGGAGATGCTTGAAAAAGATGATAAGGTGAGTGACAAACTACAGTATGGTGTAATTTCTGTCAAGGGCATACCCTCATGACCACCAGCAGAGCACACCTGGCATCTATGGATCATGGTATGTGTTGTGAAAGACAGAGGCAGGAGAAAATGAATAAACATGTTTATGTACAAATAAGGGAAATTGTATTCATTTTTAGTAACAGGAAATATTGTGAGAAGAAGAGGTACCACCTAGAAGCCCTGTTTCAAGGGAATTAGAAGGCGACATCTCAAATCCCATTGGGGTTAGGGTGAAATATAAAACTGCATAAGGTGATGTCTCAAACCCTCTACAGGGTATAAAGTAAAGGCGAGAAAAGAAGTGCTGCTGGTGTTTATAATGTGTAATGTTTTGACTAGTCTGAATGTTGTTTGTTGAGTAAAACTATCAAGGAGTGGTAGAATTGTGGAAAAACGTTGAGGAGCAACAGTAATTAATAATAGCAAAACGATTGGCACCAATCAGGAGAATAGACATGCCAATCAAAAGAATAGATATGCTATTGAAACAAGAGGATTGAGCAGCGATTGATGTTGCTTGCTCATATTTGTTGTTTTAAAATGTTAAAAGTGATGACTTAAGTTAAATAGAGGCTTTATTTAAGGATCTGTTAAGTTTAGGCAGTCAATTGTGACTTGTCATTTTGGAGGACACTCCTCTCATGCACCTATGCAAAACACCATTTTGTTACACTTTTTAAACAAGGGATTGACATCAAGTAAGGGGTTCAAAATAAATAAAAATAGCATACTCACAGAGATAAAACTCTTCACAGACTGGTAAGCAAAGAACAATATTAATCTGATTAGTGGAACACATAAACAAAGGAAGAGACTGGACAGAAGTGGAAAAAATATGCAAGCATTTCTCTGAGAAAGCATGCAGTTCAAAGCATTCCTCAAGGCTGGGTTGTGAGCTAAAATAACAGTGATTCTATTTGTTTTGATTGAACAAATGAAGATAGTTTGAACAATGGCATGCCCTGGGAGTAAAAAGAGGATAGAAATGTATTTATTTAAAAGCACAATGTTTGCGTGGTTGATAGAAACCACGCATATTGCGCAAACTGAGATTTATGCTTCATACAGACACAGCATTCCATTGCTTTGAAATAGACTAGGGAGTTTCGAAGACTTTCTCAAAGCTGAGATACGAGCTGACGCAAAGCAAGGACGTGATCAATAGTTGCAGAAAAACAAGGAGCGGAAACATGAGATACCTCTGGGGTTAAAACAGCTAATGAATCAGTTCTGCATGAGAAAGAAAGAATGTGCTGTTTATTTTTTAGTAAAGTGACACTTTTTTATAAGATACTAGCGAAATTATGGGACGATTAGAGAAATGACAAGTGTATGTATATATGTGTATTAACATTGAAACAGAAAAATAAATACAAATTCATGAACATGTGATCAAAATGAGTGGGGCTAGAGCTGACGCATGCATGATCATGCATGGAAGAAATTGAGAACAGAGACAGATTAAAAAAATGTGTGGCTTTTGGTTTTTTTGGAACAAGATAGTATGTTTTTGTATAGTAGTAGAGCGATTTTGGATCAATATTGTTAATAGAGAGTATTATTATAGTGATTGATTTGTTCATTTTTGAAATATTCACATTCTGTGTACAAGGTTGTAAGTGAGCCAGGGCTGACTCCCACCTTTATGAAACTGTAGCCTTGAACCAGAACTCATTGAACTGACCTTTGCCAATACTTGTGTTTCCTGAGTAGGAAAGCTCAGCTGTAGGTGCATATGACAAACACCAGTTGAAGAAATTGAAAATTGAGTAGGTTTTAAGAAGAGCATTTTTTGCGCTATTTGTGCATGATTATGTTAAAGCCATGTGCTGAAGGAGCACTTGATTGAATCATGTGACATTGTGAGTTGCCAAGAATGCTATATGTGACTGAACCATATTGTGAGTATACTGTTTTAAGCTAGAAATTGTCCCCAGTCATTGCACATATGTGAACTAGGGTGGTCTTATTAGGACACATTTTTTAAATAACACACGCCACTTCCCATTTTAAAGGGTTTGCTAATTATTTTGGAATTAATACCAGATACTTTCTCTGTTAAGCACACACTAGATCACCCCTGATTTGCTAATCTCATTATAAGCAAAATAGGCAATTTTTCTTAGTAATAAAAGGGACATTTCTGAAGGAGCATATATCAATAAGCATGGATGGGCCAATTACAAAGATGAGAAAAAGGCAATGGAAAGAAACCATTAAAATAAATTGAGGTGCATTGATGGAAAGTAATTTGGTAAAAAAAAGGAAACTTTGCTAAAAAGTTTCAGTGCGCTACCAAAAGGAAGAGCAGATGCACACAGTTTATTTTCATAGAATTTGTAACCAAAGGCTAGGAAGTATGTCAGCAGTAGGAAATGGGAAAGTGACTGCAGAAGAAGAGAAGGAGGATGAGAAAGGAACACAAAATGATTGGGAGAGCAAAAGTAAGACAGAGATTGCAATGAAAGCACAGGAGAGTGCTATATGTAACCAGAATATAGGTAATTGAGGACAGAGAGAGGAGGCATGGGATATGGGTGATATGCACCATAATACAATACATAGTCACAAGGATATTATACATGCAGACTTAAGCATATGCACCAAAACCACAGCACGGTAGGCAAGCTTCAAGAGGGTGAACAGCATCTCCCCCATTGCACAGCATAGAGGCATTTAAAAACAAATATGCCCAAGATCACACATTCGTGAGACATGCGCCGGAAATAAAAATGTAATTATGAATGCAAATTACATGAAAAAGTAGGTTAACACAATAGTAAAGGATACTAGATTAAGTACAGTGAATATTTATGGGGAACCGCAAGAATTAATAAGATAAAACAAACTCTGCAACAATGTTAAAAGTGCATGCATTGATGTAACATTTGTATTTAGAATGGGAAAGCAACAAGTAATGAGAGGAAGTACTCTCAAACACACAAGGGCTAAGGTTACACATGCTATAGATAAAAAATGGCATGATATATTTTATAACAAATTAAGAGTTTTATTGAGGAGAGATCTCAGTAAATAACTAGGAGATAACATGCACTAGTTTAGGATTAGTTATGAAGACACACAAGAAATCACATTAGTTATGTTATGTTATCTGCACTTATAAAGCGCACGGCCGCCTGAAGGCATCATGGCGCTGCAGAGGGAGGACTGACCAATTAACAGAGACACATAGAGTAAGTGCTAGAAGAGAGTGGTCTTAAGCGCTCTTCTAAAAGCGAGATGATTGGGAGTTTTTCTCATTGTGGAGGAGAGACCATTCCAAAGGGTGGCTGCGGCTATGGAAAAGGCCCTGCCTCCGACCCTGGCACGATGATATCTTGGGACAATAAGACGGTCTGCAATGGAAGAGCGTAGGTCGCGCTCTGGAAGATAACGGGAGAATTTGTCCTGCAGAAACTCGGCCCCTTGACCGTGAATGGCCCAATGGACTATGCACGGGGCCTTGAAGCGGACACGCTGGCAGACTGGCAACCAATGAAGTGAGCGCAGTACTGGAGTAATATGGGCTCCATACGGGGTGCCTGTCACCAGCCTAGCCACCAGATCCTGTATGCGCTGTAGCCGTTGTATCAAGCCGGTTGGCTGCGACAGATACAGCGAATTGCAGTAATCTAAGCGGGAAAGTACTAGTGCTGCGACTAATGGAGGGCGCATAGGTTCAGGTATCAGAGGTAGAACCTTCTTCAAAACCCTGAGTTGGTAATGTCCTGCTTGGCAGACAGCCGTTACTTGATCTAACATGGAGAGGGAGGCGGAGAGGATAATGCCCAGGTTTTTCACTTTACTCACTGGGCTAGGGAGGGGACCCAGAGAGGAGGGCCAAAAGGCAGAGGTCCACAATGAGGGATCGGGGGGGGCAGCCCACCACCAGCACCTTGGTCTTGTCACCATTGAGCTTGAGCCAGTTCTGGTCCATCCAATCGTCGATGGCCCCCAAACAGTCACGAAGGCACAACGACACCTCAGTTTGATCCTGATCCAGACGGATCAGGATTTGGGTGTCATTGGCGTACGAATAGCAATTGAGGCCGTAGGCACGGATGAGGCATATCAGTGCCCAGATGTAAATATTAAACAAGATCGGGGACAGTGATGAGCCTTGCAGGACACCGCAGGTGAGAAAACAAAGCAAAGAAAGGAACGGAGGCATGCCAAGAGTCTGAGTGCGTTCTGAAAGAAAAGAAGTAAACCAAGCAAGAACCTGGCCAGATATTCCGATCTGTTCTAGGCGAGACAACAGGATGGGGTGGTCGACCGTGTCAAACGCGGCTGAAAGATCCAACAGAATCAGTGCTCCAACCCCGCCTGTGTCAACCAGCCTAGATATGTCATCCTGCACGGACACAAGTACGCTTTCAGTGCCTCTGCCAGGTCTGAACGCTGCCTGTGCGGGATTAAAGACATTTGAAGATTCCAAAAAGGAAGATAGTAGGGGGGTGATTAATGATTCCAATAGCTTAGAAAGAAAAGGAAGCAGCGAAATCGTTATTAATTAATTTTATTTATTTACTAACATTAGTATTTCTGAGGCCTGAACATGTAAGAGAGTGTGCCATTGGGTTAAAGGAGTATTTTATTTTATAGAGCACACACCTTGATTAGTATGATTTTCAAGAATAAGGAGTGCATTATTTAGATTTCATGCAGGTTTTGTTTTAGATGAAACAAATTCACGAATAAGTGCGAGCAGACTGGGAGCTGACAAGGAAAAACAAGAAAGGCTTGGCACAATTATTGAGCACAATATGGATTACTATTACTCCGGGCTCAGGGATGTGCTCACCAAATAGTTTACTCCACACACCAACGTGGATTACGGGTACCACATGTTCCACACAACTAAACAGAACAAAGGGGAGTTCATGGAAGCTTTCGTGCTGCAGCTACGTGTGCGGATGAAGCACTGCTATTTCAACAATTATTCCAATGAAGAAGCCCTAAGATCACAAATCATTGCAGGATCCCTCATGTTCTGGAAACGTCTACTGTAGAACCACTGTTCACTCAATGAGATCTTGAAGCTGGCCAGTTCCGACACCACTCTTGAGTTAAAGGTGGAACCATGGGAAACATCAAAGTAACAGCTCCGGCCTCTGAAACTATTCATAAAGTGACCACATTCTCAACACACCAACAGAACAGTGGCCCGTACTGCTACTGATGCGGTTATGAGTTTCCACACAAAGGTGTGTGCCCCACACTGGGTCAGCAATGCACAGCATGTGGAGTTGAGAACCACTTCAAAGTGGTGTGCTGCATGTCTCGCAGTCAAGAAAGGGGGGAAGGCACATGAAGGGGGTCGTCCAGACCAAAAGCCAGATCAGCCGCACTCCGTATGGGGCTGCCAACACCATATGAACCTCCACACTGACATACAAATACCGAAGGGAAGAGAGTCAGGTGCCCGAAAAACCCATACCTGAATGGTGCACATGTTGCTACTCCAGCTCGAGGCCCCTGCAAAGGGCCAGTTGATGCGTAAGATGCCTGATAGAGCAATCTGCCTCAGACAGCGGCTCAAGCTGTGCCTCTGCCAACAAAGCCAGGAGAAAACAGTGATGCAGACAAACTCCTCCCCCCCAGATGAGACGAAGAAGAAAGGGTATCTATACACTTTGGAAAACCCTACTGCCAAAGAACATAGCCCTATCTTGCTACTTCAGATACAAGTACTGTCGACAGAATTCCTAGTTGACATGGGGGCAACCATAAACATCATTAGCGAGAAAGTATATAGAAAAATCCCAAAAGCTCAGAGACTAAAAGCCGCAGAGGTAAAAATATACCCCTATGGATTGAGAACACCCCTGCCATTCAAAGGATATTTCATGGCTGAATGCAGTTACAAAGGAAAGTCCAGAAACTGCCCATACATGTGCTGGGGGCTGCAGCAGAAAGTGGATGCACCCTAAGTTTCAGGGCTGCCCTCAACATGGGCCTGATCCACATACTATATCACTTCATGGCACACAAGTACATTGATGCAAACAACAAAATGGAGCAGCTGCTTCCCAAATTATTCAAAGGACTTGGCAAGTTAAGGAATAGACCAATACATCTACACATAAACCCTGAAGTGTGCCACATAGCCCAACACTACAGGGGCATCCCCATAAACATTCAGAGGCAAGTGGAGTAAGAACTGCACAAGCTACTTGAACAAGACATTATAGAGCCGGCGACGGGCCCCACCTCGTGGGTCCCACCCATAGTTGCGATTCCAAAGAAGGGCTTCAGATGACATCAGGCTCTGCGTTGACATGTGCAGGCCAGATGAAGCGATCATGAGGGAGAGCCATCAAGCCCCAAGAATTACAGACATGATCCACCTGTTGAATGGTGCAAAAGTCTTCTCCAAGCTGTACCTTAATAAGGGATATCATCAGTTAGAGCTGAGTGAAGAGTATATAACAACATACATCACACACTTGGGGTTGTTCAGATGCAGGCGTTTGAGTTCTGGATTACCATCAGCCACTGGGATTTTTCAATCTGAAATGTATAATCTCATCAAACACATCCCCACCTGTCTGAACTATAGTGATGACATCTTGGTGTTTGGGCAAGATCAAAACAAGCACAATAACACTTTGGCATGGTGTGCATGATTCTGGATGTATAAAAGACGAGAAAGGTACACTAATTTTAAAAACAACTATCTCATAGGCAAGTGAACGGGCAGAAGTTCTCTCTAAACTAATGGTCCTGAAACAATGGACCTAGTTACCTTACCAAAGTCATATATATTGTATAACAATTCAATGTATTAATTCATATATCAAATCAATTGATTAATTGCCATAAAGTCACAAAGCGAGTCGTCACTCGATACAATCACATTTACACAAGATGAAAATGTATCAACATTTACACAGTAAAAAAGACACAATGATAATATTGTAAACTTCAGCACTCCTAAAGTGTCTTGGTGTTAGAATCCCAACATGCTTCTGTTCTTGGCTACCACGCTGGTCGAACATTCATAAGGAGAAGTTCAATAGATATCAATTTCTTCAACACTTTGTGCTCAGAAGAGTATGCATGAAACATACCACAAATTATTAGCACCTATAAAGAGAGAAACAACAAACTTATTCCACCTACTTGAGAAACAAATGCATTGAATGCACATCATATCTCTCCACCTGAATTTATGCAGATAGAAAGAACATATAACATACCACTCAAGCATGCCCTTACGCTATTGCATAAAAAACAAGTACCTGTAATTGATACTCTTTCCACAGCAACACCCCAATTGTTTTCTTTGCCACAGTTCCAAATCAATAGGGACTGCTCATTCTGCATGTTGCTCAATTGTAGCACGTATGCTCTTTAAACACTACACTGACATCAGAAAAAAGTAAAAAGGAAATAGATCAAACCATCAAAATCTTAGTGTGATTCACAAACTATTCACAAATAATTAATCTGACTCACTTTAAACTAACAGGGTAAACATTTTATTTAAAGGTGCCCTTCAAAGGTACATAATTCTATATAAAAAATACCGGAAATACCAAAAGGGTTACAGATCTAAATGCTCTGCTTTCAAGATTCTATCTAAAACTGACACTTCTCTTACCTTGCAACAATCCATCAGGGTCATTCTAAGATGGTGGAATTACGCGTATGTGCCGTGAAACACCTCTCACTACATTACATTTACTTCAAAACTTGCCTAGACACAAACCGAGAAAGGATCTCACATTAGCCCCTTGCACAACAGCTCCTTCAGCGATCTAAAAATGACCAATGAGGTAATTGGATTTCCCATAGATTCTCATATGGAGGCCCATACGTAAAGGCATAGTAACTTGCTGCCCTACGTCAAGAAACAAATTAGTTCATTCAGCCGGTTATCACGGTCATCCACCTTCCATTGTTCCAACCCCAAAACCCGACATGGTTAGTCTTCATAAACCTTATATTTGTAGCCTTCTTAATCCTCACTCTCCTACGTGATTGAACTACGCGGCGAAACAGCGACATCCCGTGCTACAACGTTAAAGAGAAGCAACGTATGCGTCTTGTTTTGTTATTTCAATCGATAGCCTTATAGGTCATCACTTACCTTTGTGATTAAACTATGCTGCAAAATGGCAACATCCCGTGTTACAACACTAAAGTGAAGCAACGTATGCGTCTCCTTTTATCATTGCATGGTTCTGGAAGCAGCAAATCTCACATTAAACAAGGAGAAGTTTGAATTCTGAAAGGGTACCCTACAATTCTTCGGACTGAGTTTCTCGGCGCAAGGAATGATGCGAGATCAAGAAAAGGTGGCTGTCCTCCCCAATGCAGAACTGCCCACAAATGTGTCCATCTACGTTCCTTTTTAGGACTCACCAGTTACTGCACATGGTACATACACAACTTTGCACCTGTGAGCAAGCCCCTGTGCATGCTCACCAAGAAACAGGCATCGTTTATATGGTCCGACGAGTGCCAGGAAGCACTTGAAACTATCCGGCTGTGCATTTCACCTGCCGACAACATGGCAGATTTCAACACAGCTCGGGACACCTAGCTTAGAGTAGGTGACAGTCCTGTGGATTGGGACCACCCTGGCGCAAGTGGACCCGGAGTCACCGGACAAAAGGCACATCGTGTCATACGCTAGCAGGAGCCTGTCTCACATGAAACAGGCATTGTCACAGGTCGAGAAAGAAGAGCTGGCGGTTGTATGGGCCGTTGAACATTTTTACTTGTTCTTGTATGGGAAGCCATTTACCATTGTGACTGACCATAAAGCTCTCCTGTTTATCTTTGGTAACCCAGAGGCCAAAACGCAACCGCACATTGTTAGGTGGGGTCTCTGTCTCCAGCACTATCAATTTTGCATTGTGCAAAGGGCCGGCAAGGAAGAAAACCCGGTGGACTTCTTATTCCACCACCCAATCACCTCAGCAAAAACAAACTCCTCAATTGCAGACCAGTATATGCACTATGTGGTCCTAGCGGCTACCTCGGAAGTGGTCAATGTCACGCAAATTGTACAGGAGTCGGAAAATTACCCAGCTATTCAGATCATTCTCTGATGCCTGCGTCTGGAAGATGGAAGCAAGCCAAACCAGGGGGGGGAGTACCTGTCCCGAGACACAAAGGGATGCTCAGGGACTACTCCTGGTAAAGGAAGAACTGATGTGGGCTAAAGAAGGCTTACTCTTGAAAGGCGCCAAAATAGTAATTCCTATAGTAATACTATTTTGGAGTCCACCAAGCGACTCCTGTGCCAGAAGATCTGGTTTCCACATTTGGATGGTCAGGTAGAAGCGCTGCTCAAGGATTGTTTTAAATCCCCACACTAAACCTGATCCTCTACAAATGACGGAGCTGCACAAGCACGCATGGGATATACTAGCCAGCAACTTCTTTGGACCAATTGCAGACATACAGATAGCGGCGTCCACAGCGGCCTATCACACCATGGCGGCCCTGAATAGGATGCTCATGGCGTAAGGAGTACCACAAGTGCTGAAATCTGATGATGGGCCCCCATTCACGGGACAGGACTTCAAGACATTTGCAGAGTGCATGGGTTTCAGGCACAGAAAAAATACTCAGCTGTGGCTCAAGCCAATGGGACAGTAGAACGCTTCATGGCAAATGTCAAAAGGACCACCCAGATTGCCCATTTAATGGGAGAACCAGTGGAGAAGATACTCTATCAACCTTTGAGCGACTACAGAAATACCGCACATAGTACAACGGGGAAGACTCCATCAGAGGTCATGTTTGGATGAAATGTCAGAACGAGACTACCCTACATCACACTGCCCGGGGAAAGGTACCCTGAAGTTACAGAAGTAAGAGAAAGGGATACTGCTGCCAAAGCATGCATGAAACACTATGCTGAAAGCAGATGAAAGGCCAAGGCAGCGAACCTCTGATAAGGAGATGCAGTCGTCGTAAGACAACTTCGCACTCACAAACACACTGCAGCTTTCAGTAGTGCCCGCTTACAGTCATCAAGGTCAAAGGCTCTCTGATAACGGCGGGAGACGAGACGTAGCATGTAACCCAAAATTCATCGCATTTACGAAGGAGTGACATGCTGTGGCGAGGCAGAAACAAAGGAATCAGAAGAACCTTATGATGGTGACAAAGGAGTCTGAAGGCGAGTTCTGGAGCGCTTACAGTCATCAAGGTCAAAGGCTCTCTGATAACGGCGGGGGACGAGAAGTAGCATGTAACCCAAAATTCATCGCATTTACGAAGGAGTGACATGCTGTGGCGAGGCAGAAACAAAGGAATCAGAAGAACCTTATGATGGTGATAAAGGAGTCTGAAGGCGAGTTCTGGAGCGCTCCAGAACATTCCATCCCTGAGAGAATTCTCAAAGCTCCCATTGGACGACCACAACAAGCCATGACCAAACTAAAGAGATTAATTGAAGAAATGAATTAATGTTGAAATCATAGTTAAAAAGGGTGGAGGTTGTGGTGCCCCATCTGATCACGTGTGTGATCAGATGTGTGATCAGGTGGTCTGGGAGGGCGCCGGAAAGGCACGGTAGTGGGGTGGTCAGAAGGGGAGCGTAGTTCATGTTACGTTCATGTTGGAGGAAGAAGTAATAAAGAGAGTCATGCTTACAGCCTGTTGTCCGTGCTTTTATGGATGACTGGCGACATGTGGCGGGCTGAGGCGTTTGAATGCAGTCACACGATAGGCTTCAGACCCTTCTCTCCTGAAAGTCCTCCACTGCTCAGCCCCTGCAATAACAGCAAAATAATGGGAGACGGCAGGGCTCGGAGATGAGCTCCGCCACCTCCCATTGTTGAGCTGACCACGTAGACACACTGAATGACGAGAGGAATCCTCTCCTGTCCGTCAGCAAGTTCACGTTGCGGTTGGGGAACACTCTGACTGACAGGAGAGTGCATCTTCTCCTGTCAGGCAGCGTGTCTACATGCTGGAGTGAAGGGAGGGTCCCTCCGGTCTTCCCGTGGCTGCACTGTCACTTACGAAGGGTGAATAGAGGTAAGGTACGTTTTTTTTTATTTTAAATTAAATGTGTATGTATCTATATTTGAATGTGTATGTATATGTGTATGAATGTGGCCGTGAATGTTGGTTTTTATGTTGGTATCAATGCTGTGTTTGGTTTTACGTATGCATGCACGCAAGGAGTTGTGTGACTTGTGAATTAATGCATGGGTGAAAGTGTGTATGTGAGTGTGTGTTCCATCCCCCACCCCTACATTTGGCAGCCCAGCAATCTTTTTAGTTTGGGCCCCTAGGTGACACAAAGTGCCACCAATAAGCCAAAACTATTGACTTAGAGTTCAGTCAGGTTGGGAGAATTGGCATATGAGGAGGGACACAAAGCTTGTAGGTGTTGTTTGGTTATTTGCCCACTCTTTGACTGCCCATGGCCATGCTAATGCCTATGGGAATTCCCACCCAGTCCCTGACCCCCGCCCCCCAAAACACCTCCTCATGGGAACACTTTGAGCTAGCTGTAATCAAGCCTTAAAATCAAACTTTGCACTGAAAGTGCCTGCTGGTGTTTTCTCAAAGTTGTCTTCTTAGAGTGAATGACTTAATGGGTGCTGTAAACACACCACTGATGTGATAAAAATGTCTTGACCAGGTCTGCCGTTAGCCACTTTATTTAAAAGAATGATGTGTGCCCTTTACTGAAGTCCTGTTAAAAACCAGCACTAGGAATGCAAACATTTTTGGCGTGTGTGCATAAGCATTAGGCATTTGCCAGGCTATTAGATGCTCAGGTTCTCAAACCATTGTGCACCTGCTGCCATCAACGGCCAGTTAATTCCAATAGAGCAGTAACTTTCCTAAGCCTGCACAAAAGCCCAACCTGTTGCCATGTCCAATGCTTGTTTTGCTTTACCCTTGATGCACAAAACCATGCATCAAAGGTAGATCAAGCATAAGTGTTACTACATGGCTAATCTGGACCACATTGAATGTAGGCCAGTCTAGCCAGTAATACCACTGATGGTGTGCAGCCAGCCTGGATATGCTTTATGTGGCATAGCATTTTTAGTGGGTGGAAGTCTTTATATGGTAATACTGGCATATATTGATGCACCCCGCATGAACATACATGGGAACAGCCAGCATGAACATATTTTTGTACTGGCATATGTTGTGGGCAAAGGCGGCATAAAATGCATTTGAAAATGTTCCTGTACATGGTTGGTGACTTACAACTATTGGCGTTTTCCATGTGCTACCTACCATACAAAACCAATTGCAAACTGTATGGCTTTCTACCCAATTTTTTAAAGACAATGATGTAAAATGCACCGTTTTAACCCAATATTTCAAAGATTTTCTTGGGAGTGAGAACCCCTCTCATGCACCCCTTGTTTGGTTTGGGTACCCTCACCCGCCTCCACTGTACATCTCACTGTGTATGATGTGTGTTTTAATGCGAATACAGGGGCGGGGCGCTCGCTCCTTAATGCTGGTGCCTCGCACTACACACCGCATGCCATCCTATATATATTTATGTACATGATACAAACCAAAGGTTAGTCTGCCATAAACCTTTCTTCAGTAGAGAAACCTAACTTTGCTGTAGTGTATTCGCAGTTGTAGAAATCAACCATATTTCGGTTCCTATACACAAAAACTGAAGGGGATATTTCTCGTGTCTCCTGTTTGCGGTGGTGCCGCTGCTGGCCAATGAAAATAATCATATGAGAGCCTCACCAAATGTTTTACCCCGGGCCTCGCCACACCTTGTGACAGCCCTGCACCCCCGATGTGTGGAACCTGCATCTTCATCCTTTGGCTTCTTGTGGTGTCACCTGCTTTCCCTAGGATCGCCAGACCACAGAGAAGGTGATGCCTGAAGCAGCAGATCACAGCATGTGTTAGGTAACGTTAAAAGTGTTTGGCTGCATGCATTGTTCTTATATTGTGAAATGCTTGGTTCAATTTGAATGAATGTGAAAGCACATGCGTGTGAGTGAGCAGGTACGTCTGTGTGCCTGTGTGTCTGGGTTTCTGCCTTTCTGTGCGTGTGTTTGTCTGACTAACATGAATGTGTGTGTATGTGTGGGACTGAGGGAATGTACGTGTGTGTAATTGCACAGCAGCATATATTTTGTTTGGCAGGAATGAGGGTCACACAGTGCATCAGCATCATGAAAGTGAAACACAGTGATAATGCCAACATATGTTGTGAGTGCAGCTTCATGAAAGTGAAATGCAGTGACAATGTTGAAATACATTGTGTTGACATAAATTGTAGGTGCAACCTCATTGAACTGGTTTAAAGTGACTTTCCCTGGCAATGCTGGAATATATTGCGGGTTCAGCATCATGAAAGGGGTTTACAAGAGGAACCCCTGCATATATTTTCAGGCACAACAACATGAAAGTGATTTACGCTGATAATGCGGCATCGTTTTTGAGCACAGAATCATAAAACTGATTTACAGTGGCAATGCCTGCATATGTTCAGCACATAGCTTCATGAAAGTGATATCCAGTGACAATTTTGGCATATGTTGTGGGAGGAACATCAAGGTGATGTACAGTATCAATACTGGCATACATTGTGTGCACATCACATAAGTGATTTACAGTGGCAATGCTGGGATATACTGTGGGTCTAGCATAATAAGCTTTCTCTGTTAATTCTGGTTTATATTGTGGGTAGAACGTCAACAGAATTCTGCAAAAGGCTCCAATGTATTTTTGTGGACATGGCACCTATTGCGTTTTTTCACATCTTACCCTAGAACATTGAGTTTCAACTTCGATGGCATTTACACTATTTCTCTCCGAAAGTGTGCTGTAAAATGCACAATTTCAACAAATCACTTCAAAATTGTCCTTGGGGCGAGAACTCACCATCCACCCCACATTATGTGTATGCTACGTCACTTGTACTAATTTGGGGAGATATTTACACCTCCAGTGAAATTTTTCACCACCCGTGACGGACCATGAATCATTTAGAATGCTTGTGCCCCTTTAGGAGTCACCCCACATCTAAAGCTGTCTCTGCCACTGGGTTGGCACCCTCAGTTGGCCTTACATTTCTTGGAGAGCTCACCCCTAAGGTCTGTGCATACTTAAAGTTGTATTTTGATAGAAGTTTACGCTAGTATCTCCTGACCTTACCATTCCATGTTGCTGCGTACATTGATGGTGTCCTTGTTTCTTTTCCAGAGTCTTTCCCTGTCCACAATGTCAAGAGTGGTTAAACAGACTGAAGGTTGTCCCATTATGTAGAATCCAACTCTGATTACCCTTCAACTGTCACTCAGATCTTTTCTGATTCCATCCTCTCATGACACGTCCATAGAAACATCTTGCTATAGACCTTACTCTCTATGGGCCTCATTACGACCCAGGCGCTAATGGGTTAACGGCGCCATAAAAGGCTGCGGCGCCGTTAACCTATTAGCGCCTAATTACGAGGTCCCTTTGCGGGACCCGACCTTAACGGCTGGTGTAGACCAGCCGTTAAAGTAGGGACCCGCAAAGGGACCTTGGTGCTAATTACGGTGCCGCAATTTGCGGCACCGTACTTAGCGCCTTCCCCATTCCCATTGAGCCCTATGGGGCAAAAATGGGAATGGGGAAGGGCCATGGCGGCATGGGGAATTACCGCGCCATCAACCTCGGAATGGGGTGGTAATTCCCCCTTTCTCCATGGCGGAGTCGGTAACTTACCGGCATGGACCATGGTGCTAATAGCACCATGGTCTTCCGCCAGGGTCGTAATGAGGCCCTATGTCTGATAGGTTGATGAGGAGGTGCAATGTAGGGTCAGGGGTACGCACGGGCACTATGGCATTCGTTTACCATGACAAGGGGGGAAGGTCCAGTTTGAAAGAAGTTGTTAAATGTTGGTACAATTTTTAGTCTATAGGTATTGTTTTGAAACGGGAGTAGAGTTTTTGTAGGCTGATGAGGCTGGGGAAGAAATACTTTGTGGCTTTGGTCCGATCCATAGCACAGGGCTTTGACCTCAGAGTGCTTTCTGACGAGGAGGCAGTGCAGATGCTTCAGAGAGGGGGTTGTGTGGTAGGAGTGCTTTATCTCAGAGGTGATATGAGCTTCATAGTTCTTGGCTTTCAGCAACCTCAGACCTGACATGGCTTGGAGGCCCCGGTACATCCCATGATGTCATCCTGTCAGGCATACTACCTGTTTTCATAGACAACTATTTAAAAGTTAGCATGTTATTCTTGCACTTTTGCTCTAAATCGACCAATTACTTATCCATATGTATGCATATGTTTATGTGATGGTAGGGGAGTAGGGAGCAGGGGATGACGGCGCAGGGGTTTAGCTTGGCAGGCATGGTGAGACTCCCCTAACAAAATGCTGACTTTTAGATAACCTCAAAGATTAGGGCTGTTCTTTAGATCAGGTGTAAAGGTGGAATGATTCTGAAGACTTTATTCACTTGATGGCCTAAAACTGCTTGCTGGCGAAGATGGCTCACACGGTTATAGACCTGCTGCTTGATAAAAGTCCCGTGGAGACTGGCCAATCAGGCAGTTGAGGGGAGTGGTTAACACGGTCCTTAGGATCGTCTTCTATGCAGCTTTTACGCATGGCTCATTTTGCAGTATACAGACCTGAATATTTAAATGGCAGTCTGTGACCTCTTAACCTCACAACTTAGGTGCTGTTGGTATGCATGCAAAAGCCCATATGATGGCCCTTGATGATATTGGTCAATGAAGATATGCAAATGATACGGAGTTGGCATAGAGTTGACTGCAGTCTCAGCATTCCGTTCTTTGTACTCCTGTTTCCAGTCTGCCTGCAGTTTCTATTGTTTTGTGGGAGGACCCACTGAAAACTTACCTCTGACTGCGAAGCGGCCGCAGAGTTGGCGTAGAGTTGACTGCAGTCTCAGCAGTCTGTTCTTTGAGTTCCTGTTTCCAGTCTGCTTTCAGTTTCTATTGTTTTGTGGGAGACCCACTTAAAACTTGCCTCTGGCCGTGGAGTGGCCACGGAGTTGGCGTAGAGTTGACTGCAGTCTCAGCAGTCTATGGCAGCGGAGGCTTGCAGGCTGTCGGCTGAAGAAGAGGGCCACTGCCTGAGAAGCATGCACCTCAGATGAGAGGAGACAGGCATGAAAGAGGTGCCGTTTAGCTCTTCGACTACGACTCTCCAGCGGTTCAGAGAGATATGCGGCTTGAGGATCCAGACAAACCAGGTAGGAGAGGCTGTCAAAACACACCCTCCCCTACAATACCCCCACACCCTACTCAGCCTTCTGTCTTGCACATCAGACGCGGAGCAACACACATAGCCCGGGAGCTAACGCCGGAAACAACTCTGCGCCCACCCTGCTATCCGGGTTGTGCATCAAGAACAGGCGCCCTAACAATCGACAGTGCCAGCAGAACCTAGCAAGCGGGGTCGTGGACAAATTTAAGGAAATGGCCTCACCACCGCCACCCTGGAACAGACACAAACCAAACAATTGCTCTACCCACGACAAAGTACCATTGGGGGGAAAAAGCGAACTTGCCGCCGCCAGTAGCCCCCCCCCCCAATGACCAGACAGCAACAGCGGATAACGAAGGAAGGAAGCCGATAACACAATCAGTGACCATAAATGCATGCTCGAAGTCTTTACGGTCCAGTCGGGATACTCACAAACTTCATGGTTGGAGGAGGATATTCCTTCAGCGAGAAACAGCCTCTGACCATATTGCACACAACTCAGGAATCTCTACATCTGAAGAGGCTTCTGAAGCTAACGTATCGGACAAAACACATGCAAACACAGCTGAGAAAACAAAGTGGGAGGAAAAAGAAGGGGACCTGGTGGCGACAAGTAAGTTGCGAGCCACAGAAAAGACGCAGAAGAAAACAAGGAGGTCAAACAGTAAACCAAATTACAAACCGCAGCTAAAACCTACCTCGACCAAGTCCAGCAAAAACGTGCACAAGCCCACAAAAACACGGCGCATATTTAGGAAGATCACCCCCTCAAAGCTGCTACTCAGGCCCCATTCCGCTAATCTATTTGCAGATTTTTTCAAGAGTAAAAGAAATGTGACTTGTGCTGTTGCAGGGGAACTCTAGGATGCTGAGATCTTAGAAGTTGCAGAAGCATCATTAGACTATGAAGCACCGTCGGCCAACGACCTGCCTACGAGGCCCCCCACCTTGAAGGAAATTCTTCACGGGATTCTCAGAAAAAACTTCACTGCCCATAAAATGCCATTTTGGCAAGCCACCTGGTAACATACAACGCCCAGCCCCGACAATGTTTGATGACCCTAGGGCCACAACAGTGAGCTTGACCCTGCCCTGCGCAGTGACAGTGCCCCGTCCCCGCTTTCCAAAGCCACACTAGAAAGCCGTAACAAAACACCAACGGAAGACCACCCGGAAGACGATTCAGTGGTGGAGCAAAGGGGAGAAGGCGCTGTATAGGAGCCTAAGTATCCCGCGACTACAGAGGAGAGGAGAGGACAAAGGAGAGGAAATACTACAAGAAGTAGAGAACACACTGCCGAGAGCTAGAGAATGCCCAGCACAGAATAAGAGCAATTTTGCCCCCACAACAAAGCCTTCTATGTTGCCTATTACGCCTCCCCCAAAATAAAAGATTGAGCGAAATACCACAAACTATGAGTAAGGAGACTCCTAAAAAAAAGACAGACTTGCTCGCCATCATGTCGACCGTGACTATCGCCCTGGCCCCTTTCAGCAAGCTCTATGAAGCATTGAATGATACCTTAAAAGACCATACCACCATGACAGCCTTAATGCACACCAAACTGTCATATTTAGAAGGTTACGTAATGGCAAAGGAAACAAGAAGATCTAACTTGAGGGACAGAGACCCTCACCTGGACTGACAACGAGCATGACGAGGAACACAAGCAACCTGTTCTGGATAAAAGAACTCAGCGTACTGTCGGTTCCCAAACAACAGAAGAGTTTACAGTAAGGCCACCTAGCTTAAACACATTGAGTGATGATCGAGTGAAGCAAGCTCCGTTCAATCTTACAACCCAACAACAAAATGTTAAGCTAAGGCCAAAACAATGCGTAACCGACCACTCGCCTAAAAGGTTAAAGGTGCCTCTGAGTGGCAAGCAAAACACTCTTGGAAAGAAGAGAGACAATGGATGCATAGCTTTTGATCCACCTGTCCAGCTCACCTGTCTAAAGTGAGAGGTAATCATCTTACAAGGTTTGGTATCTTCACACAGTGAAAGAACACAAGCTTGGAGACCCAGACATCAAAACCCTCAAAAAGGACCCCTCTGGACCTGCCAATAGCAGCCATGAACAAGCATGCGAGAAAGGAACTAACCACAACCCCTCAACCCTTGCAAAAGAAACTCAGTGATGGAAAAAAAACAATGGAGCCAGTCACAGTGTTAAAAATCAGTGACAAGGGAAATAAAAAAAACTATGGCCGTCATTACGACTTTGCCAGTATCCATTCAGCTATTGGCGGCATGGCTGCCGCCAAAATCGGGTCCGGGTTCCCAGAATGGGGAATTACCGGGCCATTCCGAGTTCGGAGGGCCCGGTAATTCCTCCCTTCAGGAACCCGGGCCCGGACCTTCCCCATTCCCATTTCAGCCCACATAGGGCTGAATGGGAATGGGAGTGGGAGCAAACAACGGGCCGATTACGAGCGGCCCGTTGTTTGCTCCGTCTTCCCCTCGCGGGACTAGCTCTGCACGTCTGGTAAAACCAGACGTGCAGAGCGGGTCCCGCGAGGGAACCTTGTAATCAGGCAGTACGGGGTTGACGGCGCCGGCACCTTTACCGGCACCGTTAACCCCTTACCGCCTGACTTATAATGAGGTCCTATGTCTCCTATCACCTTAGAGGACCAAGGTTCATCAATGGACTTGATGGACATCAATTTATATACGGTGTAAGAATCTGAGTCAGAACTTCTTTACCTGCCTCGGCAGAAGAGAAAAGCAGACCACTCCCAGCAAAACACATCACTTCTTGAACCAAGGAAGAAAATCATGATAATTGAGCCAACTTCTCCGATCTTCCTAACCATGGACGAAAAACGTGACAGGACATTAAAGAAGCAAGGAAAAACCACCTCTCTGACTCATGTTAGAGACTTAAGACCAAAAAAGACTAAAATAAAGAACGATTCAAAGCTTCAACGAAAGTCCTCATCCAGGCCTAAAAGAGTGCCCTACCGATTTGAGCACAAGAGAGATTCAAGATCAACTTATTGTAACTCCCCTCTAATATGGACCGACAGCCAGGCTCAAAGAGAAAAAGAGAGGTACAGCTCTGGAAGATCATGGGAACAAACTAATACCAAGACACTAATGTAAGATCGAGGGGCAGGCCCCACAATAATAACAACAGTAAAATTCATAGCAGCTGCACTTCAAGCTAGAACACTTACTGGACATAGATGACAACTTGATCTTAAACAGGAGAACAATAATTAGTATTTTCAACCACATCCTTAGTTTGGGACAAATATGCATAGATGACTTAAATATCACGGAATTCTGTCAGAACGGACGCACGGACTGCTCGTACCTCCACATTGATTCACTTGTGGTGAAGAATCTGCTACCCAATGCAGCAGAGAGCCTACTAATCCTGGGCTATGACTTGCGCAAAATAAACTACGACTAAAGGGAGTGGGAACATTCATGCCCAAGGGAACCTAAATACAAAACTAGACGCTCCCCTTCAGTGGTTAGCAGAGCAACCGAGAGAGTATGTAACAAGACAAGAGAAACGAACTTGGCTACTGCCAAGTCCACATGCAATGATTTATCAAAACTCTACCGGACCGGACCAAAAACAAAAGAGAACACCTCCCTTGGACAAGAAGCGGCAGCTACATTGGAGGCAGACATGACAAGTCCTGCCCCAACAGCCCTGGTGCAAAGGACTCCACAAGAGACCTTTAGAACTTTGGCCAGATGCCCTGAAGCCCGCTGTCCAAACTGAAAATAACCTTCGAACAAGATCTCAGGATCAACAACTCAGCTATAACAACTGACACCCTACCCAAAGCAAAAAAGAAGAAGAACAAAGTAAGTGGGCTTGGATACCAGAGGCCCACGCAAGCAATCCACATAATTAGCCATCAGGATTTGTGAATTTGCAACAGGAACCAAGGGAGAAGCAAGAACGTATTCAACTGGCCACCAACAACTTGATTATGGGGTCTTGGAACACTGTAGGCTTTGGACAACTGACCTCACAAAGCGATACCAACCTGGGAAGCTTTGAGGTATTATGTCTACAGGAGACATGGCTGATGACTAGACCTAACCTTGGTTACCTGCTGTCGCCCAAAGCTCTCGAAGGCGGAAGAACTGACGGATACCATGATGATTATGAGCACCTATTGGAACCCAAGTGTCACATCTAACGAAGCCTTCTTAAGAGCAATGGAAAAAATAATTGACGAGGCCTATGTGGTTCATCAGGTCAACCACATAATAATAAACGGAGACCTAAACGCGAACTGCCCTGAAATCGGTGACCAAAAGCTACACTTACCAAGATCCTCTCCAGCTCTCGAGAGAGGCAGATTATGGGCAGCTTTAATGGACTCCAGAGATCTACACAACCTCCAATGGATGAGAGACAAAACCAACATAACCATCCCTACATTGGAGCGGGAAGGCCACAATTGATCACACCTATGTATTGAGAGAACTGCTTCTTTGATCAACATCTTTAAGTATTTAGTATTTAGTATTTATTTTATTTATAAAGCGCACCAGGCCCAAGGGCAACCGGGCGCATCACTTGATTACAGGCATAATAATAGCAAGGTCAAGGCATTATATATACAAACAAATATATAAACATATGACTTAAATATACAGATATATAAAAGCGATGCAGTGAATATACAGGTGTGGGATAGGCAAGTTTAAGGCAGTGGGCAGTAGATGCAGTAGCTGTTGTGGGTGGACAGCCAGGCTTTGGCTTTGCGTTTGAAGAGTGGGAATGAGGGTTCATCTCTCACGGGGTTAGGTAGCGAGTTCCATAGCTTGGCTGCTAAGACCGGGAAGCTACGTCCAAGGGGAAAAGAACATCAAACAGTGACCATAATATGCTGATAACATCATGGCAAGCTCCACAGGCACCCCGATTACAAATGCAGGGCGATGTCGAAGACTGCAATGGTGGTACTCGCCTCAGATTAACTGAGAAATCAATTATACAAATGACAAAGGCATACCAAGGATATGGGAATTCCTGGGACAAGATCAAGGGCCAATTTCAACCTGAAGTTGATTACTCACCACTACTCACAGCCTACCGATCTAAAAAGGCAGCGAGGGACCTATCCTCGAAACCACACATTTATATGTACAACCAACAGTTGGTTGAAAAGAGAAGAATCCTGCGACAAACAAAGCATGCCACGAGCAAAGTAAGTTCTGTCGGAAACCTGGAAAAGGCCAAGGTGGTTGAAAAGGCCTTCAAAAAATGGCTTTTAGACCATTGCATTAAATTGTTTCAAGAAGACTCACAACAGATGCTCTGTGCGATCTGTGGGAGAAAAACCAGAGAATTTTGGTCACTAATAAAGGCCAGCTCTAAAGACACTAACGACTGCCTTCAAAATAACGTAGGGGAGCTGCAATGGGTGTAACACTTTACAGACCTCTACAAAAGACCGACTGAAGACTGCCCTGCCCCCGAAGTCCAATCATCAACAACTTGGGACATCCCGTGCGATATCAAGATGATCTCAACAAAAATCGCTAAACTCGACTGCTCCCGAGCCCCTGGCCCGGATGGGATCACGAACATTGACTTAAAAAACCACCTGTGAGAATGGGCCCTTTTCATCAGCGAAGTCTTCCAAAACTGTGTTCAAACTAAATCTATACCTTCAACTTGGAAGACGGCTAACGTTGTGCCAATCTTTAAAAGGGGCACAAAAGAAGATCTACAGCATTATCGCCCAATTACGCTCCTAGATGTAATTGGCAAAGTTTTTCGATCACTAGCACTGGACACTTTCCAGTCGTGGCTAAAAGAGGCTGATTGTATCGACCCCTTCCAGGCGGGTTTCATCAAAAACATGGGAACAACGGCCAATATCTTATTGTTGAGCACTCTGAAAGCCAAGGTCCTACAGGGCCGATGTCAGGTTTTTATGGTTTTTGTTGCCCTGGTCCAGGCATTCGACCAGGTCAACCGAGAAACCCTCTGGAGGAAACGATCTAAACAGAACTGCCCAGACTCAATACTGGACCCAATAAAAGCTCTTTACTCCGGGACATCAATGCGAGTAAGACTTAGTCGAGCAGGACACGTGTTGAAGAAGATCACAACAGCAAGAGGAGTCAAACAGGGCTGTCCGCTTGCGCCCGCTTTGCATAACTTATACATGGCAGACTTTGAAGCTTATGAACAGAGGATCAGAGCATTCCCCCCGACAATAGGCGAGATGAAAGTTTCACACCTCCTTTACGCCAACATCATCCTACTAGACCAGATAGCGGTGGGCATCCAGAGGCAATTGAATAATCTGTCAAACTATCTAAAGGAAAACAACTTGGAGCTCAACAAAGCAAAAACGAAAATCATGCTTTTGAAAAAGCAGCTAAGAGAACCGAAAAACTGAAATGGCACGTTGATGGTATCCAACTGGAAAAAGTGAAAAGCTCTAAATACTTGGGAGTAACCTTGAACAATAGCTCCTCAGAAACTCTGATGCAGGTAATCTTGCATGAAAAGATCAAAGCATTGACAGCTCAGACCAAGGCCATGGACAGAAAATATGGCCGCTTTTTGCTCATTCCAGTTTTGAACTACTACAAAGCTAAAGTGGTGCCAGGTTTATCTTATGGAGCAGAAGCAATGCCTCAAATTCAGATCAAAATCTGGCCGAAATTAGAGTGATACCTCTGGCGCAACGTCCTCGGCCTACCGCAGTCGACTCTGGTAGTCCTCATTCAACGCGAATTATGCTTGACGTCACGAAGCGCAATTATCGTGCGAAATCCCTTAATGTTTTACTGGTAGGTTCTTCTTCCGTCCCGTCCAAAGATCTTTGACATCATCAACAGAGAACTGGAGGGAGGCAAAAACAAAATACTAACAAAATGGGCCTTGGAGAACAACCGACTTTTGGATGAGATAGGAACCACTGAATAACCCAACAAAAGTCAAAACAAAATTTATCGAAACTGACTGGATGAAGACGTCGGAAGTAGCAGCGAAAAACAAACTAATTACAAACCTTTCAATCAACACAAAGAAGGTAAACCAAGCCATGGCATATTTAGCAACATTTCCTAATAAGATCCTGCTATGCACATACTTGCAAATTTGCCGAAACCTCGCAAAAACAAATGAAATCTTGGCGATAAGAGGAAAATCAAGTTCCAACAAGTGTCGCTATTGGTGATTGCTGTAGCTTTATTTTTCCAGAACATCGGCTTGAAGTAACAAACAAACTGGATTAGGAACGAGGAGGGGGACAGCTGCATGAGGAAAGTTCGGACATTCAAGGAAACGCCACACAACCTGGGGGTAACCGATTTAATCATGAGCTTATACATCAGATTGTTACAACTTGGACTGGGACGGCTGTAGGACTTCCAAGTATTGGTTCCAACAAACGTCTGGACTCAAAATCTTGCTGTTTCCTCCAAAAACGCATTTCCGAGAAGGCTCTCCTTAATCTTATCTTTTCCATCCCACTTCCTCTTTTTTCTGGCCTCCCTGTTGTTTCATCCCCTCCCTTCTGCTCTATCACTCTCTTTCTATTATGAAGGAACTTTACCTATTTGTCTACATATTCGCTTGAAAAAGGACGATTGGAAAAGTGTCATTAAGAGTATTCTTGTAAAAACTGTTATATAATTAAAGCAAGTAAATAAAAAAAAATGGACATAAGAACTTTTTCCTGTTGGATAATGACTTATGCAAATAATTAAACAGTCATTTCAATCACAATTAATGCCTCTTCCCATACAGGTATATTCTTTGTATATTTTTTATATATGTCTAAGCACACTAACAAGTTTTAATGTTCGATATATTTCCTCATACATTTTGCTAATTTCTTTATGAAATCTAATAACTTTGAAGCTTTGATTTCAGGAACTACGTTTGACATTGTGGCTACTTCATATCTTGACATTAATTGTGACTGAAATGACTATTTAATCTATGGCATGAGTGGTTATCAAACAGGAAGAAGCTTGTTTGTCAAAAAACATTGTTCCAATGGGGGGATGCAGACATTGAATGGGATCAGAGGGAGAGGGCACATTCCTTCAGAACCCTTCCGGTAACGATGGCTGCTGTGAAGAGGAAGGAAGGCAGTTTAGCCGGGTGTGTTCATGATCCATATACATCCTTGGCGTTAATTAGGCCCTGGCATGCTACCTTGGCCGCTGCCAACAGGCCAGGGTGGGACCACTCACAGTTCATTGCTTGGTTCCCGCCACACTAGGCCCAGGGTGGGTCAACGTGCCCTCAGGCTGCCACTTCACCTGGCCTGCCCCTCATGCAGCCCGGGACTTCTGCTACTCACCAGACCACTCGTGGCCTCTGCCACCCAATCTCTCTTGATCACCGAAGCCCGGGGTTGGCGATTCACGAGGCTGAGGCCCCCCAGGGAGCCGTGCCACTTTTTCCCTGCTCCTTTTTTGCCTTCCTTAATCATTCTTTCTAAAGGTTGTTTTCCAGGGTTCTCTCATTCCGTGCTCAGGCCATTCTATAGTCCCTGGACAGAGGAGACCTGCCCATTGTTTCCCAACATTCCTTGGAGTCCCCTTGGTGAGTTGCTAATCCCTGCAACTCACGAGCAAGGTAAGTGTTGCAGTAGACACAAAACCCAGTTCCTTTGCGTGTGTGTGTGCGTGTGTGTGTGTGTGTGTTTGTGTGTGTGTGTCTTTATTTATTTTGTTTCCCTAGAGATGGCGAGCAATGCAACCCTACCTATCTGGCCCATAATTGGGTCAGGCGTCATATTACTCTCCTATTTCATGAACATTCTCGTCCTAGAGAATGCACTAACTGGACACCTCATGGATCACACTAGGGCATCCCTCCCTCAGGTCCCTAGGAACCCAGGCCTTCGCAGCAGTGCCTCCAATGTAGCCCTAGTGTTATTTAGGCCCTGGCCCTCTGGCTTAGCCATCACCACACGGCCAGGGTGGGCTAACGCTACACCCCACACACCGCCACAGTCCAGCCGCAGTGGACAAGAGTTTTAGGATATCTGCAATATACTGATGACACTTGTTACAGGCATCGGGCTGCGTCCTTTGTTCTTCGCTATTATTACAGTTATACTGGACACCTTAGATGTTACTATAATAAGACACACAACAGTGCATGAAGTTTTTCAGAATAGCAACAGGCCAGGAGTTACACATAATGTTGAATACAGCGAGAATTTTCAAAGAGGATGCCTGCTCTACCTTGGCCCTTACCTCTGCTGGTGAGGAGTCATTCCCACGTGCTCTTAGTGATGATTTCCATAGATAGCTTGAGGCTGACTCCTTTCTGGGGGTTGCTCAGGAGGCTGCTTTGTACCAGGTCAGAAGAAATGTGTCCAGCTGCTGCTGATTCAAGCACTTTGGCTATGGAGGGCAGTCACAAGATTGGATTGGAATTTTCCTGGTTCTCTAGATCCACAGCATATTTCTTAAGCAAGAGTCCGGTGTCCCGTTGTAGATGGATACAGACCTGGAGGTGATGTCTCATAATATTTGAATTTCATGTGTCCCTAGAAACGAAGGGTTGTTTTAATGATCAAATGTTTTTCCTCTTTTTTATACACACCTGAGATGGTGTCGGCTGACAATGCAGACCGAGTTGCAGAAGGAAGGCTCGATTACAGGATGTTGGCACAGAGAGTTGTGGTCTTTCGCTTCAAGCAATGACGTTCTCACAACCATGCGACAAGATGGTGGTGACACAGAAGAAGAAAAAGAGTAAAAAAGTAAAAAAGAGTTCCAGAAAGGGGTTTTCGCCATCTGCAAAGCAGAATTCTTACCGAATATTCATGGCACTTTGCCTTAGGCTTTACCTGTTTTCCATGCCAATCAGGAGATCGTTTTACCTTCCTTCTTTCCAAATTCGTCCTCTAAAACAGAAACAACCTTTCTTGACCTGGACATTAACTGAGACATAACATTTATCCTAGGCCGTGTAAAGGAGATACAGTCTCCTTCCAGGTAGGCTTTTGCGAGTGATGGTCACCTTTCTTTACCTGCGACAAGCGCGCCGTCTTGCTACCAGCAAGCACGTTTCCAAGACCCCTTTTGCTGATTGGATGCTGTCTTGAATTCTAGAATGCAAGGAGAAAGCAGGAGTCCCCCCTACTGGAAGGACCCACGCTGCACAGGTGAGGGACAAGATGGCTTTTGCAGCTCACCAGCACCATTTCATCTGGATGTCATCTGCAGGATATGGGTTGTTTGACCTAAAAAACTTGACCTACTGGCCATTTGACCTGATTTGTTTTGATCCATTTTTTTGACGTTCTGCGTAGGGAGACCCCCACAATCCCCCTAATGTGGGGGGAGAACCCTGTGCCCCTCCTGACTTCCCCCACCTCAACCTATTCCCTTACGCCTCCCCACAACTATTTTTTAATTCAAGTGTACGGTTTATAGTGATAATATCGAATACAAAAAACGAATTTCTTTTTCACTACATTTTTTATTCGAAAAGGGGGTGGGTTCACCCCACAATCCCCCTTTTTAAATTTTTTTTTTGTTTTTACCTTTTCTTTTACTCGCGAAACCCCCAAAAAATATATAAATAAAAAAATAAGGAATTTGATTTTTTTTCGACATTATTTTTTCGAAATTATTGTCTTTCGACATTTTTTTTTCGATATTATGACTGAACACCCAAGTATACCATTGGACCTACCTAATTAGGTCAAAAAGATGCGGTCAAATGGGAGTAGGTCAAGTGGGCATTAGGTCAACTATGCCAATACCCTTCTGCATGGGGAACAATGTGATCTATATTTCATATATTTTCATCAGCATTCATTCGTAGGTGTTAGCTCCGAGTCAGACGCTCAATTTGTTTGAGCAAAACTAAAAAAGCAATTTTGGGGAGAATGCGTATATCATTTGGTTACCTTCCCACCTATCAAAATTCTCAGACTGTACAGTCTTCCCATGAGTCTGGAGTAAGGGGAAGCGGCATAGGATTGACTGAGTTTAATGCCTCTTGCGTTTGTTATACCTCACCCCCCCTTTGTTGCGTATGATTTGGCAGAAAAGAAAAGCAACGCGCCTAGAATGGGCCATAGTGAGGCTGAACATGTGTCTACAAGTACCTGACTGGCAGGGGCGCCTCCAAGGAGTGGCCAAGGTGGGCCAAAGCCACCCTTATAAAAATGCTGCCCCCCCACTCAATGAATGCAACTTTGCCCACGCTGGGCCAGGCAACCCCAATGACTGGGCCAGGCCACCCCTATGAAAAATGGCTGGGGGGGCCACTGTTCACCAGGACTCCTTTTCTATTTCTATTTACCTGGGCAGACATGATCTGTAAGACTTTGCTAAGGTCAGTGAGTGAGGACGAGCTCGGGGGCCTCTTGGAGGATGTTGAGTTACTATGAATTTGGGA
This sequence comes from Ambystoma mexicanum, assembly GCF_040938575.1. Taxonomy (NCBI): domain Eukaryota; kingdom Metazoa; phylum Chordata; class Amphibia; order Caudata; family Ambystomatidae; genus Ambystoma; species Ambystoma mexicanum. The sequence continues at coordinate 1,278,059,755 of NC_090932.1, read as the reverse complement.
GCAATGGGGGCGGGGGAGAAGCTGAATGATGACGTTGCTGTTATGGAGTTTATTGCTAAGGCCCACTTCCTGAGTTCTCCTGGGTGTTTATCGAGACTTGCTTCATAGTTGCCATCTGTCCCAGTCATCTAGGGAGGCACTAATCAAGCTGACCTTTGAACCAGGTAGGAATGCAGTGGCTTGTTTGTCTTGTAGGCCACTGTCCCTTCTCACTGTTGACAATACGATAGAGAGCAAAGTTTTGCCCCTTATTCTGCACCCCCCCCCCAATGCATGGCCAGATTTGTGGTTTATCTGGTATCATACCACCACTACACATCCTATTACTGCACATACCAAAATGCCGAATTCCTTCAGCCCCATTTCACCGGATATAGATGTGGGTGGTTGGGTTGGGGGTAAAGCTAATAATTGTATTTATTTATTCAGTATTTATGAAGCGCCTATACAGCAAACGGTGTTTCAAGGCCCCACAAGACAAAAAGGTGGGGGGGCAGGGAAGAAAACAATATCGGTCCTACTAGACCTTGTAGCATATGGCTCGTGCAACTGCAGCAACAAGAAGTGCAGGGGGAGGGGACTGGGGGGTGCAGGTTGGGGGAAGGGATAATGCTAGGCTGGGAGGGAAGTGTGGGGCAGAGTGGAGGCATACAAGTACAGGGGAGGAGGATGGGAAGAAGAAGCCCCCTGGGGCTAGGTAAGTGCTAAAGGGAGCCCAGGTGGGCAAGTGCCAGGGGTTGCAGGGAGTGAGGACCACATGCTAAGTCCAAGGGTGGGGGTAGACCAGGCTTGCCAGGGATGCACACCCCTACCATACTCCCTAATATGGGGGTAGGGGAGGGGCCACAGGGGGTCTCCCCCCCGCATATATATGCAGCGAAATGGGGTAAATAAAATTTACATTTTGGTATGCGTAGTAAAAAAATACACAGTGATCACACAGATCTGTTTATCCCAGGCAGGGCAATGATGGTTACCGTTGAATGTCTTGTCATCCCCTCATTAGATCAACCTGCTACTTCCTGTGGTAGCAGTGCTGCTTTCTTATGAAAAAGTATTTTATCCACTTTAATGGGCGTCTAGATGTGTGTACCGTGCCAAAGTGAAATATGCATTGCTTAGTTTCAATATTATATACTGACCTGCTTGATAAGGGGCATATCTTATGGGAATCTTCTACCGGGCAGAGGAACCAGGCATTATTTGCTTTGGCTATTGAGCCCCTTGCCTGTCCAGGCAGGAGTGTCCATGCCACTCCTCTTATTGGCTCACTCCTCTTATTGGCTCTGGCTATCGAGCACCTTGCCTGTCCAGGCAGGAGTTTGCATGCCACTCCTCTTATTGGCTCTGCCTATCGAGCACCTTGCCTGTCCAGGCAGGAGTGTCCATGCCACTCCTCTTATTGGCTCTGGCTATCGAGCCCCTTGCTTGTATCGTAAGCGTGAAGAATGAAGGACACCGAGACATGCAAATATATAATGTGGAAGGCAATTGTTTTGTTATATGCGGACGATTTCCTATCATATGCCAGGCATCCGATAGGAATAATTATCTGGTATGAGAACCAATCAGAGTAAATCCATGGCCTTATCACTTATGGAGGCTCTGGTATGGGATGAAACCATGGGCGGATTCGTGTGTCTCGGGAGGATAGATTAGGGGCAACAAGCTCGCGTTTAAAGCAAAACAACACAGAGCACCACAGATCCTCGGGTCCGCGCTTAGAAACCTCTGGGTATTAGGCGAATATAAATAACCTATCATATCATATCATATCATGTGGTGACCCTTGGGGGTGAAGTACCTTGGAGTGAAAGTCAATCTATCAGTAGGCTCGCTACTCACCAGTCATGCCTGGGCCTTGTCTTTGTTGGAGGAGAGGGTGGAGCACTGGCTGTTGCTACTGTTTCAGTGCTGGGTAGAATCACGCTGTTTAGAAAGGAAGCTTTCCCAAAACTATTGTACCTTTCCGTAAACATTCCAGTTAAGCCTACACTTCATGTCAGGGTGCACTTTAGAGTAAGCAGGAAGCATCTCACTCGGCTTTACGAGTGGGGGTCTTTAACATCCTGGAACTGGGAATTACGTATCTGGTAACCCAGCTACAACATGTGTGGTTATGGTTTGACCGAAGGTCTTCGCTTCCCATGCAGAGCTGTTACAGGTAATATGTTTTCCCATTAAAATTGAGCATTTCCTCTTGTGGATCTCCTCTTGCAGTGTTAGAGAGACAGGCCCTTTCGACAAAGCTGTCTAGACACGCAAGGAGCTACATGATAAACTACCCATTCTTCATAGGTATTCAGCGCAACCATATTTAGAGAAGATGCATGGAACCGTGTGACCTGTGCATCTGGCCTTGAAGCAGAGTTTGCTAAACCTGGGCTGGTTGAGTACGAATATATGTTTGCAGCTGGACAAGTTCTTTTCTCTTGCTCGCTTTGAAGAGTTGGGGTGAGTGGGAGGGGCTGGACGTCATCACTCGAGGCATTACTAAGGATCCATTGGAGCCGTACAAAACCTACTAGAAGACCCCACCCCGAAATTGCTCTGCGTGAGAGCAAATTTCTAGGCTTAATTATTACATTTCAGGGATCAAAATTCAGATTGGACAAGCAGGGGCTAAAAGCAGCTCCTGGGTATCCTGTATTCACCACTGAGCAGGAGATAGTACATAGTGTCCTGAAAATCTAACTTCCACATAAGATGCATACTTAAAAAGTTCATTATTTGTGACTGCTTATGCTTTGAGTGTCATAAAGATGTGTCCTTATGGTTATTTATAGATTGTCCCAAACACACAGGGTCAGTGTCACATAGGTATGTTTGTTCAGCATAAGTTGGCCTGGGGAGCCAAGAGTAGCTCCTGGTAGCTGTTGGTGTCAAGCTAACCAGGCTCTTCTAGGCTACAAGCAGGAGCTAAATAGCTCCCAGCTATCCTCAATTTCAAATCCTGCATTTTTGTGGATTCTGGGATTTCAGTATTCTACAAGCTAGCTGTTTCATTAACGGAAGACTAAGCGCCTGTCAGGGCGTGAATGTGAGGTGGATGTTGGTTGTGACCTTAGAGACCATCAGTTGTCTAAAGGTGCACCAATGATCTGTAATCACACACAAACTAACTGCAATTCAAATCCCTCCATTAAATGAAATATACCCCTCCAAGAATGCACGAATTGGAAGGTAACGCCTCAAACGAATGTCATCACTGCGTGGGTGGCATTTGGGCGCTTAGCAGAGGGTTTGCCCACAGATTGAGCCATTCTTGAGGGAGGTAAACGAGTTGTATAAGGAGAGATCTGGCAAATCAGTGCACTTGGACAGATGGCTGGTCTTCATCGTGCATTGACTATATTTTTACTTCGGACAAACTGTTTTCCGATTGTGTCGCCTTTAACATTGAATCAACCCCACTTAGTTACCACAGCATGTTGATCGCAGCGTTTCGTTTTGCGGTTTTCAGTTCGCAGTGTGAAAGGCCTTACAAATCTTAACATAACCCAAAATAGAAATGTGATTTCTTGACATCAGAGGAATGTGGAAAAATGTAATGGGGAGACCGGTACTTTTTACTCTAACATTGCATGGGAAGATAAGTGTAAACTGATACAAGTGGAGTCTTTTAATGCTTTTCTACGCTCTAAATTGCTGGTGCTATTGAGACCCAAACTTGGGGGGAAAGCCTAGGCAGCATGCCTTTCACCCTATCTTGGTTCGAAATTAAAAGAGAGCCTTAAAAGGAAACTCAGTAGACAAAGTGGACATTAAAAATAATAACATGAAAAAAGCTGAGGCAACGATATAATCATTGGATGAAAACATATAGGCGCACTTTAGTGCACCAGGGTGGTATTAACGTGCTTAGTGTCAACTTGAAGAAAAACTCATGTAACTTCTGGACCCTTGTAAAATCCCTCAACTCAAATACACAAGCTAGTATGCAGGCAATCCCGATTGGTTCTTCTGACTGGTAACTGCATTTTAAATACCTGTATAAAGCAACCAACATAGCAGACCCAGTGACAATAAGTATTGCACCATGGGTTCTAGCTTTCGAAGTAGAAACCGTGCCGCCTTTGATAAGTAAGGCCTCCGTGCCCAGAGACCTTGGACCTAAGGGTCTGAGCAACGTGGGTTTTAAGCAGGCTCCAGATATATGGGCAGGCATAGTATTCATATTGTTCCAGGATATCATTGTTAAAAGAAAAATACCAGATTCCTGGAAATTGTTGCATATTAGTCCCATTCATAAAAAAGGTAATAGGGAATGTGCAACCAGCTATCGGCCTATAGCGTTGCTGGATGCGGATACCAAGTTGTCTGCAGCCATTTTATTAAGTGAACTTGAGCACTGGGCCATACAGACGGGATGTCTGAATGAGCTCCAAACCGGCTTTAGAAAAGGCCACAGTAATTCTTTCTTAATGGTTTTATAATTCAGGCCTAAGCAGAGGTCTGGTCAACCATTATTTGTTGCGAGCATTGACCTTTCCATGGCTTTTGACATGGTTATCGCCACAAGTTGTGGCAGAAATTGAACAAATGAGGTCTGCATGAGTGTTTGCTGAATATTCTTATTTATTTACATTTGGGTAACAAGTTGAAGGTTGGGTTGAACATGCATGGGGTAGTCAGTAATGAAATAGAGTAATAATGGTTTACATCAGGGGTGTGTGCTGGACCCCTGCTTGTTCAACCTATATCTTTCGTATCTGGGGGTAGATCTGCCTCGAGATGCATTTGCATCTCCTAAAAGTGGTGGCCATCGTCTACGCTGATTGGCATATCCGGATCATGTGCTTTTAATGGGCCATGCACTGCCTGGGCCGCACTGGTTACTACATTCTTTTACGGCATATGCTATTGTAAATGACTTAAAAATGAATACGGCAAAACCAAAAATGATAAGGTTTGGCAGTCATCGGTTAAAACACAAGGGGTTCAGGTGGTTCGCAACTGGAAAGGCTCAAGAAACCACAAAGGATTTGAAATACTTGGGTCTCCGGTTAAGGTTGAATCCAACTATAGAGGCTACTTGATTAGATATAACTTCTAATGCAAACATTTATATTGCACAAATGAAGAGAATTAATTTTAAGTATTGCCATATTACAATTTTACCTTTGATGCATTTTGATGTTGAAAAGGTGGTACCTGCCCTTTTATATGGCTTCGAAATCAATTTTGTAGTGGAGAGGATAGATGTGAGTGTTATTGAAGGGCAAATATCGAAGGGAGTATTGAATCTGCCAGCATGTGTCCCAAGGTAAGTGGTCCGGTACAAACTGGGACTAATATCTTTTAAAGGGTGGTCGCACTGGCGAAAGCTTCAACTATATGGGAACATCTTGATGCCTATAGGAAACTCTCTGTATGAGAATTTATATTTCCATAGCCAAGGGAACAGAAATTCTTGCCCGATAATATCTGTAAGCAAACAGTAGAAGGCATCATGGCAAGCTGAGTGATCACCAACTCCTTACTGGTTGAGAATGTAACCGAGACTAAAAGAAGGCTATTGAATAAAGATTGGAGTTATACGATAGTATTCGTAGTTGCTCACTGTAAAATCATCTGAAGTGGGATTTGCGCAGACTGGGTGTCATTCCAAAATATTTGGTTGTGGTCCCAATTCTATCTAGCGTATTCCGTTCCTAAGATTCTGGTTAAATCTACTCCCTACTGGAGAGATTAAATCGATTAGAAGCAAGGACATTCCCCCAAACCATAGCTGTGAGTACTGTAAAGAGTTGGGAATAGTAGAAAGGCTAAGACATATTGTGGTAGAATGATTGGGAATGTCGCAATTTAGGAAAAATGATTTTGGTAAATTTGTCGCAGGCTCAAGTTGGCTGAACACAGAAATTTTTTGGCAGCAAATCGCTTGTAAGATAATTAAAAATATTTTTCAACTGGTGGCACTAAAGTAAAGTAATGAAGGGCCTGATTGGGTCAATTATCGATGTTATAATGAGAAATGAGCACTTTATGAAATGGAAATAATAGCTATTTTTCTTTCTTTTATGATGAGTTATCTTTCTAGAATTTTCCCGCAATTTTAATTGTGTTGTTGTTATAGATCTAGGATTCGACTATCAATTGAATGTGGATCCGAATACATGTATTTTTTATGAATTTATCTGATAATATGTTTTGATTCTGGATGTGTTTATCGTGCAAAAAGTTTATATGTTCAGTTAATGCCCGTTAAATAAAAAATAAAAATAAACAAGTTGCTATGGCTGTTGCTATGGCAGGAAAAACAATCTCTCTTGCCCTGTAGATGTCTCGCCGGCTGCCTCCGGGACACTCACAAGACAGTAGTCTGCTTTGTTGGCTTTGCTTTCGCTCTGGCTAAAAACAGGTTGCTAGGACATGGATGAGGGGCCCTGCTGTGACCAATGGAGCCTGGATGAATGAAAGTATACAATGCAATAGGCAAAAGGATATTTATGGGGAACGCCATGCTTCTGTTGCAAAACCTTAAGCCTACTACTGGTCCTGCTTCAGACACTGCTTGCGAGGTTTAACCTTGCATGGAGACTTTCCACTGGAGGAGAAGCAGTGTGCCAGCTCCTTGCTATATTGGGCTGCAACACCTGGTATGCAGTGAACTGCATGGTGTTGAATTGGCACTTTTTCTGTGGTTATATTTCTTTTCAATACTGTTATCAGTTTGACCCCAAACCCATGATGGGGAACGGGAGTGTCCTCCAGTGCCTGGCATCTTCACCAAACCTCTAGAATTGGACCCAGAAGGCCCTGTTAGTCTGGAGGAAGGGGAGCGGAATACCAGTACAAGAGTTACTACTAGGAGTGAGTTTTACTATTTGGTGTGTGACCTCTCATAGATATAGCTAGTAGCCTGTGGCTCTTCAGAGGTGTTGCACTGCAACTCCCATCAGCCCTAGCCATTATAATCAATGGTCAGGGGTCATTGGAGTCTCATTCCAAACATCTGGAGAGCCAGAGGTTGTAGACCCTCTCTCCTATTTATGGATGCCTGAGAGTCTCAAAGACATTCGGTTTGGAATCCGCTTTTTCAATGACTGCAACGCCTAGCAATGTGTTTATCTGGAAACACTTTTATTATGAGAGCAGATTCTTTCATTTTCTGTTAGTGCAGACACTGTGGAGTTTTTCGGCAGGTGAACATTTTATTTTGTGCAGATGTGGTATTCCCTGTATCGGTTGCATGCTGTATGACGCCTTTAAGTTGACCTGAGTCCGCGCACGCATTGGTCTGCAATGTTTGGTAAACGATCATGAAATCCTAAGCGTAGATCGTGTTGCGCAACCTATAGGTTAAACTTCTTTGACACATATAGTAGCCATACATTTATTGTGCTGAGTCTGCTAGACAAGAGATATTGGTGCGCTGCACATTATTTTTACTACGTTGTAGTGCTATTCTGCGTAACATTTTCACTGGCGTAAACATTGCGGCCTCAGTGTGTATTTGTATCCGGCCACTATTTACCCCGTGAAAATACACTGCACAGTGCAAGCACTGGTATTAGCATAATTGACCTAAAAGCATTTGACCTAAAACATTTGATCGAATTTGTTTGACCTTTTTTCGGTCACATTTAATTATATATATATATATATGGGGGTGGGTAAGGGTATAGATTAGGTTGAGGGGAAGTGAAGGGGGGGGGGGTTGCGTGGGTCTCCCCCGCATTTTAGACTCAGAAAAAAAGGTCAAGTAAATTTGATTAAATGTGATTAGGTCAAATGTTTTAGGTCAAAAAGACCCAACCCCAAGCAGTCAGTGTGCACTATGTCAACTTGATCCACTTTATGCTCCTTGCTGGTGCAGCATGGTCACAATTGGAGGGCGTTATTGGTCCTGTGGAGATCTCCCTGCTCATGGCCAGAATTGAGATCAAAGGCCTCCTTCATGCTCGATTCCTCTATGAAGGAAAGCTCAGCTCACCGTTGCCTTGCAGTGTGGAATCTCCCGCTTTGCCTCCTCCCTCATGTAGGCTTCCTGGAGGTACAAGAGCTTCAGTGTCACATTGCTGAAGAATGGTAGATGAACACTGGAGTTCTGCAGCAACTTTGTCAAGGTTCTGCTTCTAATTAGTTTTCGGCTTTGGGGCTTAATTGACTGGTGGTGCCCATCAGCTTTACCATATCCACGTAGGCTTTGTAGCTTCAAAGCAACTTTCTGTCAAACCAATAGGCACAGTTACTTTGGGTCCCATTTCGTGATTTGTATATTAGGGTTCTAAACTTGGAATCGGTTCGTAGACCGTATTCTTTTGGTTCTGAAGGAAGTTCTCGAGTGGAGCTAGATAGACCACAACACAGCACTGTGAGAATGTTCCTGCCTTGCTCGTCAGTAGGCATCCGTATCTCAGTGTTTGTTCCGATGAGAGAAATTGCGTCGCAGGGAGCCGCGTGAAACCCAAATGTCTTCTTGCTAAATATTTGATCATTATGACCGGACACTAACTCTGTGTTAGGGCGAGTCACCTTTTCCCAGGGTTAGAACCCAGAGTTACCTTCGCAGAACAAGGGAATCTGTCTGCCCCGTAGCTTCTTTTGCTCCCCGCCTGGTTGCTGCGGCTGATGGAAACTCTAATGATAGAATGTCCAGACAGAGGTTTATATCAGCATACGCTTTGTACCTGCTAAAAGCTAAGCAGAATGTTGTCACAAAACACCTCCTCAGGGCTAAGCCTGGGGCTGGGAAAACCAACTCTCTCCTATTCAAGAAGCTCCCACCATGCCTCTGTAATCCTGTGTAATTCTGCCCCTGTTTTAGGAATTGACCTTTGGCTGTACTGTAAACCACTTTGGCACACTCATGACTGCCTTTTTCAAAACAGCAAAGGGGCTAGAATGTACATAACCCTGCCCCTGATAGCCAGCTCATAGTGCATTGTCATGCTACTGGTTCTTAGAACTGGAAATTATCCCAACCCCCCACTTTTCCTTTCCGTCTTCATATTGCATTTAGCTTGTGGCTTCAATTCTATAAGGACCCCGCCCCCTTTCCTAATTACTATACTGGTTCGCACCACTCACCTTGGTGTCTTGGAAAGTATTTGGTCCGCTCTTGCGTCCGATTGCAGGGTCGGACAGGCTGATAGGACAGCAGAAGGTCCATTCACACCAACACACTGAATGCTGATGTTGTGGGGACCAGCAAGAAGAGGAAAACAAGCATTGGCAATGCCAACAGTTTGGGTTTTTGTTTAGGCAAGCGCCAGGCACTTCCATAGTGCTACTAATTGGCCATTGATGGTAGCATGTGCAAAATGGTGCCAGTACCTGGGCATCTAACAGCAGTGCCTGGAAAATGCCTAGAACGTATACACAAACAAAAACTGTTGGCTTTGCCAAAGCCTGTTTTTAACAGGACGTCAGTGAAGGACATTGATAGTGCTTATAAATGGAGTGGCTGAAGGCAGACCTGGTTAAGACATTTTGAATACACTATTAGCGGGTTTGCAGCTCCATTAAGCCATGAACTTTCAAAAGACTGCTTTGAAAAAACATTGGCAGGCACTTCGAGCGCACCGTTTAATTTTAAGGCTTGAGAACGTTAGCTCAAAGAGATCACAGGAGATTGTGTTACAGGCGGAGAGGGGCAGGAAGTGGGTGGGAATGGCCATAGCGGTTTGCAAGGCAATGGGCAGTCAACGGGTGGGTAAATAACCAAACAACACCGAAAAGCTGTGTGTCCCTCTGCAATTGTCATTTCTCCCTATCTGTACTCTAATGCAATAGTTTTGGCTTATAGGTAATAGCCCAAACTAAAAAGAATTCCCAGTCCCCAGCCACGGCATTCCTTCCCGTAGACTGCTTGTGAAACTCGACAAGCCCTTCGCCTTAGTTAACTATTTTTCTCTTGTCCCACACTTTGGGCCTCATTACGACCCAGGCGGTAAGTTACCGCCTGGGCCGTGACTTTACCACCATGGCGTAAACTACGTTTACGCCATGGTGGTTGGCGGACTTACCGCCCCATTCCGACCTTGGCGGGGCGGTAAGTCCCCAATCCCCATTTACCCTTCCCCATTCCCATTTTTGCCCCATAGGGTATAATGGGAGTGGGGAAGGCGTTAATTACGCCACCGTAAATTACGGTGGCGTAATTAACTCCATGGTCCCTTAGCGCCATGGATTTTAACACCTGCTAAAAGCAGGTGTTAAAAGCGCCATGGCGCTAAGGGACCTCGTACTCAGGCGGTAAGGGTCGGCGCTGTTAACGCTGCCGTTAACCCCTTACCGCCTGGGTCGTAATGAGGCCCTTTATCTTTTCTGTCATGTTCCTACATTTTGGCATAATGCCAAGTCCTTCTTATATCAAGAGGTCCTGGAAGTGAAGCAACTCCAAAGGCATTCTTCCTGCTACCACATACTTAACCACCTGCCCCTCCATTTTAGAGGAAAATATACAATCCTTTCATGGAATGACATCTTTCTGTTAAACCAACCTGCTACTAAGATACCCGTCTTCCTTTGTTTCTTCTCTCTAGTTTTGTGAGACAGTCAACACTGCTATCCTAGATGGGGTGCGTCCAGTAGCGCTCCCGCCTTGGGCCTTCTCCTTCATTGTGTTCTTCCAACCAGTGGGGCAGTTCCTTTGGGGTTGTACCACTTCCTGATTCCCGAGAGCTTGCTTCCTGCCTTCATGAGTCAAGATTCTGACACCTTCCACCATTCACAAATACTAACCATTTCACCCAATCACCATCAAGGTATACAGCCCTTCCTTGGAACATGCATTTAGACAGCCTGGGAATGCCAGCTTGCTCGGGGAAAATGTCCTTCTTAGGCTACAGAGTTAGAGGAAGGAACCTTATCCAGCTAAGGGTACAAAGGCAGCCATTGCTAATTGCAGCCAGTCAGATTCCATTACTCAGGTCAGATGCTTCTTGAAAGCTGGCCAATTATGTATTCGGTATTAAAAAGGGCAGACTGAAAATATTGGAATGACCTTCACATTGCAGATAGCTCTGATGAGATAAAAGAATTGCTTTGCTCGCGGCCAATCCTTTCCCGTCACCAATGTGCCTTCATTATGAGAACAGAAAGATGAGATGCTGCAGTTCTGTAGCAGAGGCTCGCAGGCAGGAGAGCAACGAATCGCCTATGTCTCTAGAAAGTTGCCAGACTGAGAAGCCTTTTATTGTGTTGCTGTATAAGCACCAAATGCATTGCACAGACAGACCACAATCCCAGTACAGGTGTTCAAGCTCACCATCTCTGCAGGCCAATCCAAAGCCAGAAACTACGTCGGAATGGAAACAACAGCAAGAGGGAAACACAGGAAATAGGCATTTTTCTGCTATGCACCCTGGCTCTGGAACAAGGCACCAATGGAGCTCAAACCACCCCCTCTCTCCTTCACTTCAGGAAGGACCTGAAGATCCTAGTACTCTTCGAAGAACATATCACCGATCACTGCACTCAACCCTATTTCTCCCTCTCTGAATCTCCCCCTCCCATCCCAGCAACCCATCCTACCCCTCCATCCTGCTTGTAACCTCCAAGGTGTATCCCCTGTCTACAGCACTCCCTTGCTTCCTAGCTAGGTTTCGGCTTTATCAATTACATACATATGTGCGTACATGGGTGAACAATCAGACATCTGGTATGCACCACTTTCCTACAGAAATGTGACATGAAGGTCACAGTACTAAGTGGGATGGACACTGGAATTGTGGAGAGTCTCTCACACAGGTAATTACTTGCACAATTATTTTTCAACGACTTCTGCTGTTTTTTGCTCTGATCTGACATTAGAAAATGTATGTTTTTTAGTGCATAGAAGCAAGTAAGAAATAGGATCCACAGTCCCTTTGCTAATATGAATTACAGATGGTAGGGGTGCTTTCCTTTCACATCTGTAATGCAGGTAGGCTGTGAAGTCGGGACAGGGTTACTAGTAAAATCCAGAAGATCTATGTAACACCTGAACCCCAAATGGCCCCATCGTGCTTCTATGGCTAAAACTAAACATCTAGCTTCTTGATGTAGAACAGAGATACGCTCGCCAAAGAAGCCTCCTTTTGGAAGGTTTCCTCAAATGAAGAAGTTCATTTCTTTCCTTAGATCATTCAGAAGTGGTTCCACAGACAGTGGCCTGCACTGAGAAGGATTGGCCTCCAATTTCTAAAGATCCATGTTGGGGAGAGTGAGCAGACCAAGATTTTCCAATGAAGAGAGTGACTTGGAATGTGTCTTTTGAATGCATTAGAGGGACCTCTTTGATTAAAGGCAATATGCGGTTCCATGTCATTTCAACAACAGTAATTACTTCAAAGTTATTTACTTCAAAGTGATTACTTTCAAATGGTACTTCAATATTTTTATTTGTATTTGGGAATCCCCCAATACCCCCTTCCCCTTCACTGCTACCCTTCTTCAAACCACTCCCCACCCCCTTTTACCCCAAAACCCACAACTATATATATTTTTCAAAGTCATTTCTAAGTAATCACTTTGAGGTAAATTACTTTGAAGTAATGACTATCTTTGAAACTATGGGATACGCATTATGCACTATAGAAAGTGCCTTAAATGTAATGTGTTTCCTAATAGGGAGCCAAAGACGTTGTCTCAGGGCTGGAGAAGTATAGCACCTTTTAGGAAGTTTAAAAGAAAATATCTGCAAGGGAGTTCTGAATGTTGAAAGCCTTGGAAAGGGGTACACAGAAAGACTCGGGTAAATAGAATGACAAAAGCCAATGTGTGAAGATGCTTAGGCTTTCTTGTCATTAAGATGTATGTCTTGTCCTAATGTCCTTGTCTCTGGTTTATGTTTTCACTATTCCCCCGCTACAACTGGTCCATCTCATCCAGTCCAACACTTGCTGCTTTGTAAAGGCACCCTAGCCAAGATCTTTTTCTTGAACTAAATCTACAGTTTCCATGTGTCACTGAAACTTGGATCGCTCCAGTGAACACAGCTGCTCCTGCTGCCATTTCATCTTCGTCTACTGATTTCTCTCATTCACCCCAACTTTCAGGTACAAGCGGCAATCCTGGCATTCTCTATAATTCTTTCTGGACACCAGTTTTCCATGCCTTCATTTTAGCTTCTGTTGCTTCATTCGAATGTCACTGTGCTCTGTTCTCTAAACCCTGTCCTATAGCTCTTCAAATTATCTACAGGCTGCCTTGCCCTATTTTTCGACGACTGACACTTGCTAGTTTCAGCTCTGCTCACACATTCATCTACTTCGCAATTTTGAATTCCATCTTCGCATGAGTCATAGTTCTTCAACTTTTCTTCCTTTATTGGACTCTTAATCTTTTTAACATTTCTTGTCCATCTTCCCACTTTTCAGATTCCTATCTTCATCTTAACTTCATACCTCTAGATAGTTACCTTTAGTTGCTGCTTGTCCTATGCTTTCTGCTTCTTGTTTTATTCTTTAATTTTATTTATCTCCTTCCTTCATTCATTCTCATATCCCTTCTCATTCTTCAACTTCCTTTGTTCATTGCGACCTTCGAGCTATTGAGTCTTCCACTTATCATTGGCCGGTTTTCCTTCATGCTCTACGTGTGCATCCTCAGGTACTGATATCGATGCAGCTGCTTCTGCTTTTTTCATCCTCTATCAGCTGTAGTCTGGATTCTCTCAATCCCTATGGTACTTTTTCTCCTTCTCGTAACCCTTCTCATCCTTGGCTCTCTCCAGCACATTAGAGTCTTTGTACCTCTCTTTTATGGGATGAATGCACAAGGAAGAAGACCCAATGTTTAGAAGATCTTTCGTCCCTTTCTTCCCTTCACATTGCCTATGATGAATCCCTAGTTCTGTAAAAAAAAAAAAAGGGTACTACAATAGCCTTGTCACGACTTTCCCCAAACCCATCATCTATTCGCTATTGTAAATCAGTTACTGTCGTAGCCATTTCCGGATCATACCTTGTCTCCCTCTTTATCTGCTTCTGACTTTGTAACTTATCTCATATTTAAGATTTAAGTTCTTCATTCTTCATTCTCTTCTACCTCCTCTCACACGCCCTCTGCAGATTCTCCCTCCAGAGTTCTTCATCATCCTTTTGTTGCTTTTCTACTTCTATCAGACACTAATATGACTATGTTTCTTAAACATGTTCATCCCATGATGGCCCGATCGGATCCTCTTCTTTTTGCTCTTATTCCCACTGTATATCATCTTTTGATTCTATACCTTACTACCTTCTGTAATCTTTCTCTCTCTTCTGTTATTTTCCTTCCAGTTGTAAACATGCCAGCATTATTCATATTATAAAGAGAAGCCATTTGTAGAGGCTTCAATTCCTTCCAATGTTTGCCTTGTTTCTCTTGCACCCTTTTGCTCTAAAATTCAGGAACTCTACACTATTCTCCATTGTTCACTTATCCTGACGTACATTTGTGTTCGCTAATGTTCAGTCAGACATTGTACAACCGCCCTTCTTCAAGTAGCTAATTTTCTTCTGTAATCCCGTCATGCTAAGCAATCATCCGTGTTCGTGCTATTAGATCTTTCTGCTGATTTCGACATGGTGGAGCCCTCCATTCCTGTGTCACCTCTTTCCCTATTGGGACCCTCTGGTGCTGTTCTTCACTGGTTTTCTTTTTATCTTTCTGACCAAACCTATTCAGTACCTTGGGCTGGGAAATTGTCTTCTTCTTGTCAAATTTGGTTTGGGGACCCTCAAGGCTCTGCGCTTGGTACTTTAATTTTTCCATTGTATTTTCTGTGCCTACCCATATCATGAGGTTCACATTTTTTTGGATTTCATTTTCTGTGCCTACCCACATCATGAGGTTCACTTTTTTTCCATTTTATTTTCTGTGGCTACCCACATCGTGAGGTTCACATTTGACATTTACATTTAGTTTTCTCTTCATGTCTTGCTCACGGCACAGTCAGCCCTTTTCTTTTTATATATTATCTCCAAAATCAGATAGTTTCTTGCTTTCCACGCTACTAACCTTCTTATCCTGACTCCCACTGTTTCATGACTCTGCTGCTGTTCTGCTTTCTTGGTTGTTCTTTTGCTATGTGCTTTTTTTCCACCCAACCTTCGCTACATTTAGTTGTTCCATTTGCCTTCTACTTCGTTTATCTCCATGTTCATCTGTTTCTTCTTCTCTGGTTGCTTTCCGCTGACTTCTGTTTCGTTATAATTTTCTTTTTCATTATCTATGTGTTGTGTTTAAATGCATCCATGGTATGACCAATGTCCAACACTTTTTTTGATGTCTCTATATTCTCCTTCACACCCCTTCACTCTGCATCTCGATTCCTCCTCACTGTATCTCGTCTCCCCTGAGCTCAGTCTTGTTTCTGTTCTTTCAATTTTATGGCTTCAAAACACTGGACCTCTCTACCTTTAAGTGGTACTTTGGCTACTTTTCAATCTTTACTTACACAACATGCTTTTCAACCTCTTCCTACTGAGTAATTCTATTTATTGGTAAAACTGTTCAGTTATTACCACATTATTTTTGTATTGACTATTTTTATTTGTAGAGCACTTTATAAATTCAGTCAAATAAAATGAAAAACAACTGCCTCTGTGCTCTGTTAATGTTCACTTGGTAAGCAACATTTGTTTGAAATTACATCTTTTTTCCTCAATAAAATACAAAACAAAAAAAGAATAATTGGACCTGGTGTGTAAAAGTGAACAGATAGGTGTTTTGAGTTGCCTAATTTGGGCAAGACAGGCGCCTAATACTTTTTTTGATTTGTGAGATTGTGGAGTCAAGTTACCCCAGAATACAAACCTTGGCTGAAGGAAGAAGGGGGTGCCTAAGACGTTTGGTAAGAAAAGGGGAAACCAATTATCAATCTGCTGTCCTCATGGTAGGAATGCGGTCTTGCCAGAGTGAATTTCAAGTGGTTGCCTTCCATTCGGCTAGCAACCAATATCATTGCATTTGCAATAGCTCTGTTTGCTGTAAACGACACTCAATTCAGATGTATATTCATTTGGATGCCATCATAAGTGTAAATACACATTCTGAACGTGTAGGAGTCTAGCAAACAGATGGGCATAGTTCTTAAATATCAAAGGAGAAATGGCAACACCTTGCAGGACCATGCAGGTGATAGGCAATGATGCAGATTCAAATGTGTCTATGGCGACTGACTGGCTTCTGAATGACAAGGAGTTCGACAGCCAGGCTAGCACCAAGCCAGAGATCACAAAAAATTGAAGGCAAGCCAGGAGGATGGTGTGGCTAATCGTGTTGAAGGTAGCAGAGAGATCTAATAACACTAGTGCACCCCAGGATCCTCGACCATGTGCCCATGGACATCCACCATAGAGATGAACTTGATAATGAAGCCAAGCCAGAATCCAGTGTGATTAATATCCAAGATGCGTGAAGATTCAACATGGCTCATAAATTGGGAAGAAGATACAGCTTTGAGAATCACTAATAAGAGAAGCCTCAATATCAGGCGAAAGGTAACTGGATCCCGGAGGTCTGTACCAATTCTTTTCAAGGAGTGGAACAGCTACAGCATGCTTAGGAAGCACTGGGAATTGACCTCATCCAAGTTAATGATTAGTAAGTGCTTGCTTGGAGCTTTCCAAAACAGGAGAGATTGATTGAAATACTTTAGCAGGACAAAGATCTGTCGGAGACCCAGAGGGTTTGGCTCTGGTATGAGTTCAGAGATTTCAGTTTCTCTAAAGGGGCACATGGAGCTAAAATCCAGGAAATATAAGTTTGGATCCCAGTCCAATAGACATTTTGTGCGAATATCATTTTATAAACTCTTCACCTTATTCTTAAAAATGATCGATGTCTTTGCAGAGTTGTGTAGAAGATACGATTCATGAGTCATGTAAACTTAGAGGTTTTCGCTCTTGCATAACTCTGAACATTTCCTTGGTGGAGCTGTTAGCTGAGAAAATTCTACAGGAACAATAGGGTTTCTTGGCATTCAGAATATTCTTGTTGTAGGTTTATTTGTGACTCACTATAGTCTGCTCACCTTCAATGAATGGTTAGTTTTTTTTATTGTATATGTTTCTTGCAGTCTAGGTGATCTGTAGGGAAGACGATGCACATCAGAGTCTCACACCAGAGCCTCACACCTCTTGATGTCAGAGTCTGGTTTTTGATAAAATTCGGCCCCAGCTGAAATTCGGAGCCGCATTTTCCCTACAGATCTAAGCCTAAGGAAAGACTAGTGGTACTCTTTCCCAACAATAATGAGGGTTTGATAGGGGTGAGATGGTGTGAGGAGTAAGGCATCATAGGGTGTCTGAGTTATATTCCTGCTAGTGTGATGGCAAAGGAGAGCTGTGTGGAGTTAGGCACGAGGCGGTATGTCTGTTTTGGACATAGGTCTGCACCAGCTGTTCTAATGATGAGGAATTATTTTAAGGAGTAAGACATGAGAGTTGGCTGTGTGGGGAAGAGTTATACATCCGCCGGCATAATGGGGACAAAGATCTGTAAGGAGTAAGACATGAAAAGGAATGCCTTTGTAGGATTGATTTCTCTTTATGTTGGTGTGATAGTGATGAGAATGTGTGAGTGTAAGGAGAAAGATATGAGAATGTGACTGTTTGGGACAGGCTCTGTATTTGCTGGTGTAGTCATGAGGAGGTGTGGAGGGTAATACATGAGAGGATATGCCTGAGTACTGTATCTCTTGGTGTGAAGGTCAGGAGGAGGATGGATGCACTGGCTAATTTGCTACCTATGTATCCGTGAGTCCTGGTTCCTACACACAGTTGGTTTTCAGCCTGGGAAAGCGCTTGGTCTCCCCTTAGACATTTTCTATCTTTCCATGATGTAAATATGCACACAATGCTGATAAGATAGGAGAACGACTAGAAACAATGGAACACGTTTACAATAATGCTTTTACTTATTTTATAAATTATGATCATCATGTTTCGACAATTTATTTAAAAAAGCAAGTAGGAACATTTGGCTCCAGCTGATTACCAGAAAAGTATTTCGATGTATCCTGCTGCCTGCACCTGAAAGTGCGTGGATTGTTGAATCTGACGCATACGTATGAGGATAACCCACAAGGCTCTGGTGGATATTTGAGACCAGCTGGGTCATATGTGTTACGATAACCCACAAAGCAGGGGATGTTTAAGTAAACCAGCTACTGCATAGTTATGGACTTAATCCAGCAAGGTGTGTTGCTTATAGATGGCATACCAGACTTACATTTGGGGATGAGCTCACAGGATTTACAATGCTTATAGGAACTGGGCAAAGCATTCCTATTGAGATAATGGCAGAGGAAAGGCATGTCAGTAGAATCAGACGAATTGTTGTTATGGTGAGGATAGCCTACGAGACTCTGAATACTGAGAGGAACCAGATGAAGCAAAGGTGTGGTGATACCACATGAGCAACTGTGTGCTTTTAGAAACCAGGTGAGACATTTGGAGGCAGATACGCAACAGAGAATGGCATGCTTACAGGAAGCAGGTGAGGCATACGTCTGGCAGTACAGGGCACTCCGTGATGGTAGAATCGGGTCAGGCATAGGTATGGAGGTAACCCACAGGGCACTGGATGAATACAACATTGGGTGAGGAATAGATATGGAAAAGCCATGAGCCATTGGGTGACGTTAGAACCTGGTGAGGCACAGGCATGGAGATAACCCATTGATACCAGATGCTTGTAGATGCCATCCCAGACTTAGGGTGCTTATAGAAACCCAGTGATAATCCTTTTGAGATAACCCTTGCGGTATGACATGTTAATAGATATCAGGTGAAATGTAGGTATGGGGAAAAACCATGAGGCATTGCATGCTTACAGAAGCCAGATGAGGCATTGGTTTGGAGATAACTCACAGGACATTGAATGATGATAGAAACAGGCGAGTCATAGTTATAATAATATAATACTATTATATAGTTATGGTGAACCTTGAGGCACGTTGGAAGAAATCACATGGGACACTAGTTCTGGTATAAGTAAGGAATAGTGAGGAATAACTATCGGAATAACCTTGTAGGAATAAGGTACTTAACATGTTAGAACTGGCTTGCTCCATGTCAAAATATCACCCACTAAAACAATGAGTAGTAGAAACTAAAAAGTGCACAAATATCGACCTACAAATAATGCACTGCCTATAAAGTTGAAATAGTGAGCTCCTATTAATTTATTTTAAACCAAATGTGACATATCAACCTTTGCAAAATGGCCAACATTGTTTGAATCTTAATGGACGGTGCTTGCGGCTTTAATGGGAGGACCTACCCCCAGCCCACCGTTCACATATGGCAATTCTTCTTCCTCACGTTTTCCCTGCCTACACCCTACCACACCAAAGAACATATGTCTTACCGTCTTAAAAAGGAGATTAATTTACTCTATAGTTCTGCCTTACTGATATTGAGCACTCCTGTTGCTATGATGTCAGCGGCACAGGTATAAGGATAACACACTTGACATGCTGATTGAAATCAACGGAGGCATAGTTTGGGCATACCGTCTGGTCTATAGGATGCTGATTGAAATCAAGTGAGGCGTTGGTATGGAGATAACCTTCAAGGCTGAGGATACTGATAGACACTAAATGAGGCAAAGTTGTGTAGATTACCCTGGAGGCGTGGGATAGAAAGCAGGAGAGGAATAGGCTTACGACTAGCCCACGTGGAAAGGTGGAAGAAACCCCATGAGACACAAGTTTTGGAATAACCCATGAACCGTGGCATGCTAAGGGGATAACCACTAAGACACAGGTTACTCATGTTACGAAGACATGTACGTTGCCCTCACATTCCAGGATTCTCACAGGAAACAGGTGAGGCCTGGTTGTGATAATGAATGGTGCTTGGCATACTGATAGCAGGAAGGTGAGGTGGAGTTTGGGAGGTACCACACTTGGCATGCCAACAAAAATCGTAGCATAAATATACATAATGAGCATATCCTCAAGGCATGGCATACCACTGGAAACACTGCAAGACCTGGGTATGGCGAGAGCTAACTCAAGAGGCATTGCATGCTCATAGGTGAGGTGAGACATACATATGGGGAGATCTCTCTTGGGATAAACCAAATGAGACTTAGGTAGTGGAAGGAGCCATGGGGTACATTATACTTGCGGACACCAGGTCAAATTTAGGCATAGGGTTAACTTAAAAGGCACAAAATGATAATAGGGAACAACGGAAATGTTGGTGGTGAGGGCAACCACGGGGCTCAGGATGCTGAGAGAGACCACTATAGATGCAGACAAGCAGAGTAAGCCAGAAAGAAACCAGATCTACCAGAAACATGGAGCAATATTCAAGGGGATAGGGAATATATATTAGTTCGGGGTGTTGAGAGAAAGCAGGCACGAAACTTCGAATTCAAACTTGCGTGTTTATTTATATAACATCTTATTACACATGTTAGTAAGGAAAGAGGCGTTGAGTTAGTGCACTATTGGTTTGTGTATGTGTGTGCGCGAGTGTCTTGTGTTGGCATGTTTAGCCTTGGGTTAGCAATTCGGTCGCCCATGCATAACACGCCACTCCACACATCCATTATTATAATGGAAAAGGCATTTGGAACTTTAATTAAGGAAATGTTCAAGCTTTTCTACGTGCCACAAGCACAGGAGGTGTTCCTAGCATTTACAAATACAGTATTTCATAGTGGTTTTCCCAGGACTACACGTGTAGTAAAAGTAATGCACTTATCTGAGGGGGTGTCCCCAGTGGAGAGTTTACGTGTTCAAACATGGCATTTGGCATACAGTCTTGCGTTCCTACTTCAAGCTATCATAACATAAGCGATCAGT
Source organism: Ambystoma mexicanum (assembly GCF_040938575.1). Taxonomy (NCBI): domain Eukaryota; kingdom Metazoa; phylum Chordata; class Amphibia; order Caudata; family Ambystomatidae; genus Ambystoma; species Ambystoma mexicanum. The sequence continues at coordinate 1,278,039,018 of NC_090932.1, read as the reverse complement.
GTGAAAGTCCTTGCAGTCACTAAACATATTGCTAAAATGGGTGTTTGCTCGGAGAAAAGGTGCACCACCTCCAAGCACATTCTCAAGTGTCACAATGAGGTCACTCTTGGGAGGAAGCTTCTCTGGTTGGCCATTGCCAAAAATGCTACTTCTTCTCACTCTTCTTGTCTTTGTCATCTGGAGTTTTCTCTGCGGGTGTATCTTCCTTGGGGTCTGTGCTGGACGATTTTTCAACCTTCTCGGTTTTTGGCTTGCTGGGCTTGGGGGAATCCTGCTCTGCCTCTGCCTTTTTCGTAACCTTTTCTGCTTTGGGTTTAACATCTGCTTTTGGCTTCTCCTCGTTCTTTGCCTCTTTCTCTTTTTTGGGCTCCTCTTTCTTTAATTCTTTCTTGGGCTCTTCTTTTATCTCTTTCTTGGGCTCTTCTTTTTTTAGCTCTTTCTTGGGTTCTTCTTTTATTTCTTTCTTGGTCTCCTCCTTTGCCTCTTTCTTAGGTTCCTCTTTTTTTACCTCTTTCTTGGGTTCCTCCTTCAGTGCCGCTTTCTTGGGCTCTTCCTTTACTTCTTTCTTGGAGTCCTCCTTCTTTGCATCTTTCTTGGGTTCTTCCTTTACCACTTTCTTGGGTTCTTCTTCCTTTGCCTCTTTCTTAGGTTCCTCCTTTACCTCTTTTTTCGGTTCTTCCTTCTTCACCTCTTTTTTCGGTTCTTCCTTTTTGACCTCTTTTTTATGTTCTTCTTTTTTTACATCCTCTTTCTTATGTTCCTCTTTCTTTACATCTTGCTTTGGTTCATCCGTCACCTCTTTTTTGGGTTCTTCCTCTTTCACCTCTCTTTTGGGTTCCTCCTTTTTCACCTCTTTCTTTGGTTCCTCCTTCTTTACTTCTTTTTTGGGTTCTTCCTTTACCACTTTCTTGGGTTCCATCTCCTTTGCCTCTTTCTTAGGTTCTTCCTTCATCTCTTTTTTGGGTTCTTCCTTCTTCACCTCTTTCTTGGGCTCCTCCTTCTTTGCTTTTTTCTTGGACTCTACCTCTTTCTTGGGTTCTTCCTTGGGTTCTTCCTTCTTTACCTCTTTCTTGGGTTCATCCATTTTGTCATCTTTTTTGGATTCTTCCTCTTTAACCTCCTTCTTGAGCTCTGCCTTTTTTGCCTCTTCTTTCTTTGGTTCATCCTTCTTGACCTCTTTCTTGGGTTCCTCTTTCTTTACAGCTTTCTTGGGTTCCTCCTGTTTTGCTTCTTTCTTTGGTTCTTCTTTTGCTATGTCTTTTTTGGGCTCTTCCTTCTTGCCCTCTTTTTTAGGTTCTTCTTTCTTTACCTCCGTTTTGGATTCTTCCTCTTTCAACTCCTTTATGGGTTCTGTCTTCCCAGACTTCTTCTTGGTTTCGTCCTGTGTAGCTTCTTTTTTTGGTTCCTTCTTCTCGTCTTCCTTTGGCTCTTCTTTCTTTTCAGTTGTTTTTGTCACCTCTGATGTTGGCTTGTCATCTCCCTTCTTATGTGTTGGTTCTTTGGCTTTGCTTTCTTCCTCTTGAGATGTAGACTCTGGCTTTGTTTCTGCCACAACATCCTCTGGCTTCTTATCCTCTTTTGCCTTCTTCTCTGGCTGAGTTGGCTTACTATCCTTAACTATTTTCTCCTCCTTTGGGCCATCCTTCATTATACTCTTCTCCTCATGTGGAGAACTATCCTGTTCCTCTTCGATGGGAGATTCAGCTTTTGCATCACTTTTCTTAACATCTTCTGCTTTAGACTGACTTTGAGTGGATTTGGTGGGTTTCTCCTGTGGTTCTGACTTGGGTGCTTCTTTTTCCTTCTGTTTTTTCTCTTCTTTCCTACTTTCAGGTTTCAGCACCTCTTTTGCTGGGACTTCCTTTTTGGAAGGCTCCTCTTTTTTGCTTTCTGTTTTATCTTCAATCTTTATTTCAGCTGGGGGCTTATCTTCCTTTTTGCTAGGTTCTTTTTCTTTGACTGGTGTTTCAGTAGCATCTTTCTTTGTCTTCGCTTCATTCTCTTCTTTAACCACCTTGGTTTCCTTTGCTTTAGGTTTAATTGGGTCTTCTTTAGGGGTTTTGGCTTTTTCATGAATTGGTGATTTGACTTTTTCTTCCTCTGGAGACTTGGCTTCTTCTGTTTCTGGAGATTTAATTTTCTCTTCCTCTGGAGACTTATATTCCTCTCCTTCTGTAGATTCAGCCTTTGCAGATTTGTCTTGTGGAGATTTGGCCCCCTCTTCTGCTGGGGACTTCACCTCCTCTTCATCTGGAGACTTAGCTTCCTCTTTTTCTGGAGATTGTGCCTCCTCTTCTTCTGGAGACTTTGCCGCCTCTTCTTCTGGAGACTTGGCTGCCTCTTCTTCTGGAGACTTTGCCACCTCTTCTTCTGGAGACTGTGCCGCCTCTTCTTCTGGAGACTTGGCTGCCTCTTCTGCTGGAGACTTGGCTTCCTCTTCTGCTGGAGACTTGGCTTCCTCTTCCTCTGGCAACTCAGCCACTGGAGACGCAGCCTCTTCTTTCTTGGATGGCTTGGCCTTTTCTTTCACTGGGGATGTTACCTTCTCTGTGCTTGGAGACTTGACATCCTCTGTTTCTGGGGTCTTAGCTTCCTCTGTCTCTGGCGTCTTGACTTCCTTTTCTAGAGACACTGACTCCTCCTTGTCTGGTGACTTGGTTTCATCTGCTACAGGTGACTCGGTTCCCTTGTCAGCTTCCTCATCTTCCTCGGTTACCTCTTCAGTCACTTGAATTTCTTCAGTCTGCTCTTCTACAATGACTCTTTCCTTCTCAGACTTCTCGACAATTGTGGTTTTTTCCTTGCTTTTCACCTTGATGTGTTTAGGGGTAGCAGGACCTTTGGTTGGACCCTCGCCATATGAGAACAAGCCTCCTCCAAAACCAATGCGGCACTCTTCTCCCTCCAGGAGCTTTCTGCAGGAAACAAATGAAGGAAAGGAAAAAAAGTTTACAGATGCTAATTGAAAATATGCCTTGTAGGACAATACACATGTTTTTTATTCACGCATTATTACTCAGAGTATCATTGGTATACAAATGGCATTCCAATGGTCCACCATGCCCCACATACAGGCCAGAAGCTTTGAACTGGCAGATGAGAACAGACACACCTTGGGGATGTGTGTTTGAATCACCATGATCTTGAGGCAGAAATAAACTTTCAAAAATGTAATAGGCTATGTTTTGGTTCAATCAATACCTTTTACATATTAGCTAGGCATATCACACATGGTCCAGCTGGTACCGACAAGGCGCATGATAGAAGTTGGAGCAGAAGCAATACCATAACCTTGAGGCCATTAGCCACCCGGAGTTTCCTTTTCCATCGCTATCAGAAACTCTCTATCATGCACATGCCACTACCCATTTGGATCAATCGGCCATTTTAATTTGGCAGGGACCTCATCCATGCATTCCCTACTTCAACCCAGTCACAGAAGTGTTGGTCCCGAGAACGGCTGGCTTCCATGAACGTAGTGTCAAAAGCCTCCTTCTGCCTTCATTACAGGGTTCCCATCAGGTGTGGGGCAGCGTATTCAAGCTCCTTTTGAAGAATGGAGTAAACAGGATATTGGATATGAGGGGTGCAAATCTTCCTAGCAAGCTTCTGCATACTGTACTGAGGAGAGCAGATCAACAGGGTCATCATTTCATATTCCTCCTGATCGCACACTAAGTGAGAGGGCTCAACAAAAACTGTTGGAAGGAAAGCACCTGGGTTTCTGGATCCAATGCTTCACTCTTTACAGATCCAATCAGAGAGCTCATAGCTTTTCAGGACAGTGAGTACTTGGAGCTATTAGGCATCCTAGTTTGGACATCAGCCCTCCCCACTCCTATCCCGGACCTCCATCGGCCAGCTACTCAATGTCAAACTCTGCTTGCCCACCTGACAATATCCCCGCAGAATTCCCCACAAACCAACATGGCTGTGCATGGTATTGCAGATTGGGATACTCCGGCCTAGCTCATGTGACTGGGACCTGGACCTCAATCAACTAGATTACATCAGTGCAGCAACTCGAAACCTTCCGGACCCCCTGCCAACATACCTGCAGCACACCTGAGATTGCACGCAGCATTGAGGAAAGAGTCCCCAGCATGTCCCACATGACTCGGATCTGGAAAACTCCATCAACTAGAGCGTATCTGCATCCCACTCACAGCCTGCATGCCTGCCTGACAACATGTGTCTGCAGCATGTAGCATTACAGATTGGATCCCCAGTCTGTCTCACATAACATAGTCCACTCTTCCAACAAGGGCGTCCAGCCCATCAGGCGACCAGGTAAGCCGCAGTTCAAAATGTGTCTCACCTTTTTGCCTGTTCACCTCGCTTATCCTCCTCACCCTGCCTCAGGTTGGCTGTCATCACCATGAACGAGGTACATCAGCTCAATAACTACTTACTGTTGTTTTACTGACCTCTAAGAGGCCACTTAATTTTGCTACCACTGTATAATTTTGTGTTGGTCACTACCAGCCTATTTATATAAATGCGGTCGCTATTGGAGTACTGTCCATTTTTTGCTGAGCTATACATTGGATTGCTGCTAACCTACTGCACATTTTTGTTGTTGTTGCTACTGGTCTAGGTACTTAAATTTGGCCCCTACCATCGAACTGTGCAATTTGTGCCTATCGCTATTGGCATGTTGATTTACATTTTGATGCAATCGTCGACTGTGCAATGTTTTGTTGGTTGCTAGCAGTCTTCTATGCAAATATTGCCTGCACCGATTCCTTTAGTCGACTTTCAACTTCTGACTCCTGACCAACTCCCTAAACATCCCCTATAGTTGCAAACAGTCACCCTATCCAACCTCCCACTAGGGGCCCAGACTTCTCTGAACCTACTGCTCTTACTAATTTCCTTTCCTTATTCATGAATCACAAACCCTGTCTCCTTTTACTCTCACCATGTGCTTTCACACTCCCTTTTCTACTCACAGCCCCCCCCTACCCTTCACATTGGGATCCCATGCTTGTCACACCACAATACCACCTTACACAAAAGGCACCCTGACTATCTCTCTGAGCATGCTCTCATCTGATCTACCCCTCTGACCAGCTCTACAGAATGTCTCTTCCTCTTCCACCCTCCTCATGCCCATCCCCCATTCCCAGTCTTAGGCTCTGGAATGCTCATTCCCTATTTACAAAGCCCTCCTTCTTCACTAACTATTTCAACTCTGTTACATTCCAACTTGCTATCATGCTATAACCAAGACACGGATAATGACACACGCATGAAAAATGCAAAGATGGGCTGAATCATGATTAATAAGGCTAACCCTTCTCCCCCCCTTCCATCCAATGTTCACACCCTTTCCTTCAGAAACTCTGTTTATCAACTCCTTGCTCCCATCCCCGCCTATTCTCCTTATCAACAAGCCCACTGGCCATCGCAAATCCTTCTTCCCTGATCTGGACCTACTTCTTGGCTCTTTTCCCACAGAAGCCCCTTTGCCTACTTAAGAAACTTCACACTTCCTAAAATCTACAAATCCAACACATTTTATTTTGAATTCCTACTGTCTGATCACTCCTTGAATAACCTCCACCACCAACCAACCCATGTTCACAGCAACTCCCTGGATCCCATCTTCCTATCAGTCTCCCCCTCACTGCTCCATCCTCTCTATTGAGCCCATGCCTTAAGACCAATCACTCTTACACTTCCCAGTCACAGTCTACCCCTCTCTCTCTCTCTCTCTCTCTCTCTCTCTCGCTCTCACTCTTCCCCAAACTGCCTGTTAACTAAATGGACGTTTAAACAGAATGCCCTGGCCCCCTGTCTAGTCAAGGACAGGTTCTCTCCCCCAGCTCTCTCCACCTTGGCCTCCTCTATCAAACAACCCTTTCTTAACTTCAACTCAGCACTCAGATTTCCGTTACAGCACCATTACCTAAATCGTACCTTTGCCTCCACTACACCTCACTCCCAGCCCTGGACTTTCATAGCGAGTCACCATCTCAAGACCAACATTCATCTTCAGTGCAGTTATGCTTGCTGTTGGCACTAAGGCCACTCCCCTCCACTCAGGGACTCCAAAGACCTCTCCCTCGCCACCCTTTCTGCCATTTCAGATTAAGCTAATTCCAGGAAATTTAGCAACCGCATCTCCTCACTCCGAACCCACTCACACAAACTCTCCACACCCTTAAGGCCCTGCTAATATGCACCCCACATTCCTCACTCTGTATCCTCCTCTCTGACAGCTAACGACGTTGCACGCTAAGACATCTAAAACACCCTAATCCCTCACCCACCTCCTACCTCTTTTTCCATTTCTCCTCTCAACTCCACCCTCTCCTTTCTTGGGTCCTTTTATCCTACCTCTTCTGCCAGACTAGAACCCATCCTTCAGCATGCCAGACCATCTCGCCCCCCTTTGGACCTTTTGAATCCTCAAAGAATCACAACCTTAGCACCCCTTTCTTACTCTACCTCTCCACCCACTTCAATGTTTGTCTTGCAACAGGGATATTCCCTGCCTTCTTCTAGATAGCCACAGTACTATACTTCCTCCTAAATGCAGCTGCTGACCAACAAACTGGCTAACTACCACCTTGTCTACCTTGTCCTCCCTTAATTCGAAATCCTTGAAAGAATCATCTTCCATCGAATCACCAGCTCCCTCTAAAGTCAAAGGGTCAGTGTTCAGCCCACTACCCCTTAAACACTACACATCCTCTATTGGCAAGCTCATCTCCTTTTTGTGTTCTTGTACCACTTCTTCACTGATGATACCCAGATCGTCTCCTTTCTCACCTTTGTTGCTGATCCGTCCTCTTGAATCTCTAACAATATTTCAGCCACCCATTACTGGATGGCACTTTGTTGCCTTAGACTCACCTGACCCGAGACAAAAGTCATTAACCTCACAGCACCTCGTGCACCACCACTCGGGAGGATAGTTCAGGGGCAAGGTGCTAGCCTTGGAAACAAGACGACACGGAGCAACACAGGTTCGATCCCCGGGTCTGCGCTTAGAAACCTGTGGGTATTAAGTGCATTATAAATAACCTATCATATCACTCCTTACCTTCCTCTTATACTTTCTCCCCATCTTATGACACCCTTCACCAAAGTCAGCAACCTTGGAGAATGGTTGTAGGTCAAAGGATCGAAAACAAAAGGCTCAAATGCCTTTTTTTCGACTCCAAAAGGACTGAAAAAAAGGGTCTAATTTTTTTTATGGGGGGACTCCCCCACATCCCCCGTTTGTTTTCTTTTTATAAAAAACTTTATATGCATACTACACTTAAGAAATATATAAATAAATAAATAAATAAATAAAACATTCGACCCTTTTTTTTCGGTCCTTTTGTATTCGAACAAAAGGGCATTCGATCCTTTATTTTCGATCCTTTGGCTGGACACCTTGAAGAATTCAGCTGCTATCCCAAATTCCACCAGGTAATTTCCTCCATCGCAACTACTGCAAAGCTGAACTGGCTAACATTAGGAAAATCTGCCCCATCCTCGCCTACCACTCTGCTGAAACTCTCATTTCCACCCTTGTACTCGGTAGTCTTGACTACTGCTGTAGCATCCTCATTGGCCTTCTTCTCAACTCTTCCCCACCGTAACAAAATAATTATCAACTTCACTACTGGCACCCTGTACATTCTCCCTAGCTACTCTCTCACCTCGGATCACTCCCTCAGTGTCAGCTGACTTGCCATGCATCGCTGATACCTCTTCAAATTCCTTTTGATCTTCTTGAAATCAATGAATGGCCTAGACCCCGCCTCATCTGGACCCACTATTCCCCACCATTTACCCTTCCCTGCAGGACCCTACTTATTCTCTCCGTTCCTCACCCCGCTGGTCTGCCCCATGCTTACACTCCTTCTCTCCCCATGCTGCTCTTCACTGCAACTCCCTTTCCCCATGTAAATACCATCACTACTATCTCCGATTTCAAAATCACTGTCTCCTTGGCCTAGAAGGTGGCCCTGTCCAAACCCAGCACATTGTATCGCCGCACTGGCCTTCCCTCCCACGTCATACATACTGCTTTATGCGCTGTAGACCTGTTTATCATGATCGAAATACTGGGATATAATTTCCCAAAGCTATGATGTCAATCTGTGCTGTCTGCAATCTACGATCTCACCTGAATCTTCCCCTCCAACACCTGGATCACTACCTGCTCAATCACATTGATGCTTCATAAAGAACCCTGAAAAATGAATGCTCTGCTCTCTCCTATGCTCATCCGCAGAGTTACTGGTCAAAACACTCGCATTCGTGTTACATAAATACAACACAATACTTATCCAATAGCTGAGACAGGCACAATCTTCCACAAGACTCGAGGGCCCACCTGGGGTTGGCACAGTTATCTCCTCTGCATTCATTGGTTAACACCTTTGTGAGCTTGACATGGTCTCACATCATGACAGAATTCTTCAAGCAGCTGCTCACAAAGACTGTGCCCTCTCCAGGCGGACAGGGTCCTCTGCTCTCGCCCTCCCCACCATCTCTCGCCCTCACGCACCCCCGTAAGCATAATGCAGAACACTGGCTCCTGCCCCAATGCAGATGCCTTGCACATTCCTTGCATATCTTCACAGGATGGGAGCTTACACATCAAGATTGTGTAATTGTAATTGGCTATTTATAACGCGCTTAATATCCAGAGGTTTCTAAGCGCAGACCCGGGGATCGACCCTGTGTTGCTCTGCATTGTCTTGCTTCCAAGGCGAGTGAGTTGCCTCTGAGCTATCCTCCCTAGACAATCGCACTATCGGTACAAAGTATTGACCATAGGATGGGCCCCTGCACCTCACGTGTTCAACAAGGTCATGGCAGTGGTGGCTGACCACCTGAGCTGGAAAAAGATTTGCTGTCTTTTTTACTGATTTGCACTGCAAACGCTTCTCCGTTACTGTCAGGAGGTGACAACATTGCTTTTGTAACTGTCCCTTTTGGCAAATCTGCCCAAATCCTCTCTCCTTCTTGCAGAAAGGACCTTATTCTAATCTATGTTACTGGACACTGATACAGGGAACACTTTATCCACACAAGGGTTGTGTTTCTTCTTGATGCTGCCTGTCATTTCTGGTTTCCCACCTCTCTCTTGGCGGGTGCTATTTAGAGACTCCTTAATCCCATAACCTCCTGCTTTCTAGTAGTTCCCTGTGACCGACTCAAGATGTGGCCGACACAGCAAAGGTTCCTAGAGGATCCGCATTAGGGGTTGTTAGACCCCTTTCCATAGATCTTGAGGCGGCCATGACATTGGAATTTCGGAATATGGTTTTTGGCCCAAGAAGGAAAGCTCCTAAAATAGCAACACCTAAAGCTGAAGGACTACTTGACCTTGAAAGGAAGATGTTGGCCAACAATGGCAATCACCACAACCATGGTCCCTCTGCATAATCAGATACGATCACACGCACCATCTCCCCTATCAACTATGTGGGCTAGGTGTAAAGATCTGGCTGTTATAGTTTAATAGGACACCACAAGTAGGTGTTGTGGAACAAAGGTGTGATCCTTCTTTTCAGTAATTGGGTTAATCCAGATAGGGACTGAGAGAAGTTCCGTTTGTTCACCTCTTGGGTGTGCAAGGATCAAGTGTCTGGGAGATATATTCTTGATGAGGTGGGTGGGAGATAAGTGTATGCCTTTCACTTTGTGCCCCTCCTCTCCACACCATTAGCTCTTATTCCCAAATTGTTCCACGCGCTTTGATGAACCAGGCACTTTGAATGATTGTGGCTGCTTTATGGTGACTGGCATTCAGCAGCTTTTAGTTCTCAAAGCTCCTGGGGCTTTGATTGGAAGTGTCTCTAAAGCAGGGAGACTCTTCCATCATCAGCTAGCTTAATATCACATCTGGCCCCCAATCTATGAATGTGGCAGCATAGTACCTGAGGATCATAACCTCAGGAAACCTATGAACAAACTGGCAAAGTCTCCCAACTTTCAGAGTTTTTTTCATGCGTGTCTCGTTTGCCCAGTACAGGTGTACCGGTGTAGTCATGCAAAGTCATCCACGGGGTCATGCAGAAGATATTTGGCAACACGTGATGCCATATGAACTGTGATAAAGACTGTTTCAAATTACAGAATTAAGGGCTCTTTAATGGTGTCCTTTACTTAGAACCCAATTGTATAGGCCTCCTCCCACCTTTGGGTATATTTCTTTTGGCTCCTACAGCATCCAGTGCCATTAGACTAGTGCCATATATGATGGTGCACCTTCCTGTC